>NC_143396.1:161147368-161795985 GCF_052110815.1 Crocodylus siamensis | reverse complement strand
CTCTCCTCTGGACACTCTCAAGCTTCTCCACATTCTTTTTGAATTGTGGGGCCCAAAACTGGACTCAGTACTCCAGCTGCGGCCTCACCAAGGCGGAGTACAAGGGGAGAATGGCGTCCTGGGATTTGCTTGAAAAGCATCTATGGATGCAAGCCAGCATTTTGTTCGCTTTGCTAGCCACAGCATGGCATTGAAGGCTCAATGATGACCCCCAAGTCTTTCTTCCATAGTGCTAGCCAGTGTAGCCCTGCTGAGCCTATAAGGGTGCTGCAGGTTTTTCCTCCCAAGGTGGAGAACCTTGCATTTTTCAGTGTAAACACCATCAGGTTCTCATCCGCCCATTTGCTGAGCCTGTCCAGGTCAGCCTGGATCATCTGCCTTTCTTCTGGCATGGATGTTTTGCCACAGAGTTTGGTGTCATCAGTGAACTTGGCCAGTCCACTTCTGACTCCAGTGTCCACATCATTTATGAAGATGTTGAACAATATGGGTCCAAGGACCCCACTGGTCACAGGGAAGCATGATGATTGGCTTCCATGAGTTACCACCCTCTGGGTCTGACCATGGAGCCAATTTCCCAGCCAGCGGATTGTGGTGGACCCAAGGCCACAGCTGGCCAGTTTTGCCAAGAGGTGATCAAAGGCTTTTTTGAAATCAAGATATATGACATCAATCTCTTCTCTCTTGTCCAGGTGATAGGTCACCTGGTCATAAAAGGACATGAGATTGGTCGAGCAAGACCTACCCACAACAAACCCGTGCTGGCTATCCCTCAGAATGTTGGTGTTGCCCAGTCCATTAAGGATGGCCTCTTTAATAAACTTTTCTAAGACCTTTGCTGGTATAGAGGTCAGGCTGATGGGCTTATAGTTTGCCAGATCCACTTTCCTCCCTTTCTTGAAGATAGGCACTGCACTGGCCTTCTTCCAGTCTTCCGGCACCACACCAGAGCACCAGGAGTTCTCAAAGATCTGTGCCAGAGGCTGGGCTACGATGGTTGCCAGCTCCTTGAGTACCCTGGGGTGTAGCTTGTGTGGGCCAGCTGACTTGAAGGTATCCAGCCTCTTCAGGTGTTCCTTCATTTGGCCAAGCATTCCTCCCAAGAGATGTCTGGATAATTGAAGTTGCCCATGACAACCATGTTCCAGGCCCATGCAGCCTCTGTTATTTCTTTGGCAAAGTCTAGATCAAGTTCCTCACCCTGGTTTGGAGGTCTGTAGTATACACTTACAGTTAGATCTCTCTCACCGTGCCCCCTCCCACCTCTCACAGCTTGACCCAGAGGGTTTCTAGCCGTTCATCTTTGGAGTCTATGTCAGCCTCCAAGGAGGTATACTGTTCCTCCACATAAAAAGATATACCTCCACCTTTTTTCCCTACTCGGTCTCTTCTGTGCAGGGTGTAGGCCTTTATGCTCCAATCATGTGAGGAGTGCTACCAGGTCTCCGTAATCCCTACTAGATCATAATGGCCACTGGAGTGCAGGAGGGCTAGTTCCTCCTGCTTGTTCCTCATGCTTCTGGCATTAGTGTACAGGCACCTGAGTCCTCCTACTGAGGTCCTTGGCTTCCTGTCACACTGAAGGAGAGCTATTCCTTCATCTCCCATGAGACTGGCCCTCGTGGTGTCCCTATCTATGAAGCTTTCTTGTATGTCAGTCCCCGGGCATGATCCAGTCAGTATTTCCCCAAGCAATCAGTTTAAAGCCCTATCAAGAAGATTGGCCATCCTGACCAAGAATACGGACTTACCTCTCTGTGTGAGGTGGATGCTGTCTTTTCCCAGGAGTCTTCTCTCCCTGAAGTGTGTACTGTGGTCTAGGAAACCGAAGCCCTTCTGGTGGCACCATCGTCGGAGATGTCAGTTCACTTCTTTAACGTATTCTTTCTTCCTAGGACCATGGCCTGCAACAGGGAGCACAGAGGAAAAGACTATCTGAGCCCTTGAGTACTGTAGTCACTCATGACCTGGTCCTGATTACTCCTGGCCGTGTCATTTGTTCCCACACGGATGAGGAGCATGGGGTTGTAGTTGGAGGGCTGAATGAGCCTGGGGATCTTCTCTGCAACATCCCAGATGCGGGCCCGAAGGAGGCAGCAGACCTCATGGACCATCAATGACCTCAGAACAAGAAATCATCCACAGACTGGATTCTTAAGTATGGTTTCAGGAGAGATTCTGGATTCCCCCGTTACCTGGAGTAGCTTTTATAACCCCTATGTCTCTCAGCATAACTGAGCTGTTTATCCACATTGATCTATACAACCCACCTTTGCCTCTCTTCCCCTCTCTCTATCTTTGCCATGCCCTTTTCCTGTGCTTTGTATTTAAATTCCTTTATGTTTAGAATCCCTGTATTCTGCAAGCCCATTCATAGTATCTAACCTAAAAAAAGTGTATGCTTCTGAAGCTGTTAGTTTCTAATCTGACACTTCACTTTGCCTTCTGTCTAACTTCAGACTAACACAATTAACTACCTCTTTCATTCACTGGAAACAAAAAACACTGTATAACCTATACAACTTGAAGTTCAAGTACCATATCATCTCAATGAGCTGCAGTACACAAACAGACCCATAATTAGCCACTGAAGTTATTAAATATTAAATAATCCTGAATAACGAAGAATTTCAAGAAAATTTTGTTTGTCCAGCTGTGGACAACTTGAAGGACTTAGACAAGAAAGGGGAATGAAATTCATCAAAATAAGTGGCCATTTTGCCATATTCTAGTAGTAAAGGCTAACATTTTGTAGGCCCAAACTAACTTTCTTTTCTAAGTACAGCTCAGATTAAGACACTGGTCAGACCAGGTGAAATTTACCTAGCCAAGCCTGCCAATTCTGTGCCTGTGTGGGCTTTGCACAGAGTTGAATCCTCCTCTTGGCTCAATCCCGATCACACTAAAACAAGAGTTCATGGCTAAACAGGAACACACTCAGGATACAGGAACACAGCATGCCAAGTTACTTGCCTACCCCCAGAGCTCTACACATGAACCACTTATGACAGACCAATTTATGTGATAATTTGTGAAATACGGGTGAAGTCTCAGCCTTAGTGAAGCCAATATCAGAGTTGCATACTTATTTCCATGGAGACAGATTTTAAGTCCTTGTTGGCAAAAGCCTAAAAGCCCTTGTCACGGGGCACTCCCTCACCTCGCTCCTAAGAAGGCTCAACCCCGGGAGGGAGAGATGTGTAGCAGGGCACTAGGGTGCCTGCTACTGGCATTGGTAATAGGGCGTGGCTGCCAATCAGCAGGGCAGTACAGCTGAAGGTTGCTTAGGCAACAGATCAGGTCAGCTGACTGAAAGGGGGGAGGGCCTGGCCGTTATAAGCAGCTAGGCTGAGGCCAGAAGGCAGTTCCCCTCTGACAGGCTGAGAGGTAGGAGCTCTGCTGCAGAGCAGAGCAAGGCAGAGCTGCCTGAGTGCTAGAGCACCCGCATGCTGATGAGATGGAGAGGCCTCTGATAGGGAGGCTCGACGGAGAGCCAGGGTAGCATGGGATGTTATAGCCGGTAGGCTGACTTTTGGGTTACCGCCAGTTGGCATGGCTTTGAGTTTGGTTTTCATGGTGATTGTGTTACCGGAGGACTGGGTGAGTCTGTAGGGGAAGGAGGAGGCCTCAGGGGAGCACCCTAGCAGAATGGGGGGGGTTCCTAGCACTGCAGAGGGTGCTGTGTTTTGGGGTGTGCCCAGGGAGGGCACAGTGATTGGTGCCAGAGACAAGGCATGGCAGTTTGGCACTGGGGTGGCGCTGCGTTTGGGGTGTTGTGACCCCAGCCCTGTGAGGGCGGTATTTGGTAAAGCCCAGTGGGGCAAACAACCCAGAAGAAGGGTCAGGGGGCCAGGCACGGCTATGGGCCACCTGAGCCCCAAGCACGAGGCGCATGGACATAGGCCCCAGAGGGGATGAGAGTGCGAAAAGGCACGAGAAGCACGAGGCATAGGCCCCAGAGGGCGTGAGAAGCGTGAGGTATAGGCCCCAGTGAGGGGGAGTATATTGGGCAACTCCAGAAGGAAGGGGTGGGGCTATCAAGAAGCCTCAGAAGAGGGTGAGTGCGCGAGTAAGCCCCGGAGAAGGGCGGGAGCGTGATTAGAAGCCCGGAGAGGGTGCGTACATTGGAGAGGCCCGGAGAAGGGTGGGCGCACGATTAGAAGCCCGGAGAAGGGCGGGCGCGTGATTAGAAGCCTGGACGGGGCACATACATTGGAGAGGGCGTGTATACTGGAGAGGCCCCAGAGAGGGTGCGTAAATAGAGACACGAGAACGTCCGGAACACCGGCGAGACTTGGGCATGGTATTGGGGGCAGAAGGAGCCACACGACGCCCTGGGGGGGTGCACCAAGAGATATCCGTAGCGGGCAAGAGCACCGGGTCTGAGAAGCCCAGGAAAGGCAGCCTCCCATTAATATTATATAAACAGCAAAGACGTGGCGGGCGAGACGAGGATGCTAGAAGGGCAGTTTGGCATGGTAGGGGCGCAGGAGAGATCACAGCCACTCCTGGGCCCTGGCCCGTGACAGCCCTGACTGAGCCTTTTCTTTACAATGTTGTATTTCACGACCCATGGTCATGCACTCTGACATTTTAGACATGCTGCAAGCTGTATATGAGATGACATTTAACCTGATATCCAAGTTTCTATTAATAAAACACAACATTACCTCAGCTGTGAATATCATTCCTTTTTCTCTGCAGGTTAGTCCAGGAATAGAAAAACTATAAAATACATGGCCCAAGCACTGATGGGCCTGTGTTGTTTGCTGTTGCAAAAAACAAAGCCTAACTCAAAACATGACAGAGGCGCATATGCAATTTTAATTTGCCCCCTTCAAGAGGGTCTTAATGAGAGAGTCTGATTCTGTTATTCTATGCTATTTCAGCTGATGAGATATCACAGCTCTGGTAGAGCTCCCCTCCTGGCTCTTCACCAGGCTAAGGTTCCAGAATCAGAAGAGACTTGAGCATGATGCCTTTATGACAAACTTCCTAGAGACAGGCTCTCTATTTGTAATCACTTTGTACCAGGCAGGGGCCCCTAAGGTCACCGTGCTCTCCCCTAGCACCCCACACCATGTCCAGTTCGCCTATAAGGCACTCTTCATTCTTGCCCTCCACGTCTTGATCTTGCCCGCAGGCAACCCAGGCTCAACCACAGCTACTGCCCCTGCTCTCCCCAAGACAAAACAAAAGGTGTTTGTTGTGGGAGACTCCATCCTGCGGGGGACTGAAGGGGCAATCTGCCGACCCGACTCCTTAGCCCGGGAAGTCTGCTGCTTCCCGGGGGCGCACATCCGAGACATTGTGGAGAGGATCCCAGAGCTCCTCTGGCCCACAGACCACTATCCCATGCCCCTTATTCACGTGGGCACCAATGACACGGCTCGGAGCACCCCCAGCCAAGTCATGAGGCGTTACAGGGATTTGGGAGCGGGGCTTAGGGGTCTGGGAGCTCAGGTGGTATTTTCGTCGATCCTCCCAGTCTCGGGCTATGGGCTGAGGAGGGAGAGGAGGATCCACGTAGTGAACCAAAGACTGTGCAGCTGGTGTCATCGGGAAGGCTTTGGCTTCCATGACCACAGCCCGCTCTTTGGCGAGAGGGGCAGCGAGCTGCTGGGAAGAGATGGCCTCCACCTCTCTCCCCTGGGGAGGAAGCTCTTCTCAGCCAGGCTGGCTGACCTGCTCCACCGGGCTTTAAACTAAGCCCGCTGGGGAATGGGGGCGACTACTGCCACTGCTGGCCCGCTGAGCAACCCTTGCAAAGCCAGCAGACCAAGGCACTTAAGGGAGCCCACCCCTGCCCCAGCCCTGGCACAATCTGTGGGCAAGGCAAGAGCCCCCAAGGGCACACTTGCCTGCCTGTACACTAATGCCAGGAGCCTGGGCAACAAGCAGGAGGAGCTCATCCTCCTGCTCAATGCAAAAATTATGATGTCATTGGGATAATGGAGACCTGGTGGGACTCCACCCATGACTGGACCACGGGTATAGAGGGCTATATCCTGTACAGGAGGGATCGTGTTGACAAAAGGGGAGGGGGTGTAGCTCTCTATGTGAAGGAAAGCTACATGTCCCTGCAAACTGATGTTGGTGACCGGCATGAACAGCTAGAGACCCTCTGGGTAAAAATTCGTGGGGAATATGGCACAGGGGACACAACAGTGGGAGTCTACTACAGAGCTCCCACTCAGTCCTGAGCTTGACCAGGAGTTCGCCCGGGAACTGACTGAGGCCGCTTGCTCCAGGACCTTGGTTGTCATGGGTGACTTCAATTACCCAGACATCTCCTGGGAAGATCACTCAGCAAAATCCGAGCGGTCGCAAAGCTTTCTCTCGTGCCTATCATCACCAGGATGACCTCTACCTGGCTCAAGAAGTCTATGGGCCAACGAGAGGCAAAGCGCTGCTCGACCTGGTACTGGCTACGGGGGACGACCTAATCGGCGACCTAGTGATCGATGGGAAGCTGGGTGACAGCGACCATGAGCTGAGCACCTTCACCATCCGCCGTAAAGCTGGCAAGTCAGTCAGCAACACAGAAGTCCTTGACTTCAGAAAAGCCGACTTTGACAAGCTCAAGAGGCTTGTCGGTCAGGCCCTTAGGGACCATGGCCCCAGGGAGATGGGAGTTCAAGAAGAGTGGTTGCTTCTCAAGGAAGCGATCCTCAGTGCACAAGCTAAATCTATTCCAACACGGAGGAAAGGCAGCAAGAAGGCACAGCAGCCCTCCTGGCTCTCCAGGGATCTTGTGGACCTCCTATGGTTAAAAACGAAAGCCTACAAAGGATGGAGGATGGGATTCACCTCCAAGGAGGATTATTCTGCACTGGTCCGGTCCTGCAGGGAGCAAACCAGGAAAGCCAAGGCTCCAACTGAACTCCAACTAGCTTCAAGCATCAAGGACAACAAAAAGTCCTTTTTCAGATATGTGGGGAGCCAGAGGAAAAGCAAGGGCAACGTTGGACCCCTGCTAAACCAGATGGGGCAACTGGCAACTGACGCCCAGGAAAAAGCCAACCTATTAAATAGGTACTTTGCGTCAGTCTTTCATCAGTCCCATGGGACGCCCATGCCTGCTATGGGACAGGGAGATCTGGGTGATGGGGATCCCCTACCCTCCATCAATGCTGACCTCGTGAAGGAACACCTTGAGAAGCTGGATACTTTCAAGTCAGCTGTCCCTGACAATCTGCACCCCAGGGTACTCAAGGAGCTGGCGAGCGTCATAGCCCAGCCCCGGCACGGATCTTTGAAAACTCCTGGCGCTCTGGTGTAGTGCCCGAAGACTGGAAGAAGGCCAACGTGGTGCCGATCTTCAAGAAAGGGAGGAGAGTGGATCTGGCTAACTACGGGCCCATTAGCCTGACTTCTATCCTGGGGAAGATCTTAGAAAAGTTTATAAAGGAGGCCATCCTTGAGGGACTGGCCCAGGCTAACATCCTAAGGGATAGCCAGCACGGATTTGTTGTGGGTAGGTCTTGTTTGACCAATCTCATTTCCTTCTATGACCAGGTGACCTATCACCTGGACAAGGGAGAAGAGATTGATGTCATATATCTTGACTTCAAAAAACCTTTTGATCTGGTATCCCAGGATCACCTCTTGGCCAAACTGGCCAGTTGTGGCCTTGGCTCCACCACGATCTGCTGGCTGGGAAATTGGCTCCGTGGTCAGACACAGAGGGTTGTAATTGATGGCAGTCACTCATCGTGGTGTCCTGTGACCAGTGGGGTCCCTCAAGGCTCTGTCCTTGGACCCATACTGTTCAACATCTTCATTAATGATGTGGACATTGGAGTCAGGAGTGGACTGGCCAAGTTTGCCGATGACACCAAACTTTGGGGCAAAGCATCCACGCCAGAAGATACGGGGGTGATCCAGGCTGACCTGGATAAGCTCAGCAAATGGGCGGACAAGAACCTGATGGTGTTTAACATGGAAAAATGCAAGGTTCTCCACCTTGGGAGGAAAAACCTGCAGCACCCTTAAAGGCTCGGCAGTGCTACGTTGGTTAGCACTACAGAAGAAAGAGACTTGGGGGTCATCATTGATCACAAGATGAACATGAGCCTGCAATGCGATGCTGTGGCTAGTAAAGCGACCAAAATGCTGGCTTGCATCCATAGATGCTTCTCAAGCAAATCCCAGGATGTCATTCTCCCCTTGTACTCGGCCTTGGTGAGACCGCAGCTGGAGTACTGAGTCCTGTTTTGGGCTCCACAATTCAAAAAGGATGTGGAGAAGCTTGAGAGAGTCCAGAGGAGAGCCATGTGCATGATCAGAGGTCAGGAAAACAGATCTTATGATGATAGGCTGAGAGCCATGGGACTCTTTAGCCTGGAAAAGCGTAGGCTCAGGTGTGATCTGATGGCCACCTATAAGTTTATCGGGGTGACCACCAGGATCTGGGGGAACATTTTTTCACCAGGGCGCCCCAAGGGATGACGAGGTCGAATGGTCACAAACTCCTGCAAGACCGTTTCAGGCTGGACATAAGGAAGAATTTCTTTACTGTCCGAGCCCCCGAGGTCTGGAACAGTCTGCCATCGGAGGTGGTTCAAGCATCTCCATTGAACACCTTCAAGAGTAAATTGGATGCTTGTCTTGCTGGGATCCTATGACCCCAGCTGACTTCCTGCCCTTTGGGCAGGGGGCTGGACTCGATGATCTCCTGAGGTCCCTTCCAGCCCTGATGTCTATGAAATCTATGAAATAAATATATTAAAGGGAGGCTGTCCCTCATCTTGTTGATCACGTTGGTCCTGCTACCCCGTGTCTTGCTTCTATAATGGGGTTCTGAACACCCCAGCCTTATGGGCTACGTGTGGCTCCAACCACCCCTGTATCACGCCCAAAGCCTCACAGATGTACCAGATGTTGTTTGATATGTCTCACAACTGCGCAACTGCATAGGCGCTCGGTCCCTCTGCAGCCCTTGTCTCTCACGCCACCCCTTTTGCTCTGGGCTTCTTGCTGCCCTCTCACTCTGGGGCTTACCGTGCCCACACTGGGGCTGGGGTCGACACCCCCCCAATGCTGTGCTGTCTCCAGCACTGGGGTCCCCACGCTACTGTGGGTCCCCTATGAGGTCTTCTCCAACCCCTAATAGCCTCGCCCAAACCACTGGTAGTAAACTGTCAACACAAACTCAAGCCCTTTGGCTATAATGTAAACCTAAGCCATCTGGCCATAATCACCTTCAAGCCGGTCACAGGGTTTCTCCATCTCTCACCCGAACAACTGCCCATGCATTCTAGCCTCTTCCTTTTTCTCACCCCAGCAGAGTTCCTACCCCTATGACTACTGGTAGGCAACTGCCTGCCTTGCCTCAGCTGGAAGTTATAAAGGAGCCAGGCCCTGCCCCTTCCAGTCAGCTGACTCCCAGTCAGTCACCCTGGCAACCCGCAGCTGGGTTCCTTACTTGCTGCTGTACAAGTAGCAGGCACCTCATTGCCCTGCTACACTCTTCACAAAAATGGGACAGACCAGCTAGCCTAGGCTCCTAAGGCAAGTGGTAACCCCACCTGGACATCCTGTGACTTAAAGTGCACCCATTCCTAGAGAGCTCATTTGAGCTCACTCTGGGTTACAGTTCATCTTGTAAGGGATACACAAGAGCTGAAGCATATAACACGCAGGCTGCAGATTTTCCTAAACTGATCTTTTTATCCTTTGGATAGCACAAGGAATGATCTACTCAGATGATCTACTCAGGTCCCTTCTGACCCTAGAAACTATGAAACTATGAATATATAGAGCAGGAGCAGGCAAAATACAGCCCAACAGGCACTTTCATCCAACTTATGGCACCCACCAAGTTGTAACCTGCCCGGCCCTTCTACTCATGAGAGTGAGAGTGAGGTGCCAACGTATACACATGCCTCCAACATACCCTATTGTGCCTTACTCCCACCCTTGGGTGGAAGGGCCTTGCCCAGCCCAGCCAACAGGCAGCTTCCGGCTTCCCTGGTGTCCTGCTTATTTCAGGCAGCAGGTAGGGAAGTGTGTGTGTGTGTGTGTGTGTGTGTGGTGGGGGGGGTTAGTGTGGAACTGCAGCTGGGCAGGAGTGCAGAGCATGGGGCTGGTGGCAGTGTGGAGCTTGGGTGGGCAGAGTGTGGGTGTAAGGGAGGGTGAGGGACATCCCACTGCTCCCCCTATGGTGCACAGCCCCATCAGGCAGCAGTGGCAGTGGCAGCAGCAGCAGAAGCAGCAGCAGGAGGGGGTGCTCGTGCCTGGTGCAGGTGCTGGTGCCTGGCAGCATGTGGCTCTGTCCAGCCCTGCACATTAAGGTGAGGAGCACAGCCCCTGCCAAGCTGTCTACTGCCGGTACTTTTTGCTATGCATATGCAGGCCCCACACTGGTGCAGCTGGGGAGGGAAGCCCCACACACTGGAGCCAGCTGCCTTTGATGCCCCAATGCATGGGGCTTCCTTCCAATGTCATATGAATGTGGGGAGTGCCCGAGATAAAGACAGCCCAGTGGGGGCTGTGCTTCTCGTGATGAGCGCCCTTGCTTGCTGCTGCACCATGGGAGGAGTGTGTGTGGGGGGCCCCAACACCTCCTCACCCTCCCTCACACCCCACAAATGCCACACACCCACACCCTGCCCCCTTAACCCTCCACATATACACAACCCCCAACATACCCTATGTTCCCCCCACAGCCACAGCTTCTCACATCCCCCTACCCCACCATGCATCCACACACACTCAGCCACCCTCCCCCACAGTATACATGACTAAGAATTTATTTTTGAGTTATTATGCAATCACCTCTATATACAGTATACAAACAAATCATGACAAAAATATATTTTCTGTAATAAAATATGTTATAGTAGGTATTTGACTTTCAGTGTATGATTTTGTGTTTTTCTGGCTCTAAGATGGCAATCCACCCTTTCCAGAAGAAGTATTTCTGGGGGGAAGGAGAGGAACTTCTGGTGCCAAGGGTCAGGAGTTAGGGATGGGATCTATAGTCCCAAGATGGCAAACAGGGGGCAGGGCAATTGTCAAGGTGTGGGGCTACCCATGCACCCCTCGAAAACTCACCAAACCTTGTTAAGCAGCCTTCCACCTGAAATAATTGCCTGCTTCTGATATAGAGAGATACAGGGAAAATAGGATAATAGAAGCAAAGAAGCAGGTCTAGAAAGGATCTCTAGACATCATCTAGTTCAACCCCCAGCCTGAGGCAGGATCATCCGTGTCCAAATCATCCTATACAAACCATGACCTAAACTCTACATAAGAATACCCTCAACCTGGACACAACAAGTAAAGCAGGGGAACCATGGCAGTCAATGTCCTGCTTCTAGAAATTGGTGTCAATATACGCTCAAGATGTCCCAGGTAGAGGGCCATGCCCTTTGCTACAGAGGAAGGCAAAAACTCCCCAGAATCCATACCAATCTGACCATGTGGTAAAGTTCCTTCCTGACCCCAAATATGACTATCAAACTGACCCTGGGTGGAGGGGAAGACCTCTCGGCAGGAACCGCTGGCTTTGGTCCCAGCATAAGCATTGGAACACCCCAGTCAAAGTCCCTAGCCTTGGCTATAGCCAACACCCAATGCTTATAAACATCCTGACCTATGTAGCAAAAAAGGCACTGGGGAGGGCAGGGGCAACCAGCAAAGCTCAGAAGTATGGGAAATACCCATGGCAAAAAGGCATAGCTACACCTAGACCATCCCCAACTAGTAGCTGTCTAATCTCTTCTTGAACACCTCTAGTGATGGAGAGAGAGTCCATAACTTTCCAAGGCAGTCTATTCCACTGCCTCACATTTCAAACAGCGAAGAAGTTTCCCCTAATATATCCAATCTAAAACTACTTTACCGCAACTTCAAGCCATTGGTGCATGGTCTGCTCTCTACAGCAAGAGAGAAAAGGGTGATTTCCCTCTTCTTTATGGCAGCTCATTAAGTATTTGAAGACTGCTGTTGTGACCCCTCTTAAACACTTTTTCTGTGTGCCTAGCTCCTTCAGCCTCTCCTCTTGCTTTCCAAGCCCTTTAACATCAGTGTTGCCTGCCTCTGGAGATCTCTATCTTCTCCACATCCTTTCTAAAATGCGGAGCTCAGAACTGCACACACTACTTCATAGGAGGCCTAACCAGTGCTGAGTAGAGAGTAAATAAGACACTTTGAGACATCTCTGTGCCTCATCTTCTTCATACCTTTGTATTCTCTGGGATGTTTGGGTTCTTCTATGTCCTAGTTTCTCCAAATCATGGGGAATGACATTCTAGGACCCTTCAGTTGATACCCTTCTGGTCTTCATAAAATGGCTGAGAGGCCCTTTCTCTTGTTACCTCCAGTTCCCTTGGTGAGGTGACCCAGGATCAGTTTTTCCAGGTGTTTCAACTACCCTACTTAATTAAATCTCCTTCCCCACCAGGAGCTCAGTCTTTAAGGTCTGGTTTACTCTGGGTGATAAGTCTATTTGTCCAATTTGAATGAACTATCATTAATCTTTAATAACTCTTCATTGTTATCCACATGCCAGGAGCAAATGGTTTTTTTTCTGTCACTGCCTGTGTGTTTTAGCTCAAGGTGGAGGCAAAATACAGCCCAGAAGGTAAACAAGCCCTCCATTCAACATAGAAATGATGGTCTGACACAGATATACATATGGAGTCCCTCAGTACCAAACAGCATCCATGAGCTGGACAGGAACAGATTCCCCAAATTATCACAGGAAATATAACATGGGACCCTTTAATAAAGAGACTCTTCAGCTTCTGGGGTCAGTTAGAAATAGTTCATGCTCACCTATTTTATTCATGAAAAAGAACCCTTTATTCTTTAAGAAATTTATGTATTTAGCATATATGGTTTTGGCATATTGTTTCAGCCATCTTAGGGCAAAGTCATTACTAGTGTGAAGAGCTTGAAGGCCACCAGGTAACATAGTAAATGAACGCAAGTCAACAATGTAGAATATAGTTTGAACTTGTCCACAAGGGCATTTGTTGTCATTGCGAAGGCTCCTTGGTATAGATTTGAGGCACAGTGACCGTGTCCAGTTTGAAACCAGTTGAGAAGTGACCAATAACAGCATGGCCAGTTCAACCCTGGTTGACTGACTGCAGGGTCAGAGATGATGTGATGACTGACTGGTGCTTGTGCTGACCATTCTTCATGCTATTGAGTAAGTAAAGGAAATGTGAAAGGGTTTTGAAAGGGCTGACCATATTGGGCTTCTTGACGGGAGCTGACCTATGGTGGGTAAAATATGTCCCAATGCACTGGCAGTGTAGGATTATCAGAGGGTCTGGATAGTAAGTTTACTTCACCATTTGTGCAGCAGAGATGACGGGGAGCAAGGTTACTGAGGACTAGTAATCATGGGAGTGGAGAGGGGTGCAATGTGCCTGACACAAGATGCATTCTAGCATGCAGTTGGATGTCCACTAGTTTGCTGTGCAATAAATGAGCCCATACAGGGGCACAGTATTCTGGAACTGAATAATGTAGTGTGAGAGCACATGAACACGGTATGAAGGCACTGGCACCCAAAGTGCAGCCTGCAAATTTGGCAAGTAAGTTATTCCTTGTTCTGATTTTTCAAGCAGTTTTCTGGAGATGTGATTTATAAGTTAAAGTCTGGTCAAGGATGACTCCAAGATAAATTGGGTGGATTTAGAATTTGAGAGACTGACCATTTAAGGTGATAGTGAGTTCATGATTAGGGCTGGCATTAAGCAGGTGGAGAACACTTGAGACAGACTTTGAGATATTTGGTTTGAGGTGCCATTTTTAGACAGTACTCTGACATCAGTCCTTTATCTCCATCAAGTATGAGTTCCACATTTGAAAAGTCATGAGCTTGGGTAGCAAATGCACTGTCATCAGCATAACCCAATTTTTGTGAGCTGGTCACAAGCAGGTCATTAATGTTGTACAGTTTGAAAAGGAGAGGCACCAGTACTGATCTCTGAGAAAGGCCACTGATTTGATGTCTCTAATAACTAGTTCAGTTGGCCAGGATGACTCTAAAGCATCAACCATATTATAATAGTTTGACTAGATGAGTGGCTCAATGTGACAGAATTCCCAATATTTTTGCCAGAGGACTGGTATGCTAGACATTGTCATACACTACTGTTAAGTCAAGGAAGACAACACCAATCTGCAAGCTTTTCCGAAAGTCATTTTCAATGGGGGTGGCTAAGGCAAGAACTTGATCACAAGTGCTCTGGTCATGGTGGAATCCAGATTAATTTGGGTTTAGAGCAGAATCAATGACTGGAGAAACATGTTGCAGAACTAGTTTCTCAAGTGTCTTGTAGCAGACACTCAGAAGGGAGATTGGGCAGTAGCTCGGAGGCTGATTGTGGGTCTTTGCTAGGCTTTGGTAGGCCAATGATTTTTGCTTGGTGTCATTCTGATGGAATTCATCCTTCATACATCATATGGGTGAAGAAAAGTAGAAGCCAATTATGAGCTTGAGGACCAAGACATTTTCTGGGTATACGTGTAAGAAATAGGGAACAATAACTAGAGATTAATGTATTACTCCCCCTCCCCCTGACATATATCCAGTTGTTCTAAATCACCAGATGAACAGGAATGAAAAAAACTGGAAGCATCATCTTAGTGGAATGCACAGTTGAAGGAATACAGCAATCAATTTTCAAATGTCTTTGTCTTGTCTGTGCTGCAAATCCATTGTTGTGTAGTTTCAGCAAATATTGTAGTAACTGAATTCACTGGCAGGAATTTTAAGCTGTTAGTGGAGAAAACTGAAGGAAAAATAAGATCTGACTTCATTAGTATTAGTACTTGCATCAGAAACCTGATTCTAAGATTTATGCTTATAGGTTTCCTGACCCTATGTAAGTTAAAAGCAAAACTACAATTTATATAAATGAGGCAAGGATTTCACCCAATGAAAGAGAACCTCAGCTGGCATAACTTGTCAGAGCTCCAGTTAAGTCAATGGAGTTACATCTTTTTATACTGGGCGATGATCTGGTCTATGTGTCCAGTCATAGCAGCTGTAGGATCAAATGTTTAATAGTTGTTAGCAGCTACTGCTGAATGAGTTGTAGATCAAATGTTAATTACAGAAACTGTTTGGATAATAATTTCAAACAAAAAATATCTTTGAGAGACCTTGTATCTGTTTGTGGAAAAAAGGGGCAAAATTCATCCAGTAAACTATTTATTTTTCTTGAATTACCACATTGTAATTGGTGGCTTAAGGAAACTCAGAGCTTGAGGTATTTCCTACACACGATACAACTTCAAAAACAAACAAACAAAAAAAACTTTTTTGAAGATGTGGTTAAAAGTATTTAACACCTCAAATGAGTATTGAAATACTGATGTACAAAGAACCTGTTCCTGTAGCACAGAAACAACTGATACAATTGTGCACATACTCTAGTATGCAGTGCATTTTGGTAAGTGTGTTAGAAGAGGGAGGTTAACTATCAGTCTTATTTAGGTATTTGTTTTAGTGGCAAAATATGTGCGCCACACACCTTATACTGAGACCCCAATGCAATCACACATGTGGGGAACACCGGGTGCTTATGGTGGCTTATGTGCCTGAAGTTAAGCATGTGCTTGAATGTATTACTGGATGGGCATTATAGGGCTGAGTCCTGTAGCTACTCCACTTACAGAATTTGTGTTGGCTTGACTGGGATTTCACAGCATGAGTTTAAGCACAGGACAGGCCTTTTAGTTGTAGTTTTGGGGTTGATCGTCTTTTAAGTATGAAACCACTGCTTGGGAAATATAGAGAGCTATCTGGGTTACATGAATAGTTCAACTCTGATATACCCTGGTATAGAAGCTAAGAGAATGTGATAGTCTTTGCTGAAGGGACAGCTGATTGTGACTTAGAAGCCTTCACATCTTGTTCTTGCCAGAAGTTTTCATCTGGATTTCCTTTATCTTGGAGTCGCCACATGTCTGTGAACCTGAGTAACGTGGGGCACATCTATAGGAGAACATTTCCTGTGCAGTTGCTTAATTAGCTGTGCAGTAAAATATTACCATCTACATATATGGTGCAATTAGGATGGTGTAAACCAGTGGTCACCTACCAGTGGATCTTGATCCACCGGTACCTCCTGGAGCCTCTTGGAGTTGATCCGAGGCTGGGGTGGGGAGGCGCATGTGTGTCCCAGCCCAGCAGGTCGGTCCATGGGGAGGGAAGGGGTGGGGGCTAGATTGAGGCCCCCATGGTATGGGACAGTGCCACAGAGCCAGGAACAGGGGTAAGTTGAGTGGAGCCCTGGCTGGCTGGGATTTAACTGCTGGGGAGGTGTGCCCTCAAATATTTCCCCCCGCTTCCCTCCCCACAGACTTTCCCGCTGGGTGGGGGGTAGTGGGGGTGGCAGTGGTGCACAGTAGATCTTGGGTTGCTTTTAAATGCCAAAGGTGATCTCCTTCTTAACAAGGTTGGAGACCACTGGTGTAAACTAATTAACTCCACTGTAGGATAGTACTGCTAGACACAAGTAATATCCTACAGTGAAGCTATTTACTCTTCTGCAACACACATGTAGATGCTGCTGGGCCTGGCTGGGGCATGAGGGTGTTTCAGTGTGGGGGCTGCCTACTGGCTACCCCTGCACTGAAGAATCCTTGTGCCCCAGAGAGCCCCTCTGCAGCATGTTGAGCTGGGTTGGAGAGGTCCCAGGCTGGCAGGCTGATTCCTGGGGCCCCCTGCCAGCCAGGGCTGCCCCACCATGGCTCAATGTACCGTGGTCCTGGGTGCACATGCAAATGGTGCACCCAGGAGCAATAAACTCTGAAACAAACTGCAGCTGAGTTTATTTGGACACGCTTATTGCATGTGTAGAGGTGCCCATGGAGTGGCAGTTGAGTCTTCACAGTAATTTTGACTTTTCAAGATCAGCTTCTTTGCTTTTCCACTGGCCAGATTTTATTCTGGGAATGTTTGTTTTCTATTATGACATACAGTTCTTTCTAATCTCTGCCCCTCTTGCAGAATCAAGTCAGTGAATCCAGGCAAGTATCTCAAAGGAGTAGCTTTGACAGTTGCTCATTTAGTATAAGCAGTAATATAGTATATGCCCCCTGGGTAAGCTTGCAGGATTCTGTTTTTTGAATGGATTTCAGCAAATAATGCAGCACTGTTTGTTACTGAGGTCTTATATTTTTTGCACAGGCAAGTAAAGCTGCCTAGGTACCAGACATTATTCAGAATGTTAATAGGGTGGAAATAAGATCTTGTGGGTGAAGTCTGTAATCTGTCATATAGAAAACTTGTGTTCAGTTCCCAACTCTATTGGAAGCTTCTGGTGTGACTTCAGGCAAATCACTTCCATGGGGCATGTCGATTTGGCACAAATAAGTCAATTTGGCCCATACCGTCATTGTGCTGAGACACGCTGTCCCCTCTCTGCACACTGGCTCCAGAACCAGTAGCATTCTAGCCACATTAGTACAGTTCTCTGTGTGTGGCAGTAAACTCTGCCTCTCAGCACAGAGAGCTTCCTCCTGGCCAGCATCGGGCCTTCTTCCAATGGTTTCTGTGTCATTTGTACCCAGACAGAAATTATACTGTCCATGCTTAAAATTTCTAAGGTGGATGATGGCAAGCTTGAGCTGAACTCAGTGAACAATTCAGGTAAAAAGATTATAGTACTTTGCACAGCAATGACCCCATTGTAATCTTATCAGAATATGGGGCCTTGCTCTGAAGATATTTAATAACTATAAGCTGCCTGGGGCTCAGTATTATGTCTTGTCCAAAAGATATGCATTATGGATCAGATCCTCCCTTAGTGGAATAATGCAAATGTACCTTCTTCTTCGTCATGTCCCCAATCCAACTTTTTCTACATGGTCTGTTCCCAATAGTCTGCACAGGCAGGCCACTGCTTCTTGTTGGCAAATCTTGTGGAGTGCATTGTGGTGCTACAGGGCATCTCAGGAGATGATTCATGGTTTGGTTCTCCTGACAAACACATTGGTTGGTTGCATAGAGGCCCCACGATTTCAGGAGAAAGTTGCATCTGCCAAGACCTACTCTCAATCTGTTCAGGCTTCACCATGTGTGCCATTTGTAGCTAGAGCCAGATGCTAACTGCTCACTGGGGGTAATTCCTCACAGGCTCCATTCAACAGCTTTGTTGCTTAGTTTCTCCCATTCTTTTCACCAAACAGTAGTTCTGGCTGATTCTGGTGATGTGGTCAATGGTATGGTAGAGGACAAAAAGCTTTTTCTAAATGAGAGATGACAGTGTGCTGGTTGATGTCCATATAGTAGGTGGTGGTCATCTGACTCTTGTTCCTGCCGGTCAGTATTGCCTGCTACTTTCCTCCTGATGTAAGGGTGTGCTATGCCAGACAGTGTGTATAGGCAGGGAACAGGTGTGGATTTTAGGCAGCCTGTTATAATTCTGCACGTATCATTTAGGGTGTTGTCAATATATTTTCTGTGATGCAAATTAATATGTTTAGCTAAATGCACCTTATTTAAGTGTGTAGCCCAAGGTTTTCAATAAGAAAACTGGACCTCTCAGTGAATGGCTGGACATGGATATATATTTAAAAACAACACCAGCAGAAGCATAATTTTTCTGCAGAAAAACTCTCATTTAGGTAAGTAGAGGGTTTTTTTTTGTTAATGTAAAGTAATGCCCCAGCAGTTTGCTCAACATTATGTAATGTGGGAGAATTGCTCATGTGTCTAAATGTTATGCACCATTCATGCTCTACAAATAATCTTCCTATGCCAGAGTTCAACACATTTACAAATGTGACAAGTTACTGTTTGTTTTCCTGATAAGCAACGACATTCTTCTCACACTTTCAACTTCAGTTATGTGATATGGGTTGGGGAAGGAATGCCTTTATTTTAATAAATGTTGGAGACTATTTACTTCCAAATGACAAATGTCCATGGTTTGGAAATAAACAGAACTAGATAAGAACATATTCTTTCTCATATCACAGGCAATGTGTTATTGACAAGATACATTCTATAGATGTCTGTACAGTGAATTAGGGAAATTTTATAACTAGGGCTGTTCACACAAAAGGCAAAATCTTAAAGTGGACCCTATTTTGACACTTTCCTGCATTTAGGGATTTAGCTTCCCATTTATCTAATGATCAGGTAATTGAGAGGGAGCTCAATAAATGTGCCTTTAAAAATTCAGGGGCATAAGTCCCAGTGAAACTTACTATGAATTGGCAGCTCTGGGACCTTTTGAAAATTCCTCCTTATATGTGAACCTGCTAGCACAGTGGCTTTCGACCTTTTTAGTGGGATTGTGCAAAGCTTTGGTTCCAGATTCGAGTTGGAGGAGATTTGGCCTGATTCGGTGGCCAAATCTCTGAATCCAAATCGAATTGGAAGACTAAACAAAAGGTCTAGATTGATCCAAAGCCTCCAAATCAATTCGGAAAAAGATTAGGAGGGGATTCAGCAATTTGGGTCCCTGCACACCGCTACAGGGAGCTGGACCCAAACTCTGTGTTGGTAGGTAGGAGGCGGGGGGGGGGAGGCTGGAAGAGGTGGGAGGGGACAATGGGGGGACCCCCACCAGGCCCCATTCCTTACCTGCTCCGTTAGCCCCCCTGAATGCCCGCTGACCCCCACCCACTCTCCCAGACCCATCAATGGCTGCCCCACCTGGCCCCAGCATCCCGGCACTTAAAAAAAAAAAAAAAAAAAAAAAAAAGTCCCACACTCACTGGCTCCTGCCAGGCCGAGGGGTGTGTGTGGAGGGGTGATCCCTGCTGCCCCTCAACTGCCTCGTGCTCTTCCAATGTTGGCCTCTTCTTTTCATGAGCAGAAATGAACTGTTCTACCACCCTGACTCAGAGGCTGACTTATGGTGTAGACAAATAGCCACTCAGGAAGAAAGCCCTATACACATCTTCACAGGACATAATTTTGTTAAAGAACCACCCACACAAGCTATCCACAGGGCAGGATGCAATCTCACCACCATTCTTTTTAAGACAAGGACTTCTTTCTCTCTCCCCCTCTGGCCCAGGGCAATGTTCCATAGGTGGAGACAGAAGAGCAGCTCCCCATTGCAACTCACAGTGTTTTGCAGGAAGTGATATTAGTTGCATCAATCAAGCTGGGAGCTCCTCAAACACAAAGTTATAGAATGTGCTTTGTTTTGGAGCTTGTTCAACTGATTTTCATGGGATCGGGCCCTTTTAAAGTGGTCTGCAGCCATGCATTTCTATTTGGTCATGGCTGTAGAGTACTTTCTGGGGCCAGATCAGATGAAAATGTTCACTTCTGTCAGCGCCCCTTGTTTCCAATGAGTTTGAAGTCTGTCATGGAGGCAGAGCTCATGCCCCTTCACCAGCACAGACGACTCTGAATGAAATGAACTGAAGGGAACTAGAAGCTGTCCCAGAGACAATGGGACCAGGTCACAGTGGAGGGGGCCCATTTTCTAGTCAGTCCCTTCTGGGCAAAGAACACAGCTCCCTGAACCCTTTTCACTTTGTTGTAGAGTTATGCTGAGCCATCCAGTATCTGTTTTACTAGCACAACATAGTCAGTGAAGAGTGTGAAAAGTCATGCTCCTAACGGGTTCAGAAGTTCCAACAAAAGCCCTAGGTGTGCAGACAGAAGTGCAGCTCCCTCCTGTAACTGAGAACACTTTGCAGGAAGTGGGGAGAAGCAGCAGGAGTGCAGACAAAGCTTCCAGCTGCTTGGCCCCAGCGCAGTTCCCCTCTGGCTGGAAACTGCACTAGTGTCTCAGCTGGGGAGCAGGGAGCTGGGAAAAGTGGTGGTGACACTGGCACAGCTTTCAGCTGCCTGGTCATGGCACAGATTCAGGCAAAACCAGTGTGTTCTCATGGCTGATGTACTGCTGAAGCCACCTGGCCTGCACTAGACTGGAGCCAGTTTGTTCTGGCCCTGCAGCTTGAAAAGGTTGCTGGCTCCCATCTTACTACATAGAGTTCTCCACAATTTGCTAGCACAGCTGTACTGATTATCCCTCCTAGCATTGATCAGGTCTGGCTCTGTGTGGGGGACCCGCATCACATATGAGTACAATAGAATTCATAGCACCTAGCACAAAAGTTCAGCGTGGGATTCAAATGCTCAGAAAAATGATCCAAGCTAATAAACTGCGTGTGCCTTTCTGGACAAGTTCCTCATGTAACTCCCTCCTGCATCCACCATTAATCACTGGTGATGGCTCCCCTGGAGCTACCTATGTTATTTGCTTGGCTTCTGGCCTGCTTGTTGTAATGCTTCCTTGAACTGTTTGCAAGGCACTCAGGTTTAAATCTAATGAAGGTTCCACTTCTTGATTGCTCCTGCTCTCTTTACAGTAATGACACAGGCTTTTAAATTAGTTTGAACTGGGTATTTTTTCTAACGCTAGCCTTTCTTCTCCTTCTGGGGCTTTCCCCTTCGGACTGAATTCTGTCTTCTTTGTTCCCCTTTATGATAAGGCAGTGCCTATTGCCTCTCTGAAGTCCATGTAGTTTAGGAATCTCAAATAGGATCCAAATTTGGTTTTATTTTGCTAGCCTGTCATTGTCCACTAGAGCAAATATCTATCATTATGTCTGTGTAACTATAGACTGGAATTATACAGGTCCTGGCTGTAAAAATTACAGTTAGGAAATCAACAGCACCCTGTCCTGAACTCTTAATTAAAGCTGAATCAGAACAAGACCTGCCTGGGTAAATGCTTTCCCCAAGCATCTTTCTGATATCCCATCAAATCAACTGTTGAGTCTCAATTAAGACCAAATCTTTGTCTCATTGAAATAAAAATAACTTTTACTTGTAATGGGGACAGGCTTTGACCCTTAATATAGCAGCCTCTAATGGGCCAACTGGTGTCTTCAGATCTCATGTCATGTGCTCCAATCCAGCTCTCCCAGGGTCAGAGATAGCAGTGCATTCTGGGATACTTCTGAGGCTGGAGAAACCATAATGTATCTCAGGCTCAACCACAATTCCCTTGGCAGGAGCAAGTCAGACCTGCTGAGATCATGTGGTGGACTGGTTTTGAATATCACCCAATGATGTGAAGCCCAGTGGGGGTAGATGAGATGGCAGTCGGGGGAAGAGAAGCACTGTTGTTGCTGGCAGCAGTAAGTGGGTGAAGTTACTAGGTTTACTGTGAGAGGTGAAATGCAGCTCGGTGTCCTGATGAATCAGTAAGCAGAAGGAGGAAGGGAGAAGGAAAAGAGAAAATTTAGGAAATAGGGTATCTGGAATAGGATGAATTTGTCTGGGACGAAGGGAAGAAGAGATCACTTAAAAAAGGTCTGGGTATGTTTTATGAAACAGTTGGAACCTAGGGACTCTCTCCAGCCCCTTGGAGGTTCCACTGTCACTGCATATATCCCTCCCTACTTTTTCAAAGTGGTGCAGTTTTAATGGGAATCAAATGACAAGAGAGAAAGCACCTCTGTTTTGGAAAGTCTTTGACCCCAGCTGACTTTCTGCCCTTGGGCAGGAGGCTGGACTCGATAATCTTCTGAGGTCCCTTCCAGCCTTAATGTCTATGAAATCTATGAAAGTGGCTGGTGGTTTGAGGGCTGAGACATTGCTTGAATTTCAGAATGCCTGGAACATCTGCCATCAGAGCATCAGGATCTTCCAAAAGTATCTCAGGACATGGCACCAAAAGCTGAAGCACTGAAATATACCATAGACCCTTTGGAAAATTTAAGCCAATATATGAGAATTCATAAGCTTCTGAGCATTCACCACACACAAGCTGTCTTTTCCTTAGCTGATAGCACATTTTCCTGTCATTCTGATCTATATCTGATCCCTCCAGTTTTGTATTTTAAGAAAAGATCTGCCATTCATAATCTTATCTAGGGCTCCTTAAACCATATTGTAGTTGCAGCATAACCTGCTACAACAGTGGTATCAACCCACTCTAACCTTGTTGCCATCTCAAAAGTCTTCTCCAACTGACAGTGAGGTGAGGGACACTGGTGCAGCTCTGCAGTGGAGGAGGATCAGCTTGTCTTATCTGACTTCAGTGGAAGAACTCTGATTCACATCAGCTGAGGATCTGGCTCAACAGAGGTGTCTTTCCCACAATACCTTATTTCCCCACTTTCACCTGTAGGAGACAGCATTGTCTCATGGTGAGGGTGCTGTTTCGGGACTTGAATGATTTTCATCCTATTCTTGACTCATATACTGACCTACTATGTGCTCTTGAACAAGACTTAGTACCTTATTATTATCTTCATCTTTAAAATCAGGAAAAGGGGAGGACTTTTCCACTGTGAAGGGCTTTGAGATGCATTGATAAAAGTGCTATAAAAGATCTAGAAATCATGATTAGTTTTGGAAAATTCTTCATTCTAGTCTCCCAACCATCTGGTGATCTGTAGGCATTTCATCTTTACAAGGAAACTATTTGTTTTCATGAGAAATCTCATCTACAGAATGCTGGGATCTGACACTGTACAAAACTGTCGAAATGTACAGCTTCTCCTGTGTCCCCATTTAACCTGGTGTTTTAATTTCTCCCTGCCATACCACATCAGCCCAGTGAAAAAGTCATTACATTTTTTAAGCAGTAAGTCCAGCTATTGACCCAGGAATGATCCTCCTGGTCACCATGAAAGCAGATTGAATAGCAGTAGTTGCTGAAGGCCACACCTATTTGTGTCATTTGCAAATCTCCTCTACGTAGTTCTGTTGCTCAGTCACTGGAAAACATGTGGATTAGGAAGAACTGAAGTAGAAGATTAGAAGGAAACAGCAAACGTCAAGAATACAGGCTTCTGCATGAGTCTACTAGCTCCATTGCCTCCTTCTCTCTTGAAGGGAATAGAAAAACTAGAACTCTCACAATGTAGACTTGTGGAGTAATGATCCAAACTGCTGGGGGTCACTTGTGATTTTTAGGTGCCATTTAATTTTTCGGAAGTAAGGCATACCAAAAACACTGAAATTGCTACCATGTATCTAATTGATACCATATATATAAATGTATGTGTGTACACACAAAATACTACTTTCTTGCTATGGGAGAGAGGTTACGCCTGTTATGGCATCTTGGTATGACTACAGAGGTGTGATTGCAAGCCCTGCCTTGGCCATCTCCCTCAGTCAGGGTAGCAAATTGGGTACCTGGTCATGTGGGCTACGGTAGAGGTTCTCAAACTTTGTGATTCCATGACCTCGAGTGCTGAATGGCAGCGGCGGGAGACAGGGAGCTCACACACGGCAGCCACCCCCACCATCCACCACTCCACACCGCCACTGCGCACCGCGCACCGCTTCCCTGCGCTGCCACACATACACCCTGGGAAGTTTCCTTTTAAGCTGCTTGCAACCCCCTGGGCTAGGGGGTTAAAGGAGCCAGTCATGATGGTGGCTGCATAACTTTCTTGTGTGCTGTTGCCTACAGGAATTTGTGTAACTTAACCGCACTGGCCCAGGAGACTGCTAAGCTCAGGTGGATGCAGAGGGGAAGCTGAGCAGCTCTGTGCCCTGGGCAGCAGTGGTGCAGCTTGCCAAGAGCTGATAATTCTTCACTTTCCTGGCCACCAAGTGGGCACCTGGGGGCTGCCCTCTTTCTTGTCTTCCAGTAGTTATGCTACTGGGTAGACTTTTGACTGTGTCCCTTGTGGAGTCATTTACACCTGGGCAGAGTGGCTGTGAGCTACTGGCATTTGAATACTGCTTTACATTCACTTAACTCTGGTGCAGTGACTACACGTGGAACACTGTGGAGGAGAATTGGACTTACCAGCAAACTTAACCAAGAAATGAGAGGGCATGGCATATTCCTGCAGTTAGAGCCAGGTGCTTGCCTTTCATTTCCTGCGCCTCTTGCCCCAGGGGCAGGAGGTGGTGTTGGGAACTGTAGGCTTGTGTGTCTGTCTGTTCCTGCTTACTGGAA
Organism: Crocodylus siamensis; assembly: GCF_052110815.1. Lineage (NCBI taxonomy): Eukaryota > Metazoa > Chordata > Crocodylia > Crocodylidae > Crocodylus > Crocodylus siamensis. Next base: position 161,771,113 of record NC_143396.1, on the reverse strand, counting down.
CAGTATGGTACTGGCTCCTGCTGGTTTGGGGTCTGAACACTGCCTCGTGCTTCTTCCTTTAGGTGATACCAGCACGCTGGTGTTCTCCTGTGAGCTGAGTGATTCATTTGGGAAGGCAAGAGGGGATAGATTTGATTTCTGCTATCTGAATGCTCTAGGGTGAGGAACCTTTCATTGGTCTTATGTGCTGATACTCCACAGCTGTTGGCTGGTGGACAGCACAATATCAGTTAATAACTCCCAGTATTTGCACTGGTGATGGATGGGGCAAGGCAGTGCGATAGAACACCAGTCTTTTGATGTGCAAGGTACAGACTCCAGGGAGGGGACCACTGGCAATTCCCCAGGCGCCAGACTACAATGCACACGCTGTCACGTTCTGCTGCCAGCCTGCTTGCTGGGGCCTTGCTGCCAGAGTATGAAGAGGAAAAAGGTTTTAGGACTGAATTGCTTGACCTTCATTTTTAGCACATCTGAAACCAAGCTTCTCTGGGTTGTACCCTTAGCGAGCAGATACACCCACTGGCCAGCCAGAGTGGCAGACCACCACAGGTATTCTGGTCCCACTTGGTCCTTCTCCGTCACTAGAGGGAAGGAGTCATACCCTCTTCTAAAACGTGCACTACAGCATAGGCTCCAGGAGTAATGTTTCTACTGTGTTTGGGCAATTACTGTTGACTATTATATTACCTTGCAATAATTATTAGGGGTGTGTCTGAGGCCAGGGACTACAGCATGACCTCCCTCTACTGCCTCTTATGAAAGTAAGCCGCAGACATATTGTCTTTCAAGCTTTCAGTAGAGTCAAGTACTACGAATTGTGTCTAAAGGGTTCACTATTTGGTAAATTCTTCAGACCCCAGCATATTTCTTGCAATACATTTCATCTCACTCGGAGCATTGAAAAGGTGATTTTGAGTCTGTGTTGGTTTTATACGCAATGACTTTTTCTTTGAGAAAATGTTAGAGATGGATTTATGGCATGGGTCTGGGCTTCACATCTTCCCCAAATCTGGGGAGCTCTGATCTGAATTTTATGTTAGGCCCTGCAATAGAAAATCTCCCCTAAGGGTATTGCTTTGCCCAAAGTTTGATGAGCAAGTGACTGGCACCAGATTACTATTTAGCCCTTCTGAAAGTAAAGTGCTTAACCAGAGCTAAGAGAAATTGTCTAGTTCCTGAATTAGCAGCCACTGAACAGCTCTAAAGCAGGGATTTTACTCCCATCTAGTGGGCGCATTAATGGCATTACTGAATTTACAGGATGCCCAGGGGTACAGGCAAAGGTAGCTGTCCTTAGGCAGGATGGTTTTAGAAGTTAACTCAGAGTTTCTTTATTTGGTTACTGAAGAAGAGAAGAGCAAGACAAAGGAAATACTGAACTCTTTCAGCTGCAGTAAAAGGCATTTGAATCCCCTTTCAGTAAAGGAAATAATTTTTGGACAACTAGAGCCAGATCTCCCCATTAATCTCCATCAACTTGCTTTGCTCTCAGTGATGGATTTCCTATATCTATAACTGGCCTTCAGACAAACGACAAGCATCTGTTAACTCACCTTACAAGTGGAAATAAGCCCAGAGACCGGATAATGATTAGTGATGGTGGAGCTTTTTAAATTAAATGGTAGTGCTGGAAAGGAACAGCTCACTTTAAAAAATCTTTGTGGAAATCTTGGAGTGAGTAGGGAACAGCTGAGCAGAAACCCATCAGCCCTCTAATACTTAAAACCACTCCCTTAATTTTAAATATCCACAGGACAGGGAGCTTTCCCTTATTTTTCTGACATTTTAAAAATATATTTTATGATTTTCCTAATGAGAAAGATAGTGCACATCAATAGCCAAAAAATGTTTGAGCTAAAAATTAACTTGCATTTATAAGGCTGGGCATATGAGTTACCTCATTGAAGTCAATGTTGAATGTGAAAGTGGGGACATCCTTCATGTGTTTTAGCCTGTCAGTCTTAAACACTACCTGTTCTCTCCCTCCCTCTCTCTCCAGGTATATAATTTAAATGATGCTCTTTTCTTGGAACAGCAATTCATGCTGCTTCAGGAGTTCTGTGATACATTCCTGTTCAGCACTGTAAGGCCAACATCTTTAGATTTTGGTGTCCACCTAAATCTATCATTAGGTCCTTAAATTTATGACTTGGTTTTGAAGAATGCCAAGCTCCCACCATTCCCAGAATAGCTAGCTGAAGATCTGAAGCCATTTGATGATGACAAGTTCTGGGCTTGGAATTGAAAGATGCTTCATGATGAGTCTTTTGGCAGAGATGGGAAGAAGTTCTAGGCTCTGTTTTAAACTATACGCTGCTGATAGTGCTTTGTATGTTTCTAATTACTCTAGTCATAGCTTCCCTTCATCATCTTCTGGGACTGTGTCCTGGCTTGGAGACTGACACCATTGTCTTCTCGAGAATCATAGAAGTCAGGTTGAAAGGGATTTTGTAGATCTTCAAGTCTGACCCCCTGCCTGGCGGGATTAAAAAACTGGACTCAAATGAGTCCAGCCAGGTAGGCATCAAGCCTCTTCTTAAAGACCCCCAGGGTAGGAGCCAGCACCACTTCCCTAGGAAGTTGGTTCCAGCTCCTAGCTTCCCTGACTGTGAAGTAGTTCTTGCGGATGTCTAATCTAAACCTACTCTCCAATAATTTGTGTCCATTGTTCCTTGTCATGCCAGGGGGCGCTAGGGAAAACAGTGTCTCCCCTAAACCCTTCTGGTCCCCCCTAGTGAGTTTATAGACAGTCACCAGGTCCCCCCTCAACCTTCTCTCGTGAAGGCTGAACAGGTTTAGGTCCCGCAGTCTTTCATTGTAGGGTCTGCCCTGTAGTCCCCGGATCATGCGGGTGGCCCTCCTCTGGACCCTTTCAATGTTGTCCACATCCCTCCTGAAGTGGGGCGCACAGAACTGGACACAGTACTCCAGCTCTGGCCTGACCAGTGTCACAAAAAGGGGGAGGATCACCTCCCTGGCTCTACCTGAGATGCACCTCTGGATGCACGACAAGGTCCGGTTAGCCCTGCCAACCGTGACCTCGCATTGTTGGCTCATGTTCATCTTGGAGTCAGTAATGACTCCAAGATCCCTTTCTGCCTTCATGCTCTCAAGAAGGGAGTTTCCCATTCTGTAAGTGTGCTGCTAGTTACTACTGCCAACGTGCAGCACTCTGCACTTGTCAGTATTGAAGATCTAGTCCAAATTGGAACTTCCATTCTGAGGGAGATTCTGCCATTTACCAAAGATGTTCTGATTCAACATGAAAATTAGAATTTTTGAAATTTCCCCTGGAGGGAAAAATCTGATATTTTTTCCCTTCATGTTGGAGTTGTTCCAGCCTTTTCTCCTAAAAGGCAATAGAGCCAGGTGCTCCTAATGCCTGGGATGTCCCAAGGCAGGATCCTACATTTGGGGGATAGGATGGTAGTCTAGAAGCCTGCAAAACTTCAGGCTCCTTTCTATCCAGCTGGAGCCGAAGTCTCAAGAACCCTGCTTGAATTGAATCTCCAGGAATGCCAGACTTCTAGCAGTGTAGCATAGCGTCCAAGACCCTTTAGGGCTTCTAGGCTGCTGAGACAATGGAAAGAATCCTGAAGCCTTGAAAATACTGGTTTAAGCTGGAGCTCTTGGGGCTTTCAGATTCCCTGCTGTAGAACTGAGAGCCTTGGCCCTGAGGTATCCAGCTAGAGTTTCCATGCTCTTGAATGGTGAGCTAAGCCTCAATTTGAATCATAGATCCTGGAGCTTCCAGGCCCATAGCTCTATGGCGGGTAGCCGGAAAGCCCTTGTGTCTACAGCTTTGAGGCCGATGGCATGGCATGGCATGGTATAAGTGCCCTAGATCCACAGACCCTGGTGTTCCTCAATCTGGCTCTGTTAGGAAAGTGAGTTTCCTAAGCAGCCCAGGAAGTTATGTGGTCCAAACCTGGACATAGGTCAAAAAGAATTTATGAAACTAATGTATTTCTGCCAAACACTTTTAAAAAATGATTCAGCATTTTCTAATGAACTTGTTTATTTAGAAACTTTCTGATCTGCTCTGTCCTTGAGTCCATGACACTGTTGAGCAGAGACCATAAATCAGTGGTGTCCAGTCTTTAGGCCTTGCAGACCAGATGAGTAGTTTGGGACTGGTCAGACCAGATGGGGCCTGCACTGCCTAGATTGGACTGTGGCACCTTTACTCAGCTCTGCACTACCCAGACTGGCCTCATGCCACCCAGATTGGGCCTGCACTGCCTCTGCTTGGCCCTGCACAGCCCATACTGGCCCCGTGCCACATCCTTCTGGCACTGTGCTGTTTGGATTGGGCCTGTGCTGCCCCTGCTTGGCCCTGCTCTGCTACCAGACCCCTGCTGTCAAATTTGTGGACCCCTGGGAGCCTTGCAGGCCAGATAGGATGGTTCTACAGGTCAGATCTGGCCCATAGGCTGGAGGTTGAGCATCCCTGCTGTAAAACATAAAAAATTCCAAATGCAGCTGCTTTCACATAGTTGATTCCAAAAGAAAACTACTAAGGATAACTTAGAGTACTAATAGGATATCCATGTTATTCATGTGCTCTGATTCAATGGTATTTAATAACTGACATACTGTGAAGTGCATGGAACATCAGGGCAGCTTTAGCATTCTGCTTTAGTAGCTGCTTCATGTTTCCAGCCAGGTCCATCTCTTTCTTAAGTATGAAGTGCCACCTGTTGGAGAACTCATGAATTGTTACAGATCATTTTACATTTCATTTGTTAATTTTTCCCCCAAGAGTTTGCAAACACATGTAAATTGTGCTTTTGAGAATGAGGAAATGCTGTTGTGACCACCAGAATGCACATTATTATACAAACATTTTTACAGACATGGAGACTTAGGTTTCTACTGAAACTCTCCTGGTGTTTATAAAATTCAACAGTCCTAAACCTAAAGGTAGGCCTGTTCTGTGGAAACAGTAGGTAGAATGATTTGTTGCAGAACAAGTCATGGATCTCAGCCCTGTGTCCAGAAAGAGTTGAATGTTTTTTTTTTTAAAGTCATATGACAAATATATACTTTGCATAATGAAATGTTTAGTAATCCCTATTCTGGCATGGTCCTGCCATGGTCAGATATGATGCCTTGTGACTGACTGTAGTGATGAGCCAATGCCACCATCTGCTTAGAATGCTCCTCTGCTATCTTCTTTGGATAGAGGGGGCATCCCTCTGTTAAAGAACAAATGGACACCAATCTGACATCAGTTCCAGAAAGACACACAGGCACAACACTTTAACCTTCCTGGACATTCCACTACTGACCTCAGAATAGCTATTTAAACAACACTTTAAAAAACAACTTGAATATGAAATTGCAGAACAAGGAATCACCCACAGACTTGATTGTGTTAAGTACAGTCTACACAGAGGCTCTGAATTCTTGTCCTGTTCCCTGGTATAGCTTTTATAACCCCTGTGTCCCCCAGTGGGTTAACTTCTTTGTTTGTCCTCTGATCTCTTCACCCCACCTCCCTCTCTCTTAGCAGTGCTCCCTCCTTTCCTCTTCCTTTCTCTATCATGTATATTGAAATGACTTTGCAGAACCCCTGCACTCTGCAAGCCCATTCATAACATCTGATGAAGTAGGCTGTTGCCTATGAAAGCTCTTGTCTTTCTGAATGACTTAGTCTATAAGGTGGCACCCTGCCCTGCCTTCTGCAGAGCAGGGAAATATAGTTTAGAGAGAAACTACCTGAGCTTAGCTCAAAACTGTCTGTCTCCTTGACTGACCACAGGGACTAGGGCACAGTTTACTGAAGTAATGAATGAGTAAACATTTCGTTACAAAGACTTGAGGTCCTTCCCCAGCACTGTTTTATATAATGCAAATAAGCACATATTTATGCTCTGTTACACTGAGCCAATTACCTTTGAGACATACATGTGAATGAAAACTTACCTTTAAAATTTACTTACTCCTTTTCTACTGCTAATCTTGCAGCACAACCATTTAACATGGAAAAAAGTCCCACAGGTGTTTTGCTCCAAGAGTGATTAAAACATAGGGCATGTCCAGATGAGCACACATGTTCAGGGGCAAGTGTTTGCTGCTGCTTTTTGCTGCTGCATATATATGCCTTTGCATGTGGGGTTTGGTGTGGGGCAAAATGCTTCATTTTGGGGAAATGCCCATTTTCCTGTTTCTCCCAGCTCCCAGCATGCCGGAGGAGACGGGGGGACAATTAGAGGAGCCAGATCATCTCCACAGAAGATCCAGACTCCATGTCTGCCAGGATCTGCTTCTGGAGCACGTGCCACGCTGCTTTTTTTGTAACTTTTTTTTTTGATACTGGGAGTTCCTGATAAAAAGAGCAAGAGTGCGGGGCACTGTCGGGGGGGGACAGATTGGGAGGGGTGGGTCCCCTGTCTGCCCCCCACAGGGCCCACATGCCCCTACACATGGCCCTGGCTGCCTGGCACCTGACACTGCCTGTACCATATTGCGCGTGCCCAGCCCAGTCAGCATGCCGCCATGTGTCTTTGAGCAGCTTTGGGCTGCTTAGGCTGTCACCCAGGGCCCTGCACCTCTCATAGGGACCACCTGTCATGCTGAGGAAAGAGACCTGTCAGGCACCAGAGTGTCATCGGTGCCTGCTTTGGGGTTCTATGAGAGGGGGCTTCCTTCCTCAGGACTCACTGGGGTGAGCCCCAGGGCCCCTGTCTCCTTCAGATCATTAGAGGGGGAGGGTTTCACTGCCAGACCTTCCATTAGTTGGCCTCAGCCTTAGCCTTGGTGCCCGTGGTTTCTGGGGGTAGGCCCTGGCCAGCAGAGTGAGGGGCTTCTTCCATGGGCTCCTGCTCAGCATTGTCTAGCAGTCACAAAGCTTCCTCCACTGGGACTGGGATTACCCATTTTATCTTTCCCAGGGGTGGGTTGTCAGGCACAGCTGGGGAGGGCCCCAGAAGCGGGGCTGCTCTTTCACTCCATGCAGTGGTCTTGGGAGGGGGGTGAGGGTCCTCCACTTCAGAGGGCTTCAGATGTGCCTGGGCCTTCCTTTTGGCTTTGTGCCCACAGGAGACCTGCACCCACTCAGTCATGGGATGGTCTTTGGGTGGACAAGCTCTGGCAGGAGAGGGTGGGGCAGTTACAGCAGGGGCATGGCTGGGGGTGGGAGGGGCTGCTCCCTCTTTCCCCTGGGTTGCTGCCTCCTTCCTTGGGACTCGGACAAACTTAGTTGGGGGGGGTGGGGTCCCCTGAGCTTAAGCAGGGGCTGGGAGTTGTGGCTGGGTCCAGGGGGGTCTGAGGGAGGAGGGACGCTGGTGGCAGGGGCACCCCTCTTGCCACTGGGACCTGTGGATGCCTTTCCTATCTGACCCATGGGGCACTTATGATGCAAGTTCCCCAGGGTGCGGCACTGGAAGCCCCCTGAATGCCCCCTGAAAAGGAATCACAGTCTCACCAATGCCCCCTGAAAAGGAATCACAAGGAGCCCCTCAGCTTCCAGTTGCACTCCTGCTGCCAGTTGAATCATGAGCTGATGGCGGAATTAGCACATGTAGCAGAGGCACCCCAGTGAGAAGGCCACCACTGGGGAGATAACTCTCCCCAGGGTTTGGAGCTGGGGGAGCAGGGCCCAACTGGGGATATAGGGAAGGATGGAGCTGAGGACCACCTGGGCTCAAGGGGGATGTACTCTTCCTCCACCATGAGCCCCCTCTCCACTGCCTTTTGTGCGGCTTCCTCCGAGGCAAGGAAAAAACAAACAAACCCTTGCCATGCAAGCAGGAGGCTGCCTCAGTTTTGGGAGCCTGCTCCACCTGAGCTAGGGCCTGCACCCAGGTTTCAAAGTGCAGATTCTTTTGCTCGGGTAGTTGGCACTTCACCCCATGCCTGTGGGCGAGTGCCAGAAAGTGGGCCCTGCCACCTGAGCTGGAAGGGCTGGCAGTGGAGGTTCCAGGCCTCACAGCTGCGGGTTGCCCTGCAGCTGCTTGTACATAACTGAGGTTCCCCCACTGGGGTGTTGCCTTCGTGGGGCCAGGGCTAGGGCCAGGGCCAGGCTGACTGGGTGTGCTGGCTGGTGTAGTGCACCTGGTCCCCTTGGGGGCCAGTGGGCTAGGCTTGGGGGCAGGGCCCTTTACCCCCCCCCCCCAGCTGTGGAGGATGCTGAAGAGGAGCCCTTCCCACTGCTCTTGCCCTGTGTCCGTGATGGTGGAGGGGGGAGGCTTGGGAACCCTTTGCGGGGGGGGGGGGTGGCCAGGGGAGACCCCCTGGCCCTGCTGGCTCCCCACAGGAGTCCCACTTTCCTCCACAGTAGGGGTTACAGGCTTGTCTGTCTCTGGAGGGTGTCGGTTGGACTCCGCCCCGAGGGTGGGGGTTGTAGGGACATGTAGCCCATTGGAAAACTGGCTTGGATCTGCCCTTATAGTGGGGGCTGCAGGAAGTTCTGTGGGGGCATCTGCCTCCCAGAAGGCTCCTGCCCTGCTATTGCTTCACATAAGGGAGAGGGGAACCAGTAAAGAAAAACAAAAAATACAGCAGGCCTATTGGATCCAATAGGGGCAAGCTGGGGCTGTGGGGGAAGGGAGAAGTGAGGAGAGGATAGGGGCTGAAGCTCACTAAGCTACAGCCCCACAGGAAACTGGGTGGGCTATGCCTGGGGAAGTTAGGGGGAGGGGGACACATGCACAAGGGCTGGGGAGACTTGACCTGGCTTGTGTAACCACACAACAAACACTAGGGCAGGGGGAGTGGACCACAGGACTTGCCACACAGGGGCAAAACACACAGGGGAAGCTTCTGAGGAAAGTGTAAAAAGATGGCTGGAATGGTGGAGGGGCTTTGTTTGTTGAAACTCAGTCCAGGAGCCCCCCAGGCCTCCAGCCAGGCACTCAGCAGCAGGGCAGCAGGTAGGAAACAAAGCAGAGAATCAGAGGTGGTGAGGCAGCTGTGAGGGAGTGCAGGAGCAAACAGTCAGTTAGGGAAGCAATTCAGTGCAGCTGTGGTACCAGGTGGGGTGGGGTGGTGTGGTGTGGTATTACCCCCGACCCAAGGGCAGCAGCAGTACAGATGGCAGCAGCAGCAGTGGTGGTAGAAGCTGTCCAGGTCAGCCACTCAAGGTGTGCTTCAGGTAAAGGTGAAAGTGAAGGTGAAGGCAGGGGGTGGCCTGGTGAGGCAGCAGGGGCAGACAAGGCACCCTTCAGTGCTGGCAGTGATAGTGGATGGGGAGGGGCACAGGCCCCCTTCCCAGGCTGTCTTCCGACTGTGACTTGGTGGTGGACTGGGCAGCAATCCAGAACAGGAATTCAGAAGCTGGGGTGCAGTGCTGGCGTGTGGTGAGTATGGTACCCCCCCACCCCAAGCAGGGGGGCAGTGGTGTGTGGCAGAGGACACTCTCTTGGGGGGTAGCAACAGCACCAGCGGTCTGAGGCAGGAAGGGGCATGGGCAACTTCCTTCTAGAAGCTTCTGAGAGCAAGCTAGCTACAGCAGTAGCAGAAGCAGCCTGAAGCAGGAAGGGGCATGGCCAACTTTCCCCAGAAGGTCCTGAGAGTAGGCTGGCTAGCAGCAGCAGCTTCCGCCACCGAAGGTAGGAAGTGGCATGGTCTACTTCCTCTAGAAGCTCCTGAGAGCAAGCTAGTATGAGCAGCAGCAGCCTGGGACAGGAAGGGGCATGGCCAACTTCCCTTCAGAAGTCTCTCCCCCAGAAGCTCCTGAGAGCAAGCTAGTAGTAGCAGCAGCAGCAGCAGCAGGGACAGGAAAAGGCATGGCCAACTTCCTCCCAGAAGCTTCTGAGAGCAAGTAGCCTTGAGCTACTTGCCAGGGCAGCTTTTTATACTGCTGGGGCCAGCACAGGTGCTGCTCCAGGCTCTATCTTCCTCTGGCTGTAGATGTGAGAGGAGCTGGGTAGGTTTATTTTGCCCCAAGTGGCACAATTTGCTCCACACCCAAGTGCATGTCCGGGCACACGCGCTGAGCCAAAAATTCCTGGCTCAAATCTGTGCCATTTCTATTTGAGCTGCTGCAAGTGCACATGCCTGCACGTATGGATGCACCCATATAGTCAGTTTTCCATGAGAGAAATCTGATGGAAACTGGAAACAGAAATCTCTACTGGGTTAACCCAGTGTAACTACACGATAATTCACAGGATCAGATCTCCAGATGGTGTCAACTGGTGTAGCAACATCATCAAGAAATTCCTTTATTTCAGCTGAGGTTTATTGTATTTTCTACCACCTTAACTGAAAACTTAGTTGTCTAGCTCATTTCTTCTTAACTAGAGTGTTGGAAGTCCTGTTAAAACCTTTATTGTAGTTACAGTATGAACTAGTCACATTACTGTAGTAATGGACAGGAAGCTGTGAGTGGGGTTTCCTGGTTCTGTTGACTCTGGGAGATCAGTAGTCCTCATAAATCACAAGAACTGGGGGGATCAATCTTCTTTTTAATTGGTCTTTTGTGCCTGTAAAGGAGATGGCAAACTCTGTTGGTTTCTGCCAAAAAGTTGCAGTTCGTAGAAATGGGTGATGAATCCAAACAAACTCAGCCAAGGGGCTGCTTATCCCTCTTGCCTAAGGGGCTGTGTGGGAGAAAGTAAATTTTTTATAGATTTTATGGCAGTGATTCTCAACCAGGGTGGCACAGCACCATGAGGTGCCTTGAGATCCTTTTAAGGGTGCCTCAGGAAGCTACCCCATGTTAGCACTATTAGGTGTGCAAACACAATTCACAAGATAAACCCAGAGATTTCAAATAAGAATCCATAGTGTAAAAAACATTCCGACCTGTTGGGGTGTTTTTCAGTTCTATGCAACAGAAATATTGCTCCATTGTTTTTCTGTAGTCAGAATATAAGCTAAGACGGGGTGGGCAAAATGCAGTCTGTGGACCAGATGCAGCCCACCAGGCCATTCTGTCTACCCATGGGGCCCCTAAAAATCTAGAAAATTAATACTTATCTGCCCCTGGCTGCCTGCTATGTGGCCCTAGATGGCTTGCCAAACTCAGTAAGTGGCCTTCCACACAAAATAATTGCCCACCCCTAAGCTAAGATCTAGCATTTTCTGAGGGATGCCTTAAGTCTAAAAAGGTTGAGCACCAGTGTTTTATAGCATAAAATGTAAAGACTGTTTCTGTGCATGAAATATACCCTGCTTATTTTAGTAAAAGACCCACAAAATACTGACTGAATGAATACTGACGAATTTTTGAAAATCCCAGCCTGATTTACCTGATTCACCAAGGAGAGTGTGACATACTTTCCCCTTGTGACAGACTATGGGTTTTATTCTAACATTTCTGTTGTAAATGAGTTCATGTTGTTATAATGGTGTGTGCCTCAGTTTACATCAGTAAACAAAGAATGAAAGTCAAGTGCTGGCTATATACAGGAAAAGATGAGATGGGCTTTTAACTGGGTGGTCTTTGCCCCAATAAATGACTTTTTTGCAGAACAGCTGTCTATATTTGCTGCTTGGAGCTTTAGGTTGTTCCCAGTCTCCCCAACAAAAAATGGAGTACCTCTCTTAGGAGTGGAACTGGATGCTAGCTCCTAGGGCCAGGGCCACAGAGAACCAGGGGAAGGGAGACAGCAAAAGGCCAGGGTCTCAAAGTGAAAAGGAGCCTGGGCTTCTCCCCTGCTCAAGAAACCATGCTTAAGCTGGCTTCAGGGGACACTCTCAGGCTGCTCTGACATATACAGACATGCTGTGATGCATTCTAATTAGAACAATTAAATGAGTCTGCTCTGCATTCTAATTAGAATGTTCTAGCATTGCTGCAGTGTCATGTGTATTAAGCTCCCCAATGTTTCAAAATGGCCGTGAGGGCGTTTTAACTAATGCTTGTTGGATGAGCTTTAGTTGAAGCATCCTGGCTGCTTGCAGACATTAGCACCCCCCCCGCCAAATAAACCCGCGCTTTACCGAAAGAAGCAGTGAATTACTTTGACCCAGCTCCACAGTGTCTATATACGTTGGGTACATCAGTGGGGCTTTTTGGCGCTTTTACTTAAAGCTGATTCAATCAGCTATTAGATAAAAGTGCCAAAAAGACCCACTAAAGGGCTCGATCTATACAGATGTTGGCTGAGTCGGGTCCAACTAACGCACTGCCTCTTCTGGGCATGCACTAGGCATGGAGTGGGAGTGCACAGAATTTGAAATAGAGTGCTCTTTTGTTTTGTTTTGTTTTTAACATCTGCAAGGAGCCCCCATGGCCATTTTTAAACACACAGGGTGCCTAATATACATAATGCTGCAGGTTTTTAATTAGAGTGACTCTCTGGGAACTGATCTAATTACCTCTCCCTCCTCCCCCAGTAGGGTGACCACCCATCCCTAATTGGGTGGGACAGTCCCAGAATGGGAACATCAAGCCCTGATCCTGGGCTGCATGACTTTGGGACAGCACTGTCTCAGATTTGCAGCATTGTGCAAGGTTCCAGGTTCCCCTCTGCAGGTGGGCAACAATCCAGCCAGGGAGGGGAGCCCTGAGCCTGCAGCTGGCAACCCACATCCACCCCTGCCCCACTCAGTGGTTCCGAGCAAGCATTCAAATGATCAGTCCCAGCTACCTGGCACTGGAGTGTTGAACCAGCTCGGGTGTGGTGCTGGGGCTAGGACTGAAAATCAGCAGCTTGTCAGCCTCAATCCCTGTGCCGGGGCTGGTTCAGGACTCCAGTGCAGTGCAAAGCTGGGACCAAAATTCAGCTGATTATTGATCCCAGCTCTGGGAATGAAAGATTAGGCAACCTGTAGTAAAAAGAGCATTATGGCTTTCTCCTTCTGGCTACTAAACCAAAGTCAAAACAGGTTGGAAATTCTCTCCATTGTTGAGCTTTCTGGTGCATCCTAAAAATTAAAATAAGCCACAAAAGGATTAAGAGACCTATGTCAGGCAAAGCCATGGTGCTTGGATATGGAGCCAAAATTCCCCAAAGTTTGGGTGTGTTAGGACCAAAGGGTTCAGTTGGAGACCACCTCTGGTAAAAGAGATACTAGAAGGAAGAGAAAATAGTTGCTTAATTTCATTTCCTTATACCCTATGTGACTACAAGTTAGAGAAAAGTACTAAGTTCTAACAATGTGACTCAACAGTTTGATTGATCACTTGACTCTTGTCTCAAATACTTCCTGGCAAACCCTGCATTCATTTTTTTCTCAATAACTGTAAGAGGAACAACAGGCCCATAAGTCATTGTTTGGGTTCCTGCCATTCCAGAACATAAATACTGTCTCTAACAAAATATAGTCCTGTGAAGAACTGTATTTTGGGAAACTGGCAAAAATCTTGCTTCAACTGACACGGTGAATAACGTAACAATGGGACAGATTCATAGCTGGTATAAATCCATATTAGTGCATGGAACTGATAGAGCCTCAGTGGTTTGCACCCGTGAAGGATATGGCCCCACATATCAATTTCCCCTTCGGCATTGCTTTTGGTATGTCTTCATGGCTGAATGAACTAGATTGATCTATACACAGTGTACAAGATACTCCTCTCAAGTTGATCTAGCATGAATGAAGAGTGGCTCCACTGAGAAATAGAACAGAAAAGTTGCTGTTTGCACACTGGTAGCATATGCACCTCTGAAGTGGTAAGTCTCCTAGTGTTCTTAGTGATGTAGTCAGCTTATCTATTTATGAATTCTTTCCCAGTGAATTGTGAAAGGGCTCACTTGTTCTTTCTGGGCACATAGAGGGAATTGTGGGAAGTCACTGGAGGACTAGTGCCTCTCTAATCTCTGCTAATAGCTTGTAGCCATTCTGCAGACTTGTCATTCAAGCAGTAGGTAAGTTGTGTTCCCTCAAATTGTGTTGTGTTCTCCCTCTCCGGTCAGCCAACTTGAGTTAAAACCATCAATGTGCTGAAGTTAAGGGCTCCTGTGTAGGAACAGGGCTTGAGAATTGGGCAACATTTTAGCTACAACTCAAGGTAACTGTGCAGTGAAGTCAAACCCATATGGAAGGCTTAATACCTGGACACAATGCTTCCCTGAACATCCACACACTGAAGGGCAATGTATCATTGTTCTACCTCTAAAGCAGAGCAACATGTCCAGCAGGAAGGAAAGCAGGGTAGGACAATGGTTTTTACTCTCCGCCCCTTTTGCTTAACCAGTTTACCTTCCTGGGGCCCTTCCGTATTGGTGGAGTGTAAGGCAGGGCTTATTCTTAGTATGGTGTATTCTGAATGGACAACCTCAGGTCTGAAAAAAGCTATGCATTTATCCAGGGTGTGGACTCACTCAAATTGCATACAAGTAATACCTACTAAGAACACAGGGCTCTCAGTGCCACAGTATTAGTAGCCCCCAAACTGACTCACTCCCATCATTTTCAACATGCCTAGTAATCAGTTTCAGGGCTACTGTTGGAAGCTTTGAAAATGACTGGAGCATATCAGTTTCACAGCCGCAACTAGAAGTCTAGAAAATGAGGAAAGAGAGCAGCCCTGACCCTGACTAGTCTCTATGTCAAGATTTTTTTATTGCAGCCTTTTGACACCAGTTTCCTCTTCACTGTTTCAGGTGACATTAGTGTGTGGTTAAATGGAGTACAAGTCTAGTATGAAGTGGACAGCATGGATGAAAGATGTTACATTTCCTAATGTGTGCACTTAGCCTATGTGCAGGTAACAACTGTTTATTACAAGGTAAGTGACAGAGAAAAACTGGGATTGGCTTTACGTTATGTGGTTCAGTGTATTCACTATTTTGCTGATATGTGTATAGGAAGCATTTGCTCTATTATGTAATACAACATATAAAGGAAAATATGTGTTTAGCTTCCGTGTATTCTTTAAGCTGTAACTACCAAGGCCCACATGCTGGAAGTTCATGACTAACTTGTCATGAAATCAATAAGATTTAGGAAACTTTGGGGGATTTGGGACCAGTCCTAAAGGCTAAACAAATCACACTAAAAGCTTTTCTAAGGGTGGCAGTTCATTTTCTGAGCTCTCTAATACTCTCAAGCCTGTTCTTCACTAAAGGCACTTTTATCAGATACCACATGCTACAATCTGCCAGGACCTAAGTTCCACATAGGATTTTGTACCTACCTTTGAGTTGTTTTCTGGTTCCACATCAGTACAGTCCAATGTGTACCCAACTCCAGCCTTAATCTGAAAAGGAGGCAAAGAAGTTGATAATTTTTTTTGTAACCCATAGAAAATCATATGGAAAGGTTGAGAAGTGGTGAAAAGGTGGTCTGGAAGGAATTTTGTGTTAGAATTTTTGGGTAAAATTGATTCCTCCTTAGAGGACCAAACCAAGACCTGGACACTGTTTAAGTCCTATTTTGGCTTTGTTTTGAGACAGTAGACAGGGTGATCCATAGGGTATGTGTCACCCCACTTTTCAGGACTGATGCATGTGCTCTATAAAAAGTGCCCAATGCCAGGGAAAAGGAAAGGAAGGTCAAGAAATGACTTGTGATTATCAGTTACAATTTGCTTTCTGCTGTGATAAAAACATCACCCAACTCTGCAATGTCCCAGACTTAGGATAAATTTGGAGTCATTTTCTTGCCCATCATTTGGTCAAGAAAGTAATGATGGAAAGACCTGGGCTGAAAAGCAAAGAAGAGTTGGGCACTCCATCAGAATATAGAAAGATTAAAAAACGTTAACTGTAAAACCTAAACTAAAGCATGTTTTCTTTCTCAGAACATATCATTTCAAGCTCATTAAAACACCTCTTATCTAGCCAGAGCCTTTGGGTCTCACTGGCTTTTAAAAAGTATTCAGACAAACCCGAAGGTATCTTAAAAATAAAAATTGGTGAACTGCAGGTCATTTAAAGACATGAATCAGGTGCCTCAGGAAAAAGGATCCAATCCAATAGATTGTAGATCCTGAGTGGAGAGACTGTGGACTGAGTCACGCAGGACTGGATATTCATTAACATCCAGGCAAATGTTTCTACATGTGCAAGCTCTCTCCAACAGGCAACAGCAAACTGGAGCTGGAGTTAAGGGTTTGTGTCTGTATTTGTGAGATGAGAACTGTTGGCCACTCTAACTCGAAGCTGAGGACTGGCAGACACAATACCTTCCTGGACCATGAAAAAAATAAAGCTGTCATGCTGGTAACATTTCCTTCTCTGTAGAGCTCCTGGCTATCTTCCAGGGAAACAACAAACACTAATTATAGTGCTTGAGCCAGGAGGTCTTTATCAGCACAAATGACTATTACTGGCTGCCATCTGGTAGGACAGTCTCAGCAGCCATTTTGAGGATACCATCGCTACTAGCTGTTCTTAAACACTCCTGGGGTGATTCTTCTTCCCAGGCTCACCTGAACCCAGTTTTAGTACTGATTCGGCATGTCTACATGGTCATTAATGCACAGTAGTTACTGCACGTTTAGTTTAGTATTTGTTTAATGAAGTACTAACTAAATGACCAGTAAGTACAGTTACTGTGCAGTAGTGCCAGCACACAGTTTTTTTTGTGATGCTTACTGTGTAGTAGCCTAATACTACTGCGCAGTAGCATATAAGCACAGTTTTTGCCTGGCACACTACTGTGCAGTAGTATTAGGCTACTGCGCATTAAGCGTCTTGCATAGATGCACCCACTGAGACATAGTATGGATAACCTGAAAAGGGAGCTAGATTGATTATGCCCTGGGCTTGAGAAGGTGCATAATGTGAGGAGAGGGCAGAAGCAACATTTTCTTCACCAGGCCTCTATCAGGAGACTAAGGCATAGCCCGCTTGTGCCCCACTGAGCCATGGTAATGCTGAGTTACTTCTCTCCAGTGGTCGAGTGAGATGGATCAAGGGCAGCATAGTGAGAACACATGGCCCATCCTTTTAAAGGGTAATGGAACATCTCCTTCAATCTATATCCCCTCCTTGCCCTGGAGCCATTATGGATTCTGTACAGAATCTATTGCAGGTTCCAGGGATCCCTATTTGTAAGCATAACATGGGTGTCTTGAATTGTAGGATTTAGCCCTAAATGCAGAGCTGGAGCAGCTGCAGAAAGAGCCCTCTGAGAGACAACAAACCAAATTCTACCCAGTGGGACTCACTGAAGAGTGTGGAGCAACAGCCCTCTCTTTACCTTCAAGTCACAGTACAATGGAGGTGAGTTCATAATGCAGCATGTGGAGGCGAAGTTAGCTCTGTGCTCTACCAGCTCTGTAATATACTCTGGGGTGGCATCAGTCATATTCTTCTGGAAATTGTCTTTTAGTCTGCAATGTGATTACGCAGGTTAGATTTTACTGGCAGAACAAATACGAACAATTACACTGATTTGACTAATCCAGATATAAACCTATCAGTAGTAAAGGGCTCATTGAGTTGAAGGAGAACAGGAGTGGACTCTAGGGGGTGGGAACACTGTACCCCTGCATTCACTGCTGGGGTTCTACAGGAGAACCTACCTCAGGACAGACAACACTGCCTTGTCCTTTGTCAAAGGAAATCACAGGCACTTGGCACAGGCCTTAAGTCTGAGCACTTCAGGTCCCTTGGAATATTTCTGTGCTGGGACTGGAGAGGCATCTTTCTCTCAGTCAGGTTTCTGGTGCAGATACATTTATAAAACAAAATAAAATGAAATAAATTTGTATTTTTTTAAATCTATTGAAAATGTACTTCCTATGAGTATTCTCTGCTTCATGTTTCTAGGTCCCCAGGAAATTTTCTGCCGGTGAACTCAGCTACTAGAATATTTGTCACAAGGAAAAGTAAACTGGTGAAGCAACAGCTAAAATAAAAAGTTCATATAGATGTTCATGACATATTTAGGCAGTGTCTTGTTAGTCAAGCTCTGAGATGAAGCTTTAGGAGTACAAGGGTAAAACAGGAGAGTGAACAAGAGCAAGAATGTTTAGCAGGTAATTGTTACCTCTTCTTGAATTCCATGAAAGTATTATTAGTGTATTCTCCACAGAACTCGTTTGCCTTTTCCAGAAACTGGAATACCCTTTTTTTGCACTGCTGCCTCTGTAATGCAGAGAGAAGAAACTTTCTGTAATCTTTGTCACAGTGCAATGACCTGGTTTCTAGAGAGTTCTAGCTAGAGATTTTGCAAAAAATAAAAAATAAACAAATAAAAATAAGGAAAGGAGAATTTTGAGAGCAAGCTAAAAAGTCATTGATAGTTTGTGTTGGGGTGTGTTAGGGTGTTGTTTGATGTGACCCCTGGCATAAGTTTAATCCACTTAAAAAGCAAGCATCCACATGTGTGAAAACTCTTGTTAAGGGTTCTCTGATCAGCTTAAAATGACACCTTTTGGGGTAAGGAGTATCTTTGGCTAGTGCTATCAGGGGACTCTGGTGTGGTGGAGTTCAATAAAGCTGTTTGCTGGGCTCCCACTCCCACCCCTGTCCCTACTCCACTGGAGCCTTGCCAGTTCAAGACTCAATGCTGTAAGGTGGCTAGAGGCCTCACAGAGCTTTGTCCTCTCCCTGCTCCTTCCCTACACTGCCTGGGAGCCTTGGGGCACAGACAGAAGAGCAGCTCCCTGTACGAACTCATAGCAGTTTTCAGGTAGCTCTATGAGTTCCAGCGATTCCCCCAGACCCAACAGAAGTTGGCTGTTGGGTCCAGGAGTTGGGGATTGCAGCTGTTTGTTGTGAACCTGCAGTCCAGTTTGCTGTAGCAACATCACTCCCCCTTCCCAGCCCAGACACTGTTTTCAGCTGGGAGAGGGGAAAGGGAGCAGAGACATAGGTGGAGGGAGAAAATATTACTTGCGGGGGCTGAGTGTGCACGCATGGGCACACAGACACATACCACCCAGCAGGTAAGTCTCTGGAGGGGAAGGGGCAGGAGATAGGGAAGAGGCAGATCAAGGCCCCCACAGTGAGGGAGGGAGTGGGGTAGGGGTAAGGGCTGGGGTGAATGGGCCTTGAAGCAGGTTGTGGGATGATCAGAGCCTGGGCACCTTATCCAGAGGTACAGGGGGGCTCCCACTGCTGCACTCACCCTGGGGGAGGCACAGGGGGCACATGCCCCGTGGATTTGTGTGTGGGGCAAAGGTGGGCCGTTACTGTGTGCCTCACTGTTGTTGCCTTGAGAGCTGCATGACATCATGTGCTTGCTGCTGCCGGGCTGCGCCGTGTCCCCTGCTCACCCAGTGGCAGCAGACACGTGGCATTGTGTGGCTTTTAAAGCAACTGCAATGGGGTGCAGAACACAGCCCATGGCAGCAGCCCGTCTCCACCCTGTGCACAAATCCATGGAGCATGTGCACCCTCCAGTGCCTTCCTCGCAGTGTACACAGCAGAGGGAGCCCCCCACACACCTGAATGAGCCATCTAGACTCTAACCACCTTGTGACCCACCATGGGGCCCATTCACCCCAGCCCTTGCCCCTGCCTCTGCCCCACTCCCTCTGTCACTGTGGAGGCCTCAATCTGCTCACGTCCCCCCCATGCCCCTTCCCCTTCACAGACTTGCCTGCCGCGCTGGGCAGTGGTCCGCACACCGCTGGACTGTGATCCTGGATGCATGTCTGAGTCTGTATGAGCCCCTCTCTCCCTGCTGCAGCTGCATGGAGCCCACACCTAGACTGCCCTGCAGCCCCCCACGTTGCCACCGCTGCCCTGTTTGGGGGAGCTAAGCCCCATTAGCCCTGGTCTTCTGGAAATGGTGGGGTTGGGCCCTTTCAAAGTGGTCCGCAGCTGTACACTTCTTTTTGGTCATGGCTGTAGACCACTTTCTGGGGCCAGATCAGGAGATAACTGTCACTTCTGTCTGTGCCCTTGCTGGTTCAAGGTGTTAGTGTGGTGTGGTGTGGTTCAGGGCTGTGGACCAACTTCTCTGCCATGCAGATGTAATTTCTAGCTTCTGCACTGCGCTGAAGACTTGAACTGGCTCCCAGTGTGGTGTAAGGGCTGCATTCTGGTATCACTCCTAATCCTCAGATCACACCCAGAGACATGAACCAAATCCCTTGGAATCCATGGGCTGGGATCTAAAAATCAGCTGATTTTTAGGTCTCAGCCTTGGGACCACATGGGGACCCTTGAACTAGCACCCATGTGGTCCAAGGGCTGGAACCCAGAGCTCGTTCTTTATTTAGAACATAGTGGGCACGTCTACATGAGACGCTTTACTGCACAGTAGACTAATCTACTGGATAGTACGGTGTCGCCACATAACTACGTGCAACAGCTACTGTGCAGTAAATTAGGCTAATGTGCAGTTTTCTACTACTTGTAAATATAAGGTTACAGATTAACTATGCAGTAGCTACTGTGCAGTACTGCTCATAGACATACTGACCAGGAGAAAATTTGCTCCCTGTCAACTACACCAGCACAGGGCCACAGGGGATGGGGGAGCTCTCTGTCCCCAGTCCTGGTCTGCTCAGCTTCTGGCTCCAACTAGGAGCTGGGAGCTGATCCACTATGGGATGGGTTCTGAGGAGCAATCTGCTTCCTTGTTCAGCAGGGGGCTCACTGGCAGCTGTCCCACTTGTGGGGCAGCTGCCAGGGAGCTCCCAGCTGGGCAGGGATTCCCTGCCCATTGGGGGCAGCTGTCCTGCTTGTGTCCACAAGAGGGACAGCTCTGACCAGCCTCCTGCTGGGTGGGAAAGCCTGCTGGGTATTGGGCTCACTGGCAGCTGTGTCCTGATGTTCATGGGGACAGGAGAGCTCTGTCACCTGCAGTGGCAGCTGTCTCTCAGCTCTGTGCACATCAGGACCCTTCCCAATGTGCACGGGGCCAGAAGATAGTTGCCACTGCAGCTAGCAAAGCTCTCCTGGCCCTGTGCACATCAGGATTGGCCCCCATGACCCCTGGATTGCAGCTTTCTCTGGCTTCTGCAGGGGGGCAGAACAGGGCAGGAGCAGCCTGTGCTCTCAAGAGGGCGCTCCCAACAGGGTGCACATATAGATGTGCTCCTGGGGAGGTCTTACTGTGGTTACTGTGCAGTATTTTACTGCACAGTAAGCCTATTTCACATTAATAGCGCGTGTAGATATGCCAAGTAAGCATTAACTTGGGACTGCTCAGCAAATTTTCTAAGTCGTATTTATACCTACTATGGTCTAAATATAAAATATGCTAAGTGTAGCATGTAACAAAACCTTTAGAGAGAGAGAGAGAGAGAGAGAGAAATATGAGTATCTGTTACCTTCCTGTTCAGACAAGCAGTGCGATCCACAGCACCGCAACATTCATTCGTAACATTTTTGGAAGCATCATACACCTTGCTTAGGAAAACCTCTGGAACGCTGGTGTACCTCCGTGGTAGTGCAAACATGAATCTGTATCAGGACCAGAAAACCATTTGTGTGTTTTCGTAGGGTTAAATTAAAATGGGGTCCCTTGGTCCAGTGTTGCAAACAAAAGTTAGCTGAGGCTACCTGAGAGCTATATAAATAACAAGGATTCTTAAGGTAGTGTAGGCACGGGTGCCTAATATTAAAACTGCCCGACACTTTCCTTTAGTAATAGTAGTAGCACTATTGCTTTTGTAAAGGGCAGGAACTACATCTTTGTATGTATGTTTCTGAACAGTTCACTAGAGCTTTGGTCTTTTTGGGCTGGGAGACGTTAGGTGGTACTCCTGAGAAAGAAAGGACAGTTTGGGTAAAATACAGGCTTGGGTCCTAAGAGATCTGGGCTTTACTCCTGGTGCTGCTGACTCTATGATCTTGCGTAAAACTTTTAAATTCCTCTCTACCCTATTTCAAACACTGAGATCACAATAGTTCCTGTTCCCCAACCTTTTGCCTTTTTTGTCTATATAGTTTGTGAGCTCTTTGAAGTAGGGACTCTCTGACGAGGAAGAACTCAACACAATGGTGGCCCCATTTCACTTGTGGTCTCTTATACTGTATGTAATACAAATAATTATCATGAAACCAAGATAACGAATCTTGTTCTCATGAGCAGAGACAGAATTAAAGTGAGGATAAGCAGATGAACCTTCAGTAATTCTTCCACAACAGCAAGAACTGTTGACCCCCAGCCTAGCAACCTAAGGTCCATAATGGTCTACACAAACCTCTGTTCTGTCTCATCCAGAAGGAGGATATGGAGATCTCTTACCTATATATGTTCTGGTCCCCGTCTTCACCGCACAGCTGTTCATTTGTTGGTGTAACAATGTCAGGCAATGACGGAAATTTAGCATGTTGCAGTGAATATATGCACAAATAGTCTTGTATAAGATTTTTTCCCTGGCAGCAGTCAGCAAATCTTTCATCCTTGGATGATAATGTGCTGCAGATTTTTGTGGTGTGTTCTGATAACTATAAGGAAAAGTAGTAGTGAGTTTGTGTTTCCAACTATGATAACACTTGGCGTTTTATAGTGGTTTAGATCAGGGTGTTAAACACATCTGGTGCTCCTCCTACCCCGCAGACTGGACCTAGTGCCCAGAGTGCTCACTCTGGCCAGTCTAGAACTGCACCATGTGGCTCCTGCTCTGGCCCGATGGAGATGGTGCCCACTTCAGCTAGTTTAGGGTGGATGTCATATGCAGCACAGGTCCCAGAATGGCTGGAGCAAATACCAGATCCAGCATACAGGAGAGTCGCAGTGTGTTGGAGCAGACTCGATTAATCAAGTCTGCTGAAGTGTGGAAATGAACATGCTCCAGCAGCCTCCAGCGTCACGTATATCAGCATCCCCATGCTGAAAAGTGGCAGCAGGGTGCTTTAAACTAAAGCTCATTCAACAAGTTTTAGTTCAAAGTGCCCTGCCACCATTTTTCAGCGTGGGGTTGCTGAGACATGTAATGCTTCTGGCGCTTTGAATTAGTGTGGCACACAGAGCTGTGCTAATTAAAGTGCCCCCCCACCGATGCCTCCCAAAGCATGTGCATAAATGCCCAAAAGGCCTGACCACAGATTTATCTGTATTTGAAAATTAGCTTAACCCTTTCTTAGGGGTCACAAACCATCACAAAACATAAAGAGAAATAAATGTTTTGAGGCAATACGTTTTGTAGTAGTGTGATAGGGTTGTAGCTATAGTTTTAGAAATAGGTTAGACAATTACTTAGATAGGATGCTTTGACAGAGAAAATTGTTACACTAGATGACCTTCTGAAGTCCCTTCCAGCCCTACTTTTCTGTGATGCTACAATCTGCATAAGTGAGTATCATAACACAACCTTAGAGATTTGAAAGGCAAACAGCAAGTATAAAAGCAGAAGGTAGAGCATGAGAAATCAAATACAGTTACTCTTGCCACTCAGCAGAGATGCCACTTCCATGATGTCTTTGCAATCACAATAATCAACTGAAATGAAGGATAAAGGAACCCAAAGGGAATTAAGAAGCAGAAACAAAAATGCTGCTTTAAAGAAAATTGTTAAGAAGTGTATGCACTTCTGATCAACTTTAGTGGGAAGTGTCCCCAGCCTCAGTTGGAAATGTCCCAATTATGTGAGATTTCAAATGCAGCTGTACTAATAGCATGACAAATGTGGCATGGCCCTACAGTGGCAGGGGGATGGCCTTAGTCAGTCTCTTCCAGTTGACAGTGTATGCCCCTCAGTTGGTTACACTCCTGGGTCTGGGAGAATACAAGCCAAATTGTGCTGTTAGTAAGACCTCCCTCCAAAAGCCAAGGAAGCAAAAAGAAAAAGCAACTCCCTTCTTTCCTTCCTCTTCTGGGTTGTGGATTCAAAAAAATGCCTGGTACTGGCATTTTGTCCCATCAGTTATATATAGGATTCTAGACTTCCTACCTCCTTCTGCACAGAGTCTTCAACTGTTGAATTACAGAACTTGGAAAACACTTCGGCAGCATCTTCAGCCAGAGGTAAAATTTCCTCAAATGACGCACGTGGTATCTTCTGAGAAAACATGACTAAAGAGCTGGACAGTCAAAACATGCAGAAAGGGATGAGGTATTTATTTTAAGGCCTGTCCAACATTCTTATATACTGTCTGCTGATATTGGTAATATGTCTTCAGTATGATTTACTTATGGAGATTTGCATGCTGTATACTATGCTTGGAGGACTGGCCATAAAAAGAAAGCCTACTATTTCATTGCAAATGCTAAGGTTTCACATCTTGTTTTTGTTCTCATGTGGAAGGAAACCGAGACCCTTTAACATTTTTCATGAAAAAGCATCTGAGAGAGAGCTCTTGACCTAGCCCAGGATAATCTAGAAGTTAGGGCACAGATATACGGCAGGCCCATTTCCAAGCCCCTGCTCTAACGTAGGCAGTGAGGGGACTTGAAAAGAGTCCTATGCTACCCTCAGTGACTGCCCTCACTTCTGGGTCATTGGCTATTTTAGGGTGGGTGTGTTGGGCCCCCTCTATACATTACAGGTAACACACAATGAACTGGTTAATTGAACAATTACCTTGAGACCAGCTCCACATAAAAATACTTATCATGCTTTAACCAACTATAAAGTTAGACCTAAAAAATCTGTAGTAACTTTGTAGCTGGTTGTTACTGAGCTTTCATTTGCACATGTAGCAGGGTCTCCCTTGTGGCTGGGAGCCCTGACAGGGATGCACCATGCCCAACTGGGGCTGGGAGTTCCTCAGCTAAGGGGACTCAGCCCCAGTAGCTGTGGATGCTGGATTCCAGCACTATGCTTCCCCATGTTGGGACCCAGCTGCTATATGATCTCACAGCCTCAGGGACTTCATACACCCTTGGGGCTCGGAGATCATGGTAGCTGCAATCTTCCAGCCTGAGGGGAGAAGGGGTGGGGGGATGGCCCCAAGGCTGGGAGCCTCTAAGGTGAGGGGGCTCCCAGCTGTGGGAGCTTGCTTTTTGCTGGTAGAGGGTGGTGCAGCAGCAATAAGGAGCAATGGGATCTAATGCATGATCCCACAGTCATGCCTCCTGCCGAGCATGTGTGACATGGTAGGAGGTGTGACTGTGTGGATTGTGCATTAGATCCCATTGCACCTTTACCTGCATGTATGGAGGGAGCCGTGGTCTTTTGTTCTGTCACTTGGACTAGAAATCCCAGTCAGGACCTGAGAAATATTTCTGATGAATGTTTGGCCAAAAGCATTAGGTTTCCATTAAAAGCATCAATTTTGACAACTGATCCCACAATCATGCCTCCTGACCAAAAATGTGTAATCGAAATTCCCAGCCAGCTTTCCATGAAAGGCTGCAGATGGTCTGAAATCCCCCCCAGTCAAATCCTATCTATTCTCTTTTGCATATTTAACCAAGAAAAAGTGCAACAAAGGCTTTTAATGCTAACACTTCATCATTAAATCTTCTAAGCCAACTCACACACTCCCTAGTTTTTAAGTACAGGCTAAAAATGAAAGGGCAAGGAGGCTGAAACACTTAATATGAATAAATATGAAACTTTGGGGCAATTCCTGATTTTTTTTTTTTTTTTTGTATCCTGCTTCACCTGTGCAGAACAATCTGTGAGTACAGTCAGTCAGAAGGCTGTCTGAGCAACTACCGTGTTCAGCACAGAGGCATAACTGGCCAGTACTATGCTCTGGGCAGTGCTGCATCCCTTTCCTCCACCTCCCTGTACCACTGGTGCCTACCCTGCAGTGGCTCCAGCTCCAGCAGTGAGACGAGCAGAGCAGAGCAGAGCAGAGCAGAGCAGAGCAGAAGCAATGCAGGAGCAGCAGCTGGTGGTTTGCTGCTTCTGGGGGAGATGTCATATTCTTTTTTTGCTACCATGTGTGTCAAGCGGTTAAAAAACCTACCAGTTCTTGGCAACAACCCGCGTGGCATTGGGACTGTGCTGTGACATCAGTTATTGCTCAGTCATTTACTACTTCCTTAAGCAAGTACCAAATGAGTGTGCAGTAACAACTGCACAGTCTGGGCATTTGTAGGTGTGCCCACAGGACATTTAATTTAAATGACACTCAGCTAAAGCCATCACTTGTTTACACCATAGCTTTGTAATTCATGTTAAAACTCTAGTTTTTGCCAGAGCAGGGAAGGGATAGTAAGTAAGTTGAAGATTAGGCTTTGTCCCTACTCTATTCAGCCACAATGCTGGAAAAATATTTTTTCTTCATTCTGCCTTCCCCAAAACAAGGTGCCAGTGTTATTCAGAGACATCTGGTATGCAAGAAAATCTGACATAAATTCCTCAATTAACCTGTAATAACAACACAAGATGCCAACACACATGTACTAGTATTGCATAGTTTAAAATAATTGTAGGGCCCACCTAAACAAGAACATCGTAGCTCTGACAGGAAAATGGTATTAGGTTAAACAATTTGCTTTGCACTTTTACAAAATACACAAAACACTGCTTTGCACTCATTTATTTTTCTAACCCTGTTCAAATATAAAAACCACTGAAACAGGAAGCACTCTAAAACAAAATATTTTAAATTCTGATCTGCATTGTTATTGGATATATGGTATTTCCTTTACCTGAACTTGGTTTTTTCCTTTCCATATACTGCAAGTTGAGAACAAACTCTGTTTGCCATTCTAGTGGTTATTGAGACAGTTTTTCTTTCCAATCTCTGGAACAGAAAGGAAAATAATTATATTAAGCAGACATTATCCATTGGTGGGTCCAAACAGGATGGAGCTAGACTCTTCTTAGTGGGGGAAACAACAGAATAAAGAACAATAGTCTCAAGTTGCAACAAGGGAAGTTTAGGTTTAGATATTAGGAAAAACTCACTAGGAGGATAGTAGACACTGGAACTGGTAACCCAGAGAGATTGTGAACTCTTCATGCTTGGAGGTTTTTAAAATCTGGCTAGACAAAGCCTTAACTTGGATGATCTAGTTGGGGCTGGTCCTGCTTTGGGCAGGGGGTTGGACTAAATGATGTCCTGAGGTCCCTTCCAGCCCTAATTTTCTATGATTTTGTGACTTTAGATGCTCATGACCATTTCCTCCCACTTTTGAGACCGCAGCAAGATCAAGGATTTGCTAAGAGGGATATTACCTATTCAGTTGTGTCACAATACAACCTGTTATAAATCCTGTTCTTATTGTCTGTGCCAGAAGGATGCAGAGTTCCCTCTGATGGACCAGATTTGATGACTAAAGCTGCATGAAAAGCTCACAGTGAAATATCCTGTCACCATTCCAAAGCAATATTAGATTTGCGGTTGAATTACAAAGCTATGATGTAAACAAGTGATGGCTTTAGCTGAGTGTCACTTTCATTATGGGTTTTCCTTAGGTTAAAACATTAAAGCTATATTGAAAAAGTTGAGATTCTGTGGGGATCACAAGCAGAAAAAATACTCCTACAATCTGTGGTGAAACAAAACCAAAGAGATCCATACCGGCATAATCCTGGCTAAAAGTCAGTGGATATCAGACTCAGTTCATATCCTTTGGTTGCTTTCCTGAAGTCATCCTGAACATTTTGAGGTTCCAAGATTATACAGGGCACATCTACATGAGATGCTATGTTGCCGTAGTGACAAGCTACATTGCCATAGCTTATTGCTATTGCGACATACCACCAGCAGGAACGAACTGTGATCCTGACGCTACTGTGCAATAGCAATGAGCTAGTGCACAGGAGAGTCGGAAACAACCCGTGCGGCATTGGGACTGTGCCGTGACATCAGCTGCTGCTCAGTCATTTGCTACTTTTTTAAGCAAGTACCAAATGAGTGTGCACTAACAACTGCACAGTCTGATGCATAAGTAGGTGTGCCCACGGAACATTTAATTTATATTTCTCTCAGTTGGCTTTTTTCCTTACTTACCCCTCTTTGATTAGAATTGTGTTAAAGTTAAAAACAGTACAAGAGATGACTTGTTAGGAGTAAAAATAACAGCTTTTTTACTGTAGTAAAAACTTGCATGGATGGATATGCTTACCTCTTTCAAGAAGCAGGTATCTGGGCTTGGTGAAATGCAGCAAGTTGAAACCATGGACAAGTAACTTCCTGTGGAAGCTACTAACAGCGGCAGAGGGGCTTGTCCATAGTTACTGGAATACTCATACAGAAACCTAGAAAAGAGACAGTACATGGCTGGAAAGTTTGTTATCTCAAGGAGTGGGATTTTTACAAGCAAGTAATGGAGCGAGATGCCCAATTCTAAAGACCCGCTTTGCTAAATGCGACGTTGTATTCGTGTAAGACATAATGCTGTCAATGGGATCACGGCCATCTTCCAGCCTATTCAGGAACACTTTATACTGGTCAGTGAGCAACGTTTTGTCTACGGAGTAGCAGTCTGTGAGCGCACCACTTCAGAGCCGGTGGAGTCTGTGGAGCAGTTCCCCCCATGCTTGCCTGTGCATGCAGCGGCAGGAGCTGCCCTCCCCACATCCCTGTGCCCCCCAGATGATTTGCTCACGGCTCCATCCCATGCCCCACACTGGCTGGGCAGTGCCTGTTAGAGCCCCTTCACTTCAGCACCCAGGGCAGTTGTCCTGCTTGCCCCCACCTTGCTACGGCACAGTGTCTTCCCTCTCCCCTCCTCCCCCTATAATGGGGTAGTGTGCCAAAGAGAATCTATGATGTGAGGAACAGACAATGATTTTGAAGAGAAGTATTTTTTGTCAAGACTAAAAATATAACCAATAGCCAAACTTTTTCTGTTTCATTTAGCGGTCTGTTAGGTCTTCTTTTTCCTGAACAGCTTGCTGCAGAGCTCAATATTGTTCCATTAGTAGCTAGTGAGCATTGCTCCATGGGCTCTGCTGGCTCCGGGGAACTGGTCCACTCTCCAGCCCTGACATCACATGCCTCCTCACTCCCCAAGGTGATGTGGGGGTGCAGAGCACTTCTCTGGAGTCGGTGGAGCCCACGCCAGCCCCCCAGCCCCAGCCCCAGCCCCTGTCTCCATCTTGGTGAGGAGCTGCTGCCTGCCCTGCATTGAGGAGCTTACCTAAGTGACCTATGCCAGCCCTGGTGCCTCTGCCATGCTCTGCGCCCAGCTTCTCTCTGGGCAGGCGTGTGGCAGGAAAAAGTTCATGCGTGGCAAGATTTTTAATTGTGCACGGTCGCGCATGCACGCATCTTAGAGGCAACGCTGTCAGTGAGCACTTGCAATAATCTCTAATCAGGAATCCATATGCAGTGACTGTCAGTGGGAGCTTAGCTCTTGAATCCCTCAGGCACATTAGGAAATCTCAGTGTTTTTTTGCAGATGCTATGTACATTGCTCCTTTAGTAAAAATAGAGAAGTAAATGATGGCAGCCATAAACATAACATTCAGACCACACAACTCACTTAGCCAAACAAAATTAGGTCTACATCCATGTGAATGTATCACTGCTCCACAAATTGACGTCAGGACACAAATACTGTAAGAAGTTGCCTACTGGTGGGAACTTGGCAATAGGAATCAGAGTTAAGGTCAGCCTGACCTTATGGGGACCTAGTGATCTGGATGCTTTAGAAGTTGTTATGCTCTCCACTTTAGTAATGTCTTTATTCCAGTCAGATGAATTAATAATAAGTGTTAATAAACTACATATCTTGGCATGAATGATATTGACTGATTCAAATGCCAACCCTGACAAGGGACTTACATAAGTTTTGTGAATGGAGACATTATATTTATATGAGGCATAATGTCCCTTATAGGATTCTGTCAACATGCTACCCTCTCCACCGTTCCCATGGGCCAGTGCTATTCTAATCATGCATCCTTCATGTTCTCTACACACTATTTTCTGCTGAATTTCTGTTCCTGTTTGCATGGAGAAAAGGGTCTGAATGGACCCCCACTATCCTCTCCTTCCTGCCTCATACCCACCCACACAGTCTGACAATGTAGAAGTGGATTTAAATACTACACATTACAAAAAAGATAGGTACGGGCCCAACTTTTTGGGATCTTAGGTACTTAATGAAGCAGATTTTCAAAGGCATACAAGACCATTAGATGCTCAGCTCCTACTGATAAGCAGGGGGAGTTTGAGTGCTCACATTGCTGTTGTGCCTTGACAATCCTCCCCCTCCCCCTGCTGTGCCTTGCCTTCTTCATGCAGGGTCTCTCAGTTAATGGGTGTCAGGCATGCTCTGAACAGCTAGTTCCCCTGGTGAGTTCAAATGTTCCCCAGCATGAACATGAACCCCTGGGGCTCCTTCTGCTATGGCTTGGGGCAGGGCTCTGGGCAGCTTGTTCCTTGTGAGGTGGCATCAGCACTTGCATGTCTTTACCCATGCAAACCAGCAGAAAGTTAGGCAGTCAGGGGGCTTAGACATGAATGAGGTTATGTGACAGCTTTGAATTTTCAGTGGTGTGTGAGTGGTACAGTTAGGGCAGAGAAATGACTTCCTCATTTTCCATGATTTCATTTAAATACTTTTGCAATTCAGATTTGGTATCTATTAAGTATCCATTGGTTCCTATTAATCTTTGGATGGGCCAGGGACCATCCAGCACAAAGGATAATCATAGGAATCACTGGAAAGTAGGACTGGAAGGAACCTTATAACATTATCTAGTTCAGCCCCCTGCTCAAAGCAGGATCATCCCTGACAAGTGACTGTCTAACCTGTATTTGAAAGTTTCCAAGGATGGAAATTCCACATCTTATCAAGATAGCCTGTTCCAGTGCCTGAACACCCCCCATAGCCAGAACACCCTTATATTCCTCCTAATCTCCAACCTTTATTGCCCCCACTGCAACTTGAGGCCGTTGCTCCTAGTCTTGTTCCCTACAGCCATAGAGAAAAGCTCATCTCCATCCTCTCGATAAGCACTTGTCTGGTATTTGAGGACTGTTATTAAATTCCCTCAGTCTTCTCTTCTGTAAGCTAAATAACTCTAGTTCTTCCAGCCTTTCTTCATAAGTCTTTTCTCCCAGGACCCTGACCATTCTGTTGCCCTGCACTGGATTCTTTCCAAATTGTTCATGTCCTTCTTGAAGTGTGTCCTTGATAAACCTCTATCAACAATTTAACTTCCATTTAGGAGAGTGCAGCTGACATTTGCATGTGTCTAGTGCATTTGGCTTAAAAAACAATTACAATCATTTAATTTGGGGGGAGGGGGATATATTAAAGACACCTGTATCCAAACTTAAACTCAGCCTTTTAGCACTTACTTGTCTGCAAAGGCCTTGGGGTCTTTCTTGAAGGCATCACAAAGTTCCTCATTTGATGGCTCCACATAAGTAGGAATCTCTTTGGGTGGATGATGCAGGGCAGCCAAGCAGAGCTTTTTCTCTAGGCCTTGGTAAGTACAGCAGTCTGCAGTTCCGGCATGCATTGGGAAAGGAGAATTTTCATCACAGGATTTGTCAGACAGGGCTGAAGACTAGTGTGAGATGGAGGGAAAGGAACAAAAGACTGCTAGTATCCATGTTTCTAGTCTAGTAGTTAAGTCCAGTTCTTACATTTTTCCATATGTAAAATATTACCACAGCCTACGAGTGAAATCCATTTCTCCTATCTACAGCTCAAACAATTGTGGTCCTGGTCCTTAAAAGCAATCCCCTGGGAGTGAAGTGGCACAATACTTTTGATGGTCTGGGCCTAGGAAAGTGCATGTGGATTACAGAAGGCAAACCTCTGCCCCTAATTTACAGATATCTGCGTAAAAGTCCATAATGCAGTCTCATATAGCCTCGACTTCACTCATTTGAGCTGTACCAGTTCCTACAACTCTTCCCTGTGGTTTGTTGGACCACATTATTTAGTAGTTCACAGCAGACCAGAGTATATGCCACTGAATCATTTGCAAATGTAATGCAGTCCTCCCTCTATGTTTCATTCATTGTAGGAGTGGGTAGTTTGAGTGAGGACACAATGCTGGCATCTGATGGGCACACTCTGACGGGAGGATAACTGCAGCATTTCAGGCACCGGTGCATGGTGAGTAGGAAGGGGTCAGGTGTGGACTCCTAATGAAAACAAAACCTGCAGTGACTCTTCGGTGGTATGAAAAGCAAAATCTAGCCCAAAGCAGATGTGCTTTTGTTGCTCAGAGTTAAATTTGGCTGCTGTGTGTTTTGCTGCACAGGCTCTCCTGTTAGATGATCTGGTGCATTTCTGCTGTGGAAGATACAGACAGAATTTGTGGGGCTTTGCAGGGTATGTGTTGCAGGGACTGCTGGCATGGCAGTGTAAAGGAAGAACCAGGGAACCTGGCATTTATTTCCTTCAGTACTCTGTCTCACTTGGCATGGAGAGCTATTTAGCTACACAGTACAAATATCTTCCACATGGTGGTTTGGCAGCTCCTCTGTCACTGGGTACATCTGCTTATGCTCTGTTTAGCTACTGATTGGGCACTACAATGTTCGTAAGAGGAAAGAGGCTCCAGCAATGGGCACTGAAGTTACTAGAATTTGGGCACCTTGTTCCAATGATGAATCAATCTGTTTAGATATTGGTCATACTCACATGGTTTCCAACTACATTTTGTATTTCTCTGGATTTCACTGAAACATAACAGTGATCTCAGGAAAAGTGGTCCAAACTTCATTAGGACCTTCCAATCATACTCTGAATACTATTGTGGATAAGAATCCTTTTAAACACTTTTATTACATAAACAGTGGAAATGTGCCCAAATCAAAATGGTAAGTGAAGATACCCCAAATATTTGGCAGCGTTAGGGTATGTGTATTGTTCCTTTAAGTCTGCAGCAGGAAATCAGGGAAGGTTCTAAGGAGAAGCTCTGGAGTGAAGGACAGAGGGAGGATATTGGGTGCTATATATTAGGGCTAATCCCTGCTCTCCCTATTTCATTTAAATTCTATACTTCCTATGAATTTTAATGATTGGCATGTGAGAGGCTGCTTGAAATCTGGATCTGAATTGCAGAGCCCATCTCTATCAAATATTTGCTAATATATAATTTTTGCTATTGTATATTAATACTCACTGAATAAACAGTGAACCCTGCTTTCTTTCAGATATAATTACCATTCTTTTCCTGCCTCCATGTATATTCACCCATCCAATGTTTCCTCCCCCATTTTTCCTTGAAACTTTTACTGGAATTTAAACAGCATCCCAGATCAATAACAATGCATACATTGGAAGGATCATAGACTTTCTCTTTGTTAAGCATGCAAAGATCTACTTATTTAAGGAATATTGTTTATGCACTAAATGTCTCTGAATGTCATACAAAATTGCAGGTAGGATGGTGCCTGGTAAAGAATGGGCAAAAAGCTGATACTCAGACTGTATGAAAGACTGTCTGCCTACACTCAGAAGCCATTTTCTGTAATAAATACTCCCTGTTCAAGATGTTTTTTTCCCTATAGATCATGACAATATTTAGATAAACCTACCCCCTCATCATAGCAGTTGGGATCAGCCCCTTCAGCACAACATGTTTCTACAAGGGAGACCATCTCTTTCACAATGTGACTGATCTCTTCAAATGTGGCATTGGAGTATTTCTTGCTATGCATGATGATTGTTCTGTGAGCAAGCAAAAGGTAAAGATTTATGAAAAAGTTTGAGGAGGACTTATTTTTCTCTGAAATGATGTGGAGCTAAATCTGCCTAAGAGCCTTATTACACATTGCATTTTAAGCTGCTCAAAAGTTGATCAGTGTTAGTGCTAGCTTGAGTTTGGAGCAATCATATCTTATGGTTACAAACCTTCCCTGATGGTTCCCCCTGTGCCACTAGAGGACTGGCAAATGTGGGTCTGACTACAAGCTACAGTTGTCAGTTCCTGCTACAGAGCTGGTGAGCCAGGCCAGGCTTCTATTGCTGCTCTAGGTGGGGGTGTGGGGAGAGATGGGAGTGGAGTGGGAACGTGAAGCTGGGAGGTAGAGAATTAATGGGATGGTGATGGGTAATGAAATGGGAGGTGGAAAGGAAATGGAGGTGGGGGAAAGTGGTGAAATGAAGTCAGTCACCAAAGGATAAAATAAGAAGTATTAAAAAAAAAAGAATTTAAAAAGCAAAAGGAAGTAAATTAAAGATAATCTCATGGTTTTAACAAATTGGGATTTAGGTTTGGGGTGTAGGGGGTGATGGTTGTGCTTTTCAGGGTGGTTGGGAAGTAGGAGCAGTGAAGGAAGGCACTTTTGGGGGAGCTACTGCTCCTGCCCAAGACAGGAAACCATAGTTCATGGGGGCCCAATCCAGCCCCCTACCTTGTTCCTCCCTCCCTCTCCATGTAGATCCCACTACTGGACCTGTCCATGACCTGTGACCTGGCTAAGTGACATGTGCTCTGCAGGCTGTTTACATGGGGTTGCACCCCTGGTGGGGGGGGAGAAGGTCATACATCTGCAGACAGGAGAGGCTGTTGTCTTGATGCCAGAACCACCCTTGGGCAGTAGAGTTCAGGGGTAGAAAGTTTGTCCGCACAGAAGAGGAGGGTAGAGAAGGGAACACTGCATCCTGGGATGCTGGAGGAATGCAGCTTGTGCAACTCACCTATGGGGAGTAGCCCCACATTAATAGAACATGAGCTGGGTAACACAGATGAGAAATAAAACTGCCCTGGAGTGGTGTAACTTTAAGTTGCCTAAAGTGTGCTTAAAACTAGTTTCCAGTGTTAATGTGTGGCCGATCTAGGGGTTAAATACTCCAGGAGCAAAGTCCTAAATATAGGTAACACTTTTATATGAAGAATAATAGCACTAGACCTAAAAAACCCCCAACAAACATTTTCCTTTTAAAATAACATACTTATTTGAATGTCATAGCAATCTGTTCTATTGTACCAGAGCCTTATTTTCGATCTAGTTTTAGCCAGGCCTCCATTTTTTTTCTTGTATAGGTTTTCAAACTGAAGCCATTATAGACATTGTTTGTACTCTTCAGTTACTTATGGGTATATCTGATGCCACACCAACATCTAAGTATGCTACAGTAGTTGCAAATCAGACAATTAGAAGTTTAAGTGTCATCAATTGTTTCTGCAAATTGTTGTGGGTGCAAATTTGTGATGTCAGTTATTTGTAGCTGCAAATGCAACAACCCAAACAAACTACAGAGATGCTCTGGCCAGAAACCAGAGTGTCTCTCCTGGAAGACCAACTCCCAGGTTGCCTCCAGGCATGATCTGGGACTGTGCCTTGCCCCACTATTCTGCAGTGCATTATTTTTTACCCCTGGATATCCGGGGGCCTAATTTTGCCCCCGTGCTGCAAAATATTTTTTTGTTTCCCATACATGCATCTTGCAGCTGCAATATGCACGTGCGTGCTTGTCTGAATGCACCCTTTGTGTTCATTCATGCAGAGAAAATCTAGCATTGAAGTGGAAGGTGTGGGTATCCAAAGGAGCCACAGAGAAATAGGCACTCAAAATCCATTAAAATGCAATAGGATTTAGGCATCTTGATTATTCTTTTGAAAGTTTCTGTCCGATAGTTTTTACAATCTGAGACTCTCATCTGGCAAACGTGCCATGTTAATGGTCTCACTTTAATAAGACCAGTAGTTTTTGGATAGTTAGTTGCAGATAAACCTTCTTAAATTTCTTTTAGTTTTTCCAATACTAAAAGTTAGCTTATATTATTTGTCCGCTAGGTATGACCTAAGTCAAAGTTTCATTTTCCTGTGAGGTACGTACAGAGTTCGGAAGTCATTTTTTCCCAGGTTGTTGAATTCTTGACAGATTTTGTCTCGCATATAATCACGACCTATAAAACAAGAGATGGGAAGATTTACTTGAGACAATAAGGCACAATATTCCATTTCATGCTATCTAGAAGCTGGGCTTATGTGAAATTTATATTCTCTATGGGTTTGGTTGTAAAAGTATTGCAAAAGTATTGCAATCAGCCAGTCTGTTTACTTCAATAGGCTTTATATTCGGAAGTATTTTCCCAAAATGAGATTGATAGAAAGAGAAAAAGTTGAAGTTGCTTAATTTTTAAACAAAAACTTGTTGACATTTCCATATCCAAATTCCTGCCCTTTCTTTTGGAAAAACAATGTTTTATGTATATTATAAGCAAATAAATAAATATCCATGCAAATATGGCTGTGCAATCTTAATTTAGAAAACCAGGGCCATTCTAAATATTCTTATATTGCCTCATTACATGAAAAATAAATTTAGTAAAATAAAATGTTAATGAGAAACTGATTTGTATCTCCTTCAAAACAACCCCTCCCCAAAAAAGCCCAAGAAAAACCTTGCAACTTCCTGTTGTCTTTTACAAGTATATCGTACCAATTTCAGATAAACTTATTTAATATAGAAATCAGCTAGATCCCTTTCCATCTCCTACCATAAACAAAATCCTGTGACATTGACCCATAAATGTATTGGTTGGTATGCTTTTTAATAAGCAGATTTTCCTTCTTCAGCCTTTATAAAAAGAATCCAGACTATTTGGACAGTAGAAGTAGATATCTATGAACAGAATGTATTTTCCAAGGGACTAAAAGCCAGACAGAGATGTACGCAGTGGGGTCTGCTTCCTGCGAGAGCAGAGCTCTGAAAGGTGAAGTGAGTACACTAAGAAGAGCCTTTTGGCTATAATGCCCTAAAGGGCAAAACCCAGGGGAAGGTGACTCAGTGCAGAGCTGTATTATGATAAAATACATAGGAAAGTTCAATAACGAAACACTGCAAATACTTTAAAAATGTCTGGATTCAAAGTCATATTGATGCTGCTGGTTTTTTTCTTTAATGCCTTTCATGGCAGAATCTGCATTGCTGTCTTCCCTGATCTGATCTGGCATTTACAAACACAGATGTAACAATATTGCTTGAGAGTGGAGCCTTATGAACCCACTGTTGTTCCTTTTCACTGTTGCTCCCACTGTAAAGAGGCAGCTAGGCAGTGGAAAATCCTCCCCCTGTATACTGGAAATAATGAACCAGCAGCTTCACTATAGATAATGCCCTTAAGATTCCCAGGAGGCTAAATGATGGAGAAAGGCTTACAGTAGCACAACCAAATTAATCACAAATGTCTCCTGACATACTCTTAGTAAACACTTAAGTTTATGGCAAATGCTTAATTTTTATCTTTAATCAATTTAGCACTTAAGAGGTCCTGTTGGGAATTTCCAGAACTTAATGAAGCTTGAAAAACTGCAAAAGGAAAATGGTTGCATTTTTAGAAGCAAAAACACATTTTGTCTCTCTAATGAGATTTCATTTTGCCCGATGCCTGTGCTGCCTTCTTGTGATTGATTGGTCCTATTAAGCCTGGAAAAAATCAGCCATCTCCTTTACCTCTTGACTGAGTTGTTGTCTCGCATTTACTTGGTTTGGATGGCTTGAGAGAGAGATGTGAAGCTCTTGCCTTTAGAGGCCATTCTACTTGCAAAAATATCACAGAGCAGTTCTCAGCTAAAGGAACATAGTTAGGAAAACAAACATCTTTGGGAGGGAAAGGTGTCATTTCACTGTAGAGCCACCTGAAATAAATATAGATGGTGGCCTGGGCAGATGATGTGCTTTGTGAACACAGAATATTCAAAGACTATTATGCTGAGATGTGATGAATGCTAAGGATGCATGGCATATTCAAAGACTATGCCAAGGCTAAAAGTATTCTGTTAGCATCTGTTTGTGTTCTAGGCTCGGTGGCTGATTTCATGGGATAATGGAGTCACGTAGCAATAATTAATCTAAATCACTCAAGTAGTTACAAGCCTATGATAGTCTCATTCCTGGGAAAAATAACATATAGCAGGGGCTGGCAACATATGGCCTGTGGGCCAGACCCAGCCTGTGGAGCTGGGGGGTCTCAGCAATACTCTAGTAGTAGGGGTTCCAACACTTGTGCTGCATCTGATTTGCTGAGAGCTTGCCCATGCCACAGCTGGGTTGAAGGCATATAGGGTTTATTGCTGTTCTAGCGGCCTGAGGAATAGAGAAAATATAAGTGATGTAGAGAGATGGTACTGACACAGGAGAGTGATCACCCACATGTGCTCTATAAAACAACACATTTTATGCTGTCCCTGTATGCATCTTACATGGGAGATGAGTCAATGGCTGGCAAAGGAAGCATGCATTAGTTAGTTTGTTTATTTCTTAGTTTTTCTGTATCAGTGAGGGCCAACCTTTTTGACAGGCATGCCACAAATTAGCTCCACAACCTCCCCACATGTCACTCCTACTCCTTCCTCTTACTTGTTGCCCAGCTTTCTGCTCCCTGACCATGTTTTCCATGTCTGGTCTGCTGTGCTGTTTTTTGGTCCCTGCTCTATCTGCTGCTGTATTGCCTATCCCCTCCCTGGTCTGCCATGTACTACACACAGACTCTGCCTGTGCTATTTGGCCACCCCTATGCCATGTAATGCTTTGTGAATGGTGAATGACTAGTGGTTCTCTCTCTCATTGGATGCATCTACACAGGCATTTGATCTGGGATCTGTTTACTTGCAAGTAAACTAGTTGAGAGTAAATGCTCCCAGGCAGGCCCCTACATGTGCAGGTACATGGGAGTAGACTTACTGCTAATGGTAGCAAACTGCTTGCACTCCTGAAGCCCTACAATGGGCCCATGCCACCACCACCAGGGGGAGCTCTAAGCTCCCCCTTAGTGTTAGCCTAGAGGTTAGCAGGGAACACTAGGCAGGAGACAGCTGTGTCCTGGCTGGGGCTGGGACATTACACTCTGCCCCTGGGAGCTGCCTGCTGCTGAGGCAGGGGCAGGGGACTTGGAAAGAGCTGCAGGGGAGGGGCAGGTCTCAGTCCCTAACCTCAATCCATCAGTAGGATAGCTAGCAGCTAGCTCGCTGCTAGCTGCCCCACTGGTGGATTGGACTAGGGGGCTGGGACCTACCCCACCCCTTCAGTTCATCCCAAGCTCTGGGCCTTATGCACCTAATCGGGGCATGGGGATGGAACCTGCCTCTGACCAGGGCAGGTCCCAGCCCCTGCCCTACAGGCAGGGCTGAGTGTGGGGAGCCTGTTCCCTGCTCAGCCCCATGAGCTCAGAGCTGTGTGGGGAACAAACTGGGGATGTCACATATCATCCTTCTCTGGAACCTATATGGAAAATCCTCAAACAATTGCAACCTGTACTAGAAGAAGATCCCATTCTTAAAGAGATCTTTCCAGAACCACCCATCCTAGCCTTTAAACAAGCACTGAACCTTGCTAACCTCATCACCAGAAGCAAACTCCCAGACCCAAGCCACACCCAGTGGATCCAGACCAGGCCACGACAAGAAGTGCAAAACTGCCAACACATCTCCACCACCCCTACAGTAACTACACCCCACAACAGAGCCATCACCATTCCTGGATCTTACACCTGCACCTCCAGAAATGTATTATATCTCATCCAGTGCATCAAATGCCCTGATGGAAAATACGTAGGAGAAACCAAACACAAAAAATTGTGGACTCAATATAGACATTGGATTTATGCCACGTTACAACCTGCCTGGTATCTGATTCACTAGGTACCTGCCAGACCTGACCTCTTTCATCTTCTTTTCCCCCAGCTTTTCTCTCCTCCCCTCCCCTACTTTTCTGCCCTTTATCTGGCTAATTTCCAATTATTTCCTTTTTTTTATTGAGAGCCTCTTTTTTATGTTGTATTATTACCACTGTAGTGTTTCCCTTTGTCCCCCAATCCACTTTCTTCCCTCTCCCTTCCCTGCTTTGCCTTTTGTCTTTCTAATTTCTACCTATTTATATTTTCACTGACATCCTGTCACACTTTTAGTTTCATTCATGTTTTCCTGATCTCCAGCTACTTCCTTTTTCCACAGACAATCTCTTTGCTACCTTGTTTCCTATCACTGTTATGTCTCCCTTTTGCCTTTCTCCCCCTGCTTTCTTCCCCCTCCCTTACCTGCTTTACCTTTTATCTTTCTAATTTCTACCTATTTACATTTTCACTGACATCCTGTCATGCTTTTAGCTTCTCTCATTCCTTGGAGGCTCAGAGCAGCAAAGACTCCCTATGCCTGAAGAAGGGTGCTGTGCCTGAAAGCTTGCCTAAAACTTTTTTCCAACTACTCAGTTGGTCCAATAAAAGATGTCACATCTACTCAAAGAACCTTACCTGCCTATGAGGACACCTTGAAGAATAGATTTTGACGGACACCTGGAAAACAGCTGCTAGTGGAATAAAGACCAAGAGAGGGCGCTGTTGTCTTGCTTATTTTTTTA
Organism: Crocodylus siamensis; assembly: GCF_052110815.1. Classification (NCBI taxonomy): domain Eukaryota; kingdom Metazoa; phylum Chordata; order Crocodylia; family Crocodylidae; genus Crocodylus; species Crocodylus siamensis. Next base: position 161,731,237 of record NC_143396.1, on the reverse strand, counting down.
AACCACTTTGATTGTTACGCAGTTTAGAAAACCTTTAAAACCAAAAACAATCATCAAAACTCAGTATTGAGAACACTATGTACCAAGTTCCAGGGCAAGCTGAATAAAAGCTGCTATCATAACATTTTATAGTATAAATGGACATTAATGTTGAAGTGCAGTGGAATTGCTATGTAACGGTATCCTCTGCCACTATTTCTAACCATCAGAAGAAATCATGGTGATTCATGTAGTTGCAGCAAGTGCCAAAGGAACTGTTAATAATTAGTTAATCTTTGTAAAGAGGCAATGATTTTGCTACAAAGCCTGTTGGCTGGACTCTGGCAACCTGAAGTTAAATATTGGTGTAAAACTAGCAACTCTGCTATAACATTTCATTATTTTCATGGACAGTTCAAAAGTTCCTAAATCAAATTTACAAGAAAAACGTATAGGAGACATTTTTCAAAAGCATCTAAATTCTATATTCAAAAGAGACTTTGTCACTTAGCAATGGGATTTTTTTTAAAGAACCTGTTTTCCTAAGGGAGGAGGAAAATGTAGGTATCTATTCTCATTTCCAGGTGCCTAACTAACTCCAAAATCCATTCCAAAGTTGCATTTTCAAAACAGCCCAACTAGGCATTTATGAGTATTCAGGCTTCTAAGCTGCTTTGGAAAATTTTACTCAGGTTCCTTCCCTAGAAGAATAATAGGAAGGTAGGGTTGGAAGGGACTTCTAGAGGTCATCTAGTCCCTTGCCTGAGGCAGCATCATCCCTATCAAAACCATCTTATAAAATTTCATTGTCTAACCCTATTAACAAAACTACACAGACAACCCTGATACAACCACAAAACCTAACACCCTAACCTGCCACCGATAAATCAGGATGACCATGGCAGCCAACATCCAGCTTCTGTAAAAGGTTGTTAATATATGCTCAAGGGATCTAATGAAGAGGGCCATGTACCCCAGAACAGAGAAAGGTAATGCCCCCCCACCCCCCATCCAGTTTGTACCAATATGACTATTGGGTAAAATTCCTTCCTGACCCCAAATATAGAGATCAGTCTGACCCTAAATGGAGGTACAAGACCCTCTAGCCAGAAACCTCTAGGTTTAAGTCCCAGCAGGAGAATTGGCACACCCCAGTCAAAATTCCCAGCCAAAGTTTAGGAGGAGTCATGTAGATTATAATAAGCCATGAAGTCAATTGACTCCCCATACTGCTGCCTGAATAAAAATGCTGCCACCAATGCCAGGATGTTTGTTTTAAACTTGTGGTGGACCAGGAATCAAAGTGGGGATGCAACTGCACCACTGCCCCTGGACCCACCCTCCCTGGAACCACCCTGCCTCTGAGCATAATTGACAACTTCTTAGAGCTCTTTGCTCCCCATGTGACTAAAGGAAAATAAGATTCCTTTTGGCCCTGTAGTAACTTCTCATTTTTTAAAAACAAAACAAAACAAAACATGAATAAGTACCACAAAGTCTAAAAAAAATTGATAACATTTTATTTTATAAGAATGTAAAATGCCTAACTAAAATGACATGTTAATTAGAGAAAATTATATGACAAATAGATCCACACCAAGCAGAAAGCTGTGTCAGATTATTCTGTACAAAATGGTTATGCTACACGACCAAATATCCCCTGATCACTAAGGACCTGATCCAAAGCCTATTGAAATCATTGAAATCGGGGCTTGGGTTAAGGCTCTAAAAGACTGCAAGGATATCTTAACAGCTCTGTCTGTCCTTTTCTTTCTCTACCCGCCCCCAAGATTTAGCACCCTATGCTTCCCCTTTGTAAAATGAAGATTCACAGAGAAGCCTGGTGGTGGCGTTTGCATTCCCCTCTGTCCTAGCACACAAATAGGAGGGAATGGACATAATTCACCAGCCAAATGAGACTAGGGAACATGTTTGGAAGAGAATGGCTGCCAGGTGGATTTTTCCACCTTTGAGCTAGCAGCATCCTCTTTGAAAAAACAACATTTGTTGGTGGGGTAAGAACATTTTCCAAAGTATGAGTATTAATCTGGGGCAGACCTGGAGAGTAGCTACTTTAGGTTACAGCATTCAGAAATCATCATCGTTTCTGGCTGAAAATCCTGTAGATCCTGCTTCTACTGTTGTGAGCAGAATTAACATGAGATCCATAACTGTCTGTTCAAGGTGCGTCTATATCTTGTTTCTCCATATTGTCATCTTGGTCAGCTAAGATGTTTAAACTGCAACTTGCCCTTTTTTCACTAAGTCTTAAAATATCTTATACTTCTGGAACAGACCTTTCTCTTACTGCAAAGAGGGCCTGGGAAACTTGTGGAAAAATTATGCCCTCATGCAGGGCCTTAGTGGTACCAGGGTACAGAGATAGCTTGTTTGGCATCCATATTGTTAGGGGGAAGATCCTTTCTTCCTTGAAGTCTCCACAATGCTTTAAGAAGAAGGCTAAGTACCCCAACATAATAACTGTATGCTGAGATCATTCTCACTGAGAGAGCTACCAATTTATGACCTGAAGCATATCCACTGTTCAACACTGCACAGAATCAGCACAAAGAAGCTGAAGACTGAAGCAAAAAACCCCCAAACAAACAAAAAAAGGGCAAAAACAAGCCAAGAAACAAACAACATTTTTTTTCATCTGATGTTTTAGTGAGAACCTTTTGATTTCAGAGTATAAATGCTCTGAGCTGGACGATTTCATGATACAAAGATTGTCTCCTTGGTTCTTGTGAAAATTACTAGTGACTGCAGTGGCTGCCAGGGCCAGGATCTCAACTTTGTGTCTTATGTCAGGTGGTTACAAACTGCCTTTCCCTGGCAATTTTAAAAATCTGTTCACATCAACAGGGGTGTGACACTGATTTAGGAAAACATAAGTAGAAAGTAATGCTTGCTTTGTAGAGAGACAAGGTTCTTTGGGTAAATCTGATTTATTTTATTAGACCAACTCAGAATTCTTCTTTGCAAGCTTTTGGGTGGAAATACTCTTTGTCAGGCTGAAGAAGCATCTGCAGTTGGTGTGTGCTCTTCCTGGATGGAATGAATAGTAAAGAAGCCAAAGGCTGGTATGCATGCAAGAAAGCCAGTCTGTGAAGATGTAAATTGAGGAGTCAGTGGGTGAGAGACAGATTGGGGGTGGGGGAAAGGGGAATGAATGTAGCTGGTAAATAGTGGAGAGGTACCTGGGGAGTCAGATGTTAGGCAGGTTATAATGTGTCATAAATCCAATGTCTATATTTAGTCCCTTATTTAGTTCATGGTTTGTAGACAAAGTTTCTGTTGAAAGGGTATCTGTACAGGACAATTCCCCCCATTTCCAGTCCCTGCATCACATGAACTTCCTTTCTTCAAAACTCATTGTTTCTGTAGATCAGCTTATAGGTTCACTATTGAGCACCACAGGGACCATGCCTGCTTACTGCACAAATACTCCCTGGCCCTGGGAATTTAACTCAACTATCTTGTATGCTTTTACAGGGGGCTAGTCTCAGGGCTGGCCCTAAATGGCTTTCTGTTTCTTTGTGGGCATGATATAAATACTATCAAATAAATATATGGATTATAAGACTGGCAATTCAGGTGGTTAGTGCAAGCTGGCAAGCAGTGACTGTTTGAAGAAGGGAAATTTGGAAAAATGCAGAATGGTACAGTTTATGCTCCCTGGTTCTTTCAGATCTTGGTCTTTCTCCTGAGACTGTTAATTAGATGAACCCTAGTGGCAATCATTTCAGATTACTATATTACAAATGCTATATGGAGACTGAGGCCTAGCCATGGGAGATATTAAAACCAAATTGTTATATTAGCAGTAGCATCTATTAGTAGTTTTGGGTGCAATATGACTGTACAGTATTTTCACTTTCATAAACTACTTTTTTGGGCAGGGGAATGAAGGTGGGGAGGTGATAACTGACAGGGTTTGTTGGTATAACTTGGGATCTTTGCATTTAACCTCGTTGAACAGAAAACAAAGTGAGATTTTGTATATTTGCACTACCCTGTTTAATATCTTTTTGTAAATGAAATGACTGTGAAAGATGCCATATTGAAACCCTAGAGAAACCATGATCTCCCTTGAAACCAGCAAGAGACAGGGCCCTGAATAAGTCTTCCCCTTTTTCCAGAGAGCAGGTGCAGCCAGACCAACCACAGTCCTGTAAGCTCTTCTTTTATATCACCCAACAGTATGCATCAGTCTGATTTGGAGGTACCATTTCCACATCTTTGATAACAATCTCAACCCTTGTACCTAATCAAGCCTTTGTTTCCTTGCCTTACACTTCTTATAAGGGTAGAAATTCTGATGGCTGTGGTTTTTTGGTTTTGGGTAGATGTTATAAATAGGCAAGTTGGTAACATGTTCATTTAAGCCATGTTGTCCCGAGTTAGGCTCCGGAGCAGTGAGAGATGCGTGGGTGAAAGCCTGCTGCGCCCCCGCTCCCCTGAAGCCCCCCAGATACCCCCTCAGCAGCCGCAGAGCCCCCTGCCGACCCCCAGCACAGCCGGAGGTAAGTGGGCTCGTGGTAGGAAGGGGTTAACTCCTCACTCCCTGGGAGGAGGCGGCTGCGTGGAGTCGGGCTGGGTCAAGCCCCCGCCCAGGACCCTACTTGGCCCAGCCCCCCAGGGAGCCACACGACCGGAGCCACGCGAACAGGCTGCGTAAACAGGTGCTCGAGTTACTGTGGAGTCCGCGCAGGAGAGGGCATGAGACCCTGCCTGCGAACTCCCCAGAGTAGTCAGTCCCAGCCGTAGCCAGCCTATCAGAGGCATGACACGGATGGGCACACGCCGCACCCCTCGGGTCCCCTCGGGCTCTGCGGCCTCCCCCATTGGGCACCTCAGAGACGGCCACCCAGACGGAGCCCATGGCTCTTGGCTGCAGGGGCTACCTGTCCCTTTTTCAGGCTCTGGGTCCTGGGAGCACGGACACGTCCCCTTGCGGGGTCTGCTCTCTACCGGGGTCTCTGGTGCGCCAGCTGGAGGAGCTCCAGGCCACAGTCCAGAGACTGCGTGCCATCAGGGACTGCAAGCAGGAGATAGACTCCTACTGCCAGGCCCTTTTCCCCCGGGAGCCGCAGGGTAGAGCACCGTTTCCCTCCAGGACTAAGGAGGACTCTGGGACCTCCTGCTCTGCCCAGTCAGGGGCATGGACCAAGGTGGTCAAGGGCCCTAAGGCCCGGCACACCAAGGCCTCTCCCTCGCCGGAGCTTACCAACAGGTTTGCACCTCTTGCAGCCCCAGCAGAACCTGCTCAGTTGCCGGCTCCCGCAGGCAACCCAGGCTCAACCACAGCTACTGCCCCCGCTCTCCCCAAGACAAAACAAAAGGTGTTTGTTGTGGGAGACTCCATCCTGCGGGGGACTGAGGGGGCAATCTGCCGACCTGACCCCTTAGCCTGGGAACTATGCTGCTTCCCGGGGGCCCGCATCCGAGACATTGTGGAGAGGATCCCAAAGCTCCTCCGGCCCACAGACCACTATCCCATACTCCTTATTCATGTGGGCACCGATGACACAGCTCGGAGCAACCCCAGCCAGGTCATGAGGCGCTACAGGGATTCAGGAGCGGGGCTTACGGGTCTGGGGGCTCAGGTGGTGTTTTCATCGATCCTCCCAGTCTCGGGCTATGGGCTGAGGAGGGAGAGGAGGATCCACGTAGTGAACCTAAGACTGTGGAGCTGGTGTCATCGGGAAGGCTTTGGCTTCCATGACCACAGCCTGCTCTTTGGCGAGAGGGGCAGCGAGCTGCTGGGAAGAGATGGCCTCCACCTCTCCCCCCTGGGGAGGAGGCTCTTCTCAGCCAGGCTGGCTGACCTGCTCCACCGGGCTTTAAACTAAGCCCGCTGGGGGATGGGGGGACTACTGCCACTGCTGGCCCGCTGAGCAACCCTTGCAAAGCCAGCAGACCAAGGCACTTAAGGGAGCCCACCCCTGCCCCAGCCCTGGCACAATCTGTGAGCAAGTCAAGAGCCCCCAAGGGGACACTTGCCTGCTTGTACACTAATGCCAGGAGCCTGGGCAACAAGCAGGAGGAGCTCATCCTCCTGCTCAGTGCAAAGAATTATGACGTCATTGGGATAACGGAGACCTGGTGGGACTCCACCCATGACTGGACCACGGGTATAGAGGGCTATACCCTGTACAGGAGGGATCGTGTTGACAAAAGGGGAGGGGGTGTAGCTCTCTATGTCAAGGAAAGCTACATGTCCCTGCAAGCTGATGTTGGCAACCAGCATGGACAGCTAGAGACCCTCTGGGTAAAAATTCATGGGGAATACAGCACAGGGGACACAACGGTGGGAGTCTACTACAGAGCTCCCACTCAAAGTCCTGAGCTTGACCAGGAGTTCACCCGGGAACTGACTGAGGCCGCTTGCTCCAGGACCTTGGTTGTCATGGGTGACTTCAATTACCCGGACATCTCGTGGGAAGATCACTCAGCAAAATCCGAGCGGTCGCAAAGCTTTCTCTTGTGCGTGGATGACCTCTACCTGGCTCAAGAAGTCTATGGGCCAAAGAGAGGCAAAGCGCTGCTTGACCTGGTACTGGCTACGGGGGGACGACCTAATCGGCGACCTAGTGATCGATGGGAAGCTGGGTGACAGTGACCATGAGCTGATCACCTTCACCATCCACTGTAAAGCTGGCAAGTCAGTCAGCAACATAGAAGTCCTTGACTTCAGAAAAGCCGACTTTGACAAGCTCAAGAGGCTCGTCGGTCAGGCCCTTAGGGACTATGACCCCAGGGAGATGGGAGTTCAAGAAGAGTGGTTGCTTCTCAAGGAAGCAATCCTCAATGCACAAGCTAAATCTATCCCAACACGGAGGAAAGGCAGCAAGAAGGCACAGCAGCCCCCCTGGCTCTCCAGGGACCTAGCGGACCTCCTGTGGCTAAAAAGGAAAGCCTACAAAGGATGGCGGACGGGATTCACCTCCAAGGAGGATTATTCTGCACTGGTCCGGTCCTGCAGGGAGCAAACCAGGAAAGCCAAGGCTACAACTGAACTCCAACTAGCTTCAAGCATCCAGGACAACAAAAAGTCCTTTTTCAGATATGTGGGGAGCCAGAGGAAAAGCAAGGGCAACGTTGGACCCCTGCTAAACCAGATGGGGCAAGTGGCAACTAACGCCCAGGAAAAAGCCAACCTATTAAATAGGTACTTTGCATCAGTCTTTCATCAGTCCCATGGGATGCCCATGCCTGCTATGGAACAGGGAGATCCAGGTGATGGGGATCCCCTACCCTCCATAAATGCTGACCTCGTGAAGGAACACCTTGAGAAGCTGGATACCTTCAAGTCAGCCAGCCCTGACAATCTGCACCCCAGGGTACTCAAGGAGCTGGCGAGCTTCATAGCCCAGCCCCGGCACGGATCTTTGAAAACTCCTGGCACTCTGGTGTAGTGCCCGAAGACTGGAAGAAGGCCAATGTGGTGCTGATCTTCAAGAAAGGGAGCAGAGTGGATCCGGCTAACTACAGGCCCATTAGCCTGACTTCTATCCTGGGGAAGATCTTAGAAAAGTTTATTAAGGAGGCCATCCTTGAGGGACTGGCCCAGGCTAACATCCTAAGGGATAGCCAGCACGGGTTTGTTGCGGGTAGGTCTTGTTTGACCAATCTCATTTCCTTCTACGACCAGGTGAGCTATCACCTGGACGAGGGAGAAGAGATTGATGTCATATATCTTGACTTCAAAAAAGCTTTTGATCTGGTATCCCATGATCACCTCTTGGCCAAACTGGCCAGTTGTGGCCTTGGCTCCACCACGATCCGCTGGCTGGGAAATTGGCTCCGTGATCGGACCCAGAGGGTTGTAATTGATGGCAGTCACTCATCATGGTGCCCTGTGACCAGTGGGGTCCCTCAAGGCTCTGTCCTTGGACCCATCCTGTTCAACATCTTCATTAATGATGTGGACATTGGAGTCAGGAGTGGACTGGCCAAGTTCGCCGATGACACCTAACTTTGGGGCAAAGCATCCACGCCAGAAGATAGGCGGGTGATCCAGGCTGACCTGGACAAGCTCAGCAAATGGGCAGACGAGAACCTCATGGTGTTTAACACCGAAAAATGCAAGGTTCTCCACCTTGGGAGGAAAAACCTGCAGCATCCTTATAGGCTCAGCAGTGATACGTTGGATAGCACTACAGAAGAAAGAGACTTGGGGGTCATCATTCACCACAAGATGAACATGAGCCTGCAGTGCGATGCTGCGGCTAGTAAAGCAACCAAAATGCTGGCTTGCATCCATAGATGCTTCTCGAGCAAATCCCGGGACGTCATTCTCCCTTTGTACTTGGCCTTGGTGAGGCCGCTGCTGGAGTACTGCGTCCAGTTTTGGGCTCCACAATTCAAAAAGGATGTGGAGAAGCTTGAGAGAGTCCAGAGGAGAGCCACACGCATGATCAGAGGTCAGGAAAACAGATCTTACGATGACAGGCTGAGAGACATGGGACTCTTTAGCCTGGAAAAGCATAGGCTCAGGGGTGATCTGATGGCCGCCTATAAGTTTATCAAGGGTGACCACCAGGATCTGTGGGAACGTTTGTTCACCAGAGCGCCCCAAGGGATGACGAGGTCAAACGGTCATAAACTCCTGCAAGACCGTTTCAGGCTGGACATAAGGAAGAATTTCTTTACTGTCCGAGCTCCCAAGGTCTGGAACAGCCTGCCATCGGAGGTGGTTCAAGCACCTACATTGAACACCTTCAAGAGTAAATTGGATGCTTATCTTGCTGGGATCCTATGACCCCAGCTGACTTCCTGCCCTTTGGGCAGGGGGCTGGACTCGATGATCTCCCGAGGTCCCTTCCAGCCCTGATGTCTATGAAATCTATGAAATCTATGAAAACTGTCGTCAATTCATAATTGACTGGATCCTCAGCTGATATAAACTGCTAAACTGATGGTATTCCATTGATTTCAGTATAGCTATGCCCATTTACACCATCTGATGAACAGTCCCAATAGGTCCAGTTCACTTCCAATCGCTGGCCATGTATTTAAAATCAATTTAAGATGAAAATCCCCCTTTTGTTTTAGCCATACCAAGTCTATTTCTGGCTTTCATTCTACATTTGTGTTAGTGTAAGAAATGTAACTACACTGAAAGTCCAATTAAAGATGCAGTTCACTAACACTTTTCAATAAGCAATAATGATTCTGGTTTTATGTCAAACTGTTCTGATACTGTGTCAATCAGTAGAATGGAGTAATTGTAGTCTGCCACATCTTCCTTTCCAGTAGAAAGAAGTATTTCCTTTGATTTCAAAGGGAATTGGATGTGGCCTTCACAATGGAAAATTTCACAGGAAAAACACACAGCGTAAGCCATCTTACCTCTCTGTAGCGCATGACCCAAAGATAAAGCCAGCAGCAGGAGTAGGACTCCTTTCATTTTGTAATTGTTCTGGGTATAAGGGGGAAATTATTAAATCACTTGTATTCCTTCTGCAGACTGCTTCCTGAAATGTACCGCTGCAAAGGTTATCCTGTCACTTATATCACATTACTGTAAAAATATCTGACAAATGATTAATTTAGGTATGGAAACAAAGGGCAAGCATCCTTGGCCTAGCAGAGATAAAAATTAAACAATTTGCAAATACAAATAGACATCCATTGATTATATTCAAAATCAAGGCAATTTTTAATGATTAACTCTGCAAAACTGGGATGCCAGCCATATGATTCTGGTAATTTCTTTCTCCTCCCTGGCTTTTAATTAAAATAGAATAGGACTATAAACAGGGTGCATGTGGAGAAGCCTACACCCTGCATATCACTTCGTTGCCCAGCAACCTTAATCTGAAGTGTTGTATGGATTTTAGTTGATCATCCCAGCACCACACGAAGACGTTATGATGGATGCCCACTGCCAACAACAGTGTCATTGGAGCATAGAAACAGCTGGCTGCAAATGCTGCATAGACCATGAGACAGCAAGCTCTTTTCTCACTAGTTCTAAGGGTTAGAGAATTGAAGGTGATGCACAGGTATACCTACAAGGAATAATATAACAATAATATTTACCCAAAGAGCAGGGGTAAGCAGCGAAGGATGGAAGTCAAATTAAGAGCACATGCCAGGGTTCAACAGTTTAATTGTTACTTGTGTCTCACACCTCTGAAAATTTTATTAAGACATTCCTATAAAGGGGGATTTTTATTGCTCATCTTTTTAGTTACAGTTTCTTAAACAAACAAAATTTACCATGAGAAATTAGCTGCTACAAAGACTCAGTAATCAGTGGGCACATCTACATGCTTATTAATGTGCTTTTGCTACCGTGCATTAAAGTTAGTACCTCTAATATGAGGTACTACATAAAGGTGCAGTAGCTGCGCTAATGCCAGTAAGCAAAGATGAATGGGTTTTTTTGTGAGGCTTACTGTGCAGTAGACTCATTCTACTGCACATTAGCGGATTAGCATGTTTTTTGCCAGGATTCGCTAATGCACGGTAGAATGGTCCACTGCGCATTAAGGCATCTCATGTAGACATGCCCAGTTAGTTGTCTGTAGACAGTGCCTTTCAACACAAGTGCTTAACAAAGTCAAACAGTTATTTTGCCCACCACTGAAACACAGCCAGTGTGGTATCTTGGCTGATAAGTTGTTTAAGTGCTCACAGAACACTACAACTCACTTAGGGCACAAGTAAAGGTTGTGGTTAAAATTATAAAACAAATTGAAGATGCTGCCCAAAGATCTCTGGAGCCAATGGTGGCACTTCCATCCACCTATGCATCCTGTATATAAATAGACTGTCTTTAATCTCATAATCTTTAGCATATATATCTTCACAATATCACTCTAAGGTAGAGAAATGCTAATTGCTCCATAGTATAGAAATGGATTGAGGCACAGAGAAACTAGGGTATTTCTATACCAGGGTAGCAGGGTGCTCAGCTTCATGGCTGAAGACATAAGCCTGACCACCTACTCCCACCCTGGAAATGAAGGAGATGAGGATGTCAAGGGGGAAACCCAAAGTTACTGCTCTAAAGCATACTTGAAACCCCGGTTTTGAGCATGATGCCATGGTGACTGCACTGTGTTCTCACTGCTCCATGTCTGGGGCTGAAATGCATGGAGCAGGAATGAGTGGGTGGGGCTTATCTCTCTGGCAGTATGACTGACTATCCTGCTGCTTTAGTATAGACATACCAAACTGACTTATCCAAAGCTGACTGACCCACATGTTGGAGGAGTTGGACACACATTTCACAAGACTCAAGAAAGTTCTCTAGTCATTGGATTCTTCTTAAAATGAGCTATTAGCCAGCGATTTGAGTCTATGACTTCTTGCACACAAGCAGCAGTGTTTCTACTAAAACATTACATGGATGGTCCTTAAACAGCTCAATGGAGGGAAAACACTGCTCCCACTTCAGGATCCAGAATACCTTTAAGATACAACCTTTCCCCAAGATGGAAATTTCCTAGGACACTGCAGCTAACTCTGTCATCTTGAAAGATACACCAAAGGATCATTATGGCCACAACTAGTCAAAACCTTATTTTCGTGACATCTATCCAGTAACACATATTGCCCTACCACCATACAAGGACACTTTTTTAACTGATGAAATGCTACCTATTTCCATGACCAGCTTTACTTACTGCAGTACCTAGACTTCTTTCTGGAGGTCACTAACAATAGTATTGACCTAGGTCAATTCTGCTACTCTGAAGAAATCTGGAGCAGCATGTCCCCACAAGAAAACCTTAAATAGTCATTGTTCCTAAGTAAAGTAAGAGATGGCTTTGTAGAGATCTTTGGGGAACTGCCATTATAACACATTGTTTCTAGTGTGGGGCAAACCTCAAAAACTTTGAAGGCTCACTTAGCATATGCCTGCATACATATCCAGGAGTCTCCAAGTTTCTTTGGCCTAGCAACTGGGCTGAAACAGAGTGAAATAGAAGGGTGGATACTAAGGGTATGTCTACATTGAGTCCCACATGCTTCCTGAAAGGGATATTCCCACACATACCATGCCCACCATAGTGATCATCAGGTTCAATAAACACAGGCACACACAAATGAGAAGGACTAAACCACAACATTTAACGGTGGAGCAGTAGAACCTGTTCTCTCTCTCTAAATAACTAACTAGCTAGCTACTCTCTAACTCAGGAACCATTTCCCAGTTCCCAGCTTCTTCAGTCTCCTGTTAGGGAGCATTTCTAAATCATGACTTCTATCACTACACTCACCAACTTCTGCTCATATATGCCAAACCCACAGATGTATCAGGAGAGCTACTGTGGGGCTAGGGGTGAAGAAGGGTGACATTGCCTCTGTTATTTTTTTTTTAATATACTTCACTTGGTGTTTATGGCCCCTAACAACATTCACCTCTGCCTGCAGTGCATCCCACAGGCAGTCCTACTCTTTGGGTATGGTCTCAAAGACTCCCTTCTCTGTCAGCTGCTCAACATGGGCAGCCATAAAGTCATTGATCATCATCAGCTTGTCCAAAATGAATATTGGGCAGGACCTAGGACTGCCTGCCTTGACCTCTGGCATGCTAGAGCCAGACTGGTGCAGCTGTGTTGGGTATTACCTGGCCAGGAATGGGAAGCCTGCTGGCAAACCCCTTTAACAGGTACCTGACAGCGAAACTGAGTTGAACAGCCCCTGAGAGCCCTCTGGCTGTACTCAGACACTGGGCGTCCAGAATATAGATGCCCAGATTAGGGGACAACAGTGGGGGCAGCTTGGTTGTCTAAAAATCTGGATGCCCAAACTGCAAGAAAATACCATGTCAGCTCAGTTGTCTATATAACACATTTTGTCTGTGGATATAGATACCTGCAATGGTCTAAGTGGCTGTGAGGGACTTGCGCAGGATGCTTTGTTTTGCACAGACTCTTGTGTGCTTGCTATGTGTGCTGGTAGCCTGTGTAGCCCATACTTTCTGAGCAGAGATGCATCTTTATGCTGGCATGTTGTCCCCAATTCTCATGCCCTGCTGTGCTGCTGGGAAGTAAGATGGTCCCTGTCACCTTTTTCACCCAGGGGGCTAGCCTTTCAGACTGGGGCTGTTTCCTAGCGGTTAGTACTATGCACACCCTCCTTTAGCACTGGCCTGCTTGGCTATGCTGGAGCAGTATGCCTTGTCTGTGCTACGAGCTAAAAGAGGGATCTGTCTGGCTTGGTGCCTGGCAGTGAGTGCTAAGGATCCTGGAATTAGAAGAGGGGCTGCCCTAGATGTCCCTGTCCTGCATAGCAAATCCGTGTCCTTGGATGTCTCACTGGCCAGAGAAGGGAAATGCCCATGAGAAGCCCCATTGTTAAGAGACAACCATGCTGCCTAGTGGTACCTGGAGCTTTCCTGAGACAGGAATCCTTCCTTCTATAGCTGCTGTCCACAGGTCTGCTCTGCAACCTGCCTACTGGCCTTGTGCTGCTGAGCAGCCTTTGCTCTCCCTCAGAGGTGTCAGTGCCTGAGAGAAGCACGGTGCTGCAGCTCCTAGTCTGGCCCCGTAATACATTTCCTGAGTCTGCTTTTTCATCTCCTTTTTGCAGATCTGTTCCTGCTCTGAGTGTGGGCGTGTGAGCCATGCTCACATTAGCAGCACTCTCACTACAGCTCTTTTCTTTTTGGCCCCTAGAGGCTAAGTACAGACAGTCAAAAAACCGGAGGCTGAATTGATTCAATCTTTGCAGGTTTGTCTAAGCGAGTAGATTGAATGGAGAAGCAAATAGATGGACATTCACTTTTGATTCCACAAATACAACAACATGCCTGCGGTGGCTCAGGCCAGAAACTGAGAGCGGGGCACACCTCTGCTCAATTGGAGCAGACAGCGTGGGCCTAAGCTCACCTGCTTACCCTATAAGGGTGAGGGAGGGTGGTTTGTGGGGGAGTTGCAAAGTATCCTGGGATACTGGGGACTATGAGTTAACTTTATGCTGGAGGGGATGTGGGGCAAAAGTTCAAAAAACTAATTTAACTTAATCAGGTAAGACTGATACTACATCCATCTAAATTTATTTTAAATCTGGGGTAAGCCATTTTGAAAGTGGTTTATGTGCACTGAACTTTTTTGTGTTACAGGTTTGAACCAGTTTCTGGTCACTTATACTGGTTTATATGTAATTTGGTCTCTAGCCAGAGAGACTGAATCTGTGAGTCCTCATCCCTTGGGAAGGGGACATTGTCCCCCCATCTCCCTCCATCCTTTATCACTTTTGTAGATGTGGAGGCACATAGGTGGGTCTGGACCCCTAGACACACAAACCTAGATGCTTACAAAAAACCCCAGAACAACAACAACAACAGAATGGCACCAAAATTTAAACATCTAGATAGGGCTTTTTGCCTGGGGCATGTCTAGATGCCCAAACTACTTAATCCTTAGGGGAGCTAGCAGTTGCTGCAGGGAGCTAGTGTGTCTACTAATTTCCATGTATTTCTGAAACTCAAGTGCTGTGCTAGGTTATTTTAGTATAACCATGGATATTATGTATTTTGTAACTATTCCTTATTAATTTAATTTTAATTCAGCACTAATGTTTGTGCAGTTAGCACCTACTTTGACATGTTTAGAGGGGAAAAAACAATTCGTATTGAAAGTGTCTGTTAAAATAAATTAGAAAAAAAAGAGATCCACAAAATGATTGTGAACCTAGGGGAATGCTTAACAGTTCATTAGGCTGTGGAATGGATTATGATTTTGTTTTCAAAATGATGGCTGCAAGTGATGATAAAACTTAAGCCTACTCCGTCAGGCAATGCTATGAAATATTCTGGCATCTTGAAGCTACTTGTCACATTTACAATGTCACATTTCTATTCACTTAGTCTTGCAGAGGGTCTACATCCAGCATGGGCTGGCACAGGCCTTCAGACCCACTCCCACTCAGAGGAGTCTACAGTTCTGACTGCAGGCAGCTCAAGATGGAGTTGTTTCTTGAGAACTGTGTATGGATGCTAAGCTCAAACTCCTGAAAAAAATGTTCTGCAGCCCATTTGACTGCTGAAGGATCTACACTTGTAAATATAATGAGTTATGCTTGAAATGTATTTAGACTCCACATCCAGATCAGCTATACCTGGATGTGGGATGTCAATCTATAAGTTCCCAGAAAATCTGCTACTGCTCAGCAAGGGGGTTTACACTGCTCTCAGAAGAAATATTTAGAGAGTGAGTTGTTGTAATATCCGAGGGATGACTCCCATGTACTGTCATTACCTGCTGGTAAACAGCAGAGCAAGGAAGTGGGAATATTTTGGGTATAAGTAAGGGTCTTCTTTTTTCCTTGCTTCCAGCTGCATCTCCTGGGTCCCTGACTGGCTTCTCTTGTTTGTTTCCACCTTCTTGAGTGCTATCTTATTTGGCCCTTCCTGCCTGTTTGCCTCAGAGCCAACCCATTGACTGGAGACTTACGTAAAGTATGCTCAAAGAAATGTGGGCTGGGAGATATGCTTGTTTGATCAGGGCCAGTCCAAATATTTAACTGTAGTCTGCAGGCCACAGAGGAGGTTTATGCATATGAATGCTAGACAGGCAACATTGAAATCTGGACAAAAACCTTACAAAAAATAAACTTATTTTTCACACTGTTTCAATCAGTCATGCCATTTTTAATGTTGATGATTTTTTCCTGTTCAAAGATTTCATTTTGTTTGACTAACTGCTGGATACTGAAGGCTAGATCTCATTCTGCCTTTAAGGCACCCTAGGGGATGTAGATGCATATACACATGCAGGACGCCTGCTCCAACATGTTTTAATTGGAACACAGCAGAGCAGACTTGATTAATATAATCAGAATGAGTTCGAATTAGAACGCTTAAGCGGTCTTGTGTGTTCAGCGCCCCCGTTTCAAAATGGCGGTGCAGGCATGTTAACTCAAGCTCTTTGAATGAGCTTTAGTTAAAGTGTCCCTGCCACCATTTTGAAATGCAGGACACTGAATACATGAGACGCTGGGGGAGTTTTAACTGTTCTCAAGAGAGTTGAGTAGAGTGGAATGAAATCACACTTAAGTTCACTTAGGTGTCAAATTGGTGGAGTAAGATGTTCTCAGAAGGGGTTTGGCTAAAACTGTTGGATGTGGTCCATAATGTAAGATCCCTCCTGAGCATGCACTTACATCTGGGGAGCCTGTGCAGTAGCTAGTGTGGTCCAGTAGAGTGCCGTGTGCTACACCTGAGTGCCGAGAGCACAACAGTAGGGTGTTGTGTGCACATGAGTGATTGGTGAGAAGAATGACTGACACATGGTGGGATTTTGGTGTGTAGTTAAGGAATCCTGAGGCGTGATTCAGGGCAAATGGAATATGGATTCTTGAGCGTTCTTGAAGTTTGAATGGTATGTAAGCTTAGTTGGTTGGTGATCATACTTGTGTGTCTGAGGCATCTGAGCAGTGACTGTAGCAGTGAGAGAGAGAGGGGTGACCTATTGGATTGGATTATAATTGGATACTTACCTGTAAAAGCGTTATTGGATCAGGACCTCAATCACCTATCGGACTGGTAATTCATAGTTTCATAGTTTCATAGTTTGTAGGGTCGGAAGGGACCTGAGCAGATCATCTAGTCCGACCCCCTGCCATGGCAGGAAAGAGTACTGGGGTCAAATGACCCCAGCTAGATGTTCATCTAACCTCCTCTTAAACACCCCCAGGGTAGGAGCCTGCACCACTTCTCTTGGAAGCTGGTTCCAGACCCTAGCCGCCCTGACCGTGAAGTAGCGCCTTCTGATATCTAACCTAAACCTACCCTCTGCTATCTTGTGACCGTTATTCCTGGTCACTCCTGGCGGTGCTCGGGGAAACAGTGACTTCCCCAGTGCCTGCTGATCCCCCCTGACTAGTTTATAACAGGCCACAAGATCCCCCCTCAGCCTTCTCTTTTGGAGGCTGAACAGGTTCAGGTCCCACAGCCTGTCCTCATAGGGCCTGCCCTGTTGTCCCCTGATCATATGAGTGGCCCTCCTCTGGACCCTCTCGATGCCGTCGACATCCCTCTTGAAGTGCGGCGCCCAGAACTGGACGCAGTACTCCAGCTCTCCACGTGTAACCTCCACTGACAGTAACCTCCACTGTGTCCTAATTCATAGTTTCATAGTTTCATAGTAGCTAGAGTCGGAAGGGACCTAGGTAGATCATCTAGTCCGACCCCCTGCCTTAGCAGGAAAGAGCACCGGGGTCAGATGACCCCGGCAAGGTGCTCATCTAACTTCCTTTTAAAAATCCCCAGGCTAGGAGCCTGCACCACTTCCCCTGGAAGCTGGTTCCAGGCCCTAGCCGCCCTGACTGTGAAGTAGCGCCTCCTAATATCTAATCTAAACTTACCCTCCGCCAGTTTGTGACCGTTATTCCTGGTCACTCCTGGCAGCGCACGGGGGAACAGGGACTCCCCCAATACCTGCTGATCCCCCCTGACCAGTTTGTAGCAGGCCACAAGGTCCCCCCTTAACCTTCTCTTGTGGAGGCTAAACAGATTCAGGTCCCGTAGCCTCTCCTCATAAGGCCTGCCCTGCTGACCCCTGATCATACGAGTGGCCCTCCTCTGAACTCTTTCCATATTGTCCACGTCCCTCTTGAAGTGTGGCGCCCAGAACTGGACGCAGTACTCCAGCTGCGGCCTGACCAGTGCCGCATAGAGGGGGAGGATCACCTCCCTGAACCTGCTCGAGATGCATCTGTGGATGCATGACAGGGTACGGTTGGCCTTCTTGACTGCCTCCCCACACTGCCGGCCCATGTTTATCGTGGAGTCAATGACGACTCCAAGATCCTTTTCCGTCTCCGTGCTGGCAAGAGGGGAGTTCCCCAACCTGTAAGTGTGGTGCCGGTTCTTCCTCCCCATGTGCAACACCTTGCACTTATCAGTGTTAAACCCCATCCTATTCTCATCCGCCCACCGTTGCAACCTGTCAAGGTCAGCTTGTAGCCTATTGCACCCTTCTAGTGCACCCACATCCCCCCACATCTTAGTGTCATCAGCAAACTTGAACAGGGTGCTTTCTACCCCGTCATCCAAGTCACTGATGAAGATGTTGAACAGCGCGGGCCCGAGGACCGAGCCCTGCGGAACCCCACTGCCCACATCCTTCCAGGTCGAGAAGAACCCATCCACTACCACCCTCTGGGCGCGGCCCTCCAACCAGTTGGCGACCCATTTGACCGTGTGGGCATCGACACCACAGTCTCCCAGCTTTTTGATGAGGACAGGGTGAGAGACAGTGTCGAAAGCCTTCCGGAAGTCCAAAAAGACTACATCCACAGCAACCCCTGCGTCTAATGATTTGGTGACCTGATCGTAAAAGGCCACCAGGTTGGTCTGACAAGACCTGCCACTGATGAACCCATGTTGGTTGCCCCTGAGCATGCATTCCCCCGCAAGGCCCTCCTGGATGTGTGCCAGGATAATTTTTTCAAAGAGGTTACCCGGGATTGAGGTAAGACTAACTGGCCTGTAATTTCCTGGGTCCTCTTTTTTTCCCTTTTTGAAGATAGGGACCACATTGGCCCTCTTCCAGTCCTCCGGCACCTCGCCAGAGCACCACGAGTGCTCATAGAGCCGCGCCAGGGGTCCCGCAATGACCTCGGCCAGTTCCTGTAGAACCCTAGGGTGAAGATCGTCCAGACCAGTGGACTTGAACACGTCCAGCCTCTCCAGAAGTACCCTAACTAACTCCTCGCTAACCCCTGGCCCAGGCATGTCTCTCTCGGGGCCCGAGGGGGGCCCAGCAGGGAGGTGGCTGAACTGGTCCCTACTTAGGAAGACAGAGGCAAAGAAATCGTTAAATATGTTAGCTTTGTCATCTGGCGTGATGACTAAGTTGCCCATCGTGTCCTGCAGGGGCCCCACATTACCCGGGACCCTCTTTTTACCCCCTATGTATTTGAAGAAGGACTTCTTATTGTCCTTAATCCGGGAAGCTAGTCCTATCTCCAACTCTGCCTTGGCCCTCCTGACTGCCCCCCTACATCCTCGGGCGACTGTAACATAGTCCTTCTTGGTGATGACCCCATCTCTCCATTGGGTATATGCCTCCCTTTTAGCAAGGAGACATTCCCGGATGCTCTTAGTGAGCCATGGGGGTTTATGTGCCCTCCTGCTCCCTTTGACCCTTGTTGGGATTACCTCCCTTTGGGCATGGAGGATCGTCTCCTTAAGGAGCAACCACTCACCTTCGACATCTGATTCCCTTCCCCTCTGGGTCCTCAGCGCTTCCCCAACGATCCTCCTTAGCTTGTTGAAGTCAGCCCCCCTAAAGTCTAGGGCTGTTGCCTTGCTGCAGCCCTTTGCCACCTTACGCTGGATGGTGAATTCCAGCAAGCGATGATCACTGTCTCCCAGGTGGCCCATCACCCGCAGCCCCCTCACCAGGTCATCACCCGTGGCCAGCACCAGGTCCAACAAGGCGTCTCTTTATTATCGCCTTCCCTCACCCTCAGTCTGAGTACACTTTGAGGGAAAAGACTGATTGTCACTTCAGCTCAGGGAGCCTGTGAAGGCCCCGACAGTGCCCTTCGCAGCCCCCTGGCAGGTCTGGTTATGGTGTATTGCAGTTAACCAGTGTATACATTAGGGCTGTGTGAAGCTTCAGTCGCTGATTTGATTTGGTTGCTGAATCTCCGAATCCGAATCGAATCAAGAGACCCTTTCATCTCTCTGAATTGCACCGGAACCCTCCAGATCAATTTGGAGAGATTTGGTGAGTCAGACATAGACACAGCTTTAAATGTTTTTTCTACATACGTCAAGGTACCAGGTGGGTCGTGAGTGCTGAGATGCTGGGACAGATGGAGCATCTCATGGGAGTGCAGGGCTGGTGGGGGTCCCAAGTGGACCTGGAAGCATTTCCGGTCCACTTCTGGGTTCACTGTGGAGCACCCAGGGGACCCCCTGCTGCCGCTGGGCTCAGCAACTAGTGCCTCCTGGGTCTGGGGGGGCACCCAGAGTCCCCCTGCAGCCAACTGTTGAGCTGGGTGGGTGCAGGGAGGGGAGGGAGGCAGGATCCCCTGTGTGCTCGGTGGCGGACCCGGACATGGATTGGAAGTGCTTCCAGTCCACTTCCGGGTTTGCCACCAAGCACATGAGAGTCCCTCCACACTCCTGTGGGATGCTTCGTCTGCCCCAGCATCACAGCATTCATGAGCCGCACCTTGTACCTCAAGGTATGTAGAAAAAACATTTAAAGCTGTGTCTATTGCTGAATTGCTGATTCTCCAAATTAGCATCGAATCTTTAGATTCAGATTTGGCTGAAATGAATTGGGACAGTGATCCAAATCAACGAATCGAATCACTGTCCCCGATTTGGGCCGAATCCAAATTTGAATCAAATACAGCCCATTTCACACACCCTAGTGTATAGTTAATGCTTGATGTTATGTACGTTTCCTACTGTTAATCTTGCTTTTGTTGTGATCATAAGTTTACAATATACTTTTGAACTTTACTGGAGCCTCTGTGTATTTATAGGGTATATGAGGGCAGGCTGTAGCTCCATGTATATCCCTGACCCGAAAATCCTTCCATAACAAAGACCACACATGAAAGGCCCTGGCTGTCTAAGGAGGCCTAACATCTCTCCGCCCCTTAGATTTCTCATAGTTGGTCAGTGTCCAGGACACCTGGCAGTGTCTGCTTTTCAAAACCAAATCAATATAGTGCCCTGCCATTCTTCAAATACTGACATGTTTCTCTAAAGTATGAAAGTAGCTCCAGTTGTTTTTCTTCCCTTGGCAGCTTGTTTTTAGCTTTGACGAAACCCATTCATCAGTTACCATTTATTTTCATCTGGGTTTTGCTGAGCTGGCTGAACATTACGCCTCTTCCCAGAGGTCTTGTTTGACTTCAGTAACATAAGCTCTCTGCAAACAATGAATAGGTCAATGTGCTTCCATTATTTGCTCTCTTGTCCTTTTGGACTGTTTATATAGTCTGCATGCCATTTGTCATTTGTAATAATTAATTCATCTCAAGGTTTAAATATCCTTTATGATGTTTTTACTAATTGAACTTCATTGGAACTCTTTTAGCATTAATCATCTGTATATTAAAGTCTCACTCCTGTGTCATGACACAAACAAGATCTATCTTTAGAATATATCTAAAAGACATGATGAAATTGTTTGGAAAGCCATTAATATGCAAGGTGTGAGAAGGGATCAGAAGGCTGGTGAGTTCTTAAAGCAAACAAAAAGGCTTTATTTCAGTCAGGAACTTGCAAGTGTGAGCACTTAGGTTGGAGTGTGTTCCAGACCAGCCCTCACCAGAAGCAGGTGAGTATGGGGGAGAGAGGGTGCAAGGGAACATAATGTTTCAGAGGGCAAGTCTATAGCATTATAGGAAGAGTTTTTTTTTTCCTTGCAGACTGGTTATTCCACAGTGGCCTACTACAGACACTGGGAGCCAGGCAAGGTTGAGGGGGAGCAAGAAATTGTGAACCTGGAGCCCTGGGATTAGACAGAAGGAAAACATGTCTTGTTACATGCAAGCACTCCAGTGGGGCACCCAGGGACTCAAATGGGGCCTGTTAAGGTTGTTACTGAGATATTGGTCAAATGGCAGTTTGCTGAAAAAAATTACTATTCATGTGGGGCAGGGGATATATATATATATATTTAATCTGGTGAATACTATTTAGTGTATCAGCAGAGTTTCAACAATTAATTAAAGCTGCTAGGCATTGAATGGAAAAAACACATCCTTAAAAGAAAGTAGAGGAAAAAGTGATGGAATAAATTAGCTTTATCACTCTGGTCTCAAGCAATAAACATTTTGAAAAATCCAAGTACAAGCTTTATTATCTGTGTCATTTGTGCCTCATCTCCAGGCTCTTAAGATGGACATCTTTGTAAAATCCCTCACCAGATAGGAGAGAGAGCCAAATATCAAGCTGTAAACATTATATTTAATGGAATTAAGCAGGGAAAATGCAGATACTATCTGTTGTTTAAGGAAGATTTACTTTTTTTTCTTTTTTTGCATTGTATTCACTGCAAAATGTTTCCTGCATCTTCACAATTACAAAAAATAACTGTATTTACACTAAGTTTTCTAACCTGTAAATAATAGGGCTCTATTTTCCTTTGGCATAAGGGTTATCAAGAGCTACAACTTCAGAAAAATAAATTTCTTAGCTTAGATAATTCTGTTTTTAAGATTTAAAGCAACTCAGGCACTGTAAAATGATGAAATCAGCTTTAAAATCATGAGAAAACAAAAGAGAAAACATTCCTTAGGTTCTTTTAATGTTTTTTTGTTTTTGAGTGTTAAGGGTTACTTGGGTAACCTCTTGAAGCTTTCCCCCCCAACCAGGAACCGTAAAATTGTACCTCTTTGTTAAGATTAAAACAGGGCTTCTCTGTAAATCACATGCCTCCAGCAGCTGATACTTTCTAAAGAAAACACTAAAAATGACATTACATGTCAAGAAACTCATGATACAACCACAAGAACAAGCAATACATTATTAGTATCTTATCAAAGTTTAATGGCCTCAGATTGATATCCCATTGTGGTAGGTGCTGTGCAAACAAGAGTGTGAGGCTATGTCAACACCCCTAGATGGGGTCAGCCTTAAGACTGCCCTCAAGTTAACATCTGCCAACCACCTACAATGGAAGCCCCTGAGCCTATTCCCTTGCAGCCTGACCCTGGCAGCTCTGTTGAACTTCACAGTGTGAGGGTCAGCCCTGTTCTATTTATCTCCTTGCCTGCTCCTTCCTATACTTTTTGGAACTTGCTTGGGAACTGCAAACCTTAGTGCAAGCAGTCCTAGAGCAGAAATTGCCCAGTTCAATATTTCCAACTTCTGGAACTTCTACGCCTTATTTCTTTTCTTTTCCTCTGCCTGTAAGTAAAGCCAAACATGGAAGGAGAGACAAGTAGTCCATACATAAATGGGCTCTCCACAGTTTGGACGTGTTTGGCGCAGAGTGCAAGGCAAGATATGGAAGAACAGCATTATGTGGCGTGGGCTGGTTGAAGGCAAGTGCAAGGTTGACCTAAATATCTGTGGATAGCTTTTAAGAGACAGTTTCTTCCTCAGGGGGTTACAGCATAAGCCAGTGATTCTGAAACAAGGTGGGCAGGATTTTGAGTATAGCTGGGCCCTGTCTTGCATTAGCTTGGTCAGTACAACATAGACAGCAGATACCAGCTATCAGGCTGGAGTGTATCTACTCAGACTTATGTTGGGGTACAACCACCATGCACTAGATGGACATGCCCAAATGCAGCTTCCAAGATATTGTTATGCAAGCAAGTTGTTTCTCTGATTCTCATTATATTTACAGTCATGGGTGCTAGTATCAGGTAATAATCAAATCATTATATTTGAACATCAGTTAGTTTGAACATCACTGTGGAGGCCTCCTGTCCCAAATAACCAAGTTACTCTCCAACTTATAGCTATCCTTATTATCTACTCAGTTATCAGCTATCTGCCCATTCTCATCCCTTCTGATCATAGAATCATAGAATCATAGAAGCAGGGTTGGAAGAGACCTTATAGATCTTCAAGTCTGACCCCCTGCCAGGGCAGGAAAAAATGAAACAAAACAAAACCCGGCTCAAATGATCCCAGCTAGGTAGGCATCAAGCCTCCTCTTAAAGACCCCCAGGGTAGGAGCCAGCAACACTTCCCTTGGAAGTTGGTTCCAGATCCTAGCCACCCTCACTGTGAAGTAGTTCTTATGGATGTCTAATCTAAACCTACTCTCCAACAACTTGTGATGTCTTTTATGTGCAAAACATTCATTTTTAAAGCAAGCTGCAGAATACTGAAGACCAAATAATTAATACTGACAGACTCAACCAATTTCACACACTAAGCCAGGTGCTGTTAAGTCACCAGCCCCACAAAATACCTCAGCTTCCATCTTTTCTAGATTCCTGGAGGGCACAAGGGACTTCTTTCGTGTTCCTTTTATTCTAGATTTGGTCAGGGACTGGTCAAGCTTTTGGCTTTTGTTAGTCACCCGCTAGCTGCTCTTATACCCTGTTGCCAAGAGTATTAGTGTGCCATAACAGGGATCATAGGGACATAGGGATTTATCAGTCATTAATCGTTTTCCCTGAGCATGCTTTCTATGCTGGGAGTCAAAATGAGGATAAGGATGGAGCCACTAACTTGACAGGGAATTGCTGAGGGAAGTTCTGGAATCTTCTTCTTTGGAAGTTTTAAAGAAGTTGAATAGGAATCTGTCTGCAGTGATTTAAGAACAGTACCTCCTGCATCTGGGCAGAGGCATTGACTTATGGCTCTCTCAGGTTCATTCCTACTCTGATTCCATATGCCACCAAGATTTCCCTGAACAAAGTGCAGATGGATCTGCCAAATTTGGGGATGCTTTGTGCCACACAGTGGGTCCATCTACATGAGCAATTAATTCAATACAATAAACTCTGGTGTAGTTTGTGCTGGAGTCAGCTGCTCCTGGGTGCAGCATTTGGTGGAGCAGCCCTCGGCTGGTATAGGGCTTGGGGGATCAGCCTCAGGCTCTGGGTAGTGGAGGGGCTGGCTGAGGCATGTGGGTGCTACATTGCAGGGCTAGCCATCAGGCAGCTCCTGCACTGTAGCACCCACATGTCCCAGCCAGCCCCTGTCACCATCTACACGTGTATTGCAGTGGCATAAATTACTCCATTGTAGGATAATATTTGTCTCAGACAGTACTATCCTATGGTGGAGTTAATTCAGTTACTGCACCCTAATATGGGCACACATGTAGGTGGCAATGCTTTACTGTGGAGTTAATTAGTCAACTTGCAGTAAAACGCACATGTAGATGCACCCAGTGGAGCATAGCTGCTGAAGTCAGGAACAACTTCAGTGCTAGTTTAAAAGAGTTGTTTAAAGAGCTGTACTAAGCAGACTGTTTTGTGCAGTCTGAATTACCCTATGTTCCTAACTTGAAAATTAGAATGTTATGAGTTTCACTTGAGGGACAATTTACTTTGTAACATGTTGAACAGTTGGTTGCAATAGAATCTGTTGGAGCAACTTAATCTTGGCAGCATTTCCTAGAAGATAAGACAGGTGTAAGTGGAAAAGGAAGGAAATTACTATTGACAATCTGCTTTAGCTAATCTTTTTGTTTTAGCTGCCATAATTCTGGTTGAAGAAACCCCTTTTTGTATTGCTCAAATATGTTCTGTAATTATGAGCCAGACATCTCTTTAAGTTCTGCCAAACACTGGAAGGATCTGGAATTATGGTTGTTTACAACTTCACTTTCTGTCCAAAGCTACTTCTTGCTGTTGTGGTAAACTGGAACAAAGCTGCTTGTGTAGTTAAATGTTTTACTCAGACAGGAAAAAGTATGAATTCAAAGTCACAGCATTGGAGTGGGATTTAGGACATTTGGAGTCAAGTTCTGGCTCTGCCACTGACCCTTTTTGGACCTTATGCCAATTAAACCCCATATACCTCATCCTCAGAGATAAAATTATCTGTGTTGCACTTGTGCATTTCATTTCCCCCTCCAAACTGCAGTACTTTATACTTACCTTTACTACATTGTTGCTTGTTGATTTTAGATCCTCTGTCTACTTTATCAAGAGCCTTCTACATTCTAATTCCATCTTCCATGACACTTGAAATTCCTCCAGACTTAGGCTCATAGGATCACAGAAATGCAGGGCTGGAAGGGACCTTATGAGGTCATCTGTTCCTGTTCCCTGCTCCAGAACCACACTGGACTAAGCCTTCTCATTCAAGTATCACTTCTTGGCATCTTGTGGGCTAATATCAGGAGTACAGACACCTAGAGACAGCTATGTCAAACATATCATAGGTGAGTGCTGGTATGTGGACGCCAACAGACCACTGGCTGGAAGTGACCCAGAGGGACTGCCTGAACAGCTCCTTCCAATGGATTGTGACTGAAAACTCTCATGTCTGAACTCTCCCTCAGCCCCACAATTGTATCCCTTCGTACATGTGTGTACTCTTTAGAACCCACCACTTTGTAATGAAGCAGCTTCCTTGTGCAGGGCATTCTGTATCCCCTCTTCTTGGTAAGTGTTGTACCCCTAGCTCCCCTACCGCCCATCCCAACCCACCTCTGGGCCAAGTAGGCTACACTCTTACTATGTAACTTAGTAGTGTCTTCCCCCCACTTCCCACCACATAGTGTGTAGCCACTACGGCTGTGCGAAATTTCACTGGCCATTTCACTTTGACACTGTTTCAACTTGTTTTGAGGTCAAAACAGCAAAATCAAAATAAAACAAAGGGCTGTGAAACAGCCTTGAAACAAAACGAGACTAGTTGAAACATTTCAAAAGTCAAACGTTTCGACCATAGCGCTGGGAAAACAAACTCAGCCCAGCTGGGCTGACTTCTCATCCGCAGTGCTTGATCATGCCATGGTCAGGAAGTCAGCCCAACTGGGCTAACTTCCCATCCCCAGCACTAGATCACGCCAGGGTCTGGGAGTCAGCCCAGCTGAGCAGACTCCCGAGCTGACTCCCTGCCCCCAGAGTGATCTAGCACTGGGGACGGGAAGTCAGCCCAGCTGGCCTGACTTCTTGTCCCCAGTGAAACATCGAAACAGCATTGAAACAGCCTTTCAGTTTCAATGGAAAGAAATGAGACAGCTGTTTCAAATCGAAATGAAATTCAAAATGGAATGCTGTTCCATTGAACTGTTGAAACTCAAGGTAAAATGGAACGGTGCCATTGTGCACACCCCCTGGTAGCCACCCTCATCTGAGTCATTATATTTCCTTCTACCCGTTCAACTTTGTAAATTCCCCTTTTAACATTCACTGATAAAAGTAAATCTGTTCTTATCAGTTCAGTTAGTGAACTTTAACCTGCCGCCATGCTTGTGGGGGGGGGGGCAAAGCAAGGACCCCCATTCCAGGAGTCCCAGGACCCCGGGTTGGAAGCTGGAGTGCAACACGACAAAGAGAAGAAGACACTACCTGGTGAAGTTCTGAGTGAGGAACAGATACTTGCACCTAGGACAGATGCTGGACGCCATGGGGAAAGAGGACTTTGCACTCAAGATCATGAGGGAGCTAATTAAGGCAGAGATGAAAAATTTACAGTGTCTCATTTGACTGCCTGGTGGGTCAGAGTGGACTCTGGGTTTCAGGAATCTGGAGAGCAGTTTGGATTTCTGCCACCTGCTCAAGCTGGTCAGGGGAGATCCCAAAATAAAGGCTTTTGTTTTTGCTGGAGGAGACACATGGAAAGAAAAGATGGTGACCATTCAAATGTTTACTGGAGAGAGAGGGAAGGAGGATGTGCATTTTGGATGCAGAGACACTGTGAAAAAGTGAGGAGAGTGGAGGAAGTCTTTAGATAAAGTGGGGCTATGGACTGGTGCCTGGAAGGTTAAAATAACAGTAAAAAACAAAACTGAAAACCCAGGCGAATTTCAGCACCTCCACCCCAGCAATCTCCCTGGGCCTCCCAGAGGCTGTGTGCAATATTAGACACATCCCAAACTGTGCCACAAATATGGGGGAAAGGGGCATTTGCTAGCACAATGCAAAGTGAAAGTATGTGCTATCTGCAATGAAAAAGGACACGTGGCTGAAAATAGCAAGAAAGAGTGGTGCTGCAACCCTTGCAGGGAGGAGGAGTATGTCTTTAAGGAGTGTCTGGGATCCAATGTAAATACAGTGAAGAAGGATAGGAAAAGGGAAACTGCAACCCCCACAACAGCTGCCCATCCCCCAACCAAGCCCCCTAACAGTAGCAGAGAGCAAAAGGGAGGAAGAGGAAGACAAAGAGGAGGGAACAGAAAATGGGGGGTGCCCCAGAAGAAGAAGACCTCTCCCCCTCCCAAGACTACCAGGAAAACTTAAAATAGATTAAGCAAATGATGCAGAACCTGACAGGTGCAGTAAAGGAGCCAGAGGGATATAAGTGGGGGTTAGCCACTGCAGAAGAAGATGTGGAGAGAACACAAGAAACTCGAGAAGGCCCCAGCTTTGAGATGGAAGTGGTTATGGAACAGGCTGGTAATCTTTCAGACTGAGTAAATGGAATAGGGTGACTGGGAACAAGAAATAGGTCCTTGGTGGCACCTTGCATCACAGAACCCCTCCCCCACAAAAAGAAAGGAACCCAAAGCCCAAAGATAACCCAGCAGACTAGGGAAAAACCCAAGCCTAAGGAAAGACCCAAAGACAGTAAATAGTGAGGAAGCAAAAGTGGCAGCCACTTCCTGCACAGCCTGCATCATAAGGATAGAAATAGCCACAGTGAATGTAAAAAGCCTAGTAAAAAAAGAAAAATGGGACACAATTCAGCAATGCCTGGACCAGCTGGAGGCAAACATCATTTGTCTCCAGGATTGCACCTTGTCTAGTTCAAAAACTATGCTTTGTTTGAGAGATGCTAGCCAATGGTAAGTCCGTGTGGACTGGATCTGATGACAATAAAGCTGATGGTGGGTTTTTGGTTGTAGCTGTGTTGGTCTAATAAAAGACATCACATCTACAATAAGGCTGCTGATGTCACAATCCTGAAAGGAGATAGAGTGCAACCCCTGCAACACAGAGAAATGATTGCAGGCAGAAGAGGTACCTTTTGAGCTGGTGAATGTATATGCACTGGTGAACAAGGAAATGAGGTGCACCTTTCTGGAAAACATGACTGACAATACTGAGTATCCAACCAGTGGTGACTGTAGGGGTTTTCAGCTGCATGACTGATGAAGGAAACAGAATGAGCAGAACCCCAAAATGGGCCTGAACAGATCCTCCAGGCTGCTGAAGAAGCTTCTCTGTAACCATAGTCTGGTGGATGTGAACATAGGAGCCCAGGGCCCCAGGGAAAATTTCACCTGGGTAGACCCTGAGTGGGACACAAAATAACAGATAGACTTTGCTTTCCTCCCCAAGGGGTGGAAAGGAGTGAAAGCCCATCTGCTTCTGCTATCTGCTTCTCAGACTGCTGCATCCAAACAGTACGGGCAGAAATATGGGGGGCAACTAGAGAGGGGCAGAGGGGTGTAGAAGCTAACCGTGAGCTTCCTGGAAGATGAAAAGATCCTGTGGGACTTCAAGCAATGCTATGTGTAGCAGGGCACTAAGGTGCCTGCTAGTTTTGGAGCAGTGAGGAAGGATCCCAGGCGCAAGTTGCTAGGGGAACCGGAGGGAGCCAGTGACCCACACCTGTTAGCAGCCAGCTGACTGGAAGGGGCAGGGCCTGGCTCCCATTTAAACCCCAGGGCTGAGGCCAGGTGGGAAGTTCCCTGCTGGCAGCTAAGGGGGAAGGAGCTCTGTTTGAGCAAGTAAAGGGAAGAGGCCTGAATGCACAAACAGCTTGATCCTGGTGAGAGATGGAGCACCCTTGGGGTGGCTCAAATGATGTTTTAGCCAAGTGGCATGAATTTATGTTATAGCTCAGGGACTAGTGTTTTGTTTGCTGTTTAACTGGAGGTTTGGGTGAGGCTATCAGGGATTGAAGGAGGCCTCATAGGGGACCCACAGCAGCATGGGAGCCCCAGCCCCAGAGGGAGGGCAGTGAGAAGCCCCAGAGAGGGGGCAGCGAGGCTTGGGGTGTGGTAAAAGGGTGGCTGGAGCCACGCATAGCCCATAAGGCTGGGGTGTACAGAAACACCCATTACAGAACTGGGCCAGTGTGCAACAGGATAACTGTGTCCAAGATGACGGAAAGGCAGCCTCCCCATTATACATTAACATCAAAGATGTGGCGGGTGAGACTTGAGGGTGCATTTAGGCTAACTTGGCTCGATAAAGGGGGCACTAGGGGAGAGCACAGCAACCCCTAGGATGCCCTCCTGTTACACTATGCAGGGTGGAGAACCCTCAGAACTGCGTATCAGAACCAAATTGAGTGGTGGGCCAGCATTAAGGAGAGGATGAAGGCCTTCTTCTAGCAGCCTGGCAGAAGGCAAGCGCAGTTCTAAAGGAGGCACTACAAATGGCTAAACTGCAAGTTACAGAACCTGCACAACCAGGCAGCTACAGGGTGGGACGTGAGGGAGGCTATATGGAAGGTGAAGGCCTAGATCAGAGCCGGTACAGGAAACAGACCAGAAAGACCTTCCAGACCTGGGCCCCCTGGATGGAGGAGGGGGAGGTATGGTCTTCTTACTTCAGTAGGTTGAAGAAGACCAAGAGGGAGGCCATGACCAGCTTGAGAGATGGAGCAGGTGTAGAGCACCATCTGAATAAGGGAATTCTGGAGATGATGGCAAACTTTTAACAGGAGTTCTATAACCATTCATCCAGAGGACCCAGAGGCCTTGCACCAATGCCTACAGGAACTCACTAGAGCCCTTGGAGAGGACAAGAAACAGAAGCAGAGGTGGAGTGGTGGAGTGGATGATGGAGGAGATCTACAAGATCCACCACAATTTCAAGAGTGGTAAGATTTCTGGGGCAGACAGAACTCTTTGGGCAAACTAAGTCACCTTCTGGGATCAAGTAGGCCCTAACCTCTGCAGGTCTTTAGGGATGGACTGGGAGGGCTGCTTGTGTGGGGATGGACGGGGGCTTTATGACCCTTCTTTTACAAGAAGGGTCTGAGGGAGGACCTGAAGAACTGGAAACCCATAACCTCCTCCCCCTCCCCCCCCCCCCGAACTTTGATTACAAGCTGCTGGCCAAAGTCTTGACCAAAATGTTTCAAATCTGTCCTAGGGTCAGTGATCCGTGAGGACCAGTTGTGTGTGATGCCAGGGCACCAGAGCCCTGCTGTAGCTGCAAGATGCACTACAGTTCCACCAGGAGAGTGGGCAGAACATCCCCATGTTGAACCTCAACCTAGAGCAGGCCTATGATCAAGTATCCCACTTCTTCCTGTTCAAGATACTGAAGAAGATCGAAGTACCCCCAAGTTTCATTGCCTGCATAAAGACACCGTACATAGATGTGAGCACCAAGGTGGAGCAGGTTCTGTAAATGAAGTCCTGATCGCACTGATTGTGGTAGAATTGGGCATCTGGCAGGGATGCCCTCTCTCCTGATCCTCTGCATCTGTGTGATGGCCCAGCAGCTCCGGTGGGATCTTGGGATCAGTGGAGTGGCCATCCCTAGTAGCAGTAGGGAAGAAACAAGAGTCCTGGACTACATGGATGACCTCAGTGTCCTGTGTAGGGATAAGTGGGCAGTTGAAAGACTGCTGAAATACACACAGATATGTGAAGCAGTGGCAGAAGCCAAGCTCAATGTGGGCAAAGGCACCTGCATGATACTGGGTAAACTCAGAGATCTGTTGGCCCTTGGAGTCTCAATCACTCACAGGGAGGGGGCAAAATCCTCAGGGTAGAGTTTTTGCCACAACTAAAGGCACAGGGGGCATGGGAAAAGACAGGCCAAGGTGAAACAGGGACTGCTTGTTGATGGGGGAGGGCATAATGCGCATGGATATGGTGTTGCTACTAGTGCTCCTTTACACTGCATTGGGCTTCCCCCCCAACAAAACAAGTTGCCCACAGAATCCAATGAGCCATGTGTGTCTCCTCCTGGGGATGAAGATGGTGAGGAGAACCCTATACAGGACAAAATGGACCAGGGACAGAAGAATGCCGCACATTCTGCTGTTCCTCTGGGTCAAGTACAATCTCATCCAAGTGTCTGTCTAACCCAGGGGTGCTTAACTGCTGGTCTGCGGGCTGAATCCAGCCCATGGGACTCCAGACAGGTTCAGAAATTTGGCAGCAGGCGAGTAGTGGCAGCTTCCCATGGGAATTTCTGTGGGTCAGATGACATGGTCATGGGCACAGGATTGCACTGCAGCTGGATCTGACCTGCTAGCATGCAGGGTTAGTTTGCAGTTGACCCTGCATGCTGATCCTCCACTGGATCCAACCCATGGACTGTCCCGTCCCATAGGATCTGGCTTGTGAACCAACCCTTTGCCACTCATCTAGCCCAGATGAACTTCTCTAGGTATCCTGTTCCAATGTTTAACCACCCTCATACTCATTAACTTTCTCATGATCTACAACCCAAATTTCCCCTGCTGAACCTTGAGGCCATTGGTCCTAGTCCTGTTCCCAGTACTCATGGAGAAAAACCCATCTCCATCCTCTACAAAATCACCCTCCACGTATTTGAAGACTGATAACAAATCTCTGCTCAGTCTTCTCTTCTCCAGACTAAATAACTGAAGTTCTTTCAGCTTTTATTCCTCCCCTCTGGGTTAAACTACTTGCACAGACATCTGATCACAGTTAACTTCTTTTTTTGGAAGATCAGAGCAAAGAAGGCATTGAATATTTCAGTTTCTTTGCATTGCCCATTAATAATGGATCTATACTTACCTTCCTCTACATCTTAGTTCTATAAATTTATAAACCTTCTTTTATGATCTTTTATGTCCCTTGCTAGTTGCAACTCAATTGACACTTAACCTTTCTGCTTTTATCATCACAGGTTTATGTTATTCCTTTATATTTATCCTTAGTCATGTGCCCTGTTTCCACTTCTTGTATGATTCCTTTTTTGATTCTCAGGTCTTTATAAAGACTTCCTGCTGCAGCCATAATGGTCTCTTACTCAGCTGTGTTCTCTGCCTGAAAAGAGTTTGCTATTGCGCCTTTAAAGTAATCTCTTTAAATAACTGCCATCACTTCTGCAATCTTTCATCCCCTTGATTGTCTTTACCTGCCAACTTCTTGAGGCTACTTTTTTGAGGTCTGTTATTTTATTCTGCTTCTCTCACTTCATCTTTTTCATAGCAAAGCGAATGCTGCCATTAAGTGATCACCTTCAACCAAATTACCTTCCACTGGGATTTGCAACCTCCTTTTTCTGTTTGTCAGAATCAAATTTAAAATAGATGTTCCCCTTGTAACTGTCTCCACTATATGGAACAAAAAGTTTTTCCCAATACACTCCAAGAACACAATAGGCTGTCCATATCTTTCTAGATTGATTTTCTTCCATGTAGTTGGGTAATTCAAGTCAAGTTACCCTCAGGCTGAGTCCTTCAAATAATTCTGAAAGTTGCTCCAAAGAGTCTCATCCTCAGCTTGCTCCTTATTAGGTGGCCTATGGTAGAGCTATACCATGAAACAATCAACTTTGTTCTTTTCTCTTTCATTTTTACTCCGAGACATTCAGCAAAATTACTTCTCATCTCCTGAAATTCAGAGCAAGCATATACACTTCCGATATGCAATGCAACAACTCCCTTCTTTTGTCAACAGAGTAGCTACCAGAGGCGGGCAAAATATAACCTGCAGACCGATCCAGCCCACCAAGGGATTCTATCTGGCCTGCGAGGGGGCAGCTGTAGCACATGCGGCTGGTCCTGCTGCCCCTGGGTGTGCAGTGGGGCAAGGGTATTGGGTTGGCCAGACTGAATTTCCTGGCAGCCCCCACAGCAGTGCCTCTTTCTGGCCTCCACTGCCACTGTCATCACCACCTCCAGCAGACCTGGCCTTGCTGCCCAGGCAACCCCAGGCTTGTCCACCCCCTGCCCACTGCTCGGGGCACTGAACAAAGTGGGTGGGTGTGTGGACAGGGTCCCCATGAGACTGGCCAGGGACTGCTGCGGGCAGGGTGCACTGAGTCGGGCGGATGAGATGAGGCTATGGGTGGGCAAGGAGTGACAGCTGGGAGTGGGACAGCTGGGGCTGGGGCCGGGATCATGGGGCAGTGACAGCATGGGGCTGGGAGCTGGGGCCTGGGGCAGAGCTGCAATCGGCTCCCCACACATCCCTGCCTCTGAAACCAAGGTCCATCACAGTTACAGGCAGAGAGTGAGTCACGGCTCTGCCCCAGGCCCTGGCTCCGTGCTGTCACTGCCCCACAATCCCAGGACCATCCATCCTGCTCCTGGACACTGCTCCCCACCCACCCACCTGTGGCCCCATGCTATCTGTTTCACTGAGCATGCCCTGCCCATGGGAGTCTCAGGCCGGTCTCCATGGAGATCCCTCTCGCCTGCTCCATCCAGCTGTCCCAGCAGTGGGCACAGGGAAGATGGGCCAGTGGCCAGATAGCACCCCCCAGCAACAGCTCACTAAAATTCCTTTAGTGGCCTTCCAGCCTGAATAATTGCCCACACTGATATTTACCCTTCTCTACCAACTTTTTATCTTTTTGACTCGTCCCACCCAGTCTCAATGATGATAGTAAAGTAAGAGTTTTGGCTGCGTACTAAGACTCTAAGTTGTTTCTGTTTGTTCCCATGATCTTGGCATTTATGTGGGGTCTTCTCAGATGTTCAGCAGGCTGGTCACTTCTTGTTTCTGGTTTGTTCTCTGGTTCTGTTGCAGTTCCCCCTCTACAGTTTCCAGCCCTGGGACTATGAGTAAACAACATTTCTTATATGCTGTCTCTCACTCAGTTGCATTTGTTTTCTGGCTCAGACTGCTGCTGAGTGTACATTATTTATTGCACTCAATGTGGCTGAATGATGGCTGGAAGGGGAACCTAGCATAATGTTGTAGCATTTGGGCTTCTCATAATTTATTAAAACATTCTCACATGTGCAGGGAACCATAGAGTAAATATTGTACACTTACGGGAAATCCTGAACTGAAGCATAACATTTCTACAGTGAGAATAACAATGATATAAATATAATATAACAGTCAATCACAGCTTCAAAGTATAACTTCCATTATGGGATAGAACTGACACTCTGGAACTGAACAGCAACGTATTTGTGTTGAAATTTTGTTCTAATACAAAATTTCCAACCCAGCATTCCTCATCAGCTGAAGCTCCTACCTCATCAGCTGCTTTGTGCTCCTGTTTGTGTATCATGCCAGCATTGCAAGGTTCAAGGGTCAGCAATGTTTTTGGATAGAGTTCCAAAAACATGCACAACCTTGACTTGTAAGATTCTGGTGTGCCAGGGCCAGACAGCAGGGGACATGCAAGGGGCCCGATCCTTGTTGTGGGCGTGCAGCTCTTGCCTGAAGTGCTATTGCCAAGCAGAATGCCTTCGTGTGCCATGCTCTGGCACATGTGCCGGGGGTTGCCCACCCCTGGTCTATAGCATCCTTTATTATGTTATTAGTACCCATTTTATAGTACATTGTGTTCTAAACAATGCATGTGAATAGCTGCCAAACAAAGATTAACTCCAACTCTTCCAAATATCTTTTTTTGCAATGAATTATTTCTCAATGCATTAATATCTCCAGATGGTACATCATTTTATTTTCAAGCATGTGTCTGTCATGCAGAGTGAATATTCGTCATTATATTATTCTGAATTACTTACAGCAGATGGGATAGACTGAGAAACAAAATGCACCATTGAGAAGCCCGACTCCACTAACTTTTTCCCACTCCCCTCATACCAAACCTAGAAACTGGACAGTGAAGCCATGCTGTGAGGTCCCGATGGTGATACTCTTGAGCTCCCTACCTCTGGTTTATACCTGAGAGCAGTGGCATAGGACACCCCCATGACATGTTTACTTCCTTCTGTCTGGGTTCGGCAGGTGTAGGATCAGAGTAGATGGGCAAGGCCATGTTTCTCAAGAGTACTGTGCAAGTAATAAAGACATACCCCAAAAGGCCTGAATAATATAGGAATGTTGCCTTACTCTACAACATGTAGATGCTTTAGCCCCTGTAATGCTATTTAATATTACTTGACCAGATGGATACTCACCTTCTGCCTGTCTGCCGGACAGATATCTCTTCCCCAGTGTCATTTGTTATGCTGAATATGGCTGCATTGTCATGTTATACTCAACAGTGATTTTTTTCCAATATCTGTTCA
The DNA here is from genome assembly GCF_052110815.1 of Crocodylus siamensis. Taxonomy (NCBI): domain Eukaryota; kingdom Metazoa; phylum Chordata; order Crocodylia; family Crocodylidae; genus Crocodylus; species Crocodylus siamensis. The sequence goes on along the minus strand of NC_143396.1, from coordinate 161,695,578 downwards.
AAATCTGAGAAACAAGAATTAGAATATTCATACAAAAATAGGTACCAGTGGCTCAGAAATAAATGTAATTCGGGTGCATAGTAGGGTGACAGAGGGAGGAAGAGAAGTAATACTACTTATGTACTTTTTTCCTTTACTTTAACTGTGTCAGCCCCTGGTGAGTGCTCTGGAGACTGCTGTCTGCCTCCCAGATATGTGGGAACTCCTAACTCTCAGCAGCGCCAGGAGTTTACATGCCACAATGGAATAAGATTCACCAGAATGAAGCAGAGCTATCATGTGAGTCATTGAAGCTGAGACCCATTAGTTGAGGTCCCAAATTGAGAAGAGAAGAAAAAGCAAATGAGAGGACAGATGGCGGTCAGCGTGGTGAGGAGAAGCTGATGCCAAAGAGTGGTGAGTGGGCAGAAGCCCTGCACTGATTTTTTTTCCCTGAACTATTTTAGTTCCTACCTTTCATTTCATGAGTTCCCTTAAGAAGGGCTGAGTGGCAAGCCAAGAACATTGCTGTATGGTGTTGATTTAAGTGAACAGTGTCCAGAGTGGCTCCTGGCGAGGAGTCTCATGGTATTCTTTATGTTATGAATATGGAGTTAGAATCTCAAACCAGAAGTTAATGGCAGGAGCGTAGGGGCGGAGGAAGTCCCAGCAGACCATGCTCACTTGGAGATTGGGGTCAATGAATAGTTTAGTGCTATAAAACAATACTTTCATAATCAAGACTGGCCCACCAAAGGAGATTTTGATTCATAGACTATTAAGACAGACTCATTTGATTGAAAAGAAAGCCTTTAGACAGGTATAGTTTGACCCAGCAGACATTGTGAATAATAATCTAGGAAGAGACAACCCAGTCAAGGTAGTAGACCCCTTTTGATCAATCTACTACATAACATCAAGTCGTGGTGGATGAGGCTTAAAGAGGGTAAAACTCCTTGTCTGTTAAGGGCAATGGACAAGTCAATAGGTCAAAAGATCCCAGGCCTGTTACAGGGTGACTAATGTTAAAGCCTTTTGCAACCACCATGATCTTTTGGGTAGGATCTTGCTTAGTGGCAGCAGGGTAAAAAGGGATGTCAATTGTACCTGTTCCACTGGATAATATCTGGATCAGTGGTACACAGTTGAGTTTAAGCAAGAATTTGCCAGGGGGAAACTGCCCTGTGTGCCTCTGTTTTCAGGAGACACATGTCTACCTGGCCTTGTTACATGTTCATGTTGTCCAGTCATGGGATGGCTCGCCCTCTGTGTCTATGCAGTGCCCAGTACAGTGGGGCTTAGGTCTGCTCCAGTCCCCAGCCCCATACAAACAGCAAGACTTTGCCCAGCTTAAAAACCAAAGCCCTTGGTCTTATGTGAATCTGGCATGGATCCAGCCAGCCCTTAACCCCATGGCTGCCTCAAGAGCAAGCCCTTGGCAGGAGAAGAGCAGAGACTAGAGTCCAGGTTTTCCAGGGGTAGAGTTTGGGTGCTGGTTTTTGCTCTACATCCCCATTGCACTGGGCTGTACTGGTTTCACTGGGTTTCTCCATGGCTGCTCTCCTGGTGCATGAGGTGGGGGTCATCCCAGGGTCTGCGAACTGCTCTGTGCAGGGCTGGGAGAATTCAGGATGCGTAAACATGCTGCTCCCCCATATACACTAATATGCACAAGATAACAGGTGGAATTTAAATATCACCCCCAACATGCCTACAACACCCACTCACGCATGCACACGTGTGTGTGCATGTCTGGGGAGTGGCACAATTGTGCTTGTGTATGCACAGCAGTGCATGTGCTTGTGTATCAGGGCCCCTCTGTGCGTGTGCACATCTGGGGGGTTTTGCTTGCACGCTTGGCTCTGTGGCCTGCTGCATTTCCCCACTGGAAGAGACTCCCGTGTGCATGCCCAGGGATGTGCACACACACATGGATGTACACACAGTGTGCTTCCCTGCCCTGAGCAGGCACACATGCACCAGGACAGGCACACACAACCGGGGCCCACGCACACTCAGGTTGCATACACATGCACATGGGGCCCAGCATAGCCAGACGGGGAGCTGACAAAGAGGGGCTTGGTGCTAATGGGCCATGAGGGGCTAGGCCAAGCTACAGGGACCATGCCTCACAGGTGCCCCTGCATCAGAAGACTGGACTTCAGACCTCCCTGGAGGCTGTGGCAGATGTATGGCTTTTCCATCCATCAGCGGGGTGCCAAGATGAGGTATGCTGAGAAATGGGGCCGCTCACCAGCCACCCACTGCCTCTCCCAGCCCCTGAGAAGCCTCCCCCAGACTCCACAGCCCCCATGCCACCCCCAAAATGTAACTGTAAATGGGCTGCCCCCTCCCCACCCAGTCCCCTGGACAAGCTGCCTGCCCACGCAAAATCCTCCCTGTTTGGGGTTAATAAGCCCCATCAAGGTAGGGCCCAACCCAGGGGCCCTCACCCCCCGCTCCAGAGGGTTCTTGTTCTTATCTGGGTACCTAGGTGGTCAGTCTCCCTCTGGAGGGCTCGGCTCCTGGTGATTTCTCAAGCAGCCGCTCCTTTCCCAGAGCTCAAGTCCCTGACCCCACTTCAAGCTTCAAAGTGTGCCCTTCTCTAACTACAACTGCTGCCATATGCACAGAGGTGGATTAAGGTGCATTGGGGCCCTGGGCAAGCACAACATTGGAGACCCCTTCCTCCATGGGAGCTGGGCTGCAGGTTGCGGGGGGAAGAGGGGCCCCTTCCCCTCCTAGTGCTGGTAGGGGAGGCTGGGTGGACCCTGCTGGGCTGGGGGGCACATGCTTGCCTCTTCTCCCCGCTCTCTGCCCCCATTATGGACAAATGTACACACACATACACACAAGGTTCATTTGGACAGAAAACCTACCATCAATTGCCTGCCTGTACACTAATGCCAGGAGCCTGGGCAACAAGCAGGACGAGCTCGTCCTCCTGCTCAGTGCAAAGAAATATGAAGTCATTGGGATAACGGAGACCTGGTGGGATTCCACCCATGACTGGACCACGGGTATAGAGGGCTATACCCTGTACAGGAGGGATCGTGTTGACAAAAGGGGAGGGGGTGTAGCTCTCTATGTCAAGGAAAGCTACATGTCCCTGCAAGCTGATGTTGGTGACTGGCATGGACAGCTAGAGACCATCTGGGTAAAAATTCATGGGGAATACAGCACAGGGGACACAACAGTGGGAGTCTACTACAGAGCTCCCACTCAAAGTCCTGAGCTTGACCAGGAGTTCGCCCGGGAACTGACTGAGGCCACTTGCTCCAGGACCTTGGTTGTCATGGGTGACTTCAATTACCCGGACATCTCGTGGGAAGATCACTCAGCAAAATCCGAGCGGTCGCAAAGCTTTCTCTCGTGCGTGGATGACCTCTACCTAACTCAAGAAGTCTATGGGCCAACGAGAGGCAAAGCGCTGCTCGACCTGGTACTGGCTACGGGGGATGACCTAATCGGCGACCTAGTGATCGATGGGAAGCTGGGTGACAGCGACCATGAGCTGATAACCTTCACCATCTGCCGTAAAGCTGGCAAGTCAGTCAGCAACACAGAAGTCCTTGACTTTAGAAAAGCCGACTTTGACAAGCTCAAGAGGCTAGTCGGTCAGGCCCTCAGGGACCATGACCCCAGGGAGATGGGAGTTCAAGAAGAGTGGTTGCTTCTCAAGGAAGCGATCCTCAATGCACAAGCTAAATCTATCCCAACACGGAGGAAAGGCAGCAAGAAGGCACAGCAGCCCCCCTGGCTCTCCAGGGACCTAGCGGACCTCCTGTGGCTAAAAAGGAAAGCCTACAAAGGATGGCGGACGGGATTCACCTCCAAGGCGGATTACTCCATGCTGGTCCGGTCCTGCAGGGAGCAAACCAGGAAAGCCAAGGCTGCAACTGAACTCCAACTAGCTTCAAGCATCAAGGACAACAAAAAGTCCTTTTTCAGATATGTGGGGAGCCGGAGGAAAAGCAAGGGCAATGTTGGACCCCTGCTAAACCAGATGGGGCAACTGACAACTGACGCCCAGGAAAAAGCCAACCTATTAAATAGGTACTTTGCGTCAGTCTTTCATCAGTCACATGGGATGCCCATGCCTGCTATGGGACAGGGAAATCTGGGTGAGGAGGATCCCCTACCCTCCATAAATGCTGACTTCGTGAAGGAACACCTTGAGAAGCTGGATACCTTCAAGTCAGCCAGCCCTGACAATCTGCACCCCAGGGTACTCAAGGAGCTGGCGAGCGTCATAGCCCAGCCCCTGGCACGGATCTTTGAAAACTCCTGGCGCTCTGGTGCAGTGCCCGAAGACTGGAAGAAGGCCAATGTGGTGCCGATCTTCAAGAAAGGGAGGAGAGTGGATCCGGCTAACTACAGGCCCATTCGCCTGACTTCTATCCTGGGGAAGATCCTAGAAAAGTTTATTAAGGAGGCCATCCTTGAGGGACTGGCCCAGGCTAACATCCTAAGGGATAGCCAGCACGGGTTTGTTGCGGGTAGATCTTGTTTGACCAATCTCATTTCCTTCTATGACCAGGTGACCTATCATCTGGACAAGGGAGAAGAGGTTGATGTCATATATCTTGACTTCAAAAAAGCTTTTGATCTGGTATCCCATGATCACCTCTTGGCCAAACTGGCCAGTTGTGGCCTTGGCTCCACCACGATCCGCTGGCTGGGAAATTGGCTCCGTGATCGGACCCAGAGGGTTGTGATTGATGGCAGTCACTCATTGTGGTGCCCTGTGACTAGTGGGGTCCCTCAAGGCTCTGTCCTGGGACCCATACTGTTCAACATCTTCATTAACGATGTGGACATTGGAGTCAGGAGTGGACTGGCCAAGTTTGCCGATGACACCAAACTTTGGGCCAAAGCATGCACACCAGAGGACAGGCGGGTGATCCAGGCTGACCTGGACAAGCTCAGCAAATGGGCAGACGAGAACCTCATGGTGTTTAACACCGAAAAATGCAAGGTTCTCCACCTTGGGAGGAAACACCTGCAGCACCCTTATAGGCTCGGCAGTGCTACGTTGGATAGCACTACAGAAGAAAGAGACTTGGGGGTCATCATTGACCACAAGATGAACATGAGCCTGCAATGCGATGCTGCGGCTAGTAAAGCGACCAAAACACTGGCTTGCATCCATAGATGCTTCTCGAGCAAATCCCGGGACGTCATTCTCCCCTTGTACTCGGCCTTGGTGAGGCCGCAGCTGGAGTACTGCATCCAGTTTTGGGCTCCACAATTCAAAAAGGATGTGGAGAAGCTTGAGAGAGTCCAGAGGAGAGCCACGCGCATGATCAGAGGTCAGGAAAACAGATCTTACGATGACAGGCTGAGAGCCGTGGGACTCTTTAGCCTGGAAAAGCGTAGGCTCAGGGGTGATCTGATGGCCGCCTATAAGTTTATCAGGGGTGACCACCAGGATCTGTGGGAACATTTGTTCACCAGAGCGCCCCAAGGGATGACGAGGTCGAACGATCACAAACTCCTGCAAGACCATTTCAGGCTGGACATAAGGAAGAATTTCTTTACTGTCTGAGCCCCCAAGGTCTGGAACAGCCTGCCAGCGGAGGTGGTTCAAGCACCTACACTGAACACCTTCACGAGTAAATTGGATGCTTATCTTGCTGGGATCCTATAACCGCAGCTGACTTCCTGCCCTTTGGGCAGGGGGCTGGACTCGATGATCTCCCGAGGTCCCTTCCAGCCCTGATGCCTATGAAATCTATGAAATTAAATACAAGAATTCAATTACCTGTGGGGCACATTTCTCACAAGAAAGGAGCCCCCCGCTCTGTCCCCTTCGTCATGGCAGCACTCTGGTCCCTGTCTTCCCTCTCTGCCTCCAAGGAGCAGGACAGGGGGGCCAATGCCAGCTCTGCTGGCCTCGCCCCCCACGCTCCAGCCCCTCAGTCCCCACTGCCATGGCTGTGTCTCTGTTTGTCCAGAGGCAACCAATCAGAGTGCAAATAAAGCATTATGGACAGACAGACTAATTCCTTTATAATATTAGAATTCTGTGCCCCTGCACTTTGCCCTGGCTGCCTGCAGTCAGCTGTGGGAGCAGGGGGAGGGAGGGATGGATGGGCAGGAAAAAAAATGAAAAGAAAAAAAAAAATAGCAGTGGCACTTACTGGCCACTACAGAACTAGCACAGCACCACCCAGTGGCAAAGGAGAATAATTACAAGTCTTTGAGTCGCTTACTGTTTGGATGACATGAGGCAGGGTTAACCGCACTGCCATAAAATAAAACATATCTATGTTAGTTTAATGCACTGAAAAGACTTTTAAAGTGGCAGAAAATCCCACTTCTGTAAATACAAACGCAGTTGCGGTGGCATAAATGGGAAATTGCGTGTTGTTTACAAATGCCTTAGAGGTCCGCAGCACAGTTCCACCTGGCTATGGTGAGAGTGGCAATGACTGTGCTGCGGCATATCTGTGGCCTGCTCCCTCCTGTAACAACCTGCAGGTTGTAGTGTGGATCATTTGGAGGGTGGCACTAGGAAACTCCATGTGCTTGGAGAATTTTGCAGTAGTTCCAAGCTTATGCTGCATCTCATGGCTGAAAGCAGCAGCACAGAGCACGTTGCACTTCAGATAAAGATCCAAGTTCTTGCAGTCCAAATGGAGCTTCTTTATTATTGCATGACGCCCCAGTCCTGGACCTCATGTCCTTTTGCCTATGCCCTTTGTCTCCCACCTCCTCAGTGTTCCCACATGCAGCATTCGAAGCCCAGCACCTTGTCCCTTCTTGATGTGCATCCAGGACTCGGTCCTTTACAGCCCAAGATATAAATATTAATAAAATATTAATTAATACTAGGATTATATTTTTTCTATTATAATATTCATAATATATTTATATTACTTTTTAATGGGGTGCCGTTAAATTCTGAAAAGTTTTGGAGGGGGTACCTTGAGTCGAAAAAGGTTGAGAACCACGGATCTAGCTCTTCTAAGTCATTTTTCATCAGTAGGTTTCAAAGCACTTTACAAAGGAGGACAGTTTGATTATCCATATTTTATAGATGGAGAAACTGAGGCACAGGGTGGTGAAGTAACTTGCTAATACTCACTCAACAGATCAGTGACAGACATGGGAAGAGAAGCCCATTTTCCTGTTTTCTATTCTGGTGCTCCATCCATTAGGTCACAGCATATTTTCATGGCTCTTAGGTCAGAATATGAATATCTGACTTTTAACATGTCTTTGCTCTTCTTTTTCCTGAGCCTCTCATTTTATGCAGTACCTTAGACTTTGGCCTGCAGTGACAGCAAGTTGTTGCTCCCTCTAGAGTGACACTCATGACATTTTCATCTGTCCTAATTGTAACAGGCTTGAAAGGCCTTGTGAAAAAATAGTAGCATTCAAAGCTAGGTAATGTGATATTTTACATTTTCAGGAAATAATTTAAGAAAGAGACTGACAGAGTCCAAAAAGCAGTTGGAAAAACATTGCACTCATAACTCCAAATAGGCTATTCCTTTAGATAAGGACTGGCTAAATGGTAGACTTCAGGGGCCTACATGTGGCTCCCTAGGCAGCTAACCTGTGACCCCTGGACTCCAGGTGCCACTTCCTTCATCATTTTTCTACTGCTGCCATCAGGGTCACTGGCTCCCCCTCCTTCATTCAGCTTCCACTTCCTGCTTCTGTCCCTGGGTGCAAGGCAGGGTGGCATGCTCCATGGAAGTGAGGTTCATAAACTGTCACAGCACAGGGTCCCCAGGGATGGCCATGATGCCTCTAGGGCTCCATGACCATGACAGTTCTACCCTGCGGGTGCCTTCTTTTCTTGCCTGCCACATCTTGTTGTTATAAATAAATAATAGAGAGGCTCCCTATGAGTTTCTGCACAGTCACGGTCTTGTTGGATCCCACCTAAACCCTACAGGTTCTTGGGTCCCTTGCTGGGTCCCGCTCTAAGTTGGTGCTTCACAGACCACCCTGAGCCTTATGGACTAGATGCATGGCTCTAAAACCTCCCCTTTACCATGCCCCATGCCTCACAGGTGGTATTTAAGTATTATCTTTCTAATAACATCTTAGCCTAACTTGGCCTCCCTGTGGTTACTAGGCTCTCTGGCCTTTGTCACTGCACCTTTTCTGGAGCTGGGGCCTCTGGAGCCTCTATGACTGCACCCCTCTGGTACTGGGGCTCTCTGACCCCTGCAACTGCATTCCCCTGGTACACAATTGTGTATCCCAGTGAGGCCTTATCCTCCACCCCTATTAGCCTCTTCCTGGTCCACCAGTATAAAGGACAACAGAAAAAACAGCCCCTGGGCTACAATATAAAAATAACAATGGAGGCCACACTCTTCCCCTTTAAGAAGGTAAACTTCTCTCTTATTCTCATGTGCCTCCTAGCACCAGGTACTGTATGAGCTTTGTAACCTTGCAGGCAGCAAACCAAGCCATCAGATGTCTCTGAGTAGTTCTTTCCTGCAAGAGCTCCTTCCCCTGGCAGATGCCAGAGATCTAATTCCTGCTAGCCCCAGCCCTGGGGATTATATGTGCCCAGGTCCCTGCCTCCTTCCCATTCATTAGCTGACTAGGTGCAGGCATCAGCTAATTTTCTCATTAGCCTGCTGCCCAGGCAACCTGTAGCTGTGGAGCTCTGCCTAGCTCCCAGGGCTCTCTAGTTAAGCTGCTTCTGCCCTTAAAGGGGCAGGCATGCCTTAGTGCCCTGTGACATGGACCCAGAGGCATTGGCATGGTGTGGGGAATGAGGGAGAGGGATGCCTGCCATGCAGTGTAGTGGTGCTTGTGGGCAACATAGTGCAACAGCATGTGATCCAGGGGTGTATGGCCCACATGATTTGTGGCCCCCAGCCATTCATAAGCTGAAAACCCCGGCATTCTCTTTCCAGTTATTAAACCAGAAAGACTTGCAGGTGACTTTGTCACCTAAGATTAGGACAACCATACACTTTTTTCAGTAAAATGCTTCAGTTCCCAGTACACAGAAGTTGCCATATGGCCTTTCACCATTATCCCTCCATGTCATTTCCTCAGTCGCTCTGACTAATAGACAATGTTGCATTGGTTGCCTGCCTGTTGGTACAGTATCATAGTATTTTATGGAAAGAATGGAATGACTTGAGGACTGGAACAATAGAAATGGGATGAAATCCAGCAAGCACAAAGTGCTGGGGCAAGCTTGTGGTATAATAACAAAAAATGTCTGCTGTAAGATGGGAGCATATCAGCTTAAAATGACTGAGCAGAAGGATCTGGGTGCCTTGCTTGATAAGAACATGTTCTGTTGTGGTGATGCTGCTCTGCAAGTATGGAAATTTGGCTCAAAACTTCCTTGCTCAGGAAAACCTTTCCATCACCAGTCCTGTGAAATATGAAACTTATTAACAAGAAAGAAGCAAAATTCAACATCCTGCTTGCCATCAGACACCTTTGAGGTAAATAGACTGCTCCAACTTTTATCTGAGCCTAATTTGCATAAACTGAACTTTTTCTCCTAGGAGAACTTATACTATCCTCCAGCTCTCCTGCACAATATGAAGATTCATTTCCACCTGGGAGAAATTTTAGACTCTGCATTCACCTTTCCCTGAGGAAGAATATGTGAGCCCAAAAGCTTGCAAATAAAGAATTTTTTTTGGAATGATCTAGTTGGTCTAATAAATATATTGCTTCTACCACGCTGACTATTTTTGCTTGTAGACCAGCACAACTAAGACTTTTATCCCTGAATTCTCAGTGATTACTCCTCAGATGTATGAATATAATTGTCTGAAGAGGCTACGTACAAGCACTTAGACTGTATACAAAAGTTCATTTCTGATAGTGGAGACTTTCCACTGCTAGATATGATTCTGGGAGAAGGAGCACAACAGGCATTCAACCTGCTACTGCATCCTGCTCCTTACGCCTTCCTGAGATCAGGGTGTTCCTGGTCAGGGAAAGTGTGGGTTGCTCCAGTCCTACTGCTCGTAGGGGTACTGGAGCAGTCGTGCAAAGCCCCCTGCCTGTCCCTCACTCTAGGGACTCTGGGGTGAGAATCAGGCAGGGGGTTCATGGTGCTGCTCCCTCCCTGTGCCTATGAGTAATTCTAAAGTAAATGCGTAGAGATTTTTCTGATTTAGGTTTGCTATCATAGTGTTTGGTTTCTATTTCTAGCTAATGTTAAACTGTGTTTAATTCTATCATTTGTATGTTTATATAGAATCATAGAAAATTCAGGTTGGAAAGGGATAGTCCTGCTCAAACTCGATCATTCCAGCCAGGGTTTGTTGAGCTGGGCCTTAAAAACCTCCAAGGATGGAGATTCCCCTACCTCTCTGGGCAACCTGTTCCAGTGCTTCACCACCTTCCTAGTGAGAGAGTTTTCCCAATATCCAATCTCCCTTGCTGCAACTTGAGACCATTTCCCCTTGTTCTGTCATCTGCTACCACTGAGAACAGTCTAGCTCCATTCTCTTTGGAACCCCACCCTTTAGGTAGTTAAAGGCTGCTATCAAATCCCCTCTCAGTCTTCTCTTCTGCAGACTAAATAAAGCAAGTTCCCTCAGCCTCTCCTTAGAAGTTATGTGCCCCAGCTCCCAAACCATTTTCATTGCTCTCCACTGGATTCTTTCCAACTTGCCCATGTCCTTGTATAGTGGGGGCACCAAAATTAGACACAGTACTCCAGATGTGCCCTCACCAGTACAGAACAGAGTGGAATAATTACTTCCCTCAATCTGCAGGCAATACTCCTATTAATGCAGCCCAGTATGCTGTTAGGCTGCTTTGCAACAAGGGCACACTGTTGGCTCATATCCATTTTATCATCCACTATAACCCCCAGGTCCTTTTCTCAGAGCTAGTCAGTCCCCAGGCTGTAGCAGTGCATGGGATTCTTCCAACTTAAGTGCAGGACTTTGCACTTGTCCTTGTTAAACCTCATGAGATTTCTTTTGGCCTAGTCCTTCAACTTGTCTAGGTCACTCTGAATTCTAGCCCTACCCATGGATGTATCTACTACACCCCTGAACTTGGTGTAGTCATTGGTGATCTTGCTGAGGGTGCAATCCATCCCATCTCCTGGATCATTAATGAAGATATTGGACAAAACTGGCCCTCGGACTGACCCCTGGGGCACTCCACTAGATACTGGCTGCAAACTAGACCATGACAGAATACAGCCCATGGATTAGATCTGGCTTGCCAGCACTTTCATCTCGCCCACAGCACTCACTAATGAATTGTACCCCACCCTGCCCTTCCACCCATGAGCCTGGGAGTGAGGCATGTACACCTACCTCCAACATACCCTATTATGCCTCGCTCCCACCCTTGTGGGTGGAAGTGCCCAGCCCTGCTAGCACTAGGCGGGGCTGCAGCTGCAAGCTTCTCCCCTGGGGCAGCAGGTAAGGAAGGGGGGTGGGGAAGTGCTGCAGCTGGGCAACAGCTCATAGCATGGGATTGGGGCTGGTGCACCCAGTGGGGGAGGGGAGTAGCACTGTAGAGTTTGGCTGGGCAGTGTGTGGGTGTGGTGGAGTATGGGGGGGGGGACCCCTTCCACACTGTCCCTATGGCATGCAGCCTGGCAGGCAATGGGGGCAGCAACAGCAGCAGCAGGCAGTGGCATTCAGAGCACTGGTGCCCAGCTCCAGCCATCTGTGCACATTGCAACGAGAAGCTCAGCTCCTGTCAGGCTGTCTGTACCACCAGTGCACCCTGCAATCATGCAGTATGGGAGGGAAGCCCCAGGAGCTGGATCTAGCTGGGGCAGGGATGGCAGCTGGCTTCAGCGGCTGGGGCTTCCCTCCCATACTGCATGAGTGCGGGGAGTGCTGGTGGTACAGACAGCCCAGCAGGGGCTATGCTCCTCGCTGAGATGTGCAGTGCTGGATCACTGTCCCTGATTTGATTTGGCCAAATCCAAATCTGAAGATTCGATGCTGCTTCAGAGAATCAGTGACTTGGCCATAGACACAGCTTTAAATGCTTTTTCTATATACCTTGAGGTACTAAGTGCAGCTCATGAATACTGCAGATTGAGCTTCCCACAAGAGCTCAGGCCCGCACCCTACTCCTCCCCATGTGCTTGGAGGCAAACCCAGAAGTGGATCTGTCCACTTCCAGGTCTGCCAGGGAGCACGCTGGGGTCCCCCCCACGTCTTCCCAGCTTGGTGATCAGCCACGGGGGGACAGACCCAGGAGGCACCAGTTGCTGAGCCAGAGGGCACAGGGGACCATAAATGCACGGTCCCCAGCAGACCTGGAAGTGGACTGGAAGTGCTTCTGGTCCACTTCTGGATCTTCTGCCAAGCATGCTGGGAACCACCCCCCTGTGCTCCTGTGGGATGCTCCATCTGCCCCAGCATCACAGCATTGATGAGCTGCCTAGTACCTCGAGGTATGGAGAAAAAACATTTAAAGCTGTGCCTATGTCAGAATGGCCAAATCTTTCTGAATCTCTCTGAATCGATTTGGAGGCTTCTGATTTAATTCAAAGAGATTAAAGGGTTTCCTGATTCAATTTGGATTCGGAGATTTGGCCACCAAAATGGGCCGAATCTCTGCTGAATCAAATCAGTGACCGAAGCTTTGCACAGCCCTATTATTTACTGTTCATATGTATGTAAACAAGTAACTCCTGTATATAATTTCATTTTGTAAATAATTAATTATGAGCCTGCAAGGTCTTTCCATTGTAAAGGGAGCCTCTCCTCCGGTTGCTTCTAGGTGAGCTGAGGGCACTCCAGGTCCCAAACAATTAGGCATGGCCATGGTTAGCACCATATGCCAAGGGTTACATGTGTAACAACATTCAAGGGAGCAACATTTGTAAAAGGCTATGGAAAGGAAATACTGAAACAAAACAGAAATCTGATCCTTTATTTAATTCACTAATCTGGTTAATAATGGGGTGGATGATAGTGTGAAACATTTCTATGTATGTTTATATAGATCTATAACCAGTGTAGGAAGCCTATAATAAAAAATCTCAAGGTAGGCACCATTCTCTAGTGTTTTTTAAGAGCATTCTGCTCTCCTAGAGTCTCTTCTAAATCAGAGTGTATGAATATTGCCCTGTGCATTGAGCTTCACTGACTTCAGAGAGACTCTGCAGAGTTCAAAAGACCTACTTGCCTAGAACCTCACTGGAGTCAGTAGATCCCCTCCTGTGTAGAGCTGTCTGCAGGTTTTGGGATGAACTATAATGTATTATTTTTCCAGTAGTAACCAGACTTTTTTGCCCTGTACAAATGCAGAGAATGGCAAGGGACTTGCTCCAAAGGACTTCCAGCTAGACAAACAAGAAGAAACAGAAAGGGCAGGAAGAAGGGGAAGAATTTGAGGATGTGGTGAGCTGGTGACTTGCCACATCCTGTCATTAGCAACCACAAAGAATGCTGCTAAACTGAAATTGTTTAACAAGATCTCACCACAGTCACCCTGGAAACTACTGCAAATCTGCTTATCTCTTCATTAAGGACTAGGACTCTACAAGAAGTTTACAATGAAACTCAAATTGAAGTAAATTCTGGATAAATTAAAATCCTTTTCTGCCCACAGCAGACAGTGGATTATGTTGGTGCAGAATTGCAAGGAGTTCACATTTGAGTGGTGAAGTGAGTGCAGTTCATCAGTGTTTAAATGCTTTGGGTCAATTTGGCAGCAGCAAGATTAAAGTCTATGTTTTAGCAAAATGCGTGTGCACTGCAGTTGAAGAAAGAAGGCTGCATTCTCTGAGAAAGGTGCAGGGTCATAACCATGATTTTGAGCTGCTTATAAATTAAATCACTGTGACTCACTAGCAAATTGATATCATGGACTATTTTTATTTAGGGTCACCTGATTAGAAGTGCAATTTGTGACCACATACTAGAGCAGCTGAAACTAAAGAGCTTACCTTTAGTACTAGTGACTGACAATAATGAATAAAGACATTCCTACCATGAAATATTGCAAAAAGTTGTTCTTTATGCTCTAAGATAATGTTCACTTTTTCGGTGGCAGTCAGAGTGCTTTGTATCCTCCCTAAAGCTCACTGGGGAAATTTAAAGCAGCAGCATTGGTTTTCCTTACAAATACTTAAAACTTCATTCAATATAGAAAAGCAGAAAACAAGCAAGAGATGGAAACAGCAGTTGCTTTGAACTCAGACACAGCCTTCTACTGTAGCTCTCAGTTCAATGTTTTATCAGAAAACAAACTGGACTCAAATTAGGTTGAGGGGAAACATGAACCATTAATTCTAGTACAAGTTGTTCTGTCCCTTCTCCCTTGAAAATCAATGACCTCTCTGTGGGGAGTGAATGAGCTCTCTGAACAATTTTCTTCACTCCTACAAGAGGTGGTAGACAGGCCAAAAGCACTTAGTTACCAGTAGGGATCTACTTGATGAAGGGTATTTATACCCAAAAGCTTGCTAAGAAGAATTTTTCCAACCATTTGAGTTGGTCTAATAAAAGATATCGGATTTACCCAAAGAACCTTGCATGCCTGGGATCTACTCAAAGTATGTGGAGGGTAAGTAAAAATTGCAGACTGCTTCTGGTGCCCAGAGCCATTTTCATGGTCTTTTTGGGCTGAGCCACCTCCTCCCCAGCCTCTGATTCGCTGAGGGGCCCTGGTGACCCTGCACCTCGCCACTTATTGGTAAAGGGGGTAGGGAGGGGCAGGGCTTCAAAATAGGCAGCCCCTGGGCCAATCATTGGTGGATGGAGGAAGGGGTGACTACCATCTTGACTGCTCTCCTTCATGCCGGTGGTTCCCTCCACCCCCCGCCTCCACTGTCGGGCTGTAAAGCTGGGCCACAGAGGCTGCTGGCTCCCACTGGGGAGCCAATATTTTGCTTTAATAAGTTTTTTTTCCTGGCAATTGCAGGCATGATCGCAGGAAATGCCAGTTTTTTGCGATGATTGCAGAAACCACATTTCTTTTTTGCAATTTCTGCGAAAATTGTGAAATTGCAAATTGAGTAGATCTCTAATTATTAGTAATGCAACATGTTGTTGTAAGCACAGACATTTGTTCTTTGCACAACCAAGATAAAGAAGCCACTGGTAGCTAGAGGGCATCTGTGAAAAATTGGTCACTTATGCAGATGCATGAATATGGGTTTAGGAGCCTAATGCTTGGCTCCCAGGCTAGGAACTGCAGTAGCACCCAGCACTGACCTAACTCTGATCCCACTGTACAGTGAAACACTGATTAAGTTCAATAGAAGAACAAAGGGAGGCCATCATTTTTGAAAATCCAGCTCACCTTTGAAAAAAACCTGTACTAGGAACTTGACTTAGGCACCAAATTTTGAAAATCTTGGCTAAATATAAACCTACTACTTTATATATTTTTTAAACTACACAGTTCCCTCACATTTTCTTACCAGGTTTTGCTTTTTTTTGGGAGAGGGGGGGGCGAGGGGGAGGTGGAAAAGAGGGAAGGGCATTCTTTTTTTTTCCCTAAGCACCTCCCCAAATCCTCATAAAAGACTGCGTGGTCAAAACCTAGCAAATTATTTCCCCAATTATACCAGAATACTCTTCACTTAAGAGGTTAATAAAGATACATTCCAGTTAGGCTCTCATTCTGCAGTGTGCGCTCTGGTTCTAAGTCCAAAGCATATATTTAATTTTGAATATATATACAGTCCCATTAGACTCAAAGGAGCCACTCTCAGGATAAATGTTTTTGTCATACTTAAGAGTCCAGGGACCAGGGTCAAGATGCTGAGCAGTAGCAACATGTAGGGGGTGCATGGGGGTACATGTGCACCCTGTGAGAGTGGTGGTGCACCCCGTGACAGGCCGCAGTCCCTGTTTAGGTGATAGGCGGGGGGGGAGGGTGGCAGGCGGGAGCACCAGTGTTCCCCCTGTGAGCACTGGCTGGGGAGTGGGAGCGCTGGATGTAGAATCGTGGCCACTTTCAGGAGCCACTTTTGGTGAGTTTTGCTGCAGGGGACTACCCCCTCCCCTGTTGACAAGATTGGCCATGGGGCACCCCCCCTCAGCCAGCGAGATTGGCTGTGGGGGGGCGGGTCACTGACTGGTCACTGGGGGACCCCCCTGACTAAGGTGGCACCAGTCACCCATGATGCTGAGCACCTTGGGAGATGAAGCATTTAGTTGGACTGGGTTATTTCCTAATAGTGCAGGATATCTTCCCACAGTCTGCTTCACTGTTTTATCATGGCTACCCTATGGCTTAAGAGAACTCATTACTGCTATAGAAAAAATAATTCGTTGTTTTCTTAAAAATCAGTATTAAAACTTTGAGGATATAAGCAAGCACTGGAATGGAGGGAAGTAGAGAAATAATAAAAGGTTCAGTGCAGACCCCAGTGAATGTTTATTTTTAGATGACAATTTACATTTTTTTTTTTGGTATTCAGCAATAACCCCTGTTGGCCAGAGGTGTTTTTTATTCCCGTGTTGAGTTTTTATTTTCTGTTGTTTTTTTTCCCGGTGGTGTTTTGGGCCCAGCATATAGTCAATGTATTACTTACATTTATTAATTTTTTTTATTTGAGCTCATTCAAATATCAATAGCCCTTTCCTGTAAAGAAAAGCTGAGAATTAATATTCATTGAATGAACAAACATTTTGGAAATTTAGGAGAGAAACTAAGTACTACAGGAGAAAATATTTCTTTTATTAATCTCTTCTCAACATACTGAAATGCAAGGCATGAAATGAAAACTACAACAGCAGGCACAAATAAAAAATTAGTTTAACTGAATTCCTAATAGGGACTAAATCACCAGAAATTAAGTCATGTTTTCTAAGAGTCATCTGATACACTTTTACTTCTTGAATGACTTTTAGAAATGCAGATCATTACTATATTATCCTCAGTTCTGTGCTGCTATTCAAGCCAGTCAAGGGATCAGTAAATAAATACATTTCCTCTTTAAAAGCTGCTGTCATGAATTCATCATTACATGAGACAGAAACACAAATATCAGAACAGGTGAATTTTATTGGAAATTTTCTAGAAGTGTGGCTTGTTTTTACATGTATAAATAAAGCACCATACTCCGTATCCTTCCCCTTCTCTTTTTAGGGCTACCTTTATATTGAACCTTCTTTACAAAATAAAATAGCTACATTTCTAAGAACAAACTGTCCCCAGAAAACTGCAAAATAAAATCAAGATACGTTTAGAATAGATTATGTGCTGAAGGCTTCATAAACTAAGGGCCTATTAGAAATGGTAAGAATATAGGAGGGGGATTCAGCATATACTTTCCTAGTCCTTTTAAGAAGCTTATTCCTAGTCTTTTTAAGTTTATCCTTTTCATGAGCTTTCATTTCCTCTTCCCAACTTATTATCAGTGTTTAGGCTCCCCCACGCTGGGCTGTCCTAGAGCATGTTGACATTGCTTTTATGTGTAGACATCCTCTAGGACTTCCCTAGATTGCTCCTGAAAAGCCCTGTCCCATGTGCTCACTCTTACTCTCCATGCACCAAATCCTGGAAACGAGGGAGTGTAGCTGTTTTAATACAGCCCTGAGAGTGTGCTAGTAAGCACTCCCAAGCCAGAGAGCCTGAGAGCAGGTCTAGGTGTGAGTTCACTATAGCTTTAGAGTGACTGCATTGCTTCATTCCCAGGAGTTGATGTACATAGGGCAGAAGCAGCTGGGTGTGGAGTGCTTCTTCTGAGCACCAACAAGTGAGGCAATATAACCATGCCCCTGTATTCCAGGCATGGGTGATCCCATTAGGAGGAGTTAAATGTAATAGCTTACCTTACAGAGCGGCTGATTGAAATGAATAATTACGGGGTTTAAACTCTTTGTAGGGCATATTGTATAATCAGATTTAGGCTCCTAAATGTATGGGGCTGGCAGGATGCTCAGGAGTTTTGAAAATCAGAATTATTGTAACTGAGTGACTAAATGTTGACATTTACCCTGTCAGTGAAGTGTTACAAGGAATATGGTGGCAACACCAGTTCAAACTTGACTACCGGCTCCTTGCCCAGCTTGGTCACGTGATTCCTGTAAAACCATCCTACAATCAGAATTTATTTCACTTATAGTTGACAGCTGCAATGATTCAAAGCAGCTCCCTTGGGAATTTACTGTAATGAAAAGCAGAGTAGCAGTGCATTGGTATTAAGCAGATTCATCCCATGGCCATCTCTTGACCTGTGACTGATCAAGTAAAAGGCAGGGTAGATTTGCACTTAATAAACTAACTAAAGCATGTGTATTTGCTTATGTGTACGTACACACACACACACACACACACACACCCTTCCCGCCCCAGACAACAGTTTTTTCTCTCCAGTTTTAAAGGGGCTAGAGCTCAATTCATCAGATGCTGTGAAGGCCAATTCACAATAAAATATTTTGGATTGTCTCTTCTTGAAGGTACTTTCTGACTCCATCTGCTTCAAGTTAAAAAAGACAATTAATTACCTGGACACCAGTTACATCTTGGGTTATTCATGGGGCCTGATGCTTAATTAAGACAATTCTTGCTCATATAGAGTTAAACTGATCACTGCCTACAGTATTAGGATATACCAGAAATTGCACACCTTGTTTTCTTCGAGTATCATAGAACCATAGAAAGTTAGGGTTGGAAGAGACCTCAGGAAGACATCTAGTCCAACTCCCTGCTTGAAGCAGGACCATCTCAAACTAGATCAACTCAGCCAAGGCTTTGTATAGCTGGGTCTTGAAAACCTCCAAGGATGGAGCTTCCCACCACCTCTCTGGGTAACCTGTTCCAGTGTTTTACTACCCTCCTAGTGAGAAAATACTTCCTAATATCTAAACTAAACTTCCCTTGGGGAAACTTGAGACCATTGCTCCTTGTTCTGTCATTGGCCACCACCGAGAACAGCCTATCTCCATCCTCTTTCAAACCCCGTTTCAGGTAGTTGAAGGCTGCTACTAAGTCCCCTGTCAGTCTCCTTTTCTCTACACTAAATGAGCCCAATTCCCCCAGTCTTTCCTCATAAATCATGCCCCCCAGCACCCTCACCATATTCGTTGTCCTCCACTGGACTCTCTCCAATTTGTCCATATCGTTTCTGTAATGGGCGGCCTAAAACTGAACACAGTACTCCAGATGTGGCCTCACCAATACTGAGTAGAGGGGAATAATCACTTCCCTTGACCTACTGGCAACACACCTACCAGTTCAGCCAAGGAAGCTGTTAGCCTTCTTGGCAACAAGGGCACACTTTTGGCTCATATTCAACCTATTGTCCACTGTAATCCCCAGGTCCTTTTCTGCAGAGCTGCTGCCCAGCCAGTCAGCCCCCAGCCTGTACTGGCTCATGGGACTGTTTCACCCTAAGTGCAAGCCTTTGCATTTGTCCTTGTTCAGCCTCATGACAGGTTCCTTTTGGCCCAGTCCTCCAATTTGTCTAGGTTACTTTGAATCCTTGCCCTACCCTCAGGTGTATCTGCTACTCCCCCCAATTGGTATAATCTGAAAACTTTCTGAGGGTGCACTCTATGCCATATTCCAGGTTGTCAATGAAGATATTGAACAAAACTAGCTCCAGGACCCCTGGGGCACTCCACTTGATACTGGCTGCCAACTAGACATCAAGCCATTGATTGCTACTGTCTGAGCCTGATGCTCCAGCCAGCTTTCTATACGCCTTACAGTTCATTCATCTAGCCTGTACTTCCTTAGCTTGCCTGGGAGAATGTTGTGGGAGACCATATCAAAAGCCTTGCTAAAATCAAGGTACACCACATCACCAGTCTCCCCAGGTCCTCAGATTTAGGCATCTCATTGTAAAAGGCTATCAGATTGATCAGGCATGACTTGCCCTTGGTGAATCCATGTTGACTGTTCCTAATCACCTTATTCTCATCCAAGTGCTTTGAGATGGATTCCTTGAGGATTTGCTCCATGATTTTTCCAGGGACTGAGGTGAGGCTGACTGGTTTCTAATTCCCTGGAACCTCCTTCTTCCCTTTCTTAAATATGGGCACTATGTTTGCCCTTTTCTAATCATCTGGGTCTTTCTTGATTGCCATGAGTTTTCAAAGATGAGGGCCAATGGCTCTGCAATCATATCAGCCAACTCTCTCAGCACCCTCCGTTGCATCCCATCCAGCCGCATGGACTTATACATGTCCAGCTTTTCTAAGTAGTCCCTAACCTGTTCTTACACCACTAAAGGCTGCTTTCCTCTTCCCCAAACTGTATCACCCAGTGCAGTAGTCTGGGAGCTGACCCTGCTTGTGAAGACTGAGGCAAAAAAAGTCATTGAGCACTACAACCTTTTTTGCATCCTCTGCCTTCCTCATTCAGTAGGGATCCACACTTTCCCTGACCCTCCTCTTGCTACTGGCATATTTCTAGAAATCCTTTTTGTTACTCTTCACATCCCTTGCTAGCTGCAACATCAGCTGCGATTTGACCTTCCTGGCTTCCTCCCTGGATGCCCGAGCACTGCTGTTATATTCTTTCCTAGTTGTCCTGGTTGCACTACTTATAAAATTCTTTTTTGCAATTCAGTTTACTGTAGAGTTCCCTGCTAAGCTAATTGGGTCTTCTGCCATACTTGCTAGTTTGCCTGAGCATTAGGATGGTTTGTTCCTGCACTCTCAGTAAGGCTTCTTTAATGTACAGCCAGCTGTCCTGGACTCCTCTCCCCCTCAGACTGGCTTCCCAGGGAATCCTACCCATGAGTTCTCTGAGTGAGTCAAAGCCTGCTTTTCTGAAGCCCAGGGTCCTTACTCTGCTGCTCTCCCCTTTCTTCCTTTCCTCAGGATCCTGAAATCAGTCATCTTATGATCACTGCTGCCCAAGTTGCCTTCCACTACTATGCTTCTCACCAATTCTTCCGTTTGTGAGCAGCAGATCAAGAAGAGCATTGCCCCTAGTTGACCACTCCAGCACCTGCATCAGGAAGTTGTCCCCAGTACTCTCCATATCTTACTGGATTGCCTGTGCCCTGCTGTATTACCTTCCCATCAGCTGTCAGGGTGATTGAAGTTCTCCATGAGAACCAAGGGGTTTGATTGGGACACTTCTGCTAGCTGTTTGAAGAAAGCCTCATCCACCACTTCCTCCTGGTCTGGTGGTCTATAATAGACTCCTGCCCCCGACATCACACTTATTGCTCTCCCCACTGACCCTAACTCAGAGACTCAACAGACTTATCTACAGCTTCATATTGGAGCTCTGAGCAATCATATGTCTCTTCTACATAAAGTACAACTATTCCTCTTTTCTCCTGCCTGCCCTTCCTGAACAGTTTGTACCCATCCATGACAGTGCTCCGGTCATGCAAGCTATCCCACCAAGTCTGTTATTCCAGTCATGTCATAGTGCCATGACTGTGGAAGGACTTCCAATTCTTCCTGCTTGTTTCCCAGGCTCTGTGCATTTGTGTACAGGTAGCCAAGGCAACTAGTTGATTGCCCTGATTTCTCAGGAAATATAAGAGCATCTTGTCTGTTGCCCCCTCCTGCTTGCTCTTCCTCCAGGTCTCCTGCTTCCCCACTTACCTCAGGGCTTTTGTCTCTGTCCCCCAGCGAACCTACTTTAAAGCCCTCCTCACTAGGTTAATGAGTCTGTCTGTGAAGATGTTTTGACCTCTCTTCATCAGCTGGATCCCATCTCTTCCCAGGAATCCTTGTTCTTAGAATAACATCCCATGGACAAAGAAGCCAAAGCCCTGCTGGTGATACCATCTGTGCAGCCAGGTGTTGATCTTCAGGATGCACCTGCTTTTGCCCAGGCCATTTCTCTTGATTGGAAGGATTGTTGAGAACACAACTTGAGCCCTAGACCCCTTCACCCAGAGCCATGTAGTCACTTTTGATATGCTCAGGGTCTCCCAAGACAGTATCACAAGTGCCCACATGGATGAACAGCATGGGGTAGTAGTCAGAAGGCTGGATGAGCCTTGATGGTCCCTCCATGACATCTCGGATCCAGGCAAGCAGCAGACTTCCTGAGACAACAGGTCAGGTCAGCAGATAGCTCCCTCTGTCCCACACAGAAGGGAGTCTTCAACCACCACCATCTGTTGCTTCTTCTTGGTGGCAGTTGTCTCATTTCTCCCCACTTCCATGAGTCCTGGCTTGTCTTCTTCCACCAATGGAACATGCTCCTCCCTCTCTGCTGCTAGGGCTGCATATCTCTTCTCCAGATGAACTGCTGCAGGTGGAGATGAATATCTCTGCTTGCTGCCAGAAGTCACATGCCTCCAGCTTCCACCCTCTTGGGTGTCCATGTCCTTTCTCTTCTCTAGTGCTGTATCTGGCATTTCTTCTTCCACTCTTCCACTTGTAGCAATACTACCTGGAACCAGATATGAAGTGATATAACTCATCATGAGCAAGTATGACAGAATTTGGGTATAAATTTGGAATGGGGGAGAAATTTTCCTCCATGGCATAATATGCAGAGATTTTGAGAACTCCATGAGCAGATGTTACCTGCTTCATGAAAGTAATCACATCACTTGTAATCCATTTCAAGTAATGGCAGTGGAATCAGGTGTTGCTGCACTGTGGCCTTCTAGTTCAATAACTGATCCACCAGCAGCCTTTTCATTCTTTCTGTAGAGGTGTCAAAGATGCAGCCCATGGGCTGGATCTAGCCTGTAGCACCAAATCATCCAGCCTCCCATATTGACCTTGGATCTCAAGTTGATTTATAGGCAGCATGTGGTAGGGCCTGAACTGGCCACAGGCAACACCTGTTCTAGACCTGCACTGTACAAGGCACCCACATGAGTTCAGTCCAAGACCTGTTCACATGCTGGATCCAGTGTCCATGGTGCCCATTGCAGCCAGTCCATGATGCAAGCTGCATGCAGTGCTTCCTTTGGCTGGTCCAAGATGTGGGTCACACATGGTGCAGGGCTACACCAGCCTGAGCGGGTGCTGGATATAGTATGCTGGGGGTTGCCTGGGGGAGGTTCCTGAGCCTGATCCAGGGGGTTGGCCCCACACCGTTCATCCAGCCCATGGACCAGTTCTGCCCCCTCATCTGGCCTGTGGAAATAGATGAGTTTGACACCCCTGTCTTACTGTAACCTTTTTCCATCTCTTGTATCACTTCTTTTAGATTTGAGCCTTTCCCATCTATTTTACATTAAAACAAAGCTCATGCTTTTCTTTTCTGTGGTATTCTTCAAGTCACACCAAGTGATTCCCTGGAAACTACTTTTCTTTCCTCTTAGCAGCATAGCAAACATGTGTATACTCCCTTTACATGATGTTAGGATTGAAAGTATTACACTGCAGCATATTCTTCAGCCCCCTCCTCCCTCCCCTCCCGGCTTTATATTATCTCCCCAGTACATCTTTTTAAGCATGAAAGGCCACAGCATAAAGAGTTCAGGGAATTTGGTGTTTTGCAAAACAAGGGCTATTTTTTGGGTATGGAGAGAAATTGTGAGGTCTTTTGAAGAGAATCAGTAGCAGTGAACCCCCTAAAATGTTATTTTTCAAGGTCAATCTTGCAATGCTTGGAGCTTTGAGATGGCATTAATGACAGTCTACAATAGATCTTAATGAAGCCACAGTACAATGTGAATCATTATATTTTAGACTAATGTGAGGATGTGCGTATTAAGTATGGCAGTCCCAGAGCACTCTAATGCTAAGACATTTTTACAGTCGGCATAGTAATATCTGTGTAGTTTATTAACTTTGGTTTCTTTTAATAAGGGGATTATGCACATCGATGGGTTTTATGCAGCTGAAAAAATCTAGACTGAAATCAATGTCATTCCTTAAGAAGCAGCCCTGAGAAAAGATAGCAAAGTATCAGAAGTCCCAGAGCACAAAGTTACATGCAAAATGTGACCAAAATAATTCAGCCAACTCAGATCATTTCTAAGTAATGGGCCTTTTCATAGAAAACCTAACAGCAGAAAGCTCAGTCCAAGAAATCTCCATATGATACAACTTCTATAGGACCTTGTCAAAAGGTTGCATTTACCCCACTACAGAAAGAACCATGAGGCATACTGACATGCCTGGTGGTCCCCAGAGATCACAAAGAGAGCCACAGGTAGTCTAGGTCCCATTCATTCTTTCCATTCTTATTGCTTGGTAATGCAGGTTCCTTCCAAGCCATTATTAGTGTTGTTTATTAGTCAAATTTTGGGGGTGAGTAAGGGAGTGTTTATGTTGTGGTAGCAGCATGTCCTTGCCAGGACCACCATGAGCACGTGCTGCTTACCTGTGTTCTTAGGTATGCTCTAAATCCAGAAGTATACTAGTAAGGCCTCTCAGGGGTGTCCATCTGTGGCTGCTCTTCAGATCTTTAGTTCCCAGAAGACTTGAGAGCAGTTCCTGGGGATGAGCTAGGAAAAAGCCTCACCAGCAAATTTTTTAGCTTGGAGGCATGCCAACAGGAGGAGATGTGTAAGGCATGCTCAGGAGCAACCCATCTGGGGCATTCCATGCCATCACAAAATGAACATACCCCAAGGACCCTAAGCATGGGCAAGGGCTGAGCTCCACTGGTTGCTGCCTACCAGTCATGCTACCAGAGACTCTTCCTGGCTACAGCAACCCTCAGCAACCTGTATGAAATCTACTTTTATTGCAGCAGGCATGCATATAACTAAAGGCCTATAGGAAAGAAATTTTATTTCAGTCTTATAATACCCAATAACTGAATCCACTTTGCATTGTAGTCAATGGTTTAGCTCTCTTGCTTGTGCCAAATTAAGACATAATTCCAGAAAGAATTCATGTTCAGGAAAGTATTCAAGTACATGCTTAAACTGAAGTTACATGAAAAAATCAGTAGAATGATGTGTGTTGTGATCAGGTGTTCCAGTTGATGTATGAAAGGAGGGGCAGAAGTGGTCACGTATGCGATCAGGAAGGGGTTATGATGTGATCTGGATAACAGACTTGGTAGGATAGCTCTCACATGACTAGAGCACTGCCATGGATGGGTATAAATGGTTCAGGAGGGACAGGCAGGGGAGAAGAGGAGTTGATCTTTATGTAAAACTGTGCATGATTGCTCAGAGGTACAGTAGGAAACTGGAGATAGGCCTATTGAAAGTCTCTGGGTGAGGGTCAGAGGGGAGAGCAACAAGGATGATGTCATGGTGAGTATGTGCTATAGAGAAGACCAGAAGGATGTGGTGGTTGTTGCTTTCTTCAAAACAGCTAGTGGAAGTTTCCCGATCATAGGCCATGGTTCTCATGTGGGACTTCAAATCACCCTGACATCTGCTGGGAGGGCAATACAGCAGTGCACAGCTCCAAGAAGTTTTTGGAGAGTGTTGAGGACAATTTCCAGGGTGCAAGTGCTGGGGAGGTTAACTAGGGGCCATGGTATTGTTGACCTGCTGCTCACGAACAGGTGGGGAACTTAAAAGTGGATGGCACCTTGACTAACAGTGACCGTAAGATTATTGAGTTCAGGATCCTGAGGAAAGGAAGGAAGGAGCAGAAGCAAAGTAAAGACCCTGGACTTTGGAAAAGCAGACTTGGACTCACTTAGGGAACTCATGGGCAGGATCCCCTGGGAGGCCTGTCTGATGGGGAAAGGACTCCAGTACAGCCGGTTGTACTTTAAAAAAACCTTATCAAGGGCACAGGAACAGACTATCCTATCCTGATGCACAAGAATACCAGCAAATATTGCAGAAGACCAGTTTGACTTGGCAGGGAATTCTTCAACATCCAGGAAAACAAAAGGAAGCTTACAAGAGGTGGCAACTTGGACAAATGGCTAAGGAGGAGTATAAGGATATTGCTAGGGCATGCAGGGATGAAATCAGGAAGGTCAAAGTGCATTTGGAGTTGCAGCTAGCAAGGGGATGTGGAAGGTTAAAAGAAGGGTTTCTACAAGTATATCAGCAACAAGAGGAAGATCAGGGAAAGTGTGGGTCCCTTACTGAATGGGGGAGGCAATGTAGTGACAGATGATGTGGAAAAGGCTGAAGCACTCAGTGCATTTTTACTTTGGTCTTCACAGGGAAGGTAAGATCCCAAACTACTGCACCCAGCAACAGAGTTTGGGGAGGAGGTGAGCAGCTGACAGTGGCAAAAGCATTGGAATAACAGAGACTTGGTGAGATAGCTCCCATGAGTGGAGCACTGTCCTGGATGCATATAAATTGTTCAGGAAGAACAGGCATGGGAAAAGAAGAGGGACTATTTAGAAATGCTAGATGAGTACAAGTCCATAGGGCCAGACATGGTGTACCCAAGGGTGCTGAAGGAGTTGGCCAATGTGATTGCAGAACTACTCGCCATTATTTTTTGAAAACTCATAGCAATTGGGAGAGGTCCCAGATGTCAGGAAAAGGGCAAATATAGTGCCCATCTTTATGAAATGGAAGGAGGATCTGGGGAAGTACACACCAGTCAGCTGCAGTTCAGTCCCTGAAAAAATTCTTGGAGCAGATCCTCAGGGAATCCATTTGTAAGCACTTGGAGAAGAAGGTGATTATTAGGAACAGTCAGCATGGATTCACAAGGGCAAGTAGGGCAGGTCATGCCTGACCAACCTGATTGCCTTTTATCATAAGAGGACAGGCTCTGTGGATGTGGGGAGAACAGTAGACATGATATACCTCAACTTTAGCAAGCCTTTTGGTACAGTCTTTTACAACATTTTTACAAGCAAGCTAAAGTACGGGTTGGTTCGATGAATAGCCTGTAAGGTGGATAGAAAACTGGCTGGACTGTTGGGCTCAAAGTGTAGTTGTCAGCTGGTGTCAAATGGAGTGCCCCAGGACTTGGTCCTGGGACTCGTTTTGTTCAATATCTTCATCAATGATCTGGAAAATGGGAAGGAGTGCACCCTCAGCAAACTTATGGATGACACCAAGCTTAGGGGAGTAGTAGATATGCTGGGGGGTAGGGCTAGGATACTGAGAGACCTTCACAAATTGGAGGATTGGAACATAAGAAATCTCATGAAATTCACTAAGGTCAGGTGCAAAGTCCTACACTTAGGGCAGAACAGTCACATGCACTGGTAGAAGCTGTGGACTACCCAGCTAAGCAGCAGGTTTGCAGAAAAGGACTTGGGGGTTACAGTGGACAGTAAGCTGAATATGTGCTTTTGTTGCAAGGAAGGCTAGCAGCATATCAGGCTGCATTGGTAGATGTGTTGCCAGCACATCATGGGAAGTGATTGTTTCCCTCTATTTGGCACTGGTGAGTCCACATCTGGGAGTACTGTGTCCTGTTTTGGGCCCCCCACTACAGAAAGGATGTAGAAAAATTGGAGAGAGTACCATGGAGGGCAACAAAAATGATTAGGGGCCTGGGGCACATGGTTTTTGAGCAAAGGCTGGGAGGGAACTGGACTTACTTAGTTTGGAGAAGATGGGGGGAGGGGGAGGGGGAGGGGTGGGGAGGGATTTAGTAGCAGCTTTCAACTACCAGAAGAGTGGTTCCAAAGAGGATGGAGCTAGGCTTTTCTCAGGCAGTTTAGGCAAATGACAGAACAGGGAACAATATTCTTAAGCTGTAAAAAGGAAAGTTTAACTTAGATATTAGGAAAAACTCTCACTGGGAGGGTAGTAAAGCACTGGAACAGGTTACTCAGAGAGGTAAAGGAATCTCTATCCTTAGATGCTTTTAAGACCCAGGTAGACAAAACCTTGGCTAGGATGATATAGTTGGAGATGGTTCTGTTTTGAGCAGGCAGTTGGCCTAGATGACATCTTGAGGTCCTTTCCAACCCTAATTTGTCTATGAATCTCCGATTCCAGGAAGGGCAAGTAGTAGAATTGTTTTACTCTTATAGCTGGTGCATTGTGTTTGCCAGCTAGCAGTAAATAATGACAGGGCTTTATTGCTGCTTGCTAACTAATGTCATAATTCTTGGAGAAGAATCAAGATTTGCCTCACTATAATTTTGAAAGAACCGAGCAGGTGATAGCAACCACTCATTTAAAAAAAAGGAAAGAAGCGTGTCAAAGATCAAAGTCTTTGATTTCAGATGCCGATGGCAAAAGGTCAGATGGCAAAAGGTCAGAAGCTAACACAACAAACTCTGTAATTGTAGTCTCACACTATTATTCTTTAGTTTGTAACAGTGCTGCATGCACACAGCCCTGTCTGTGCCTCATTTCAAATCACTTGAGCTTCTTATATGAGAGAGAAACTAACCTTGACAGCCCAGCACGAAAGATAAAGTACCTATAGTAACGAGATTAGCTAACTTTAATGAAACTGTAAGATCAGAATAATGTGTCGTGCTTACCCTCTTGTGACCAAACAGGCTCAGTACCACCTAAACTAAAAGAAAGGCCCCCCCTTTCTTAAAGGCTGGGCTGCTAGCATGAAACTTGAGCAAACAAAGAGAGCACAAGTGCCAACTCGTTAATTATTCATGCCTGGCGTGTAGTAATTGGTCACCTGGCCAAGTATAACTTTGAAAGAACTTCTGCCCAAAGCGGAGAACTCTCCAACCCCCCCCCCCAGGAGACACAGTTTGTAAAGTGGCCTTTTACAATCATCTCCCTACCTCCAATCTTTATCTCAGCATAACTCCGTCCTTGCCGACTCGATTATTTCCCTCGTTATCTTTCTTATCAAGAGCTCTCGGTAATCTGCAGACTGCAACAGCTTATGTGAATCACTTGGAATCAAGTCTATTACCCACCCTGTAAATGCTGGGTAACATGATATCTGCACGCTGTAACTGAATAAATCAACTCCTCTGCCTACGCTGCATCACATCAGTAGCGTAAGTAAATAAACTTTCTATGTAACCATTATGCTTTAAATCATCTGACTCCTGCTTGCCATTAACACCCACCTGTCCGGTCATAAATCCCCCCCTTGCACCAAGCTGGTCGTGCTTACAAATCTTGTCTTCGCCATTGGCAAACATGTTAGACAACAAGTTTGCCAAGAGTAAGGTGTGTAGAAACAGAAACATTAAACCTGAAGTGTTTATTAGAGAATATTCAAGTACATCAAATTTGAACCTCCAAGAACATTTGAAATCTGGGGTGAGGGGGGAGGTAAGCAGGGGCAGAGAGGAGGGAAAGGGGGAATAATGACCACGTCATGCAATTTTCAGATCCAAATCAGAACCAATTAACACATCTTAAAATCTAGCACACTGACTACTTGCCATGAATTACTAACAGGAAGGTCTGTATGTTGAGAATTAGGCAGCATATCAATTCTGAACAAGCTCATTAGAGAAACAGCGTGAAGCTTTTTGTGGACCAGTCATAGATAAAACATTGGGTCCTGGAAGCCATGGAGCATGGCTGCTGAAGTCTTCCAACCTTGGTGTTATATAGTTTGTGGTTGCTAGTCTCCCAGTCCCAGGGGTGAATGAAGTGGCAGCTGTGGTCTCCTAGCTTTTGAGTTTCTTGTGTCGTCAGGGGTGAGAGACTGTAACAGCTGCATCTCCCAGCTGTGGGGAGTACATTGGGTGCCCCCACATCTGGTAGCCCTATCAGTTCGGGGGCTCCCAGGTATGGGAGTTTGCTTCTTGCTGGTGCAGGTGAAGCCCAGAACTGGGCTCCCCTTGCACTGGCAATAAGGTGCACTGGGATCTAATGCACAATCCCATAATCACGCCTCCTGCTATGGATATATGGCATGGCAGGAGGGGTGACTGTGTGCATCATGTATTAGATCTCATTGGGCCCTTACCTGCATGTGTAGAGGGGCCCTAATAATTCAAAAGAATCTGTTAGTGTCCATTTTGCTCTCCCCAAATTGGCTGATAGTGGGCACCATCAATATGAAAATCAGCACAGATTGATATTAACCTATTGACAGAGTAATTGCCAGAATTTGTTACTTGTATGAAATAGTACTCCAATCAGGGTTTTGTTACATCAGTGCCACTCAACATGAGGAGCATGTGGAAAATTGAAGTCTCCTATTCCAAAATGTAATTTTCTTAGGCAATAATCAGTGGGATGTGAGAATGCTGCAACCAAAAGAATAAAGGATTTTCAGAAATGGCAGAAAGAAAGGACAGATGGGGAGAGGAAGCTATCCCAGGCTTCCTGTAATAGAACCATTGTACTCGCTTCTTGTGTCCAGCTCCAAATCCAACAACCAGCTAATTCAGAGGCTGGCAACATTTTTCAGCAGAGCGCTAAAAACACTTGCAACCTCTATCTGGAAGATCTTGGTGTGCCAGGGTGGATGGCAAGGGAACTGGGAGGGGGCCCAATCCTTGTTGTGGTAGCACAGTCCAGATCCCTTTGCTGCTGTCCATCCCAAGGCATGTATACACCTGCTGCTGGCAATGAGCCAGGCCAGGGATCTGCAGACCCTGGTGCAGCTGCTTGCAGCCTCCTTGCTGCCTGTTGCAAACTGCCTGGGCCCCATGGTGGGCAGCAGGGCCCTATCCAGAGCCCAGGCTGGCTGTTGCAGGCAGCCAGAAGGTTTGCAAGCAGCTGCCCCAGGGTCTGTGGAATCCCAGCCTGGCTTACTGCCAGAAGCAGGTGCACACGTGCCTTGGGCCAGATTGTGGGAAAGGGGTCAGGGCTGCAGTGCTACAACAAGGATCAGGCCCCCTGCCGCTCCCTGCCATCCACTCCAGGGGCATGTGCACCTGCCACCGCTGACAAACTGGGCTGCGGCTCTGTGGACTCTGGTACAGCTGCTTGCAGCTTCCTGGGTATCTGCCACAGCCAGCCTGGGCTCTGGGCAGGCCCCTGCCACAGATCCCAAACTGCTCTAGGCAGGTGGTGGGGAGGCTGAAGCAGCTGCACTGGGGTCCACAGAACCCCAGCTTGGCTTGTTGTTGTTGGTGGGTGCTCCAAGTAGATGGCAGGGGAACTGTGAGGGGTCTGATTCTTGTTGTGGCAGTGAAGTCCTGGCCTCTTCCTCACCATAGGCTCGGAGGTGTGCACGCTGGGTAAAATGCCTTTGCACTTGTGCTGGGGGTTGCCGACCCCTGAGCCAACTCAAATGTCCCACATCTAACAGATTTTTCCCCTGAAGAAAGAAAAGACAGATTCGGTAAGTGGCCAAGTAATTAACATTTATATTGATTTGATGCAAAAGATACTCAGAGAGCAGATACTTTTGGATGCAGATCAAAGAGAAACATATATACCAAAAATCTTAGGCAAACTAAAACTAGAACTGAGATGAAGCCACCCAACTGTTTGACTAGAGTCACCTCTTTGACATGAAATTCCCCTCGCTTCTTGCAGCTTTGCTTCTGTGCCTGCCCAGAAGAGCCCAGGCCTGAGCAACTAGTTGCCTAGCTCCCACCTAATTCCCAGGTGATATAGAAATTTAGGTGGAATGTGGGGTCCCTGAGGGTCCTGGTCCAGTGGATGTCCTCAGTTACTCCTAATGGACACCAACATAGAGCTCAGTACAAAATACAGCTACTATGGCCCTGTTCTTGCAAAAGCAGAGTAATGTTGCTTGCACTTTATTTAATAACATAGCAATTAAAGTGCTCTGCCAAGGAAATGGGAGACCTGGCTTCTAAGCCTTCACCAGCAGGAAGGGGGCTATTGGGGTCTGCCTCTTGGGGATGGCTATGGTGCCCTCTAGAATTTACTTTGACCCCTGCCCTATCCTCTAGTTCCTCAGGCTCACTGGCTATACCTCAGTATGTTGCTCCACTATTCTTATCCTGAGAACCCCTATCTGCCCAGTCCTTGTATCCTAACCTGAGCAGAGCACACACACTTGCCCCCATCTGTCCTCAACAGGCTGCCTTGTGTAAGGAACCTACCCTTCAGGCCTTCACCCACACCACAGGCTACATTTGGGGCATCTACCCCTCAAGGCCTTCACCCTCCCCTGCCCAGCCCACCTAGATTTCAACCCCTTTACCCAGGCTTCAACCCCTGCAGCCTACTGGGTCCCAGACTCTTACAGGGCTCAATCTGGGCTTCAGCCCCCTAGCAAAGAGTACTTCCCAAATACTCCCCACAGGGCCTCCACTTGCCTCTACGGCCACAATCCAAGCTTCCAGTTAGATGCTTAAAAAAACACCTACAACACAGAAACACTTTTTTTTCCTCAGCAGAACACCTTCCTCTTACAAAGTCAAGGCCAGTCAGACTGTAGCCCCAGGATCAGGCTTATATACACTTTTCTCCTTCCCCTTCCAGTCACCTGACCTGGCTAAAGGGTAAAAGGGCTCAGATGCTGCTACTTTTCTCTATAGGCAGCCTTCCATTCTCCTGCCTGTAGGCTGAGCTCTCTGTCCCTTTTTCCTAGGCTGTCTTTCCTTACTGCTCTTTGTAGCTAGGCTTTCTGCAAACTGCCCTTGTTCTGCTGGCTCTTGCCCCCAGTGTTGGGGCTGTTCATTTACCTAATTCCTTATAAGATGCACTGCCTCACCCTGCCCTTACTTTTACCTCTTTCCAATAGCAGGAATAAGGGTCTTTTGCTGCAGGAGGTTCAAATCCATAACTTTTGACTTCCCAGGAAGCAGGGAGTTAAACACCAGACTGTAGCTAGGCTTGTGGGGTGGGCTGAGGAACAACTTAATTTTCCAGATGAAGCTGTGCAATATAGACCCAAGAATCCAAGAGGTCTGGGACCAGAGAGGACAAACAAGAAGTACCATGATTATAGAGTAGTTGCTAAAGTACATAGTTGAGAAGGGGAGACCTAGGCCCTTGTCCTTACTCCTAGGATTATTGAGACCTTTATTCACTTCCTTGGTGTTTGGAAAAGGGAGTGGAACAGTCCCAGTGAGATAGTCTCATCTCCCTGTCCTGAGGAAGAAAGATTTTTCTGGTAGCTTGGATAGAAGAAGGTGGGAACATATCTTTGATACCCTTTTCAGCTGTGGTCCTTAAACATGGTAATAAGCAGGAGTGGATCCAGAGGGAGTGTGGTGGTACAGTTGCACCTAACTTTTTGCAGTAAATTAGTCTACTGTGTAGTAAAGCGCATGTGTAGATGCACCCTCAGGCATGTGTAACAGGTCAGAACAGATGAACAGTATAGATGAATTTGTGGTCATTTCTGGCCTTAAAATCTATGAGTAAATCTGAAAAGTGGTTTGTGGGGGGCAAAAGGGATCATTTTTTTTGTCCCTTGTCCTGTCTGAGGGAGAAAGATAATGCCTTTGTAATGTTCCGCCTCCCTTCACCTGAGTGGAAGGAGAAAACATTTTAGTCTCACAAGGTGAATATGTCCTTAATGATGTAGAAATGAGTATCTACAGCAATCACAGATGAGTAAAGGTGTGGAGTCATTACACAGTTACACTATGGAGTAAATTGGTTTTCAACTGTAGTAAAAGTAGAATGGATACACAGTTGTGTAGGGTGGGCAAGATAATTTTAGGAAGGATAATTTCAGTGTGCTTAGGAGCCTAGTCAATGACACACTGCAGGAGAAGAGTATTGGTGAGATGGGAGTCCAGGAAGGGTGGTCATTCCTAAAGAAAGTGAGCCTTTGGGCACAGAGGGAGACTATCACAGTATGAGGGAAAAGGGGGAAAGGAGCCAAAAAACTTCCTTGACTAAACAGGGAAATCCAGGGGAGCCTATAAGGGCAAAAAAGAAGGCATACAGGAAGTGGCAGCAAGAGGAAGCTACCAAGGAGGAGTATACCTACATGGCCTGCACTTGCAGGGAGGATGTTAGAAAGGCCAAAGCAACTACAGAGCTGAGGCTGGCAACACAAATTAAAGACAACAAAAAGTCTTTTTTTAGGTATGTAGGGAGTAAAAGGAAGGTGTAGGGCAGCATAGGGCCCCTACTGAGCAAGGAGGAGCAATTAGTGGCAGAGAGGGGGGGACAAGGCTAAGCTATTCAATGAATCTTTTGCCTCAGTGTTCCTGAACAGGGCTCAAGATAAGTCTCCTAATGGGTTCTTAGATGGACATCAGAGGGACACCAGCCCACCAACTGTTGACACAGACTTGGTGCAAAGTCACTTAGATGGACTGGATATGTTCAAGTCAGCAGGCCTGGATGAGCTGCATCTGAGGGTATTGAAGGAATTGGCTGGGTGTTATAGCTGAACCACTGGCATGGCTATTTGAGTGCTGGGTGCACTGGTCAGGTCCCGGAGGACTGGGAAATGACCAATGTGGTCCTTATTTTCAAGAAGGGGAGGAAGGAGAATCCAAGTAATTATAGGCCAGTCAGTCTCACCTCCATCCTTGGAAAAGTCTTTGAAAAGATTATGAAGGATCATATTTGAGGGAGTCCAGCAGGAAAATAATACAGCAGGAAAACCAGCATGGATTTGTAGCAGGTAGATCATACCTGACCAATCTGTTTTCATTTTATGACAGAGTCACAAAATGCTTAGATACAGGAGTAGAGGTGTGTGGCAGGGCACTGTTGGTGCCTGCCACTTTAAGAGTGGAGTCAAGCAGTCAGCAGGTGCTTGACTGTGGTGGCCATTTTAGATCTCTGGCTGCCTAAATAAACAGGGCAGTTTGCTGCTGGCAGAGCAGGCAGTAATGTTGCCTGGCTGCAAGGCTCTATGTAACATCTCGGAGGTAAAGACAGGAGCTGTAGGGGATGGTTTGGAGGCTCCTTGTTCTGGGTATGACCTAAAACTGCACCCTGCCAGAGTGGGTGGCCTGGAGGGGCTCTCACTGATGCGGGAGCCCCCATAAAATGCCAGGCCAGTTACCACCCTGGTGAAAGGTGGGTAGGGGAGCCTTTACCCCAGCCCTCACCTTTGGGTGGGTTATGTAACATTGGAGGTAGTGGGGCCAGGCATGACTGTGGCCACCTGAGCCCTGTGGGGTGCAAGACCCTGAGGAGTGAGAGTTGGGGCCAGGCACAGCTGCAGCCACCTGAGCCTTGTGGGGTGTAGGACCCTGAGGAAAGGTATCTGGGACCAGGCATGGCTATGGCCACCTGAGCCCACCGGGGAGGGAAGCCCCATGGCCCCAGTGAGGGGATGGTATGGAGCCCCAGTGAGTGGCTGGAGATGTGGAGCCCCAGTGAGGGGGAGTGTGAGATGTAGACCCCCAGTGGGGGGGTGGTGTGGAGCTCCAGTGAGAGGGGTGGAGATGAGGAGCCCCAGTAAGGGGAAAAGTAGAGGGCTGGGAGCCCAGTATGTGAGTCTGCATAGAGTTGCCCCAAGAAGGGGCCAGGGCAAGCTTAGACCTGGTTGGGTAATTGGCTGGCCACTACCCCAGTGAGGGTTGTGGGAGAGGCCCAAAAGGTGGTATGTCTGCCACACAAGGTATGAGCTAGCTAAAGCCTATGGCCTAAGGGGCCCACTCCAAGAAGAAGCAAGGCAGTACAAGTTGTTGACATGTGAAAGAGACCCTGTAAGAGAGGATGGAGTGTGAGATGCCCTAGTGAAAGGAGGGTGATATGAATGTGGGTGTGACTCAAGCCTGACAATAAGGTCTAAGCTTGGTCTGGCTGTAGGCTGGGAGCATTGTCACCTGGATGCCATCTGTGAGGCTTGGGCTGTGGTGTAGGGCAGAAACAGAGCTGCAGGTAGTGCCTCCAGCATTGGGGCAAGATTTGGCAACCTCCCATCTTAATTAACAACAAGGTGTGGCAGGTGAGACAGGTGGGTGGCATGCCCAAAGGCAAGTGGGGAAACTAGCACTGTGGTTAGCCGAGGAGTTCTACTTTGCCACAATGTGGATGTCATTTTCTTGGACTTTAGCGAGGCCTTTGATAAGTATCTCATTCTATTCTCATAAATAAATTAAGAGGCTGACACAGATGTTTGCATGGTCTAGTGAGTGGCAAATTGGCTTAGCAGTTGCACGCAGAGACTGGTAGTAGATGCATTGGGATCAACCTGGAAGAATGTGGGTAGTGGGGTCCCACAGGGTTAGGTCCTTCATCAGTGACTTGGATGTGGATGTGAAGTGTACTCTGTCCAGGTTTGTGGCTGATACTAAATTGTGGGGTGAAGTATACGTTCCAGAGGGTAAGGAACAATTGCAGACAAACCTGGATAGGTTAGAAAAGTGGGCAGTACATAATAGGATGCAGTACAACAAGGGCAAGTGCAGAGTCCTGCACCTAGGGTGCAAAAATATCCAGCACATCTACTGGCTGGGAAGTGACCCTCTCAGCAGCACAGGAGCAGAAAGGGGTCTTGGAGTCATAGTGGGCTCCAAAATGAACATGAGTTGTCAGTGTGATGAAACCATCAGTAAAGCTAACCACACTTTATCATGCATCAGCAGATGCATGACAAATAGATCCAAGGAGGTGATACTTCCCCTCTATGCGGCATTGGTCAGACTGTGGTTGGAGTACTGTGTTCAGTTTTGGGCACTGTACTTCAAGAAGGATGTTGATAGACTTGAGAGCGTCCAGAGGAGGGCTGCTCATATGTTTAGGGGTTTACAGAACAAGCCCTATGAGGAGAAACTGAGGGACCTGGACCTCTTCAGCCTCTGCAAGAGAAGGCTGAGAGATGATCCTGTGGCTGCCTACACATTCATTAGGGGGACACAGCAAAGAATTGGAGATGCTCTGTTCACCAGGGCACCTCTTAGAGAAACAAGGAACAATGGTTACAAACTGACAGAGAGCAGGTTTAGGCTAGATATCAGGAAAAACTTCTTCATGGTAAAAGGGTGACCAAAACTTGGAATGGGCTTCCAAGGGAGGTGGTGCTTTTCCCTACCTTGGGGGTCTTTAAGAGAAGGCTGGATAGGCATCTGGCTGGGGTCACCTGACCTCAGCACTCTTTCCTGCCTAGGCAGGGGGTTGGACTCAATGACCTGTTGAGGTCCCTTCATCTATGAATGTACAACCTTGCAGTGGACCTATGAAGTATCATGTGTCTGTCCTTTACCTTAGAATTTCATCCCAGAGTAGTCCTTTGCTCAATGCTTACAGGCTATTACCAGCACCCTTGCCATGTGGAAGTGAGGTGCTGTAAGTACCTCTACCTCAGAGCTGGCCATTTGTCCACTACTTACTCTGTAATAAATTTATTTTGTAGTAAAATCCAAATCCAGGGTAAATTACTTTACAGTAATTGTGTCAAATGTCCACATCCTGAGTGCAATACCATAACTGAGAGAGGATGACCAAGGTGGCAGCCTAGGAAGCTACCTTTAAGCAGGCTAGTGGGGTGTGTGCAAAAATAGCTGCAGGTGGTGGTTGGCCATGCTGTTGCTACCAGCAGTGTGACAGCCAGCATTGCCCCATGTATCACTGCTGCCCAGGACATGGAACTGCCCCATTACTCCTCTGCCTGCATATGTGATGCTTTCATTTCCAACCCCTTCAGGGCCTACAGAACATTCACTATGCCAGGGATGGATTATTATCTTGGCTACTGGCAAAATACAGAAGGAATGAATGGTTAGCGCAGTAGATCTGTATTTTGGATACAGGGGTTTGTGTTTGTCTGGGGCCTCTATCACATTAAATTGAGGTAAAAAGATTTCAGTGGATGAAGGATCCAATATACTTAGTTCATCCCTAGGATTATTTTTTAAATCATACCTTGATTCAGTATATTCTAAAGAATGAGGCTTTGCAGCATGCTGCATTTCTTCTGCTTCCTATTAGGTATGCCTACACATGCAGAGGCTCTGGGGTAGGTATAATCTGGAGGCATTTATACATCAGAGGCAGCAGGAGCAGATTTGCTGCTCATGGCAGCAGTCTGCTCCTATGCCTGCCAGCTCTGCAATGGCCCCTTGAAGCAGCCAGGGGGAGCTCTAGGCTTCACCTGAGTGCTAGCCCAGGGGCTGGCAGGGACCATGGAGCTAGGAGATAGCTGTCTCCTGGCAGGGCTGGGACATTGCACACTGCACCTGGGAGCTGCCTCCTGCCAGGGCAGGTTTTGACACTGGACCCTTGGCAGGGACAATGACCCCATGCCGCAGCAGTAGGGAGCTCCCAGCCTTTGCCCCCTGATTGTGATTGCAGAGTGGGGGCTGGAAGAGTCTTATCTCCCAACCTCAGGTCTGCTACCATGGAGCTGAGGCTGGGAGATAAGAATCTCCCATCCCTACTCCATGATCATGATTATGGAGTAGGGGCTGGGAGCTCCCTGCTGCTGGGGCAGCGGGACATTGTCCTTTCCCAGGCTTCAGTGGTGGAGCCTGCCTTGGCAGCAGATGGCTGCTTGGGGGGAGGGCAGGGCAGGGAGCAATCTCCTGCCCCCTGCTGCCTGGCTGACCAGGAGCAAATTTGCTCCTGGTTGGCCATCTACACATGCCGTACCACACAGTAATTGCTCCAATCCTGAATAAGTTTGCTACCTGTAAATACAAGTAGCAAATTTACTCAGGAGTAAACTACTGTGCACTAAACATCTGCACACATAGCTAGTGATGCTTACTGTGCAGTAAAGTGATCCTTACTGTGCAGTAATTTGCTTTAATCTTGAGTAAAAACTCTCTTGTGTAGATATGCCCCTTCATGAACAGCAAGCGTATTCATTTAATTCCTGGCACAGATAATTTTCCCTCCACCCCCTCCAAATTTGCATTCAATTCCTTCCAGTTTGCTTCTTTTTGATAGATAATTTAGACCACAGTGGTAAAATAAGTCAGTTTTCACCCATGCTGCAGTATGTTCCATTTTGTTCAATAACTAGGGAATCCTATGTAGAAGCTCAGTTGGAATAAACTCTGGTTGCGTGTGAAGCCCTACAGCATGTAGTCAATGCACAGAATGCTTCATAGATTTCATAGACATTAGGGGCTAGATGGGACCTTATGAGATTGAGTGGAGTCCCCCTGCCATAGGTAAGAAATCTGCTGGGGTCAAATGATCCCAGCAAGATAGGCATCCACACATTTTTGAATGAGTCCAGAGTAGGTGCTTGCACAACCTCTGGTGGGAGTTTGTTGCAGACCCTGGACACTGGGACTGTAAAGAAGTTTTTCCTTATATCCAGTCTCAACTGGCCTTCCAGAAGTTTGTGGCCATTAGACTTTGTTATCCTTTAGGGAGCCCTTGTGAATAACTGTTCTCCCAGGTCCTGATGCACCACCCCTTTTATATACTTATAGGCTGCCACCAAGTCCCCCCTGAGTCTTCTCTTCTCCAGGCTGAACAGTCCCAGGTCCCTCAACCTCTTCTCATAAGGCTTGCTCTCTTGGCCTTTGATCATGTGGGTGGCTCTCCTTTGGATTCTATCAAGCTTATCCACAATCCTCCTAAAGTGGGGGGACCAAAACTGGATGCAGTACTCCAGCGGTGGCCTCACTAAGGCCGTGTAAAGTGGGAGGATGATGTCCCTGGTTTTGCTTGAGATGTATTGGTAGATGCAAGCCAGAGTTTGGTTTGCTTTGCCGGCTATGGCATTGCATTGGTGGCTCATGTTCATCTTGTAGTTAATTAAGACCCCAACGTTTCTTAAGATGATAGCAAATTCATGTGTAGTTTGTAGTTAGGTGAAGCTGTTGTGGAAGCTGTTTACTACCAGGATAGTAAAATCTGAGGGGTTAAATGTGCATATACATTTTAGAAATGATTTTACAGCTATGACAGCACATAAGAAGGTAATGTGGTATCATATAACAGATGCCTTCTGTAAAACTTCAACTTTACATGACTTCCTAATTTTTTTAAAGCCATGTCTTCTGTATTGCAGCTGAAGCCCATTATCTGTTCCATCTCTGATTCATAACAGTGACTGTGATAGGACCAGTGGATGGATATTTATTCAGAAGATTGCATTTTACTCCCTGAGATAGCCCAAAGAACTCAATGGACAGGCTTATAAAGAAAGACACTAATGATAATAAGTAAGCTAACCACAGGATATATTAAAGTCACATGATTTGGCATAACATTGGTCTTTCAACTTTTCTTGATTTTTAAAAAAAATTTAATTTCTATACAATAAAATGAAGTTTTATTGCTTCATTTTCAGTGCCCTGCAATTTGCCTCTCTTTATGAAATGTAGAGCTCCAGCTGTAGAAAGCTGGTGCTCCAGCTGAGAGCTAATCACAATAATTTATTTTACTAATTTCAAATAAATGCTTTGAAAATTCAGTCCAAACCATAGGGGTTGAGCACTGCCAAAAATCTGACTTTATCTTCTTTTGGGCAATTTCTATACCTATTTAATGCCTAGGCTTCACTTTTGGATACTAAATATATAATAATGGTAACTTAATTTTCATTTTAGGTGAGGGCTTTCTAAGGATCCTGATGGTAACTAGATGCTTACTGGGCATGGCTACACATGAATTTGTGTACCTAAACTTAATGCACCTGACCTTAAGATGCATTAAGGCGATTTGGGTGCATGTCTGTCTACATGTGGATGCCTTAAGGTGCCTTAACGTGGCTCACTGGGCAGCCTGCTATTGTCAGCACCCTGGACAGCCCCTAGAAGACCATGTCAGCATAGCCAGGTGGTGCAGGCCAGTGCTGGCTGAGGGGAGCCTCCAGACATGGTTGGCCTAGCTGGCCAGAGCCAAGCATGCGGGGCTCTGTGTTACTGCCAGATACCATGAAGAAAAAGAGGCAGCAGGTGCTGTTCTGCAAGCACAAATTCAGGAGCGGTGGTTCTGGCAGCAGTTGATGTCTGGTAAGTCAAGAGAGAAGGCATGAGGGCTCCTGTGAAAGCATAGTGGGAAAGCCACCCTGTGACTCTCTGCAAGAGAAGGGAGCAGTGCAGCACAAGTAGGGCCTTTGATAGCAGTTCCCCCATGCCTCCCTTGGGGTGGGTTTGCTGGCCAGGCAATACCACCCTGCAGGGGTGGGATGCTTCATTACCTGCCTGGGATTCAGGTGCCTAAGCTGGGGCTTCTACCTGGGACAGCAGGCGGGCTAGGACCATGTTGACCCCCAGGGCCTGGCACAGGTTTCCCTTCTCCACCCACCTCCATCCCAGGCAGGCGCCCAGCCTCTGTGCCACACTGTGGATGGGAGAGGTGTCGGATCCTGGTCACTCTGCATGGCTTAGCTCTCTCCTTGGCCTGCCTAACCCAAGGCTGAGCTCTCCGCCACATGTGCCCAGCCAGCCAGGGCTGAACCACACAGTCCCCAGGATCTGATGTTGCCTCTCCCATCCACAGTGTCCGGCGCGGAGGGAGCAGGGAAAGCCATGCCAGGTGCTGAGGGCAGTTGCGGTCCCAGCCCA
Source organism: Crocodylus siamensis (assembly GCF_052110815.1). Classification (NCBI taxonomy): domain Eukaryota; kingdom Metazoa; phylum Chordata; order Crocodylia; family Crocodylidae; genus Crocodylus; species Crocodylus siamensis. Next base: position 161,654,685 of record NC_143396.1, on the reverse strand, counting down.
CTTGGTGTCCTGGGTGGGAGCCCCAGCATGGGCTTCTAAGGGTGCCTGAATCCCAGGGGAGCAGCAAGATGTCCCTCTCTTGTAGGGCTGCATTGCTAGGTCAGCAAACTTGCCTTGAGGGACAGGTGCAGGGGAGCCATTAGCAAAGGCCCTGTCAATGTTGCGCTGCCCTCTTCCCTTGCAGGGAGTCATGAGGGGGTGGGAGGGGGGGTTTCAGCTGTGCTTTGACAGGAGCCCTTGTGCTGACTGAACACACACTGACAGGGACAGCTGCTACCAGAACTGCTGCTCCTGCGTCTGCACTTGCAGAACAGCACTTGCCACTTCTTTGTCTTAGCGGTGCCTGGCAGCAGCATGGGGGCCCCTGGACTTGGCTCTGGCTCACTCAGTCACATAGCCTTCAGATGCCGTACGGCATCTATATGTGGGTTAAGGTACCTTAACTAATCATGTCTAAATTCAATATTTGCTTTATGCAAGTTTAGGCTTGATTAGCCTAAAATTACCATTTTTAAGGTGCATTAAGGGTGCACACATGTAGACCCGTACCCCTAATACACCTAAAAATGGCTAATTTGCCTTAAACCACCATGTGTAGGTTCACCCATTGAAATGCAATGGAAGTAGGGTTCCTGACTCCCTTGGACTAAATTAAAATCCCCCCCATGGATGTTAATAAATTATGAAAGCCAAAACCAAACCTAACACAATGTAGCATTCAGACTAACTGCAAAGTTAGAAGTATTATAAGGAATATTTTGAAGTGCATGTGTGTCCTCTTGTGCACAATTCTCTACCACTCCTTTTTGTGCTGTAAGTGAATGGGAATCTACAGCCATCTTCAGGGTATAGTTGCTTCTCTTCTGCTTCTAGCCACCCCTATTTGCTCAGAAGGGCATGTACTGTTCATGCAAATCCTGCATGAGCCCCATCTCCTCCTGGCCACTGGAGTACTGATCCAGGCAAGTCTAACATGTCTGTGCAGGGTAATCTCACTCCTCTTCCTGCCCTCTTGTGCAGCTATATTACACCAGGCACAACATAGTTTATATAGATTATGTGAATTACTGCACCTGAGGAAGCTTTATTTTACCTCAGTCACGAAATACCGCTTGCACAGTTTGGATCACTACAACATGTCTGTATTTCTGTTGCACAGCTAGCATGTCCCTGTTAATTAAGCCATATGTTATATATACTTTTCTAATAGACTCTTTCTCCCCCTGCAGTGCTAGCCCCTTCTATTATCTCTGATTCTCACATGGGTAAATCTTGTGCCTCTGCATCCAGGAAAAGGGCACATATAGTGCATGTCTTTAAGGAATGGAAGGGGGATCTGATGAATTGCAGACCAGTCAATCTGAGCTTGATACCTGGAAAGATCATGTGGGGTAACCTCTATGTATCAAGTGGGGTAACCTCCACGTCAGATTTTTTAAATATCTTTGTTAATGATTTTGAAAATTGGATTGAATGCATGCTTATCAAATGTGCAGATGACCTGAACTTTGGATTGCATAATTGCATGCACAAATACAGGTTAGAAAATGTTTGTCAAGTCTGCAGTATAGCAGAGAAGTATTTGGGGGTTACAGTAGATCATAAGCTGCAAATGAACCAACAGTGTTCTCGTGTTGTCAAAATAGCCAATGGCATACTAGTTGTATTAACAGGAGTGTCACTTGAAAATCAAGGGAAGTGATTCTTCTCCCCTTTTTTGGCACTGGTGAGGCTTCCCCTGGAGTTCTGTGCCCAGTTTTGGGCCCCATACTTAAAAAAAAGAGTACAGACAGATTGGAAAGAGTCCAGCAGAGAGTGACAAAATGATTAGATGCTGGGGAAATATGATTTATGAAGAAAGGCTGAAAGAACTAGGTTATTTAGTCTGAAGAATAGAAGACTTGATGGCAGTGGGAGAGGTGGGGGAGGGGAGGGGTCTGGTGATCTGATAACAGCCTTCAAATACCTGAAGGCGAAGTATAGAGATAATGGAGATATGCTATTTTCTTTGGCTTTAAGGGGAAAGACTAGAAGCTTCAAGCTGCAGCAGAGGCAATTTAGGTTGGAGGTTAGGAAGAACTCTCTAACTATTGTCAGGGAAGGGGGCCCCGGTGTCACAGTGGGCCGAGCACGAAAGAACAGGTGGGATTAGTGGCAAGGAGTCAGAGCGGTCAGGAGGCATATGGTTTCAAAACAGAGCAAATTTTATTGTTTACTTACGCTACGAGATGGTGAGGTAGCATAGGCAGGTCAACTTAGTTACAGAATGAGAAAGGATAACGAGAAGCAATGACCAAGAAACAAAGCCGAGGTCGGTAACGGTGAAGAACGAACGCTAAATGAGGTAACCGGAATGAGTCGAGTTGAATCAGAAACGCGGAACGATGAACGAGGCCGGAATGTGGTAAACGAGTTGAAAACATTGAACAGGTGGCCGAAACGTAGATAACTGGAACGTGAAACGAGTAAACAATAATCAGTAACAAAATGGTCAAGATGAGATGAGCGTTTTATAATGAGGTACGCCAAGGCACAACGGTGGCGGGGAGACCAGCGGAGCTCTGGGAAGCGAACCAGGGCTCTAGGCCTAAGAGGCTCTCCTGAAGCAGTCTCTGCGGTAGCAGTCTCTGCTCAGGTCGGGTCTGGTCTCCGCTGTGGGCGGAAACTTACAAGCCTTAAATATGATTCGGTCAGCCAATCAAATAGTTCTCCTTTTGGAAAATTCTAGCTCATTCTGGTATAAGCCTGCGCATGCGCATGTTGCTAACTCAGATTACCTCATGGCAGGATCATGATTGACAAGCGTGGAGTCAATTATGGGGCATGTGTTGGGCATGCTCACTAGCCCTCTGGGGATATTCCACAGCTTGTCTGCGCTTGTCTATGCTTAACACTGTGTTAGCCAGCACTCTTTTTAAATTTGGTTGTGACATGCCCCCTTGCTGGTAACACACGTGTTAACATTTCCCAATTAACATTCAACAGTCGTTTTTGTCTCATACATCAACATGAGTAGGTATACTTGTATATACAGCAACAGATAAACTTTGTAACTTTCGTTTTAAAAATTGGAGAACACAACACACTATAGTAATTACTATGACTAAAATGAATAGGAAAGACAATAAAGGGGTCAATAAATTCAGTAACCAAGAGGAGGCATCCCAACCCAACCAATTAAATATCCGGGATAACCAACCCTTTCCAATGCCAGAAACGGCATTAACATCTTTCGCAATTCTTTGGATTTCTATCACCTGGTCTTTTAGGGGAAGAGAAACATTGGGAATAGCCAGACAGCGCATATCTCGTGATAAATTCAGGTATTGGCAAAGACCTCCATGCTGGATGAGTAGGGCATCCAAGGCCAAACGGTTTTGCATCGTCATCTGGGAGGTTGCCTGCAGTTGTTTATCCATCATAGTTTCATAGTTTCATAGTAGCTAGAGTCGGAAGGGACCTAGGTAGATCATCTAGTCCGACCCCCTGCCTTGGCAGGAAAGAGCACCGGGGTCAGATGACCCCGGCAAGGTGCTCATCTAACTTCCTTTTAAAAATCCCCAGGCTAGGAGCCTGCACCACTTCCCCTGGAAGCCGGTTCCAGGCCCTAGCCGCCCTGACTGTGAAGTAGCGCCTCCTAATATCTAATCTAAACTTACCCTCCGCCAGCTTGTGACCGTTATTCCTGGTCACTCCTGGCAGCGCACGGGGGAACAGGGACTCCCCCAGTACCTGCTGATCCCCCCTGACCAGTTTGTAGCAGGCCACAAGGTCCCCCCTTAACCTTCTCTTGTGGAGGCTAAACAGGTTCAGGTCCCGTAGCCTCTCCTCATAAGGCCTGCCCTGCTGACCCCTGATCATACGAGTGGCCCTCCTCTGAACTCTTTCCATATCGTCCACGTCCCTCTTGAAGTGTGGCGCCCAGAACTGGACGCAGTACTCCAGCTGCGGCCTGACCAGTGCCGCATAGAGGGGGAGGATCACCTCCCTGGACCTGCTCGAGATGCATCTGTGGATGCATGACAGGGTACGGTTGGCCTTCTTGACTGCCTCCCCACACTGCCGGCCCATGTTCATCGTGGAGTCAATGACGACTCCAAGATCCTTTTCCGTCTCCATGCTGGCAAGAGGGGAGTTCCCCAACCTGTAAGTGTGGTGCCGGTTCTTCCTCCCCATGTGCAACACCTTGCACTTATCAGTGTTAAACCCCATCCTATTCTCATCTGCCCACCGTTGCAACCTGTCAAGGTCAGCTTGTAGCCTATTGCACCCTTCTAGTGCACCCACATCCCCCCACATCTTAGTGTCATCAGCAAACTTGAACAGGGTGCTTTCTACCCCGTCATCCAAGTCACTGATGAAGATGTTGAACAGTGCGGGCCCGAGGACCGAGCCCTGTGGAACCCCACTGCCCACGTCCTTCCAGGTCGAGAAGAACCCATCCACTACCACCCTCTGGGTGCGGCCCTCCAACCAGTTGGTGACCCATTTGACCGTGTGGGCATCGACACCACAGTCTCCCAGCTTTTTGATGAGGACAGGGTGAGAGACAGTGTCGAAAGCCTTCCGGAAGTCCAGAAAGACTACATCCACAGCAACCCCTGCGTCTAATGATTTGGTGACCTGATCGTAAAAGGCCACCAGGTTGGTCTGACAAGACCTGCCACTGATGAACCCATGTTGGTTGCCCCTGAGCATGCATTCCCCCGCAAGGCCCTCCTGGATGTGTGCCAGGATAATTTTTTCAAAGAGGTTACCCGGGATTGAGGTAAGACTAACTGGCCTGTAATTTCCCAGGTCCTCTTTTTTTCCCTTTTTGAAGATAGGGACCACATTGGCCCTCTTCCAGTCCTCCGGCACCTCACCAGAGCACCACGAGTGCTCATAGAGCCGTGCCAGGGGTCCCGCAATGACCTCGGCCAGTTCTTGTAGAACCCTAGGGTGAAGATCGTCCGGACCAGCGGACTTGAACACGTCCAGCCTCTCCAGAAGTACCCTAACTAACTCCTCGCTAACCCCTGGCCCAGGCGTGTCTCTCCCGGGGCCCGAGGGGGGCCCAGCAGGGAGGTGGCTGAACTGGTCCCTACTTAGGAAGACAGAGGCAAAGAAATCGTTAAATATGTTAGCTTTGTCATCTGGTGTGATGACTAAGTTGCCCATCGTGTCCTGCAGGGGCCCCACATTACCCGGGACCCTCTTTTTACCCCCCATGTATTTGAAGAAGGACTTCTTATTGTCCTTAATCCGGGAAGCTAGTCCTATCTCCATCTCTGCCTTGGCCCTCCTGACTGCCCCCCTACATCCTCGGGCAACTGTAACATAGTCCTTCTTGGTGATGACCCCATCCCTCCATTGGGTGTATGCCTCCCTTTTAGCAAGGAGACATTCCCGGATGCTCCTAGTGAGCCATGGGGGTTTATGTGCCCTCCTGCTCCCTTTGACCCTTGTTGGGATTACCTCCCTTTGGGCATGGAGGATCGTCTCCTTAAGGAGCAACCACTCCCCTTCGACATCTGATTCCCTTCCCCTCTGGGTCCTCAGCGCTTCCCCAACGATCCTCCTTAGCTTGTTGAAGTCAGCCCTCCTAAAGTCTAGGGCTGTTCCCTTGCTGCAGCCCTTTGCCACCTTACGCTGGATGGTGAATTCCAGCAAGCGATGATCACTGTCTCCCAGGTGGCCCATCACCCGCAGCCCCCTCACCAGGTCATCACCCGTGGCCAGCACCAGGTCCAACAAGGCGTCTCCCCTGGTGGGGCTGTGCACCTCCTGGGTTAGATGGAGGTCCTGCACTCTGGCTAAGAACCGACGTGAGCGATCAGACTTGGCTGACTGCTCCTCCCAGCAGATGTCTGGGAAGTTCAGGTCCCCCATGATGACCACATCCTTAGCCCTCACTGCCTCTGTGAGCTGACCTAAGAATTCCTGGTCGAGCTCTTCTCCCTGGTTGGGAGGTCTATAGTAGACTCCCACCGTTAAGTCTCTCTCCCCTGGACTGCCTTTTACTCTAACCCAGAGCACCTCAGAGTGCCCCCCCTCTACCCCCTTGCTAATTAGCGAGGAAGTATATTCCTCCTTGATGTAGAGTGCTACTCCTCCACCTTTCCTTCCTATCCTGTCCCTCCTGTATAGCCTATAGCCCTTGACACTCACCGCCCAGTCATGCGATGAGTCCCACCACGTTTCTGTGATCCCTACTATGTCAGGGCTGGTGACAGCTAGGAGGAGGGCGAGTTCCTCCTGCTTCTTCCCCATACTTTGAGCATTCGTGTAGAGGCATTTGAGGCCTCCAACGGTTGTGCCCACTGACCCCCTAGTCTCAGCAATGCCCCGTCCCCCATCACTTACCTGTTTCTCCCTTTTGACCATTGGTCTGGGCTCGCTGGCTGTTGCTGGGCCTGGTAGTTCATCGTCTCCTCCGTCCTCATCTTCCCCCTCCCCCGACGAGCCTAGTTTAAAGCCCGCCGAAGGAGGTTCACCAACCTGGAAGAGAACACACGCTTACCTTTAGGGGAAAGGTGGAGCCCATCCCATCCCAGCATATCTCTCATCACGATGTGCCGGTCATGGCTGAGGAAGCCAAAGCCCGCCTCGAAGCACCATTCCTGTAGCCTCCAGTTGGTCTCCGCTATGCACATCTCGTGGCGTCTGCCTCGACCGCTCACTGGCAGGATGGAAGAGAAGACCGCCTGTGCGCCCATCTCCCTCAGCACGCCTCCCAGAGCATGGTAGTCCTCCATCAGGCGATCAGGGGCTCTCCTGGCCGCATCGTTAGTACCCACATGGACAAGGACCATGGGGTAATAATCGGTGGGCTGGATGATGGACTGGAGCATCCCCTTCACATCCTGAATCTTCGCTCCGGGCAGGCAGTAGACCTCACGTGCTGAGGGATCCTGGGGACAGATGGGGCCCTCCGTACCTCTCAGGATGGAGTCACCAATCACGATGACGCGACGCTTCCTCCTCTTAGGCCTCTTGACTCCCGCCGCCCGCACAGGACATTGTGTGCGCAAAGTCTCCTCCCTGGTATCTTCCACTGCTCCCTCCTCCTCCAGGGCTGCCAGGGCCTCATATCTGTTCTCCAGATGGACAGGAGGAACTGGTGCCACAACATGGTTAATAGCCCTGGCACGGGAGACCGTCTGCCACTCAGCAGTGGAGGGCTCATCCCGAGCTGCCCTCTCCTCTGTCGTACCACCCTGCAGAGAAAGAAAATACCTATCAATTTCCTCCTCTGCCTCACGGATTCCCCTCAGCCTGCTAACCTCCTCCAGGAGCCCCCGCACCTGTTCCTCCAGGGTCCTAAGGCGGATACCTACAGGACAGGTGCAGGAGTCCCCAGTCCCTGCCCCCGCAGACCTTGCCGGGCAGTTCCCGCAGGCCAGGGGGTTGGAGGACGGCAGCCCCCCCGAGGGCTCTGTCTGGGTGGAGGCCTCGGACAAGCCCCGGGAAGACCGCGCCCCCCGGGCAGGGGCCCTGGCAGAACTCCGTGTCGACACCATCGCAGGAGTTGCTGCCCTTACTAGCAGAGCAGGGGTCAGCCTCTGGGCCCCGCCTGCTCACCCGCCGGCGCGAACGCCGCCGCAAACGCCGGCACGCTCTTACAGACCGCGCCTGTTTGCACGCTCTGTTTGCGCGGCTCGGGAGCGCGGCTCCCTACCGGCTCGGCTAAGAGGGACCCGGGGGGCTTCCCCTCCAGATCCGGCTCAGCTGCGCCGGCCCCTCAGTCCCTCAGCCCCACTTACCTTAGGGGGATCAGCTGCTGCTGCCCCCTCAGCTGCTCCGCTCGCCGCCGCCACTGCTGCTGCTGCACTCTCCTCCACTCCGGGTCCAGAAAGGAGGCCCAAGTGTGGGAAGGACACACGTGCGCCTGTCAATTCAAACCTGGTTGCGGTACGGGTTGCCAATAGCTTGACCTGCTCGGATAGCTCGGCAAGGGCTATCCGGGCTTTAGCTATCGCATAGCCCCAAAGGAAAATCCTTTGAAGCCCCAGCTAAGGCCTTGTGCGGTTCGCTCTCCATGTGTGAATGAGCTCCACACTGGAGTGGTGGTGCGAGTATGGCGATGTAGGGCCAAACTCGGTGGGTGTGCTGTCGAGGCCTGTAACGGTGGGCAAAATGCAACAGAACTTAGAAAACATTGTATTCCAGAGAGCGTGGCAGGCAGGGCAGTGTATAGTCGCCCATCTGAACACGCCCAAACCAAGCCAAATGGTGCAGGTGTGGATAACTCTGGGTATACACCAGGGAATGGAAAAGCATGTCTCGCTCATTCAGGTGGACCGGATTGCTTGATGGGGGATGTAACGGTGTGACAAGCAGCGCTCAACAATGCTGCTTGCAATACGGGATAGTAAAACGCAAACCACGAATCGTTCCCTAGTGGACCTGGTCGGGCTAAATCAATGGCTAGAGAGTCATCCCATTCAACTAACAGAGTTGGCTTGATGAGTGGGGTCGGAGTGACTATAGGTACAGTCTTTTTACTGTGGGGTGTGAGGGAGAGGTGCCAAGGGGTGGTCGAATGAGGGTCCCAAGTGAGTGACCTATCGGGCTGAAACCAGTCGTCACCTTGGGGATGTGTCCCCCAGGGAATGGCTGAGCAAGCGTAGGGTACTCCCTTTGTGAAACAACCCTCATGAGGAGGGTAGGTGGAAAGATCTGTATGGGTGAAATTATGGGGCCAGGAAAAATCAATAACGGTAGAACCTCCTCCTATGGAGACATTAATGGAGGTTCTCGGGCCCTTCGAGACTTGGTTGAACCAGTCTGACACATTAAATGGTGAAAGAAAAGGGGTGAGGACTGGGTCCTCAACAGACAGAGGAATCCTTAGGCATGCTGTTGAACCATCTCCCTTCTCTCCATCGCCCGTGGCATTAGCCCAGATTGACAACAAATGCAAAACCGTGTTGGTGGAATGATCGGGCTCAGTAACCGGTTTGGTGGATTTTAAAGGTAAAACAACCATAATATATATACAATACAAAGTTATAGTCACTTGATTCTCAGTCAACATCATTGTGGTCTTTTCTTGGGCCTGTTGTTGTCTTTGCTCGAGGGCAGGCAGTGTCTCTTGATGTCTCTGGAGGGTCGCGACAGCTGGCCCGGATGACATACCCTCTCTCGACTGTTGTTCGAGTTGGTATTTGCCGCACATTGGACCATCGTAATCTGAAAAATAAATAACAAACAGACAGCCTCTATTTTCAAACTTTTGATCAACCAGAGTTACTCTATTTTCCACTTTAGTTTTAACGTCTTTCTTATCTTCCTTTGCTTCTTTGAATTGCAGACTCTTAACTAGTAATTTTTCATTTTGAAGTTCCTTTTTCATTTCTTCATGGGCTGTAATCAACTTTATAATGGTCTTCTCATTATTCTCCATCCTTGATTGCATATCCCACTTTCGCATTTAACTTCTTGTTTTCTTCTTCGTTCAGTTTTAGAGAACGTTTAAGATGCAGGATCCTGTCGTACAGCTTGGAAATCTCTTGCCTTAAATACTTGTTTTCTTTTTTAAGCATTGTTTTTTCCTGGTCGTCGTTTTGTTGATCGGGATTGGTAAGTTTTTTAACGCCGCTGGTCGCCGTGCTGACGCCGCCGCCTACTACTCGTTTTTTGACTTTTTGTTAGTTTCGTCGAATCCCAATGCTTTCGCAAGAGCTTTCTACCTTTCGTCTCCCAATGATCTTAATTGGTCTTTGGTTAGGCCGGACTTATAAAGCAAGAATCCAAACATTGCTCGCTCTGTTGGTGTGCATTGTGGTGGAGAATTTCTAGCCTGAGGTGGTGAGTTTCTGGCTTGTGGTGGTGAATTACGAGTTTGTGGTCATTGATCTTCCCATCGAGGACGAGTCGGTGTATATGCATTTGGGTAAGCTGACGTCAATGAAGAACTAAACATCACAACTGGGAATGCTGTCTTATGAGCCTTAGGTTTCATGGCTCCCTGCAATTTTCCTAATTGTCCCAGTACGTGGGCTACAGGACTGTTCACAGATGGATTCAGAAGCAATTGAGCTGTTAAATTTTGGCTTCCACCATAGACTTCTGTGGCTGCTTCAACGGCTTCCAATAAGCATGGTACATTCCTGGGATTCGTAGCGAACCTATGAGGCCAAGCTCCCTGTGCCTGAGGTGGTGTTAGGTTCAGGGCTTGCTGGGCCGGGTTACACGATGCATATGATGAACCTAGTATAGCATAAACCAAGGTGCTTGCATCGGCGTGGTTCGTTGCACCTTCATGCCACGTATACACTTTCCATTGTAAGGCTTCCACCACTACAGCAGGTAGTGGGATGGGCCAGTAGTTGTTGACCAGTACAGGTACTGGATCCACTACTTTGCCTTTGCTCCAGGCAGTGTTCCTTACAAGCTGCATGGCTTCATCTTTGTCAATGGTCTAAATTCCTGCTTCGGCTATCAATCTACCTAACCATACTATTGGTATTTCCTCAGGTTTTATCCCAGTTTCTTTTCTTAGATCATTCATTTCTGCTCGAGTGTGGGTTCTTGTTGTGACAGTGATTTGAGTTCCTTGGCCTTGAGGGCCAGTTACTTTCTTTTGCACAGAAATAGGAAGTGCAGTCACTAATTCAGGAGACAGGTGTTGCATTTCTTGCAATGATGTGCTTTCGCTTTCTTCTGTGGTTGTCCGTGCGTCACTTTCGCTTTCAGTTGTTACTTTCGCTTTTGCATCCTCTAGGTGGCGCTGTGCGTACGGCGGTGGTGACGTTGACGTCATGGGCAGTGCTATGGCAGGAGGCGGGCTCCAGGTGGGTGGAGTTGGAGTTGGCGCGCTTTTTGGTGCGCTTTCCCTTCTGCCAGCGCCATCTTGTAATGGCAGCGCTGCTAAATTTTCAGTGGCAGCTCGGGCAGTGGTATCAAACTGCACTGTTAAATCTGCATTTTCCCTCAGCACGATAACATATTCTCGAAATAAAGTATTCAACATTTTCCCCTTCTTCCATTTCAGGCCAGTCCATTTGGCCTTTTGCCCATTAACCTCCAAACTCTCCTGGAGTTGCGTTAGCAGCTTGTGCCCCTTGATCCTGGTGTGAGGGAGCGGGGCCTAGGAGCAGCCGTGAACTCCCTAGCGCCTCTTACCGTCACGTTAGGGTGGACTAGGCACCCTCGAATCCTCGCCCGCCACGACTTTGATGACAAATAAGTTGTATGGGAGGCTGCCTCTGTTCCCCTAGTTAACGGTATCGATGTTCCTGCCCCTACTTCAAAATGGGGTATCTCTATGCGCCCCACCTTAAGGGCTATGCGTGCCTCCAACCTCCCCTTCAAGCCTTGCAGCTGTTCCGTGGGACGTTGTACGGTCCCTCGCCTCTCTGGTGCCCTCTCTCTCTCTCGGGCACCCTGGGCTCCTCGCCCACCTGGCGTCCCCTCGGGCCAGGCTCCTATCCTCTAGCCCGCTCCCTGCACCCTGGGCCTGTCTCGCCGTTGTCCGGCTATTGCCGGCGCCCCTGGGCCTGGCTCAGTACTACGCCCCCTGTGGCCGGTGCCCTTGGGGCCTGGCTCGCTACCGCCACCCTAATACCGGCGCCCTTGGGCCTGGCTCACTACCGCCACCCTAATACCGGCGCCTTTGGGCCTGGCTCGCTACCGCCACCCTAATAGTGGCGCCCTTGGGCCTGGCTCGCTACCGCCACCCTAATACCGGCGCCCTTGGGCCTGGCTCGCTACCGCCGCCCTAATACCGGCGCCCTTGCCGGCGTTCCTTGCCTGCTCTCTCTCTCTCTGTCTCTGCCCCGCTCTGGGGCCTTGCCCTCTGGGGCCGACACTGCGCGCCTCGCGCTCTCTCTTTGCCCGTTCTGGGGCCTTGCCCTCTCTGGCACAAACAGTAGTGCCCCTCTGGCACTGGGCCTCCGTTGCCCCACTGGCCAAACGCCACCCTTATGGGCTGGGGTCTCTGACCCCTCTCACCGCGCCTCGCTGGCGCAAACACCGCGCCCCTCTGGCACCAACAATAGTGCCTCTTTGGCACTGTGCCCCTACTGGGCACCGGGAACCCCCAACCTGCTGGGGAGCCCCCGTGAGGCCTCCTCACTCCCCTACAGCCTCACCCGGTCCTCCAGTTTAACTGCAACAAACTCAAGCCCGATGGCTGCATCCCAAACCATAGAGCCTCCTGCTCATAATAAACTCCAAGCCCGTCTGGGGCTTGTAACCCTACCTCACTTTAGAGTATTGTGGTTCCCCGCATCATCGCAGCGCATCAGCCCAACACGGCAGCAACCACTGACTCCGGCCACTCAGCTCAGCCGCAGAGCTCCTGCGGCAGCCAGGAGAGAACTGCTAGGCAGGCTCCGGCCTAAGCTGTTTATAAAGGCCCAGCCCTGCCCCCTTCTGGCCACCTGACCCGCCTGGTTGCCCTGGTAACCGGCACCTGAGCTGCCCGGGTGATTGGCAGCTCTGCCAATCACACTCACAGTCATGGGGCACTTACGTGACTCTGTGACACCTGGCGTCAGGCTCGGGCAGTTAAATCTGTCCAGTGGGGTGTCTTCTCCTCTCTCTGTCATATACCTCACACACCAGGTGAATTCTTGAGCTGGGCTGAGACTCGCTGCCCCCGAAGGTTTTATGCTGGCAAGTGATAGGGACCCAGTTTCCTCCCGTGGGCGATAGATGGCCCTGGGGTCCTGCATAACACAACCAAATGCTCTGGGTTTGAGCCAGACGGCCCATTCCTTTCCGCTGGTATCGCGGAGGGACAGGTACCCATTTATCATTTCGGTGGCCGGATTTGCGGCCTGGTGGAACACAATATGTGCCCATAAGTCATCCAGGTCGCTGGTCGGATGACTTCCACTGCACCATGGGCAGTTTTGGATCAGCTCAGACTCTAACTCGCCTCCCATTGATCTTGTTCATGACACCATGTCGGGGACGGGGGCCCCGGTGTCACGGTGGGTTGAGCACGAACGAACAGGTGGGATTAACGGCGAGGAGTCAGAGCGGTCAGGAGGCGTACGGTTTCAAAACAGAACAAATTTTATTGTTTACTTACGCTACGAGATGGTGAGGTAGCGTAGGCAGGTCAACTTAGTTACAGAATGAGAATGGTAAAGGATAACGAGAAGCGATGATCGAGAAACGAAGCCGAGGTCGGCAACGGTGAAGAACGAATGCTAAACAAGGTAACCAGAATGAGTTGAGTTGAATCAGAAACGCAGAATGATGAACGAGGCTGGAACGTGGTAAACGAGTCAAAAACGTTGAACGGGTGGCCGAAACGTAGATAACCGGAACGTGAAACGAGTAAACGACAATTGGTAACGAAATGGTCGAGACGAGACAAGCATTTTATAACGAGGTATGCCAAGGCACAACGGTGGTGGGGAGACCAGCGGAGCTCTGGGAAGCGAACCAGGGCTCTAGGCCTAAGAGGCTCTCCTGAAGCAGTCTCTGCAGTAGCAGTCTCTGCTCAGGTCGGGTCTGGTCTCTGCTGTGGGCGGAAACTTACAAGCCTTAAATATGAATTGGTCAGCCAATCAAATAGTTCCCCTTTTGGAAAGTTCTAGCTCATTCTGGTATAAGCCTGCTTATGCGCATGTTGCCAACTGGGATTACCTCATGGCAGAATCATGATTGACAAGCATGGGGTCAATTATGGGGCATGTGTTGGGCATGCTCACTAGCCCTCTGGGGATTTTCCACAGCTTGTCTGCATTTGTCTCTGCTTAACACTGTGTTAGCCAGCACTCTTTTTAAATTTGGTTGTGACAACTATGAGGTAGGTGAAGCACTGGAACAGGTAACCTCAAGAAATTGTGGAATCTCAATCCCTAGACATTTTCAAGAGCAGGTTAAAGAGACATTTTGTTGGGATGGTTTAGTCAAAGATAATCTTGCCTTGGGCAGCAGACTTGAATAGGGCCTCTTTCAGTACTACTCTCCAACTGTCCCTTCTCACTCTTGTTGCCTTCCCTGATGACACCAACTCCATAGCCCATTGCCTGAAGGTCCTCTGCTGAAAATGAATGCATTAAATTCTTTTCCCTTTTCAAGTTACACAATCACAGGAAGGAAATTGTGGTTTATTTTTTCTTAATATTGTTTACTGCCAGTCAAATGATGATACAATAAATCTGTCCCCATGGAATGACAAAATAATGAAAAATTTAAGCATAAATTTAGTTTGGTCTTTTTTAAATATGCCTTTATGCTGCTTCTCCAGAGAAATTAACATGACATTCATAATACAAATAATTTTGAGCTCCTTAGAACTGATAGGGCTTATTGCACAAGCACTGCTACTTATAGTCTTATTTCTAGCTTTGTAAATTGCATGTTGTATTCTTTTTTCCTTTAAAAAAGTCTCAAACTACTTTAAATGGTTTTAAAGCAAAGATATTTGTCACTTCTTTGAAGGCATTAATTCAGAATTAGGCTGGGCTAGATAGTCTTTAAATGTTTTTATTCCTCCGCCTGAATATGGTGAACTAGTTGGTGGTGGTCATAGCAGTGGTGTTGGTGGATTTTGTCTTTTTAAAATTTTGTTATCTTTTATGGGTGAAGTGAAGTTACTGGGTCAGGATAGGCTTTCACATGATGGGGCAAGGGTGGATTTGCAATTTGTTTTTTTTTTAATTGTACTAATAGTATAGTTGGAGAGACATCAGGCAAGCTTTTGAACACAAAACACCTGTAGCAGACTAGCTACCAGAGGCTTACACCAAACTGCACACCTCAGCACTCTACAGCTAGGGGGCGCTACAGACCAGCTGCTGCAGACAGTTGAGAGTGATTGCAGGCTGCCTAGGAGAACTGGGCCAGCCAATATAGATAACTAGATGGCCATTGGAAACTAAAAGGCTCCCAGGGAAAAGAAGCCAGGAGAGAGGGGAGCCAGGCTGGTGGTGGCAGTACTGAACCAAGCTACTCCTTGGTCTGGAAAGAGACTCAAACATTGGAAGCAGCTGCACCACCATGGGGTTGAGGCTGGGGCTGAAGCCAGGCCAGATGGAGAAGGAAGTGTGTAGTGTGGAGGAAGCAGTGGTGAGCCAGAGGCACCTTCTCAGGGCTAGAGGAGACTTGGGAATGTGAGTGCACCATCAATGTACTCTGAGTTTTCTTACTGATTTATGCTGGTGATGGTTCCTAAGAGGCAAGTGTTCCCAGGAAATAAGAACTGCATGAAGTTTAAAGGCCTTTGAACTGCAAGCAAAACTCCTTACCTGTTTAAAGTCCTCTTCTTCAGGTCTGGGAAAGAAGCTAAGCTAAATAATGGTGGCGGGGGGGGAAGCAGGGAAACATTGGTTTGTATTTAACTACATGTAGGTGAAAGCAGTCACTGAAGGAATAGAGACTGACTGGGAACTAGGAGCAAAGAGAGGTGATCAAGAGTAGCAAGGGAAATGCAGGTGAATGCAAAACCTAAAGGTGTAAAAAAGGGCTATACAACTGGCAAGCCCCCTGGACTTCCTTATTGACGTCCACGACAGGTTCAACAACTGCCACACTTCTATCAAATTCTCTCTGGGAGTCTTGTTACATGTGCTTTAAAGGCACTTGTAGATGACATGATTGCCCGTTTATGCTGCTGCAACTGTGTGTGTGTTTGCATGAACAGGATTTCCTACCACTTTTTGTGGTGCTCCCCACTTATGTCACTCAATCTATGGATTTATGTCTGTCAAACAGTAACTCAAAGACTTGTAATTATTTTCCTTTGCTACCATGTGGTGCTGTGCTATTTCTGTAATGGCCAGTAAGTACTGCTGCAATTTTCTCTTTTTTTTTTTTTCTCTGCCCATCCATCCATCCCTCTCCCTGCTCCCACAGCTGACCACAAGCAGCCAGGGCATGGTGTGGGGGCACAGAATAATTAATAAAGTTAAATGGAAGAGCAACCTATTATACTGTGAAGTTCTGTTACTGTTTACTACCCCCTGGCAGTTTTGTCCCTACCTCAACCAGGGGTAGTGTATGTGCTACCCCTTGGATACATTGGGTCAGCTACATGCATGTATGCAAGACAGTTTCACAAAGGACAGGAACTCACATGAATCATTCTCTTTTTTAACCATCCTATGATGATTTTTATTTACTTTTTTCTTTCTTTCTTTCTTTTCAATACTAAAACTGTGAGTACATTACATTAAATCTGTCCATGTGGTTTGGGGGTAGGTCAGTTGGGAGACAATTTGATGACCACATCTCTGCCTCAGCATGGGGGTGCTTATAGAGTGATGGCATTATTGGAAAGAGTTGCAGGGTGTGCTGTTATGGGAGGTCCAATGCTTTTTTTTACCCCCAATCCTAAGGTACAGTGATCTTGCCAAGTCTTTTTGTGATCCTGAAGCACCTTTCTGCAAGCGTTACCCATTGGTACCTAGCCCACTTCAATCATGTCCCATGGTTGGAAGTGCTAAGTATACCTTTTGTTGGCTGGCTGGGTGGGGTGGGCAGTTGGGGAGGGAGTGAATAGCCTCTGGTTTAGGAGTATATGTGGGATGGGCATATTCCAGCCCAAGCTCAAAAACAACCCACCACTTCAAAAACATTTCACAACACCACTCCAAAAAGCTGCATATTGTACTAAACAAACAGATTCATGGTGAATTGTGGGCAGGGAAGGGGAGGGTAGAAAGCAGGCCCATTCATGTGTCCCCATGGAAACTGTTCCAAGCCCTGGCAGCTTGGGAAGGCTGTAAAATGTAGTCCTAATAAGCCATAAAAGTAAGAGCTCACCACCCCTATCAGCTGCAATCACCAACCAACCAGGGTGGCAACACCGATCCGCTACTCTCAACCCCACACATTTCTGATATCAGTTATATAGTAAAAAATAAAAAATCCCTATATATAAATTGTCATTACTTTGTAAAATGGGGGGGAAGGGAAAGGATTGGGAGGGGATGATTCACATGGCTTGTCGTTGGGATCACCATGGCATAGCCTACTGGGAGATTGGCCTGAGCCTAGGCGGGTGCAAGTGACAAAGGTTTTGGGGTGACCATGCCTGGGAGGAGGGGTGGTAAGCAGGAGATTCCCAGTGGGGACTGGGGAGGCCAGTTTACATGTGCCTCTTGCTGTAATTCCTAGGGAAAGACATTGGAGGTAGATTGGTATTTGCCTTCCCCTGCTGGAATCTGTAGGGAATGACATACGGGACTTAAGTCATTCAAAAGCGTGTGTCATGCAAACGCGATGCACCAAAATAAACTGGATTAAAATTTTAAGGCACGGTAAATTAAGGAGTATTAAATACCATGTCATGTACAAACACCCTAAGATACTCAAAGGTTGATTGACGTTAGTGCTAGCTTGAGTTTGTAGCAGTCACATATTAAGGCTAAAACCTTCTCTAACTGTCCCACAGCTGTGACTTGCCACTACAGGGCCAGTGAGCCATGACAGGCTTCTATCCCTGTTCTAGGTGGGGGGAGGGTGAAAAATTGGCTGGGGAGGCATTGGAACATGAAAGTGGAGAGTTAATGGGATAGGGGCGGTGGGCAATGAAATGGGAAGTGGAAAGGAAATGGGGGGTGGGAGAAGGGTGGCAAAATGAAAGAAAGTTTAAAAAAGGAATTTAAAAAGAAATAAAAAGCAAATTAAAGAAGGTCTTATGTTTTAATAAACTAGGATTGTGGTGTGTGTATGTGGTGGAGGGGTATACTTTTCCTGCTTCCCAGGGTGGGTGGGAGTTGGGAGCAATGAGGGAAGGCACTTTTTGGGAGCTACTGCTCCTGGCATGGGAAAGAAGTCTCAGCTCATTGGGACCATCTCTCTTCAAAAGGTAAGAGTCTGTTCTCTTACAGGTTGGCTGATCTCCTACACAGGCTTTTAACTAGGTTTGTTGGGGGATGAAGTTGCAGAAGACAGAGAGAACCTAGGAACAACAGCCCATGATCCATTCTCTGGAAAAGTCCACGTAAGTCCTGCAGGCCCCGATAGACACCAGGACAGGGGGCACCCACTGCGGGGATTAAGTGTCTGTATACTAATGTTACGAGCATAGGGAATAAGCAGGAGCAACTCACCACTCCTGCTTGCAAACAAAGACTTTGACATGGCTGGATTAACTGAAACCTGGTGGGACCCTACCCATGATTGGGCAGTAGGTATTGAGGGCTATAGGCTGTATAGATGTGATAAAGTGGGCAAAAGTGTGTGTGGGGGGTATTGTTCTCTATGTTAAGGAGCAATACACATCCTCAGTAATCAAGATGGGATCAGAAGAGAGGCAAATTGATGTACTGTGGGTCAGAATATAAGGGGGTTGGGGTGAAAGGGACTTGGTAGTGGGAGTCTATTACAGACCACCACACCAGAGGGATGAGCTGGATCTGGAATTCTCAAGGCAGCTCTCATAGGCAGTATGCTCAAGGGATATGGTTGTCATGGGTGTCCTCAACTACCCTGACATCTGGGAGGATCAGTCAGCTAGATCTGACCATTCACGTAGGTTCTTAACCTGCATACAAGACTTCACCTAACACAGGAAGTATATGGTCCCACTAGGGGAAATGACTTATTGGATTTAGTGTTCGCTACAGGCGATGACCTGGTGGGGGATTGCAGATACAGGGTAATCCAGGAGATGGTGACCCCCAGTTGTTGGAATTCACTATTCCTCATCAGGGGGAAAGAGAACCAGTAGGGCAGAAGTGCTAGGCTTCAAAAAAGCTAACTTCAATATGCTCAGGAGGTTAGTAAGTGAGGTGCTCAAGGATAAGAGCCTTGGTGAGATGGGAGTCCAGGTAGGCTAGTCGTTTCTCAAGGGAACAATCCTTTGGGCACAGGAGGAGACAATCCCATTGCACATAAAAGGCAAAGGGGCCAAGAAACCCTCTTGGCTGAACAGGGAAATCCAGAAAAACCTAGGGATGAAAAGAGGCATACAGACTGTGAAAGTGGGGGGTAGCCACCAAGGAGGAATATACCTGCTTGGCTCACACTTGCAGGGAGTCAGTTAGAAGGGCCAAGGCAGCAATGTTACTCAGGCTAGCAACAAGAATTAAGGACAACAAAAAGTCCTTTTTCAGGTATATAGGGAGCAAAAACAAGGTGTATGGTAACACAGGACCCCTACAGGACAGGCTAGGGCAATTAGTGACAGATAGGAGGGACAGAGATAAGCTCTTGAATGAGTTTTATCATCAGTCTTTCTGAACATGGGCAAAGACATATCTCCAAATTGGATGACAGAAAGGTACAAAAGGGACACCGGCCCACCAATAGTTAGCGCTGACCTAGTGAAGGGGCACCTGGAGGGGCTTGAAGTGTTCAAGTAAGCAGGCCCAGATGATCTTTATCCCACAGTGCTGAGTGATTTAGCCACTGTCATAGTGGAACCACTTGCAAGACTGTTTGAGCACTCATGGCACTCAGGACAGGTCCTGGAGGACTGGAAAAGGGCCAATATAATCCCTATTTTCAAAAAGGGGAGGAAGGAGGATCTGGGTAACTACAGACTTGTAAATCTTATCTCTATCCTTGGGAAAACCTTTGAAAAAATTACTAAGGACCACATTTGTGGGAGTCCAGCAGGAAAAAAAATGCTGAAGGGCAACCAACGTGGATTCATAGCAGGTAAATTCTGCCTGACAAACCTTGTTTCTTTTTATGATCAGGTCACAAACTATTTAGATGCAGGAATCGAGATGGATGTCATATACTGGATTTTAAAAAAGCCTTTGACATGGTGTCATTTTCATATAAAAATGAAATGGGTGTGACTTAGATGATTACACAGCCAGGTGGGTGGTGAATTGGCTAATGGGATGCACCCAGAGAGCGGTGGTGGATGTGTCGGTCTCAATCTGGAGAGATGTGGGCAGTGGGGTCCCCCAAGGCTTGGTCCTTTGGCCAGTGCTGTTCAACATCTTCATCAGTGATTTGGAAAGGGTGTGGAGAGCACACTGTCCGAATCTGTGGATGACACCAAATTTTGGGGCAAAGTAGACACACTGGAGAGCAGAGAACAGATTCAGGTGGACTTGGACAGGCTGGAAAAGTGGGCAGAACAAAATAGGATGCAACTTAACAAGGGTAAGTGAAGAGTACTGCACCTGGGGAGAAAGAATCACCAACACAAATACAGATTGGGAAATGACTTGCTAAGCAGCACAACAGCAGAAAGGGATCTTGGAGTCTTAGTTTACTCAAAGATGAACATGTGTTGACAATGTGATGAAGTGATCAATAGAGCTAACCACACTCTATCATGCATTAGTAGGTGCATCATGAACAGGTCTAAGGAGGTGATACTTCCCTTCTATGCAGCACTGGTAAGGTCACAGCTGGAGTACTCCATCCAGTTTTGGGCACTGCACTTCAAGAGGGCTATGGATAACCTTGACTGGGTACAGAGGAGGGCCACTTGTATGGTTAGGAGCCTGCAGAAATGATCCTATAAGGAGAGATTGAGGGACCTGGATATCTTCAGCCTCCATAAGAGAAGGCTGAGAAGGGATCTGGTGGCCATCTACAAATTAATTGGTGGGGGGAAGCAAGGTATAGGGGATACTCTGTTTATGAAGGCACCGCTTGGAGTAACTAGAAACAATGGCCACAGACTGACAGAGAACAGATTTAGATGAGACATTAAGAAGAATTTCTTATGGTAAGGGTTACCAGAATCTGGAATGGGCTTCCAAGGGAGATGGTCCTCTCCCCTACCTTGGAGGTGTTTAAGAGGAGACTTGACAAACACCTGGCTGGGGTCATCTGACCCCAGAACTCTTTCCTGCCTAGGGTGGGGGATCAGACTTGATGATCTACTGAGGTCCCTTCTGACCCTAAAAATCTATGAAATCCATTAAATCTATGACTTTCATAGATTTCATAGATATTAGAGCAAGATAAACATGCAAGCATGATCATGCCCCCTACCTTGTTCTTCCCCCGATCCCATTTTTGGATCTATATACTGTGACCTGGCTAGCTGCATGTGCTATGAAGGCTGTTTGCACAGGATTGCACACCTGGGGGTGGAGAGGTCACATTCCTGGAGGTGGGAGGGGAAGTTGACTTGGTGCCAGAACCACCCCCTGGGCCAGGGGTTCCCAACCTTTTCCTCAGCTTGACCCAATTTAAACATGAAATTTTTGCAACCCCAAAGTGATGCAGACAAGACCAACAAGTCATAAAAATAGCATTACAATGTTTATGGTCTTTATATTTTTCCTATAAAACATTTAAAATAATTTAAATTACTTTTTAGATTTAAAAACAACAGTGAATACAAAATCTAAACAAAAGCTATTAAATGCATTTATTTGACACTTATTTCAATTGCTTTAGCTGTAGATTATATTTACTGTGCTGTCATACCAGTAAACAACCCTAGATGTCATGGTTGTAAATTGAGACTTAGTATATAATACATAGAAATGATTCCCGTAACTAGACTGACATTACTTTTCACTATTAATGTTCCTATGGTTGCTCAGTACAACAGTCTTTCTAAACTTCCACTAAAAAATAAAGCAATACAAACCCAAAAGAAATAAAACAAATGCATCATAAACAGGGATCTGGGTTTTCCATTTCCCATGGAAAAGTGGAGAAATGTAGATTTTTCTTATTTACTTGAGGAAAACGCAGATTTCCCATTTTAACAGAGAAACCCATGGATGTTGCAATTTTGCAAAGAGCTCTCTGCAGGCTGGCAGTGTTCCAGCCTGCAAAGGGCTGGGAGGGAGTGGGAGAAGGGTAGTCAGGCAGGGGGTGCCATGTACATATGTATATATATAATAGGGCTGTGTGAAGCTTCTCTGGCTGTTTCGTTTCAATGCTGTTTCGACTTGTTTTGAGCTTGAAACAGTGAAATTGAAATGAAATGAAGGGCTTTGAAACAGGCTTGAAACAAAACCAGGCCAGTCAAAGCGTTTTGAAACTGTTTGAATTTCAAAGGAGAAAGCTAGGTGGTGGGAGGCAGGGGAGAGCTAGGGGTGTGCTCTGTGTGGCTCTGCAGCCCCACGTGGTTCAGTCCAGCAAGAAGCACAGCCATGGGTGACTGGTACCTCTTATGTGGGGGGGAGGGGTCATGTGTCCCCCCCCTCCCAGCAACCAGTCAGCGACGGGGGGCAGGGTCCCTCTGCAGCCAACAGCAGTGACTGGGGGGGGTGGTCCCCCATGGCTGATCTCACTCACCAAAAAGAGGCTGCCGAACTTCTGGAAGTGGCCATGGCCACTTCTGCTAGTGGCTCTGCTCCCTGGCTGGTCCTCATGTACCACCTGGGAGCGTGGCCGCTTCACCTGGTGGCCCTGCTCCCCTGCCAGTGCTCGCAGGGGGACTGGTGCTCCCGCCTGCCCCCCCCATCACCTGAGTGGCAAGTGCAACCATCAGGGGGTGCACGTTCACCCCCTACGCATCACCACTGAGCACAGCCATGGCTCGCCTCACCTCCCGCCACTGGGTTACACTCCAGTCGGCCCTGCCAGTCCCATGGAGCTCAGCCCGGTGGCAGAAGATGGGCAGAGCTGGTGCTGTGCTCTGCCTCCTGCTACTGGGCTGAGTTCCATGGGGCTGGAAGCCTCTGGAAATTGAGCCCAGTGAGGAGAAGTGCCTCCCACCACCAGGCTCAGTTCCCAGTGGCTCACAGCACTGGGGAACTGAGTCCAGCTGGGGAAAGCACCTCCTGCCGTGGGGCTCAGTTCCCAGCACTAGAGAAATCAGCCCAGCTGAGGGAAGCGGCTGGGAAGTGAGCCTGGCAGTGGGAGTTGCTTCCCCCAGCTAGGCTGTTTCCCAGTGCTGAGAACTGAGCCCAGCAACAGAATCCACTTCCCCCAGTGCTTCCCACTGCACCTATGTCTTTGAAACTTGGCAGGCTTCATGCTCTTAGAAGGGGCTAGCATCTATGCAAGTTTCATCAGAATCACGCAAGAAATGACAAAGTTATAGGCTGTTTCGTGCTTCCCCATTATAGCCTATGGGCGAAACATTGAAACAGCATCAAAACAGCAAAACTGTTTTGACGACGTGGAACAGAAAAGTGCTTTTGAAACCAAGTGAAACTCAAAATGAAACACTGTTCCATTGAAACAGAAGTTGAAGCAGAATGCTGTTGTTTCGCACAGCTCTAATATGTACATGGCTGCCAGGCAACCTGGAGAGCAGGTCCCATAACTAAGTGGGGGATTGAGGCCCCCACAGGGAGTTGGGCAGGGCTGGGGTTGGGGCTGCTGCACAGTCAGGTGGTGCATAGGGCTTGGGCCCAGGGCTGCAATGCAGAGCTGCAGGGCCCCAGTGAGGAGTGAGATGGGGCCATGGGCAGCTTGTCTGGTGGGTTGGGGCCAGCTCCCTGCCAATGCATGCACTCCTGGGGAAGCAGGGGTTGAGGATTTGGCTCTGCTCCACTGCAGCAGCCACTGCCTCCTGCCAGTCCTGGCAGCTGAGGGTCCCTTGCAGTAGGGCTGGGGGAAGCAAGGGGCTGTGGGTGGGGGTGAGGGGCACCAGCAGATCTGGGCATGTTGTGATGGGGAGTGAGGGACATAAGCAGGGCCAGGGGGCTGAGAGGGGTGGGAGTGAGGGTCACCAGCAAGGCTGGGGGGTTGGGGGTGGGAGTGAGGGGCCTTTCATTTTAAACACAGATTTTGCAATTTTTTTAGCAGAGAATTTGCAATTTTTTTGTCAGGGAAAACCAGGATCACTGATCATAAACAATTACATTTTCTTTTGGCAAGAAAAACAATAAGTATCATACTATATTCAAAAGTGAGGTACCAGAGAAAATAAATATATATGTAGTTTATCAATGCAAATTATAACTCATTCTAACTATAGTCTTAAACCACATACCACATGCATATAAGAAGCCCTGAATGTTAAACTGACATTACCTAGTGTAGGAATTATTTAGCAGATAAACATGGTTATATGCAAATTCTCATGCTCAATCACATTTAAAAACTTTACTGTTACCTGAACTAGTGAGAAACCTGGGCCTGAGCATCTCAACGCAACTTGTCGATGTTTGGTTATGTGGTGGAGGGGAACACCACAGCTCTGAAGCAATTACTTCTCTGTCATGTATTTCAGTCAGCCAGTATCAACATACCGATTTTATGTCAGCTTCCTGTAATGTACAAGCACCTTGCATTGCAGCTGCAACTGTTGTGTGTGGATGCATAACTGCCATGTGCGAATTTCATGGATTTCATAGACATTAGGGCTGGAAGTGACCCCGAAGGATCATTGAGTCCAGCCCCCTGCCCCAGGGGCAGGAAGTCAGCTGGGGTCATAGGATCCCAGCAAGGTAAGCATCCAAATCTCTCTTGAAGGCATTCAATGTAGGTGCTTGAACCACCTCCGGCAGCAGTCTATTCCAAACCTTGGGGGCTCGGACACTGAAGAAATTCTTCCTTATGTCCAGCCTGAAACAATCTTGCAGGAGTTTATAACCATTTGACCTTGTCATCCCTTGGGGCGCTCTGGTGAACATTCGTTCTCCCAGATCCTGATAAACTTATAGGTGGCCATCAGATAGCCCCTGAGCCTGAGCCCTTCCAGGCTAAAAAGCCTCATAGCTCTCAGCCTGTCATTGTAAGGCGGAGTACAATGGGAGAATGACATCTTTGCTTGAGAAGCATCTATGGATGCAAACCAGCATTTTGCTCACTTTACTAGCTGCAGCATCACACTGAAGGCTCATTCATTTTGTGGTCAATCATGACCCCACCAAGTCCCTTTCATCTTTAGTGCTAACCAGCATAGCACTGCTGAGTGTATAAGGATGCTGCAGGTTTTTCCTCCCAAGGTGGAGAACCTTGCATTTTTCAGTGTTAAACACCATCCAAGGGGAGTGGTCACTCCTTAAGGAGACGATTCTCCAAGCCCAAAGGAAGGTAATCCCAATGAGGATCAAAGGGAGCAGGAGGGCACACAAACCTCCATGGCTCACCAAAAGCATCCGGGAATGTCTCCTTGCTAAAAGGGAGGCGTACACCCAATGGAAAGAAGGGGAAATCACCAGGGATGACTATACTGCAGTCGCTCGGGGATGTAGGGGGCAGTCAGAAAGGCCAAGGCAGAGATGGAATTAGGACTAGCTTCCCAGATTAAGGACAATAAGAAGTCTTTCTTTAAATACATAGGGGGTAAAAAGAAGGTTCCGGGTAATGTGGGGCCCCTGCAGGACGCGTTGGGAAATTTGGTTGTCACACCAGACGACAAAGCTAACATATTTAATGATTTCTTTGCCTCCGTCTTCCTAAGTAGGGATCAGAACAGCCACCTCCCTGCAGGGCCCCCCTCGGGCCCCAGGGGAGGCACACCTGGGTCAAGGGTTAGTGAGGAACTAGTTAGGAAGCTTCTGGAGGGACTGGATGTATTTAAGTCAGCTGATCCGGACGATTTCCACTCTAGACTACTAAAGGAATTGGCCAAGGTCATTGCAGGACCCCTGGCATGGCTTTACGACCACTCATGGTGCTCTGGTGTGGTGCTGGAGGACTGGAAGAGGGCCAATGTGATTCCCATCTTCAAAAAGGGGAAGAAGGAGAATCAAGGTCAGCCTGGATCACCCTTCTGTCTTCAGATGTGGATGCTTTACCCCAGCGTTTGGTGTCGTTGGTGAACTTGGCCAGTCCTCTTCTGACTCCAATGTCCACATCATTTATGAAGATGTTGAACAAAATAGGTCCAAGATCAGAGTCTTAAGGGACCCCACTGGTTACAGGGCACCATGACGATTGACTTCCATCACCCACCACCCTCTGGGTCTGACCACAGAGCCAATTCCCCAGCCAGTGGATCATGGTGGACCTGAGGCTGCAGTTGACCAGTCTTGCCAAGAGGTGATCATGGGATACCAAATCGAAGGCTTTTTTGAAGTCAAGATATATGACAACAAACTCCTCTCCCTTGTCCAGGTGATTGGTCACCTGGTCATAAAAGGAAATAAGATTGGTCAAGCAAGACCTACTCACAACAAACCCATGCTGGCTATCCCTCAGGATGTTGGCGTTGGCCAGTCTGTTAAGAATGGCCTCTTTAATAATCTTTTCTAAGACCTTCCCTGGGATAGAGGTCAGGCTGATGGGCCCGTAGTTTGTCGGATCCACTTTCCTCCCTTTCTTGAAGAGAGGCACCACATTGGTAATCTTCAGGCACTTCACCAGAGCACCAGGAGTTCTCGAAGATCCATGCCAGGGGCTGGGCTATGATGCTAGCCAGCATCTTGAGTACCCTGAGGTGTAGATTGTCAAGGCCAGGTGACTTGAAGGTATCCAGCTTCTCAAGGTGTTCCTTCATGAGGTCAGCATTGATGGAGGGCAGGGAATCTCCCTCACCCAGGCCTCCCTGTCCCATAACGGGCAGGGGCATCCTGTGGGACTGATGAAAGACTGATGAAAAGTACCCAAGGTTGGCTTTTTCCTGGGCATTGGTTGTCAGTTATCCCATCTGGTTTAGCAGGTGTCCAATGTTGCCCTTGCTTTTCCTCTGGCTCCCTACATATCTAAAAAAGGACCCCATCCTCCATCCTTTGTAGGCCCTTTTTTTTTTGCATTTTATAAATGCATTTTTGTTTATAAATTGCATATTTATAAACAGGACATGTATTCATCATAATCAGTTGATGCTGTTGAGCATCTTTCTGACCCCATTTCTTATGGTTGTGACCCCAAATGGGGTCAGGACCCCAAGGCTGGGAACCACCACCCTAGGCAGTAGAGTTCAGTGGGTGGAAAGTTTGTCTGCACAGAACAGGAGTGTAGGGGAGGGGACACAGCATCCTGGGATGCTAGAGGACTACAACTTTGGTGGCTTACTTGTGAGAAGTGGTCGCATATTAATGGAACATAAGCTGGGTAACACAGATCAGAGAGAAAATTACCCTGGAATGATATAACTTTAAGCAGCCTAAAGTGTGGTTAAAACTAGTTTCAGGGTTAACATGTGGCCAATCCACCTAAAATTAATGTGTAGCAAGGCCTTGGAATACTCCTACACTAACCTCAACTTCCTAGGTACTATGATCTTGTTATTAATCCTTTCCCCTTTTCTTTCATCCTCTTGCCTGGGTAAACGGGTCCTTCCGACTGACTTTTGCCCCTCCTGAACTTGGGAAATCTCATGCTGTTTCCAGAGTTGCTTTATCACCTTCATTATATGCAACACAATCATAGGTATAGTATAGCCCATCAGACCTCTTTTATATACATCTCACTGGCTGATATTTAAAAATATCTCTTATTGGGTGTTAGCTGATTTGGCAGTTACCTCAGAGCTCAGAGATGAAACTTGCTCACGGGTGGGCAAAATACAGCCCGCAGGCCGGATCTGACCTGCCAGGTGATTCCATCTGGCTGGCGGGGCCCCTCCCAAAGCTGAAACAATTATCAAGGGCTTTAGCCCATGGTTGCCCCTCTGAAAGCTGGCACCCCCTTGCAGAAGGTGTGGTTCTGGTTGCTAAGCAACCAACACCAACCCCAGCCTGGCCTGACCTGCCCGAGCCCCAGCCCCAAAGTAAGGGGGTACTGGAGGTGAGAAGCTTCTGCCTGGCAGAGGCTTTTGACTTGCAACCTTGTGGCTGTCTCCTAGTTCTCCCTCCCTGCAGGAGTGGAAATTCAGGTAAGGCCCCCACCGGGCCACAGCCAGCAACTCCCCTTGGGGGAAAAGTGGCCAGGAGCACAGGAAGAAGTGCACTATAGGGCTGGGCTGGCCCCATATGCTGCCACCACATGTGGCTGGGGATTCATATGAAAGTGTGGAGAGCTGCATGCTATGGGGACAGGTAGGGCTGGCCCCATGTGCTGCTGCCACATGCAGCCAGGGACTTAAACAGGAGCATGGGAGCTCTGCGTTGTGAGGCTAGGTGGGGCTGGCCCCACATGTTGCCACCATGTGCAGCGAGGTACTTGGGTGGAAACTCCTTATTCTGGGGATGAGTGGGGCTGTCCCCTCACCCTGCTGGCCAGGGACTTGGGAGGAAACTGCATGTTATGGGGCCAGGTAGGGTTGCCTCTACACTCTGCTGCCACCTGCAGATGGAGACTGGGGTGGGAGCGCAGGGAGCTGTGTACCATGAAGCTGGGCAGGACTGACCTTGCTTGCTGCCATCACAGGCAGCTCCAGGGAGTTGCACACTCTGGGGACTCTAATGATCCATATTCCCCTCCTACACACACATATACACCCATACCCATCCATACAACCTCCTACACACCCCACCATCCAACACAACCACACCTTCCCCACACACATCCACACATTCCACCCACCATACCCACACCTCACACACACACATGCACCCACTGAACAACCACCTCCCCACATACATTCCCTTACCCCCCCATACACAATATATAGGAATAAGACTATTTTGAGCTATTATGCAATCACCTATATATACATTGTGGAAACGCACATAAATCAGAAAAAATATTTTTTGAAATAAAATTAAAATATTATATTTTTGTTTTATTTTTTAGGGTATGGCTTGTTTCTTTTTCTGGTTCCAAGATGATAACCCCCTCCTCCCCACAAGGAGTACTTCTGGGGCAAAGGGAAGAGATTTTCAGTGGCAAAGGTCAGGGGTTAGGGGCAGGATGTCCAGTCCAAAGATAGCGACCAGGGGCAGGGCATCCATCAAGGGGTGGGGCTACCTTATGGGCTACCCTTATGGCCTTGACAGCTCACCAAAACTCATTAAGCAGCCCTCCAGCTGAAATAATTGCCTACCCCTGGACTAGCTAAAGTCCTGCTTGGCAACTGATGGCCATCTGGTTTCATTGTCACCGTGGCTGATACCAGATTCAAGTTGTCTCCTGGTTAGTTCCTTAGCTGGTTATTCTGTATTGATTATCTCGATAAACTTTATTCCTGACTCCTGCTAGCAATGACTAGAACTGTCCCAGCCACTAATCATAGTCCTTGAGTACTTCATGACCTGACCTCCTAAGCCTTATAAGCCTAGTTTGTTTCTAGTTGGTACAACCTGTTAACATTTATGGAAGGGAAAAGCAAATGTTTCAAGTGTGCTGCCATCATTTCACCTCACTCTCAGGGTCATTTGTTCATCTTGACATCTACATGGAGTCTACTTAAAATGATTCAGCGTTGTTTATATTCTTTATATTGAGTTAAAAGATGCCTTGTAATGATATTTTTTCCCCTCCCCACATGGACATTCTAGTCCACTTTTTCTGCTGAAAGTCTGCAAAACAAATAGAAGCTATAGCAGCACTTCCAATTTCTTCAGTGTTCAAAACCATGTTTCTAAGCAACATGATGCACGACATACTTACGACTAAGTGTAGAATGAGTAAATAGGTCTGTACGTACTAAAATGGCTAAAGAGGTGCTCAGTCCATTGTGTATTAATAGTGGTTTTATAAGACAGCTCTCCTTCAGCCCTGACTGGTTTTGTTGGAAATGGACATCTGTCAGTATTTCTATTAGGAATGCAGAAAGGTGTAGTAATCACTGTAAATTATATTAGAATGAAAAAATACACACCACAAAAACCTTAATGCATGCATATTTTTATCAAAAAATAAAAAGCCAGCACAAATCAATTTTTGTCACTTGAAAAATAAGTTTTTTTTTTCACCCAGCATGAAGTGCAGTTACTAAAAGTAATATAAGCTAAAGGTCTTCATTTAAACAGAAGCTGTACTTTAAAAGGCCCTGAATTATTGTTAGAAATGGAGTATTGTTATAATATTGTTAGAGATGGAGTGTTGTTAGAAATGCACAGTTTGCATCTCGTACCTGATAAGAAAAAAACACTGCCAAGGACTCTTTTTTTCCTTGGCCAGCTTTGCTACAGTTTTTCTTAAATCACTCTCTCCCCCTGGTTTTTCTCATGCAGATTACAAAAGCTGGAATTCAACTGACTGTGTCCTTGAAAGGGGGGGGGATTTAAACTCTTAGTGACCTAGAGAACTTTCTGAGCATGCGCAATTAGTTGATGCATATTTACTTATCCGCCCTGCATACTTAAGTAGTTAATTATAATATACATGCAATGAATGAAGTGACGTAGCCACATACATGTTTGTATGAAACAGAAATGAGCTGTAAGAGTTCCTGTTTCTGCACACGTGCCCAGGAGGGAAAGGATAAAAACCAGCTGAAAAGTTCCTCAGGGGTTCGGAGTAATCTGAGTCCTTTGACTCTGCTCTGACCCTATTTGCAAATACACCTTTTGTGCTGCTAATAAGTGTGTGTGTCTGTGATTTTAGTGGCCTCCAAGAAATGGACCACAATTTTTTGCAACATTATTATGACTGATAACATGTGTAAGTATGAGTAATGAGACTGTCACCTGTGTTGAACACTTCAGCTCCAAGTCAGCCCACTGCTTTCCCTCATATTGCAGCCTGAAACCTTTACATGGCCCTACAAAGTTATACACTAGTGCAAAACAACATGGTTTATTTGTATTCAAAATAAGAAGACCTCTTAAGAGCTGAGGCTCTAATTCCAACACCTTGGGTTTGTTTTGCCACAGGATATAGTTTCACAGTGCTTAGGGTCAGAAGGGACCTAAAAAGATCATCAGGTCTGACCCCTGCCCCAGGCAGGATGAATTCCCATGGACTCCATCTCCAGGTCAGGAGGTAGGCCAAAATAAGGATCATATGTTCAATGGTCATTATCATTATTCCCCAGTAGGAGAAGAGGATATTGTCTGATGTTCCCTGTTTTGTGTAAGTCATGACTGGTAGAAGTGGATGTGATTTGGAAATATGCAATGAAGAAATACAAGGAAGTAATGCAAAAGGTGCTGTTAAACTCCCTCATATTTAGACTTCTTTACAACTATTGACATTACTGTAAAGAAGCCTATGCTTGTCAAATATACCAGGTAAAGGACAAGGAGCAGGCAGTATTATGTGAAATCTGTATATAATGGGGTACTTATATGTGTGTGACAGGGGGCTATCTTTGGGCCAGTCACAGTTTTGGCATACCCACCTCTCTAGGGTAGTCTGCCCTGATTCTCCTACCACACCTTGATGTAATAATACCAGATGGAAAGATGCAGGAGGCTGCCCATTCAATGCCAAGGGTGTAATGCACAGCTCTAACTGCTCCTTTACTGTGTCCCATGCCTCACAGATAGCATCCAAAGATCACTTCCACTATTACTCCCCTGGCCCAGTAGCTGGGCTGCACTTGGTCTCTGGCCCAAACTTGGCCTTAGGCATGTGGAGACTTACCTTGGCCCCATACCCAGTCACTGGGGGCCTTAATTCATGCTGCCCTCACTGGGGCCTCTACTTCCATATGCACTCTGGGCTCCTTGCCTGTCATTAGGCTCCTAGCCCCTCACACTCTTTCCTTTTTGTTGGGGTAACTACTCTGCCCCCTCACTGGGGCTATGGGATCGTACACCCCTTAGGCTTCAGGTGTCTGTTGACATGCCTGGACCTTACTCTCCTTCAGGCCTTCCACTAGGCCTCACTCACATTAAGGCTTTGGGCCCTCCTAGCCCCTGTGCTGTTTCCCAACTCTCGGTCTCAGGCTTTGGGTCTTGGGTCCTCCTGGCCTCCATAATCTTTCCCAAGCCTGTTGCTTTTCTGTCAGGGTGTGTTCCCCCAGTCTTTCCCCTCCACAGGGTCACCCACAAGGCAGTGGGGGTTGGGACTTATGGCATCCCATACATACCATTCACTAGGGAGGCACTGGTGTGGCATTTCCTGGGGACTGTCCTGCTACAAGCAACCCCACCACACCATCCTCTCCAGCAGGGTGTAGTTTTAGGTGATTCCCCAGGACCAATGCAAGACTGCCCGCCCTGGTCTTACTTCCCCTCCCTGGGCTTCCAGATGTTCTTTCAGAGCTGCTCAGTCCTCGGCACTCTATTACAGGCTCCACCACGTCACCTGCCTCCAGCCTAGGCCCAACTCACTCTGACCTCTTAAAGGATACCTTCTATCCAGAGGGTGTATGTACTTCATCCTCTTCCTAACAGACTGTATGCTAACTGACCTCTACCCTCTTCTGGCTGTGATGTTGCCTGCCCAAAGAGGGGACCTTCAGCCTCTTCCAGGCTCTGGCCCCAACTCCAGGCCAGTCAGGGTGTCAGTAGCTCTCCACAGCCCTGGCTTGTCCCTCACAGCAGGCCTACAAGCCTCTTGGCCTTTTGGCCCCGGCCCCCTTGCTTTGATTGGTTGAGGATTTAGAGTAAGTTTGGCAGCAGGTGACCCCTCTATTCAACAGTGGTTCCCTCTGGGCCCACCATAAAGCCATAATTTCTCCAAGGCTTGTCTAGAGCCCCAGAGAACTTATGCCTGGCAGCTGCTGGGCTCACCTGAGCCTCTGGCCTCACCACTAGCAGTACTGAGGGGCTTGCCTAGCTCTTTTGTAGGCCCCATCCTAGGCTTGCCTTGTTCTCCTTAGGCTGAGCCATCTCCCTGGCTCTTGGGACCCCACTGGGTCCCCAGGAACCTCTTCCTTCCCTTAGCTCCTACCCTTGACCACCAGCATGTACCTGGGAGCAGGGGGATCTCAAGCTGGTGCTGTTACCTTGGCAGTATCCCTGCAACAACTGCTAGCTCTGTTCCTCAGAACCTGCTTTTATGCTGAGGCTGTATAGCCCTGCTCCAATCAGGCCACCTGCTGGCTCTCATGTGACCTCCTGATTGGTTCTTCAGCCACCTGTAGGCTGCCTCACAGCCTGCTCAAGCTCTCAAAGTGGCAAGCGCCCACAGGTGTGCGGCTACAATATGTATAAGTAAATAGACAGTCATACCAAGCACCATCCACTGGCATGCAAAAAACAGGCTCTTTAGTAGTGTTCATAAATCTGTATGTTCAATGAAATTGTGGTTGTTACATGAGCAATAGCATCTTGTCTATTGCATTTAACTAGTGTAAATTATTCAAAGAGGGGCTGATTAACTCTAGCTGAGACATTTTTGCTTATGTATCTTCCCCCTTTGATGCACACCTTTTTTTTGGCCCTAACAGTCCAAGTCTGAGAAATTTAGGGATCGTGCATGAGAGAAGACATAAATTAGATACTGACAAAGAGGTGTGAGTCAAAGCCAGGAGCTGTCTAAGTCAAGTGAAAAGAGATAAAAGAAGTCCATGCTGGGCTGTAAAGAGAAGTTGCATTTCTCCTGGGAGAAACTCTTTTGTGCTGAGATCCTACAACTATTCACACCCATTGTCTTGCCTCGAGTACTAGTGAAGTATGGTGTGACCACCTTAGCACTTGCCGGGGTAGGGGGGAGGCTATGGTATCCCCAACACCTGTACTATGTCCATATCCCTGCTTTGGTTTTGCTAAACTAGCCTTGGTACCATGCCTGCCATATTTTTTGGGTTCCAGTTTTTTTGTATCTTAGGAGGCTGCTTCAGAAGCCAGAGTTAGGCCTTGGGTACCTGCTCCACTCTGATCATCACCCAGCTAAAAGTCTTTCATGGTCTTTTATCCTCACCCGGCTGGAGTTCAGGCTCTCTCATTCAGCCCTATAGGCTTTCAGCCCTTTTTTCTATGCCCCCAGGGCTGGGCTCTGGGACTGCCTACGCAGTCCTTTGGGCCTCAGGCCCTGCCTTGCATCCCTTTTCAGCTGCATGCTCTTTCTCTATATCCTTTGGGCTGCAGGCTCTGATCCCCAATTCACAGTCCTGCACGTGTCTCCAGTCTCCACACTGTGTCAGTGCTCATCCAAACCTCCCCTTGCCACTGTTCCAGGTTTTTGGGTCTTACACAGTAATAAAGGATAAAGATATAACATAAGTGATTTCACTCTGCTGAACAGCATTGTTGAGCTTCATTCAGTCCCTGTGGTCTGGAGCAACTTCCCTGAGGCAGGTCAGAGCCACACTGAAGTCTCAGCAAAGGTCATGGTCTTATAAAGCCTGTAGTCACACCCCCAACCCCCCAAGTTCGGTCACCAGACCAGTCACTCATCCATCAAGGCTGTCAGTCATGGCCTGGGGTCCTGAAGCCTCCCTGTTTCAGGCTCTTCTTGCACTTTTCACACCTGCGGTGGGCAGCTGTTTTTCTCAGGGCCTCTTAACTTCTAATCAGTTCTTACAAGGTCCTGTTGCTCCCCAACCCTCTCTTCCTCAGTAATGGCATAGGGGCCCCCATTACATATATGCTAACTTGTTGTAACTCATTTAACTTAATTGCAGTTCTTTCCAATGATGATCCTGTCAGGCTGTATATTTTCCCTGACTACCTACTAGCAGAAGAGCAGCAATGCAGCTTGGAAGAGCTCCGTGCATAAAAGGCAGGACACATGTCTTCCCACCCCCCTTGCAGACAGCATAGCTGGAAAAGATCTGAGGGAAGCCTATGGAGGGCAGGGCAAGGGGGAGATGCAGGCTGCCTGCTGCAGGCTCAGGGCTCCCTGCCCTGCTACTTTTCCCCCAGAGCCACTGCATCCCAGTGGGAAGGACCTGGTATGGAAGGACAGAGAGGCTTGGTGCTGCTGTCCTGCCACTGGGAGCCCTGCACCAACTGTATCATCATGGCAAGGTGCCTACTGCCTGCTGCTGGGTGGGCACAGGGGCAGGGGCAGCAGCAATGGGGAGTTGTGACCCTGCTGCTACTGGGTGGACAAGGGGCACCTCACTATGGCAACATGCCTAGTATGGTGCTTCTGGTGGCAGTGGTGGCAGTGAGCATCTCTTCCCTGCTTTGCCCTCCCATGCTGGGTTCCACCTGCTGGGTCACAGAGGACCTGGGGACTGGGCAGCAGGGTGGGGAGGCCTAAGCCTGCAGCGGGCAACCTGCTTCCACCTCTGCCCTATGCACAAATCGGGGGGGGGGGATGGAGCATGTGTCTGTGGGTGGACTGTCCCTCCCTATGCCCCCCTCTTCAGGAGTACATGCAATAGTAAGGAGCCAGCACCTGCCTGCTGCTCCCCCAGTGAACTGCCTTAGACTTCGTCTCGCTCCCTGGCCAGGCCCCAAAGCTGCACGTTCACAACAAGGGCCCAGGAATCATCCTGACTGGTCAGCACCCCCAGCCGCAGCTGCCAACCCTTTCCCACTCTCTCCCTCACCCTGGGGGCCTCAATCTGAACCTTCCTCCCTGCCCGCCCCAGGCAGCTAGGGGAACTGCTCTCACCATTGCCTGGCTTTATTTCTGGCCATGTGTATGTGTGCACATGCACACAAACATGTGGTGCCCCGCCTGCATCCCACTCTCGCCAACCTCAAGCAGCCCTTGGAAGCTGGAACTCTGCCAGCCTGCAAGGGGAAACCTACCATTTACTGTGGTTTTCTCCTTCAAAGGAGAAAATCCATGTTTTTCCATGGTGAATGGAAAACCCAGATCCCTGCACACGATGCTAGGACAATAGTTCAATGTGTCAAGGGGAATCCGGGACAAATGCTGTACCAGAGTCATTCACCCTCGGACTGATGTTTGTATTTTGGGACTGTCCTGCCCAATTAGGGATGGGTGGTCACCCTAGCAAAAGCCAGTGCATGCCACTTACTGTTTTGATTCAAGTTAAAACCCAGGACAGTCAGGATTATCTCAAATGAGACTTCTGTTTATAGCCTTGGTGTAATAAACATGCAAGGGGGGAGGTGTAAAAATGTAGTTAGTTATATAGTTTAGATTTGCCAAGGGTCTGTTAGGTTTAGCTTCTTTCATTCGGTCCTGTAAAAGAAGTTCCCCTGAAACACAATGCAGTCAAAGCAGTAACGGGTGTATTTTCTATCTGGCACTTTTTACAAAGCCAAAACTCTAGAGTCCTTGCATGCTTACTGTATTTTGCATTACAGTTGTCATATTGCAGGTAGGTATCACTGAGGATCCCCACACTGTGAATAGTTGCTATGACGATGCTTATCCTGTGGGCAAAGAGAAGTTGGTTATCTCTTAACATGAAATATAACTTGTTACTGCCTCAAAAATCTTGCTATATTCTCTTGTCATCTTTTCTCAAGGGACTCCATGGGGCCCAGCTGAATTTTACAGTTGTTTTACACCAGCAGAAGAGACTGGTACAAAATCTGTGCAAATGGAACAAAGTGGAGACTGGAATGCTACTGATTAATTTTTGTACTGCTGGCTCTGTTGTCCATACTAAAATCTTTTGACCACTCTTATTTAGATATAGTAGATCTAATAAACTGTATGTATACCTAGACCTAATAAAAAGTGTCCACATTGAAAATAATAAAATGTATTAAACATATCTTAACAACAAAACCCTGATAGACAGATCATCATCATTGTAAACCACCCTAGGCAGGACTTAAATGTAATAAATAAATACAATCTAACACTTTGCACTTCTTCTATATACATACTCATATACATTTCATCCTAGAATCACAAAGGACTTTCTAAAGTAATGTATTTGGCTGTGTTTAGGCATCCTCTGTTTAAATGTCATTACCTGGGTATAAAATTGAACTGATGGAATTATGTGTATCCAAGAAAGTGCAAGGTATAGCACCTAGATTACCTTTAGACTCATCTTTTAACTTAGCTTGTAAGTCTGTGTTTTGCAGAAATGGATTCTTGGCTTTGCTGGCTGTGGTGCACGTTGTAGAAGATGAACAAATTCCCAATACACTGTACTCTACCTAAATCTCAGTTGGACTGATCTATTTCTTTTGCTTTGTACTTCAGCAAAAATGCCAAACAGATATCAAGGCCCCATTGTGCTTATGAAACATGGGTTTTGCTATCCAACATAATAAGCATCTTAGAAACCTAACATGTTGGTATAAAACTTGTGTGGTAATGTGGCTATTATATTGTAATACTCTCTAATTATTTCAATTGGTATGATAATTTAAAGATACATTTGTTAAAATTTCTGGGGTTGTAGGTTGTAGCCATGTTGCTCTAAGGACATAGACACACAAGGTTCTTTGGGTAGATGTGATACCTTTTACTAGACCAACTAAATAGTTTGAAAAATTGTTCTTTGCAAGCTTTCAGGCACAAACACCCTTCTTCAGGCATAAGGAGAATACAATTTCTGGGTCTTTAAGTTCTGGGTCTTAAGTTCCTTCCTTTTATGGACATTTTAATATATGGTAAATATAAATAGCCATATAAAGCAAACTTCATTGTAGTTCTTCACAGGTGACTGACTTGATGTCATCCTATGTCATAATTAGCAGCCTTTTCATTTTTAGCCTGAGTGCCAGTTCAGCTCACAAACATTAATACTATCCAAGGCAGGCTGGCTGTTTCCAGAAGAGCAGGTGCCACTTCAGCTGCAGAGAACTTGCAAGCCATAATCACAACAGGAAATGGCAACCGTCAGACGCAGCAGGAGCAGAAGCAGGAATTGTCACTGGATGCGTGGAAGCAGACGTCGTGGGGGGAGATACAGAAGGAGGAAGAGGCAGCAATATGGCAGGAGAAGGAGAGGTAAAACCTTTAAAATAATTAATATGTATGTGCTTTGATTTCTGCATTTAATGCAGAATAAATGAATTACTGTCATACATGATATCCTTATTTCAAAAAGAGAACATAAAAAATAAGACTATATCTCCTTATCATGGGCTAAGCATGTGAATTAACAGCTGTTTATATTTAACTCGAGGCTGCAGAAGTCAATCAAGAAGAAGCAGGAGGAGGAGAAGGAGATATTAGACTCCAAATGGATTCTTGTGCTCAAATTTGGCACAAAATCCAAAAAGATTTTAAGGTAATTGCTCACCTTCTCCAACTTCAGCCAGAGCAAAATCACATCAACATCAAAAAAGTCCTCCCATCAAAACCTCATCAGAGACTTTCCAAGACATAAGGCATCTGCTACTATTTGACCCATGCCATCTGTCAATAAACTCTTGGAATTCCATTTCCTTGTTGTCTGATTACTGGGTCAATTTGTTATGAGTGTATTAGTCAGTGCAAATTGTACTACTGGAGTGTTGTTCATAGCCATGGTGATGGCCCAAGAAGTATGTGAGAAGCAAGGTTGGTAATATCTTTCATCGTACCAATGTTTTAGTTGGAAAGGATGCTAGATAAGAGCATTTTGTGCCCACAGACTTGCTCATCTATTGTTCACTGCAAACAGACACTAACAGAAAAGAGGTCAAAGTGAATAGTCACAGGGTAAAAGACAAACTAGTATTACAGATCAAGAACACTAGCTAAGAGACAGTAGGCAAAGGCCAATTTTCATCCTGCTGCAATATAAATGGGTGGTACCTAGTGGTGCCTGGTGCAAGGGTAATGCTGACTATATTCATCTAGATGAACGGTGAAATGGAACAATCTGAAGATGACAAGGTTGAGTTAATCAAAACTGAAAAGTGTTTAAGCATCCTATAGAGTGTCCTGCCCTGTTTGAAAGTAGAATTTTTAGGAGGCCTAAAGATAAGGTAGAAAATAACCTGGAAAAGACCATACCTTTCTAAATAAATTATTTACTCTTACCTGCAATACTGTGTTCAGCTTTAGTTACTGTATTTTTGGGTTGAGACACTGGTGAGAATAATTATTTGAAGAAAAGAAAAATTTGGGTTTTGGGGAAGAAAAATGTATGGGGTAACATTTTTAAAAGCATTCAAGTGTTAGGAATTCCCGTTTTAATAGTGATGCAGTTGTGGCTTTGATCAGTAAAATCAAAGGGATTTTTGTACCCAAGTATCTCTAAAATCTGCTGTTTGGTGCCAGATTTTTTCAAGGTACTTAGCCATTAAAAATTGCATTTTGATTGTTAAAAATGTTATGGCTCCTCCTCCCCCCATATTTATTCCTTATTCAGATTAAAAAGTATGTTTTGAAAATCCCACTAGGCTCCCAATTACATTTTTATGCCCCCAAAAATGGATCTAAAATTCTGGCCTTCAGAAACCTAAATCCAAGAGACATTTTTAAAGTCATATTTAAAAACAAGATATAGGCTCCTAAGTCATTTGTATGTTTTGGATAATTTTATCACTGGTTCTCATTTGTTTTTATGAATTATCAATGCATTCCCTTCTCA
The DNA here is from genome assembly GCF_052110815.1 of Crocodylus siamensis. Classification (NCBI taxonomy): domain Eukaryota; kingdom Metazoa; phylum Chordata; order Crocodylia; family Crocodylidae; genus Crocodylus; species Crocodylus siamensis. The sequence continues at coordinate 161,615,831 of NC_143396.1, read as the reverse complement.
AGTAATTGAACAGCTCCCTTCTTTGTGTCATGATAAAAACTTAACAGAAAGCCCAGCCTGCTTTGTTGCCATTGATTAAAAGTTTGTGTTCTTTATCATTCCATCTTGTCCTCTGAGGAGAGATATACGAAGGTGCATAGCAATGATTGGTTGGCCAAATAATGAAGTTCTATTCTGGAATTTTGAAACAGCTAACTATAGTGGAAGACAGGAAGATGCGGTTGCTACTAGGGGCTGGGGAAGGGCAGCTGAAGAGGTCCTAGAACAGAGGCAGGCAATTATTTCGGGTGGAGAGCTGTTTACCAGGTTTTGGCAAGCTGTCAAGGGCCCCATCAGTAGCCCCACCCCTTGACAGGTGCCTCGCACCCTGGTCGCCATGTTGGGACTGGAAGTCTCACCCCCTAACCCCCAGCCTTTGCCACTAGAAGTCCCTCCCCTTGCCCCCAGAAATATTCCTTTCAGCAAGGGGTTTTGCCGTCTTAGAACCAGAAAAATACCAAATTACATTCTAAAAATTGAACATCTACAACATTCATTTATTTGCTTAAAATTTGTTTTTGATTTAAAAAGCCTATACTGGGGGGTATAGATTTGTGGGGGGATGTGGGTATATGGATATGTGGGTGGTTTTGTGGGGGGGTAGATAGGTGTGTGGGGTATAGGTGTGAGGTGAAGGAGCATGTATGTGTGTGTGTGCGGATATGTGGGGTATGGGTGGTATGGAGTCTGTGGGGGAGTTGTGTGTAGGGGAGGGTGGCTGGTGTGTGTGAAGGGGTGTGGGTGTGGGTGTGGGGCTCTGCATGTATGGCAGTGCGAGGGGGGTGTGGATACATGTGTATGGTGGGGTGTGCTTGTGGGATTCACCCTATAAACACAGGCATACACACATACACTCTCTCTCTGCCCCTCATCTGCACACCCACACACACTCTGTGCCCCCCTCACTACTCTTTCTCTCTCTCCTTTACTTTTTGCCCTCTTTGTCTGTCTCTCCCCCTCCTTCATTGCACAGACACACATACGCACAGGCACAAGCACACACACACCTGCTCCTTGCCCTGGCGTATCAGCGCAGGCCCCATGCTCATGGTGATGCATTAGTCCCATGATCTGGCCACGTGGTGCTGGAGCTGCTGGCCAGCAGGCAGGGAAGTAGTGAAAGCAGCCACAGGCAGAGGCTTCTGATTGTGGGGATGGAGAGGGGGGCGGGATAGGAGGAGGCTGGGGCGGGGGGCAGGGCTGGGCCAGCTTTGGTGCTGAGTCCTGCCGGCTTCCTCTGGGTCCAACTTCCCTTGGCTCCTGTCATACTTGACTGGCAGCTAGGGACAGATAAATATTAATTTTTAAAACTTTTAGGTGCCCTGTGGGCTGGATAGAATGGCCTGGTGGGCTGGATCTGGCCCGTGGACTGTATTTTGTCTGCCTCTGTGCTAGAATTAGTAACAGAAAGTGCTGCAAATCAACCACTCATAATAAGGAAGGTAAATGATAACTCTCATCTTTTTCTCAAGGGTACAAAACACTCTCTTTTGACTTCTGTGTTATTTGCCATATGTCCATGATTCTTGTCTGCACCTTCCCAATGTTTTTCTTTCTCCTTACTGCATTAGTCTTGCTTTACATCACACAGTTTTGGACCTTCCTTCAATCTGACAATGACACTAGCTTCATCCAATTCACCTGTCCCTGTCCCATATCTCCCACAACTATCTCTTGAGGGCTGGGGTAGTGTGGGCACTAAGGTTTATGGTGACAGTCTAGAGGTTGTAAGCTTGAGGCCATAGCAGAAGTGCTCATGAAGTAGCCTGTCAGATTCTAACAAATCTGTGAATTCTGCTAAATAACTTGTCATAAGGATGTGAAAAAGGAAACGACAACTATCTCTGTGCTTTTCTTTTTTCCTGCTGTTACTTCAGTTAACTCTTACTCTGTGGTGTTCTCTGTTTGGTGCTTGGCTGCTCCAAGGAGTGTGAGAATACAGATAGAACAGAATGGGACTTTTAATTAATCCCTCTAATTTTTTTCACAAATTAGACCAATAAATGAGTTTGCCACTTCAGAACTCAAACTTAGGGCAGGTCATACTTTTATTTATTAACAACAGAAGCTGATCTCAAAGATTTTAAATTCATATATTTTCCTGTTATGATACAATATTGGATTTTAAAGTTCTTGGCCATAAGCTCTACAATTACTGTTCCACCAAGGTGAACCAGCTATTTTGGTGCATGTACACATGCATGCACACATAAACTTTGAATTATTGTTCTTGACCATTTTTTATGTACTGCACCATATAAAGAGTTGAAGAATGAATAATTTGCTTAGAACAGGTTTTGAATTATAACACTGAATTTATGAAGCTGGTACTGAAACATGGGCCAAAAAAGGATTCATGGGAGTTGAAAGTCAAAATACTTTAGTTCTGCAATGTTCTTCAGTATGCATTAATGTTCTGGAAAATAGTTGCCCTAATAATTCAGATAAGGAAGGTTGGTGTCATTGTGATCAGCTCAGAAAAAAAGCCTACTAAATATGTAAACATGCACTTACAGGCATAAAACAAGGGAACCAAATGTTAGGATTCACAGTGAATAAGATGGAAAATGCTGAAAAATTGTCATTGCCAAGATCAAGGGTATTTTCTCATCTAGAATACTGTGTTTAGTTCCAGCTATCTTGTCATACCTCAAAAAGCTTTTATTAGAAATAGAAGAGACTCAGTGATGGAGAACAAAAATAAAAAGAAACCTTGGCAGACTTTCATGTGTAAAAGACTTAAGCATAAATGAATACAAAGGGATGTGAAACAATAATAGATTCTAGAACAGTAGATATCCCTTGCCCTTCTGTTCTCATCATACAGAAACAGGAGTGAAGGGGAAAGATTTACAACCAATCAACTGATTTTTTTTCTGCACAAATTAAGCTTGTGGAACTTGTTGCCATGAGATATCACAGAGGCTAAGAGCTTACAAGGATTTCAAGAAGGAGCTGTCATTTCTGGAGTTGCCAGCAGATCAAGCAGATTATTCTCTTTCATTCACCACTGGTGAGGCCACAGCTGGAGTACTGTGTCTAGTTTTGGGCCCCCCACTACAGAAACGATGTGGAAAAATTGGAGAGAGGCCGGGGGGGGGTGGGTATGAAAATGATTAGGGGGCTGAGGCACATGACTTATGAGGAAAGACTGATGGAATTGGGCTCATTTAGTGTAGAGAAAAGGAGACTGAGAGGGGACTTAATAGCAGCCTTCAACTACCTGAAGCAGGGTTCGAACATGCTGAGCTAAGAGCCACCTATACACATGATGAACCTCTGCTGGATTAATCGAGTCTCATGGAGTGGGCTAATTAGTATGCTCCAGCAGCCTCCACATCACGTGTATTTGGCGTCTCTGCATTTCAAAATGATGGTGGGGCGCTTTAATTAAAGCTCATTAGATTCTGACTCTGGCTGACACCAGATTCTGTTCTTAGGGTGGCAGCTGGTGTTGTCTATGGGCCATATTCATACCATTCTGGTGCTCACATGCAACAGTGGTGGGTTTCACCAATGTAGCTAGAAAAAATAAATACAGCACTAGAATTGTTTCTCTTTCACATAGCTGATTTCTAGACTGTGAAAATCTCAGACCAGATGGAGATATTTTTCGTCACCTTTCTGGCTACTCTAAGATTATGTGAAGAGTGGGTGCATCTACATGAGATGTTTAATTTGGAGTTGTGTAATTAGCCTCACAGTAATGTCCTGGCATCTACATGTGCAGCCCTTTAAAATAAATACAAGTACTATCCTGCTGCAGAGTTTTTTTTGTACATAGCAGGCCATGTGTAGATGCTGCCACAGCTAGCTGGGGTAAGAGGGTGCTTCAGTGCAGGGGTTGCCTGCTAACTAGCACTGCACTAGAGTACCCTCATAACCCAGTCATCCCCTCCACAGCATGTGAGCTAAGTTGGACCTCACTGGGCCCTCTGCCAGCCTGATCCCCCTGGCCGCCCTGTGGTCCTGCGTGTAACTGTGGTGTCCAGGATCAATAAACTCTGGCACAATGCGCACCAGAGTTTACTGTATCTCATTAATATCCGTGTGTCAACATGCCCAGTGAGTCTTAAAAGCCACAGGGTTGTCAAGATGTCCTTCTATCAGAGAATGGATGGATTCTAGGATAACTGGTAATGGGCTATGCAGCATTTCACAGACTCTAATTTAACTTAACTCACCTACAATTGGAAGCAGTTACTTAAATTGTCCAAGTGCTCAATTATTTTCTCTCTACCAATACTTGATCCTAATATTTGCATCCTGTTTTCAAGTTCCAGTAAGTGAGAACTCAGCATCTCCCCTGCTAAATTCTGTTTGCCTATCAATTTCAGAAACATTCTTGGCAACTTAACATAATATTTTAGCACCAGTTAGACTCAAGTGTTCAAGCGCATTTTACAAATGCAATAAACTGATATAAATTTCAATGGGTAAAGTTACTTGGTGGCCACACATAGCAAAACCTGGAGATTTGGATGACATGTAGACATCACTGAAAACTGATTACAGTTCACTACAGGAGAGTAAAATGACATGTCATACTTATTAGGCTCTGTGTAAATTTCAGAGATATCAGTACAAGCTGAAGAAATTACAGAAAAGAACAGTTTCCTGTCATAGGTACTGGTGCTCATGATTGTGAGTACATCTCCAGTACTACACGTTGTTCCCCTGGAACTTCTATACGCATGATCTGGGGTGGAGCGGGGCACATGTCTTGAGGTGGAAATGCAGTTGGAAGAAAAGGGAAGAAAATGTAACAGAGCAAAGATGCCCTTCTCTCTTGTGTATTGTTGGCTGACACCCATCTTGTTTTGAGTTTCCAAGCATACTCAATGACTAAAAATCATCAGATACTAAACAACATGCTAAATATTGCTTGCTCAGGTTTTGAATGCAAAAAAATGCAGGAATTAAGGTGTTCTGTCAAAGTTACATATGTAAATTAAATCCACAAATAAGAAAAAAAAATACTATCATCCAAGCAATTTCAAAATTTGGTCAACCATTTAACAGTAATGTACAGATGGGAATCCCCATTGTTTCATAGTTGATACTTTTTCAAAAGGGCACCCATTTAATAACTTCAGACTTGTTTAGATCCAAGTAAATTCCTATTCATAACTTGCATGGGAAACTAAAGTATATGGACTAAAGTAATGTTATTTTCATATCAGAACATGTGCTGCTGCCATCATCTTACAGTAATTTCCGTTAAATGAGAGGACTGGAATGTAATGATGCTAGCTACAAATTTTAATTGCCTTTGCTCTTGCTACTATCAAACATTATGTATTGTTCTGGTGTTTGGGATTTATACCACTGGGAATATGAACGGGATTATGACATCAGAATGACATCAACCAAGAATTATCAGGCATGGGCCATCTTCTCACTTCTGCAGTGGAAGTTTCTCAGTCATTCACTTCCTTCCCCTTCAACTGCACAGCTCTTTCTTCCCTAGATTTATATTTAGGGAAGATTTTATATGTATACTGAACAGTGCATGGCAACAATTAGACTCTAGGATACCCCCACTGGTAAGTCAGTTTACTATACACAGGGAAGGCTGTTTCTGACTCTGAAATCCTGAGATTGGAGGTTCCCGGTGCAGGGGCTGGGTGGGGGGAGGTAGTGGAGCTTGGGCAAAAAGGAGGTGCATGTCTAACAGGGAGAGAGAAGAGGCTCAGGTTCATGCAAAAGTCCTAGGATCCCAGAGGTGTAAAGAGTACTTCTGGACCACCCTAGAGTCTTCTGTTCCCCAGACTAAATAACCATAATTCTTTCATCCTCTCCCTATAAGACATGCATTGCTTACCTTAGCCTTTAATCATTTTTGTTGCTCTGCTGAACTCTTTCCAATCTGTCCACAGCTTTCTTGAAGTGTGGAGCTCAAAACTGGATACAGTACTGCCAGTAATTCCTCACCAACTTTGAATAGAGTGAAAGAATTACTTCTTTTGATTTGCAAGCAATACCCCTATTAATACAGCAGCCTAGCCAGTCTGAATTTGTACATGTAATTATTCTGTCTCAGGGGCAGGACTTCGCACTTGTGCTTATTCAATCTGATCTGACTGATTTTGAACCATTTCTCCAGTTTATCCAAGTCACTCTGGATCTTAGCCCTATCCTACAGAGGTTCTGCAGTTCTACCCAACTTGGCATCATCCACAGATTTGCTAAGCATGCACTCAGGCCCATCATTCACAAAGATGTTAAACAACGTGGTACAGACCCCTTGGAAACTCACTTGATACCTCCTCCCAACTAGACACTGAGTCACTGATTTCTACTCATTGAGCATGAACCAGTAATGTATGCCTATTACAGTACTTTTGCCTAGTCTGAATTTCCTTAGCTTGTTAATGAGAATGTTGCGGGAGACAGTATCAAAAGCCTTGTTAAAAATTAAGGTACATCACATTCCCTGTTGTCCCCCCATCCACAGAGCCTGGCATTTTGTCATAGATGATGTTACATCTGTCCCAAGTCTAGGAGAGTGGTACCTAAATAGGGTGATGCTTCTGTTGGTGGAATAACTCCTTTCATATTATTCTTTTTTATTGGATTAACATGGTTATAGCTGAAGGCTAACACATGTGACATCTAACACTAGGTGCCTCATTTTTGAGGTATCCAGATAAAGACTCCTGAAACCTGATTTACAGAGACATTACCATGGTTATTACCACGCTCCAGCAGACTCGATTAATTGAGTCTGCTGTGATGTACTGTAATTACAGGGCATCAGAGCAGCCTCACTGCTTGTGTCTAAATGCCTCATGTTTATAGTTGAATTAGATTGGGATAGGCCAGTTGATGCAGGGCACTATTACTGTCTCTTTCATTTGCAGGGATAGTCCTTTCGCATGTGGTAGAAGCAAATCCTGATGCCTATGATGACATGCAACAGAGAGGCTAAGTCCCAGGAACCACACCTGTTGGTCTCCATTCAATGGTGAACACTAAGAGGGAGCTTCTGCCTGTAGGAATTTGAGGACAGCATGATTTACTTTGTATGAACTTGTGTTCATTCCAAACCTGCACAATGTAACTCAAATGTTCAATTCATTCAGATTAATACAAAATACATTAAATCATTTGAGCTAATTTTGGCACAAACCCCTAACCTGGTCCAATGCTGAGAGTAAGCTGCCTCCAAGCGTCCCTACTTCTTGTTCTCTAAGGTTATTTTTACATTGATAAACCATGCGATCTATGTGCACCCAACAGAATGCAACAAAACAAAAAAGGCCACAGAAGGAATGCGGTTTCAGGTTTAATGACAGGGCTGGCAATGCTCCATTGGTAAGAGGGAGCCTGGATCTTGGAAAGTCACTCCATTGCCTGGTAGTGTTGACTCACTGATGTGTCCGAAGTCACTAGGCATGAGAATAAGAGGTCCTTGGAGATTATCTTTTTCTCCTGTAGTAGAACACAGTCCGAGTTAAGACTGCAGTAAAGAGAGAAGAAAGAATGAAAATGTAAAAGATGATTTTGACATTCACCTCTCTACATTTCCCAGCTTCATAATTCTAGCTAGTCAGTATGAAAGAAAAATCAAATCAGTGAGATTATTTGGGAAATTAGGCTAGTTAGAAACTGTTTAGTTTATTAATTAAGATCTTACCCAGCTAATTTCCTGAGTTCAGGAAGTAATTCCTGAAAAATTCTTCACAACTTTCCCAATCTGAATGTAGCTTAGGAAGTAGCATCTACACTAAGCAGCACCTTGCTGAAAAATTAAACAGTACCTCCTCCCTCCCATGCTGTACATTTGATTAGATTTCTTCTTTACCTCTCATTTTCCTCCTCCTCCTTGGCAGTGCTTTCCTGGTTCTCCTTCTTCTTTGCCTGTGTGTTCTTCTCCTGTTCCTCCTTGTGGGAGGAGGGCTACAGGGGCAACTTGCCATTTCTGTGCCCTGTTATGGTATTACAATGCCAGGCAGAGGAGCATGACTTTTAGATGAAGCCAAGGCAAACTGGCTTTCCTAATGCAATGTTTGAGTTTATGAGGTGTTTCCTCCAGCTTGTATTTAAATGAGCTAACACCTATGGACACATGCAACAGATGCTGTATTCTGGTGTCATTTGACAATGACCATATATGGGAAAGACAAGATTTGGTAATTAATCACAGTTTGCCAATGACAGTTCATTAGTTGGCAGCCATGAGAGAGAGGACTAACAGTTAGATTTTACCCTTAGAAGTATCCTGGTGATACTTTGAAAAAGGAAGTGTTACCTTTATCACAGGTTTTCAAAAAGTATTCAGCATGGAACCCTAAATTTTACATTTTTAAATTGGAAATCCAATAGTAGGAGTATGAAGTACTGTGTTTTGAATACTTACTATAGTCCCACGTATATACCCCACCATGGATTTACTCAGTGGGTCCAGGTGCAAAACAAAGCCAAATCTAGTTAGTTAACCAAAGAGGTAACTGAGTACAGTCATTGAAACCTTCAAGGGGAAGGGAATTCACACAGCAGACTGCTCTCCAATTGAAAAGAAAAACAATAGTAAGAGGACCTAAAGGTGGAATGTGAAGCAAAACCAATTCAGACTAGCAGTCAGGCACATGTTTTTTACAATGTGGTTAATTAACCATTGGAATAATTTACCTAGGGAGATGATGACATTTCTATTAAACACAGCCTTTAAATTAAGACAAGATCCTTTTGTGGCAGAGGGCTTTGTTACACATTACACCTTGAGCTTCTCAAATGTTAATTAGTGTTAATGTTAGCTCAAGTTTAGAGCAGTCACATATTTAGGTTAAAAACTTCTCTAACTATCCCCAACCAGCACAGCTGTGACTTGTCATTAGTGCGCTGGTGAGAAGGGGCCTGACTAGCAGCAACAGCTGTGAGTTGCTGCTAGAGGGCTAGGGAGCCAGGACAGGCTTTTATCCCTGCTCTAGGTTGGGGTGGCTTGGACAGATGGGTTGGTGGGAGTGGGAGCATGAGGCTGGAAGGGGGAGAGTTTAATGGTGGAAGCTACGTAGTGAAATGGGAGGTGGAGAGACAATGGTAAGGAATGGCAGCTGGGGACTAGGCGGTAAAATGAAGGAAGTCAGCCACTGAAGCTATTAAAGAATAAAATAAAAAGAAGTAAAAAAATTAAAAAATAAATAAAGAGTAAGTAAATTAAATAAAGTCTCATGTTTTAATAAATTGGGATTGGGATTGGGACTGAGTTGCCTCAGATCATGGGGACACTGCCCCTGCCCTGGGAGGGAAGGCTCATCTTACTGGGACCCCAATCTGGCCTCCTACCTTGCTCCTTCCTCCAGGTCCCCTAGCTCTCCTTCCTGGATTACTCTGTGTTCCTAAGAGTTGCACGGCCAGGTTGCATCACTGGAGGTCGGAGGGGGAGTTGGCTTGGTGCCAGTACCTCCGCCTGGGCAGTAGAGTTCAGGAGATGAAAAGTTTGTGCACACAGAACAGGAAGGTGGAGGGAGGGGACACTGCGACCTGGGATGCTGGAAAATTTAAACTTGGGTGGCTTATCTCTGGGGAGTGGGTACACATTTGTGGAATATGAGCTAGGTAACAGGGGTCAGCCGTGCCCTAGAGTGGTATAACTTTAAGATGCCTAAAGGCTGCTTATAACTAGTTTACACATCTTAACGTATGGACAATCCAGGTATTAAGAGCTATCTGAGCTCCTTAAAATTAATATGTAACACAGCCCAAAGATACTATAACTGAAACAGAAACTCTGAGTTGTTTAAAGGAACTGATCATTTTAACCAAAACCCAGGGCCAGATTCTAATTTCATGTATTATGCATAGTTAGGTGATCCTGTTTTGCCTTGGGTAAGACCTGGAAAATGGTAATACATATACTTTTATAAAAACATGCTGTGTTCACAGGCTTAAGTTTGATTTAGAAGGTACTGGGCGTGACGCTGTGGCCCACGGAAATCAACTAGACAACTAGGATAGTCCCTTCTGGATCTTAAACTCTACGTCTCCCAAAAAGTACAGAAATATTCAATAAATATTTCTTTTACATAGTCAGAAAATTGTAGAATCATGCTTTCACATCTTACAGAGGTTATGAAATACATTTTCGGCCACCAGTAACTACAGGCTTTATTAAACAGCAATTATTGAACATTTTTAAGTTTGCCGAATTTTCACTCATGGGGCATTTATAGATGTGCTCCAGAAGTGTCTGTGTGTGTCGGGGTGGGGGGAGCTTTAATTAGCGTGGTTCTGAGAGCCACCTTAATTAAAGAGCCAGGAGCATCTTGTGTATCAGCATCCCCACACTTAAAAATGGTTGCAGGGGTGCTTTATCTAGAGGTCATGAAACAAGCTTTAGATAAAGCACCCCCACTACCATTTTTAAGCATGGGGATGGTGATTAATTGAGCCTACTCCAATGTGCTGTAATTCTGCTCTGATGGCTGCTCATTTATAAATGCCCAAGAATATAAAAACATGCCTGAGGAGCTTTATGAACCATTAATGTTGATTTTTGACAAATCTTGGAAAACAGGAGACATTCCAGAGGCCTTAGAAAAAAAGCCTATCATTAAAAAAAGGAACGCATGGCAGGCATGTCTGGATAACTGTATGTAGGTCAGTCTGCCATCAATCATGAGAAAAAATATTGAAAAACAAATATGGAATATAATTAGTGTAAATCTAAAAGCTACTTGCACAATGTCTGTCAATATGGTTTTATGGAAAAATCTTTTGTTGATAAAAGTGATTGTGGTGACATAATTTATTTTGATGTGTAAGACATTTGATTAGTTGTATGTTAAAGAACTAATAAGTGAAATACCTTACACATGTCCAGTTAAGTCAAATACTTGGGTCTGGTTGTACATACATACTGTATACTTTATACTTCCTAATAATTCATAGTAGGTAAAAAGTGGGAATGTATAGAGCCCTAACTCCATCTCTCTTATTCACTGGTCAGAGTGACTGAGCTGACATGAAGAAAATCCTAACTTGATTCTGACATAAGCCAACTGCGTAATACTACTGGCAGAGCAAAGCGGGAATTATGACACAGTAGGCTGTCTATATACAATGCCATAGGTATCTACTCTTCAGGTACCATTTTATGCTGACCCCTTGGGCCTAGGATCTCTGCTTAGTATCATACTCCATTTTGTTTTGAATTAACTAATTCAGTAAAGGGAATCAGGCAGAAGTAAGAGGCAAGGGTAACTAGGAAGGAGAAAGTGGTTGTCTCAGGGAAAGAGGGTATATTCTAGGTGTGAATATTTAAACCAAAGAGTAAATGGGATTATTTAGGAAATGATATCCTACTTGTAGTTTGATATCAGTCCTGAGCAAAGGAAAAGCAGATCTGAAACACTACCAGTGAACAATAAAAAACCCTAGCATCCTTGGGTTTAGAGGAAGCAGAGATCTCAAAAGCATTATATAGTGGAGGTCTGCAGGATTATCGCCATTTTACAGATGGTAAAAATGACACACAAAACTGATATTGCTCAAGAAGGTTACAAGTCACCAGCAGAGCCAAGGGTAGAGTTCAGGTCTTGTGTGTCTCAAGCGAGTCCTAAGCTGTCAACTAGGGAGGTGTTGCCTCATTAACTAAATGATCTGCTTTTGCATAACGTGCCTATGAAATTTTAGGTTATTTTTTAAAACAAATTGCAGCTCAGTTCCCAAAATATTGGGAAGCCTGTTGGCACCATATTGGTTGCAATATAACAGTAGTCTGTGACCTTCATATTAAAATTTTTCCTTAAGGAGGTTTTTACATTTATTATAGATCTGTAATGGTAAAAAGGAGAGATGATGAGAGAGCAGAAAGAGTTTAAAGAAACAAGGGAGAAAGCAACACTGATAATACCCCAACCTACCACCAGGAACTACCACAGGAATAATATTGAGAGTCATTAGGGCATCCTAATAAATTCTCTTTTTCATTACCTTATTTGGGCATTGCCCCATATGGTCATTTTTCCTGGCAACAAAAGGGACCTTCTGTATGTGGTCATATGATGAGTCCCTTTAAATAGACACTGCAACTCCAGTTCACTTCACAAGCTCACAGATACCATCAGAGAGACAGGTTGGCGTGGCTCAGCCAAGAGATGGTGTCCTTGTTTTGGGAACTTTGAGCAACTAAATTCACAAGAAGATGGCAAGACATAGAGGCCAGCGCCACCATCACTGTGGCCGCAGCAGGAGCCAGAGGAGAACTCCTCCAAGCAGAAGGAATAGGCGAAACAGGAAGTACTATAACAAGCCACTGGGAAGGAAGAGAGGTAATGGCCAAAGGCCTACTAATATTACCTAACAGGATATTGTATGAAAAAAATAGATATTAGGGTGGAGAGTTGCAAATAATACTCATCTTCCCCTCCTAGAAATCACTGTAGTACTTGCTTGTAGGGTATAACTCATCCCTAAATGTGGTGATGCACAGTCATACTGGACTAAGACAAGGAAAACTGATAGCTTCCATCTAATGCACTGCAAGACGAGCAGTAACATAGGAGGCCCCACTGCATTTTGGGATGATTCTTTGGGGACTCCAAGCTCAGTTCCTATGAACTCTCCCAGCAACCTTTCCTTCTTCTCACTGTGCAGTTAACTATTTTGGTTTTCAGCACTGTTGTTACTGTGCTGTCATTTAGTACCGCCTTTTGAAAGTACTAAAAGACGGCACATGATAAACATGATAAAATGGGGAGCATGTTGCTATGGCATCATAGATGTGGTGTCGCAGGTTTTGCCCATGGATGCTATTTCGCTCTAGTGCATTGCTACAGTGACATAGCATCACATGTAGACATGCCCACTGTGTTTTAGCTTATTTTTAGAACACAGAGCTAAGTAGCCCTAAGAAAATGCAGTGATTCAATGAATTATTTATGATATCTGCAACTTAAGCCTGTCACATAACAGCCTGTTTCCTTACATAGTGGGAACAACTAAAGCTTAACTGCAACCTAATTTCCTCAAATATAGCCTCTGAATGAGATTTCAATTAAGTATATATAAAGTTTGATATGTCACACTATTCTGTTAAGACTCATAGATAGGTGCCTAGTTCAGCTAATTTGAAGATCAGCTTTTATACTCTTAAGAGTGATTTTTGTAATACAGGATTTATTTTGTTTACAGTGTTATAAGTTGGAGGAGGACATGCTGTACCTGGGTTTGCAAAATAAAATAGGCTGAATTCGTGCTTTAAGGGCAAACTAGGCCTTAGTCTTCACTATGGCATTGCACTGAGGGCTCTATGTTATTTTTAGACATTTAAGAATGAATTTGATATATCAAATAATTTCAGAGGTAGCTGTCTGAAAATGAATGATTTGAGAGAGTTCATTTTTCTACTTTGGACAAAGGGCAAATATATGCTTTGTCTTCCTACATATCATTTACTAATGATTCACAAATATTTAAATGTCCCCTCTTGTATTCTCATCACAGGGTATGTACGTGTCTGTGCTACATACTACTATTGGAGAAAAAGAAAATAGACTCCTGTGTTCCTGTTCACATGTTCAATGCCTTCAAACCACCTTTGTCTCCATCTTCGTTGTGAAAAAGAAAAAAAGAAAAAAAACCCCACAAAACCAACAACCACACAAATGAGTCCATCATGCAAGACACCACAAAAGGACATGGAAGCCCTTGGAAGTTCTAGGAGCCCTCCTGTAATAGGAGCAATGTCAGACCTGTCATTAAACACATAAGAACGCAATTCTTCTGTACTGTATTTAATTTAGGGTGAAACAATCTGGGGAAAAATTAAGTCTGGTGAAAAAGCAGATACATCCCAAGCTAGTACCAAAAAAAGCCTTTTCTTTCTTAATCCCTGGACCACTATACAAGGCAACTATATTTATTTGATGTTTTATTATCATCTTAAATGTAAAGTCTAAAAATGAAGGTGAGTCTTAATGATGCCTTATGTTTGAAGAAGTATGGTAATGGCATCTGATCAATTGTTATGAAGCATTTGCTCATTGCTACTGCTTGCTAAAATCTCTACAGCTTTTGCAGTACTAGCAATAATACTTCAGCTTGCTAAAAGAGAAACAAACCTGTTAATACAGCTTTGAAAAAAGCCCTACGACCCGGATCCAAGGATAATAGGAAGCCATTTTATATTACTCCACTGGTGGTTTTTACACCCCAGATTGGCCATAAAACATAAAAACCCCACCAGTGTGTCTTGTTCTCCCAGGCCTTGGGCAAGGAGGAATTCTTTGCTTGCCTCTACTCTAGTAGCAGCTTGAGGTTTGGCTGGTTCAAGACTCCTAGAAAGACACAGTCACTTGGCTGAGCTGAACTCTTTCCTATACTGATGAGAACCCTGAACTAATATAACACATACAACAAATGGCCTATAAATTTAAATAGTTGGGTGCTTGGAACAGAATATGGTTGGCTTATGATAGCAGTATATGTTGGCTATCTATTACAGGATCTTTTTTGTTGCTGATCTATGGCTCATGATGGCAGTATATGTTGGCTATCTATTACAGGATCTTTTTTGTTGCTGATCTATGACCTAAAAGTCATTACAATCTCTAAAACCTACTATTGTATTTGCATACTTACTGACTAGGTAGCGGCCAGACCTAAACAGGGTTGTTCTCATGCTCATTCTTCTCTATTCTCCCTCTCCTACACTTGCTTCTCTCAGCTACCTGTGATTTCTTCTGCCTCAACCTGACAATCATAAAAGCATGGTCAGTGAAACAGTTATGCTACATAGTGGGATAAATATCTGTAACAACATAACAGCTTAGATCAGGAACTGAAGGACATTTATCTGTTGAAACTGACACGGATGTTATGGAAAAACCACACATCCAAACAGAGGTTGAGCTGGTCAAAAAAGTTCAGATAGATCAGCTTTCTGTCAGAAAATGCCATTTCATCAACCTTGATATTTTGGTGGGAATGTTTCTATTTCAACAAAACATTTGAAAACATTTTAAAAAACTATCTCAAATCAAATGGTGTATTTCATGGTTATTTTTTCATTTCATCCCATTCCAACTCTCTCACTTTGCTTGGACTTATATTCTATTTCAGGAAGGCTGTTTCATTATTTCAGTATTGACATCTTCAGAATTTCTGTTCCATGAAAGATTGTTTTTGCCCTGGTGAGTCATTTAGAAATCTAAAAATTCTGTACGGTACTGAAATTCTGTTTTTTGACTCTTTCTAACTGACAGTTTATTCTGAAGAAGATCCTTAGAAAAATGTAGACCTTAAAGAAGTGCACAGAACAAGTCCCTCGACACAATTCACTCATGTATATACATACACGCATAGCAAATGCTTCCCTTTTGGCTACTGTTTTCACTATTATAATTTCAATCTTCTTGCCCTCAACTTTAAGGTTCTTCACAGTTCTGTATTTCTTCTCTAACCCTTCATGCCACTCCAGCCTGCCAGCAGGTAACCTTTTGCAGCTTTCTTCCACAAATCTCTCTGTTATTTCTTGTCAATAGTAAGCTAGTAACTCCATTAGAGTTAGAACACCCCAGTGAAGTGAGTCAATAATATAATCCCTGTTTTACAAACAAAGAAAATGAATAGTTAAGCAACTTTCCCAGACCACGAAGAACCCCCATGGCAGGATGAAGTTAAAACTCAGGAATTTCTAGTATATTAAGGCTAAGTACAGAAAGTCAAAAAGCCCAAGGCTGAATTGATTCAATCTTTGCAAGTTAGTCTGAGCTGTGTAGATTGAAATGATATTAAGAGTCATGATATATGCTCTTTAATATCTTTATCAGTGACTTGGATGAGGGAGAGGAAAGCACAATGATTAAGTTTGCAGATAACTCCAAGCTGTGAGGAAATGTGGGCACACCTGTGGACAGGGTAAGGATTCAGAATGACCTTGACAGCTGGTTCTATGGGCTCAGTGCAATCAGATGAGGTTCAGTAGGGATAAGTTCTGGGTCCTGCATCCAGGTAGGAAGAACTCTCATCATAATTATACAATGAGTGGTGGTCCCTTGGCTGACACTGCATCTGAAAGGGAGTTTGGGGTGACGATCGACCGGAGGATGAATATGAGTCAACAGCGCGATGAAGTCACTAGCAGGCAAGTAGAACTCTGGCATGCATCAGTCGATGCATTGCCAATGGATCCAGAGAGGTGCTCCTCCCCGTCTATTCAGCACTGGTGAGGGCACAGCTGGAGTACTGTGTCCAGTTCTGGGCACTGGACTTCAGGAAGGATGTGGATAAGCTCAAAAGGGTACAGAAAAGGGCCACCCATATGAGTCGGGGCCTAGAGGATAGGCCCTATGAGGAGAGGCTCCAAGAACTGGGTTTGTTCCATCTGAGTAAGAGAAGACCAAGAGGTGACTTGATAGCCACCTACAAGTATGTCAGGGGTGAATAACAAAAACTAGGGGAGCAACTCTTCAGAAAGGCACCCCTTGGGAAGACGAGGTTCAATGGGCATAAGCTAGTCAAGGAAAAATTTAGGCTGGACATAAGGAAAAACTTCTTTTCTGTAAGGGAATCTAGAATCTGGAACACACTCCCAGCAGAGTTGGTGCAGTCGCCATCCCTGGAGGTGTCCAAGAGGAGGCTGGACAAGCACTTCATTTTGTTCGTCTAAGCCAAACTACCTCCTGCCCATGGCATGGGAATGGACTTGATGATCTTACATGTCTCTTCCGCTCCCACTATTTTATGATTCTACGATAAGCAGGGATCCTGGTTTTCCCTGATAAAAAACAGCGAATTCTCCGATAAAAAATGGCAAATTCTCTAATTAAACCCCCAAAATCTGTTATTAAAATTAAAGGCCCCCAACAGCCCCCTGGCGCCCCTCACTCCCCACCCATATTCTCCACAGCCTTGCTGGTGCCCCTGACCTGCCACCCAGAGCTCCTGCTCCCCCAGCTCTGCCAGGGGAGACCCCTAGCTGCCAGGGCTTTGGACCTGGGTTCGCGGCTCCCTGCCCTACTCCCCCCTGCTGCCTGCTGTGGGCTCAGGTGTGGGGGGTAGCTCCCTGCCATTGTGTGCAATCCTAGGGGGCAGGGGGGACTTGCACCCCCATATCTGCATGCGGGGCATGTGCAGGCTGTAAGCTCGGGCTCCTGCTGTTTTCCTCCTCCAGGGCCTCTGCAGCCCAGCAGGAGTGAACTAGCATGGCAGGGAACAGCAGAGCTGCATGGAGAAGCTATTCACTGCTACGAGATCTTCACTGCCTTGGAGATGTAATTCTTGTGCACAGGGCTGCAGTGAGAGTAGCAGTGTGGGTTTGTGTCCCTCAAAGCAGCAAATCGTGCAGGGGTCGCATTGTTGGGATAGCATGGAGGTCGCAGTGGCAAGGAAATCCCTACAAGGCTCTGCTGTTCCCTGCCATGCTGGGTCATATATGCTGGGCTGTGGAGGCCCCGGGGGAAAGAAGCAGGGTGGGAGCCTGACTGTGCAGCCTGTGTGTGTCCTGTGCACAGATCTGGGGGCGCGCAGGTCCCCCCTGCCCCTTGGGAGTGTGCATGGCAGTGGGGAGCTGGCCCTCCCCCTCCATGGGATGAGCCACCCACGGTCCTGTTTTGCTCCCCACTGTGGCCCCACAGCAGCAAGTCTGTCACAGGTAATGCTGGGGGACCATAGTGGCCAACATCGTTCTGCTGTAAAGGTTGTTAACATACACCCATAGGATCCCAGAAAGAGGGCCATGCACCCACTATGGAGGCCAAACCCCCACAGTCCATAAGAATTTGACCATGGGGTAAAATTAATCCCTGACCCCAAATGCAGCAATTGATCTGACTCAGTGCATATATCTATCTATCTATCTATCTATCTACCTATATATATCACTTGATCAAATGCTGTAGCTCACAAAAGCTTGTGCTATATACATACTTTGGTTAGTCTTTAGGTGCAAATCTACCTTGCCTTCTACTTGACTTCAGACTAACACAACTAATTACATCACTTTGTATTCAAACTCCAAAGTGGGTGAATCTCAAATGACAACATTTTGCCATGATTTTTAAATGCAGAACTCACTTTCCATGAACAGACTATCTTTTTTATTCCCATCTGTCAGATCATCAGGAAGCAGACCACATGAAACCCTTCACCATTCTGTTTCTGCAGTCATATATTCACCAACCAGGCATCCTGGTGATTCATGAAAACATGTGTCTATATTATGCAAAATTCCATGGGGTCTCACTTCTACACATTAGCCAGGCCCATGCCTGGGCCCTGTTTCGTTTCTCAGATCAGATCAGGTGCATACAGTCCTGAAGTCACTGTTGCTGGTAACATGGCTAGCTCCCAACTTGGTTCTTCTACTCAGTAGAAAGTCAGACAGTGAAGCTCCTGTGGTGCAAAGGGCCATTAAACCTTTTGCCGTGCTCAGCATCCTTGACAAGGTATAAATATAACTTTCTTTCTCTCCCCAGTACAAGAAGGGACAGGGAGATGTGCTTGATGAGGGAGGGGCACATTCAGACAGAGTGCCTAAAAAGCTGGCTAATACTTGTCTTGACAGCTCACTGTAGAACTCCTATGAGAGACTTGATGGAAAGCACCTTTCCCCTGGAAACAACCTTCTGCAGCTGTATTAAGCAAGAGAAGTTCTGTGTAACCACTCCCTCCTCAAAATGTAGATATGCAAACAGGCAAAGCATAATCAGGTCAGATGGTATAGTCAGGCTGGAGCCACTGACTCCCCACTGGTGTGAGAAACCCCCTTTTCTCTTATGAAAGCCCAAAGACCTTTTTCTGAAGGATCTGTCAAATCTGATGATCCTTGATGTTCAGAACATGCTGGAGAAGTATTTGGTTTCATAGATTTCATAGGCATTAGGGCTGGAAGGGACCCTGGAGGATCATTCAGTTCAGTCCAGCCCCCTGCCCCCGGGGCAGGAAGTCAGCAGGGATCATAGGATTCCAGCAAGATAAACATTCAGATGTCTTTTGAAGGCATCTTGAACCACGTCCGGCGGCAGTCTATTCCAAACCTTGGGGGTTCAGATAGTAAAGAAGTTCTTCCTTATGTCCACCCTGAATCGGTTGCGGAGGAGTTTGTGATCATTCGACCATTCGTGATTTGGCTCCTATTCCATGCACCTGGTACTCAGGCAGCAAGCAATCTAACAGCAAAGGGCTGATGTACAGGCAGGAGCTTCCTAGTATAATTCTCATGTGTAAGTGTCAACAAGCGTATTATTCTCTCAACTGTGAGCAACGGCAGGGGGAAGAACTGCGAAGAGGTTTCAGAAGGCCTGATGGGGGTGTCTCCCAAACTGCCCCCTCTCCCCCCACACCCTGTCTCAGGGAGAAAATGTTTTTACTCACTCCTCAACTGTGTTTAAAGTCTACAGACATAAAGTTTCTCTTATGGAATTGCTCCAATTAATTTATTCCGCACCACAGTACAGTGAATCCTGGAGGGTACAAACTGACCTCTTTGCAGACTGGTTTGTTATTAGTTGAGACATTTCACTGCAACTCAGCATCAGGTCTCATACTTAATAACATTGTCACTGGTAATTAGCATATCATGAAAGGATGTACTTTAGCAATAAACCATGACAGACAGTTTAATTATTGAGAAATTAGATGCATAGATTCTAAAGCCAAAGGGAACCATTGTGATCATCTAGTCTTGGATTCCTGTCCAACACAAAACATCAGAATTCTCTATATTAAATTTTCACTTGAACTACAGCATATCTTTCAGAAGGAGGGAAAAAAATCTCTGCCTGTCTTGATTTAGGACACTCAAACAAGCCCCTGAAGCATAGAACAGCAGAACAGAGATAGACTCAGAGAAAGAAAGTACAACCTGCAAGTAAAAAAGAAAGTCCAAGACCTGGCTAAAATGTGGGACACATTCTGATTAGCCTAAAACTAGAAAAATGTTGTAGCTCATTTTCATAATGTGCATCTCTATCCTGGGTTTGAGTCCAAGGGTACACAAAGCACTTTGAACATATTAAATATCAAGAATATAAAGAATCAGAAGTACAGAGAAATTATGGTTCAAGGTTTCAAATCTGAGTATGTATAGTTAGACAGGTAACTTGGGGATAGGGTACTGACTAGCAGACCTTATGAAGCTGTCACTCTCAGGTTGCTTACTCAGCAGAAAAGGCTCTGTGAATTCTTCCACCATGATCCTTCAGAATATGAAGACATGCAAGAACCTTTCTGTTTCTGCATAATTTGCTTTAGGGACCTCAGCTTGATAGGTGCTGAGCATCTGAAATGTATGAATCCAAGGGTATGTTCATGAGTGGTGCCAGGTACCCCAATATGTTTCTGGTCCTTCTGCAGAGAATTGTAAGAATAGGTGTGGTACAGTGGTATTATTAAGATCTCTTCCTTGTAAAGCCACTATACCAGTTGTCAGTGGAAACCATGGATGCTAATTAACTGAGCTATCCTGTCATAACTCTGATCCATACCATATGTCTGAGACAAGGGAGTTTTCCTGTGTTTTGTACTCCTTACACGCTGGTGCTAGTTTAACAAGAGACAGTTCTTGAAGAAATATTATTCTGTCTGCAAGTGTTTCAATTTGATCCTTTTATTATGCTGGTGGCATACCAGGCCTTTCCATTGCTTCTGAATAAACTATCCTATCTTGTTGGTAGGCTTCCTTTGTAGCAGACCCAGTGCTTGCAAATACAGCTGTCATCTTGGGCACTTTTAGAGACATGTATAGCACTTTATATTCTCCTGCAACAATTTCTATAGAAACTCCAGTTTTTATACTCTTTTGCATGGGCTAACATTGGTCTAACAGGGCATGTCTACATGAGACACTTGATGTGCAATAGCCTAATAACATGGCAGATTAGTGTACCAGGCAAAAACTCAGCTGATATACTACTGTGCAATAGTATTAGGCTACTGTGCTGTAAGCATCACTAAAAAACCGTGCGCCAGTGCTACTGCACAGTAACTGTAGTTATTGTGCATTTAGTTAGCACTTCATTAAGCAAGTACTAAATTAAATGCGCAGTAACTATTGTGCATTAATTAATGTGCAGACACGCACACATAGTAGCGCTGTGCAAAACAGCAATTTCATTTCACCTCCCGTTTCACCATTTTAAAGGGATAGTGTTTCATTTCATCATTTTGTTTCATTTTCAAAGCACTGTTCCATTTTGTTTTGTTGAAACTGTTTCGCGGTTTCAATGTGTATTGACGTTTCCCCCATAGGCTATAATGGGGAATTATGAAAGTGCCTAAAACGTTTTAATTTCTTACCTGATTTGGATGAAAATTGCAGGGATGGTAGCCCCTTCTGAGCACATGAAGCCTGCTGAGTTTCAAGGAGTTAGGTGCAGAGGTTTCTGAGAAACTGCATCTCAACCTGTTCAAAGCAAAACTTGTGACACTTGCTAACAGCAGTAGCCTCCTGTCATCTGGCACGTAGATCTGGAGGCCCACATCCCCGGAATGGCTGTGGGGCTGTGACAGACTCCTCTTGGGGGTGCGGGCCTCTGGATCTCTGTGCCGGATGACAGGAGGCTACTGTTGCCAGCTGGGATCAGTACCGGGTGCAGCCTGCACCCAGCATGGAGGAAGATTGCTGCTGCTGCTGGCCCCAGACAACAGTGGCAGCCTCCTGTTATCTGGCACACAGATTTAGGGGTTCACACCCCCAGGAGGACTACGGGGCTGTGCTAGACTGCTCCTGAGGGTGCAGGCCCCCAGATCTGCATGCTGGATGACAGGAGGCTGCTGCCTGGGACTGGCACTGGGTGCAGCCCACACCCAGCACTGGGGAAGATTGCTTCTGGTGCTGGCCCCAGGCAGAAGCAGCAGCCTCCTGTCATGCGGTGTGCAGATCTGGGGGCCCATAGCCCTGGGAGGAGTCTGGTACAGCTCTGCTGCCCTCCCGGGGGTGTGGGCCACCGGATCTGCCACCAGGCTCAGCTCCGTGGAGCTGGCAGAGCCACTTGGAGTGCAGCTCAGTGGTGGGAGGCAGGGGAGAGCCAGGGATGTGCTCAGAGTGGCTCTGCCAGCCCCACAGAGCTCAGCTTGGTGGCAGGAGTTGGGGAGAGTCAGGGCTGCACTCCACCTGCCATCACTGGCGTGAACTCCATGGTGCTGGCAGACCTGCTTGGAGCACAGCCCTGCCTCTCCCTTGCCTCCCACCACCAGGCTGCTTCAAAATTCAAAACGTTTTGAAATGTTTTGAGTGCCCACATTTCATTTCAAAGCTGTTTTGAAGCTTTTGTTTTGTTTTGATTTCACTGTTTTGAGCTCAAAACATGTTGAAACAGCTCTGAAATGAAATACTCAGTGAAACTTCGCATAGCCCTACCACATAGACTTTTTTTTCATTGCAGCTATGGAGAGTAGAAAACAGAACAGTGCCTTATAAACCATGTTTTAACACAAATGCATTGATATTGTTCAGTGAACTATTTAGCTTGTCACTAATGAGAAAAAGCCTCTTTGTTTTCTTTAATTCGTCTTTTAGGAGTTAGCAATGGACTAAGGTGAAAGCAATGTGCCCATAAACATAGCACATATATGTTCTCATCTTGTCATCTCAGAAAACTGTGAATTTGTCTTTTCCTTCAAGTTCTAATTAGTGACAACTTATGAGTTTGCAGCTCCAAAACTTTCAAGACATTCACTTTAGCAGTTTCACTGTTAGAGATTTTAATTTACCTCGTATACTTTAGCAGTTTCTCAAATCAGCAGTGCCAACAAGCCACTTTATTTCTTTTGTTCTAGTCAGCTCTACCCAGAATTTCTTTGCTTTCACACTGTATTTTAACCAGTTTCCCCCATCCCCGCCAAACTTCCCTATTTCCCACCATATGCATCTCTCTCATTTTTTTCATAGTTGCCACACTCTCTCCTTTTCCTCTCAACAACTTTTCCATTCAGGAAAGTCTCTCTTACACTCTAAAATAAATATAACACAACTCAATATAGTATAATTACCATGTCCTGTGGCATAAAATTAGGTGAAGACCCTCTTTTTGAACTTCTTTTCCTAAATACTTGCATCAATGGCATTATTAATGTTTCCTACAGACAGAGACTTGACTCTTGTGTCTATAGTTAGGAGATTGTGCCATTTTAGGGATTTGTTTTTCAGTACATGTCTCTTAAGAGTTTTTAGAACTCTGCTAGTGTAGATTCAGCTGCCACTTTGCTCTAAGAATTTGCTGCTGCCAGTAATAGAGAGAAGACATATATTACACTGTCACAGATACTTCGCTTTTATTACTTTTTGTTGGGACCTTCCTTACTCTTAAAGTATGATAATTCCTGACTAGAGGTGCATGCTTTGTTTTTTGTACATTAAAATATATGGCTGCCATCTTGAAACTTTTATGGTAGACATAGTTTTGCAAAGATGGACTCTATTCTCTTTAAAGTGCCATAGGTATATTTCTTATAGATTTGTGTTCCATCTGAACTCTTGCTAATAATGTTGTTCTGCAAATCAGAGTACAGTAATTTCCATGCAGTACTGCTACTGAAAAATAATTGAAGTAATTATGCAAATTAGACCTTCCCCACCCAAATATAGAGAATTGGGCAAGTGAACAGCTTCCCTGTAGTGTGACTGGCTGAGAATTATGTGCCAGTATAATTATATATAATTACGTACTTTCAATAACTGACTTTAAAATACTGTTATTTCAAGAGGTGCTAAGAACTTGCCCTTTTTAGGTCAGTGATATATAAGCACCCAGGATGATGAAGTTCCTTGTAAAGTCAGGTCATACAACAACCTTACCAGTTTCCAACAGGAACAATATGAGGTGGTGACTATTTTGTCAAAGAGATTCAGTGTTCCACACAGTAAATGTATGGCTTCTGTTCCAATTGAAACAATAAATGGCACAATTTTCTAGATGATCACCTTTTTATGTAACTCCTTGGAAAAGAGCATTATTTATAAGCCACTTATTAAAGAAAGAAGTTTGGTTACGAAGCACAGCAAGAATGATCATTAGGCCTATTTTTGCTACATTTGCCTTTGAAGGTATTTCTTTTTTAAATATATAGGAAGTTTAAAGACACCATTAGTCTCCTAAGGCCATTTGGAGAAAAACAGCAAAAACCAACAAAACCAAAAAGCCAAGTAAATTAAAAGTAACAACAAAAAACCTTCCAGGCAAAAAATTCCCTAACAGCATAATTGATTATCATTTTCTTTTAGCCAGTTTCCTACTAAACTCACAATTTTTTTACCAATGCCCCATCTTAATGAACAATTTCCCATATAACAACCACTTTACTGATATTCAGACTAGATCTACTGCTTTTCGGTTACTCCAATGAAAGACAGCAGATCTCTTTGGCACAGTCCCATGTTACATTTTACCCAATTTACTATTTACCTCCATGTCTTTAATTATGCTTTCCTTCCGAATCTGTTCTATTACTGGATCAACGACTTGATTCAAGGTTATTTTCTATGACTAGCTTTTCTATAATGACAGCAAAACTTACAGGTCTAAAATAGCATCCCTTCTGTTCGGCTCACTGAGTGTTTGATGGATAAATCTTTGCTTATAACATCCAAATATATCTGGGCTTTATCACTATTTGTACTGTTTTCCTCTAATCTAAACCAGGGAGGTTGATCAAGTGACACAACACCACTTGAATTGTGTCACAGTGGCAATTCAAACTACTATGTATCTCTGACAATACCAAAGACTTCCATATCTGATCCTGGGAGTTTAAAGCAGACCCCTCCACTATGCCATTAGGACATTTTTACCAACCTTCCCTAAAACATGTGATATCTTTTATTAGACCAACCAAATAGTTGGAAAAATTTTTCTTTACAAGCTTTCAGGCACAAACAGCCTTCTTCAGGCATAGGGAGAATCTGCTGGTGTTTGTGTACTCTCTTGGATGGAATAGAAGCTTAAGCCAATATGAAAAATGCAGGTCTGTGAAAACACAAATGTGGATCAAGGAAGGTCAGAGGGGATGGGAGTTTATGGGTTCAAGACAGGTGGTGGGTGTAGGGAGGGAACACACAAGAGGGGAATGTTGACCTGTGACAAAATGTGGCTGGTAAAATACAGAGATGTTACCTGGGGTTACTGGATTGCAGGCAGGTTATAATGCTCCATAAATCCGATGTCTATATTTAGCCCATGATTTTTTATAGCCAGTAGATTTATGAAGTGAAGTTTGTAGGCTTGTCTACAAAAGGCATTTTGTAAATTCCCTTTGAGGATTAGAACTGAGAGATTGGCGAGAGAGTGGCTGTCTTGTGAGAAATGTGCACCCATAGATAACTGGGTATTTTTGTCTTTGATAGATTTTTTGGCATGCATTCATTCTGGTATGTAGTTGCTGTTTGGTTTCTCTTATGTAGTTTTCATCAGGACATTCAGTGCATTGGATGAGATATATTACATTTCTGGATGTGCAGGTATAAGATCAAGGAATGGAGATGGTTCTGTTGTGGCATATTGTGGGAATGGTGATGTGTTGTCAGGTTTTACATTTCTTGTCCTGGCATGGTCTGGATCCATTTGGTGTGTTTTGTGCCATAGGAAGTTTGTTAGCTTTCGGGGATACACACCCTTCTTCAGGCATAGGAGAATGCAAATATTGTAAAATTTCTCTTAGGGGGAAATAAAAATTTATATTTCACAGGAGAGCTGAAGGTGTTGTAAGATCTCCTGGTTGGAAAAGTTCATTTTGTGCCAATTAGGCTCAGATAACACTTACAGCAGTCTATTTATCTCAAAATTGTCCGATGGCAAGCAGGATGTTGAATTATGTTTCCTTCTAGTTACGTTGTTTCATTTTTTACAGGAGGATGGAGTGATGGAATACTTTTCTGGGTAAATAATTTCTCTTGTGTTGAGGCAGCCTTGTGGTTTGTGAACATACAAATTTAGCTTGAAAACAAAAGGGCAGGGGCAGGAATGTCAGCTTTCAGGTTTCCAGGTGTTAAATTTTACTTCCTTCTTGTAAAATTATGAAGGTTTCATTTTAAAAAATGGCTTAAATTCGATAGTTTCCATGTTTCAGGGATACAGATTGCAGCTGTATTGGTTTACTGGCAAAAGGAATCAGAACTCATGGTGAGGTGATATCTTTTATTAGACCAACCTTTAGCTCTCCTGTGAAATACGAAATTTCATTTCCATGTAGGATAAATTTTTACAACATTTGTATTCTCCTATGACCGAAGAAGGGCGAGTGTTCCCAAAAGTTTGCAAATAAAGGGTTTTTTTGCATCTATCTGGGTGGTCTAATCAAATACATCACCTCTATCATGAGTTCTGATTTAAGGTTTATAAAACTGGGTCCAGTTGATGGGATCCAGAGTCTCTTTTAAGATCATATTTAACACAGTCTAATCTATGGCTGATTTATTGTTCTTCCATGTCCCAGGAACAAACAACCCACTTCTCTTTTCCCTTTGCACGGTAAAAGTCTTTTTCATCTATGAATTCTAGAAAAACCATTGTGCGCCTGAAGACATACAACAATAAACAGGGGCTCAGTAATCCATGGCCCTCAGACCAGATCCAGTCCACAAAGAGGTTAGATTTGTCCTGGGAAGGTCTGACCTGGCCAGAGGTGGCACAAGAGATTGGGAAGTAGGCAGCTGGGCCTGTCCCCTCCACAGAATCCTTTTTTGCAGCTTGCCCTATTGCTGTTCCATGCTTGCACCTGTGCTGGCTGCAGAGGGGCCAGGTACCTGCAGTGAGAATATGCACAGGCTTATTGATGTCCAATGCTTTTAAGTGCTGGATCAGGCTGTTACAATATATGTGACAGAACATGAAAACACCACAGTTTCAAGCCATATTTACTGTAGACACACACTTTAGCCTTCTTGTAATTATGATGTACTATTATCCCTTGTATCCCTTTTAGCCCATGATCGAAGCATTGGGCACATGACTATGTCATTGTCTATGTCAGGGGCTGCAAAGATGTCTGTATCACCTGAGCTATGCTAGGAGCTGATGATTGCTGGACTGATCATTGACTCATCCACTCAATTATGTTACTCACACTGGCACCCAAATGATGGCTGCAGCAGAGGCAATGCCAACAAAGGATCAGCGTTGATGGACTCCAGGACACAAGCAAGCAAGACATCTTCCAGCAGTGTCTCAAAGGAAAACTAGTGAATTCCAAACAACAACAATGGGAGAATGTCAGAAGAATGTGGGGTGCCCTCAAAGTCACCAGCACCTGTGAAGAGACATTGGCTTCTCTACCAGAAAACATCAAGACTGGTTTCATGAGAACGCCTGGGAGATCCAAGAGTTGATCAATCACAAGTGCAAGTGGCCCTTTCTGCTTGGCAAAATGACACCAACTCCAAGCAAAAGAAATTGAATCTCTAGCAAGCCAAGGCAGAGGTCCAAAGGAGGACTCACAATATAAAGAACAAATGATGGGAAGACAAAACTAAGGAGATTCAACTTTTTGCTGACATCCATGATATGCATGCTTTCTTCAGTGCCACTAAAGCCATCTAAGGTCCAAGCACTCAGAGAGCAACCCCATGTAACCTAAGAATGGATGAGTTGTTATCAAGAAAAGGGGAGCCATCAATGACCATTGGAAGGAAGACCTTCTCAATCAAGACTCTGTTGTTGATTAGGCCTGTGAGAAGTGGCTTGTATTTGCAATTCAGTGATTCAAATCACTGTCCTGATTTGATTCAGCCAAATCTGATTTGGAGATTCAGCTGCTGCTGAATCTCTGAATCTCTGAATAAGCCAGGCCTGGCCCATCCCCCGCCCCTCTCCCAACCTGGCAATGGCTGCTTCAGCCCCCAGCACTTGGGAAAAAAAAGCCTCCTGTGGTGGCAAGGCACCACCACAGGCTCCTAAAGGGGAGAAGGGAATCCCTGTGGGTCCCAAACCCTGGAAACAGACCCCCGGCAGGGGTGACTTACCCTCTGCTGGAGAGCTGGAGCAGGAGCCGGGACCGTGGCCGCAGCTGTGGCCGTGTGAGCTGGCATTACACCAGCATTATGCCGGCTGTTTAATTAGCTGTTTCCCACACAGGGAACAGCTGGACCAATCGTGGTGGCCATACCAGCTGCTGTGGCAAAGTTGAAAAGCCCCGCCGGAAGCAGGGCAGAAGAGAAGCCAGGGAGAGAGAGCACTAGTGCACAGCATGCTAGACATGCTGAGACTCCAGTGAGGAAGAGGAGCGGCGCAGCCTGTGTGGCTCTCACAGGCCACGCAGGAGGAACTTTTGAGTCCCCTACAGGAGGCAGAGCAGGGGAAGCCCCCCCAGTTCCCCACCAAAGGCCTGCTGAAGGAAGCCTTTAAGCTCCCTGTAGGAAGCAGAGTGGAGGAGCCATTTGAGCTCCTTGGAGGACGCCAGGGCCAAGGAGGCAGCTCCACAGCCCTCTGCTCCTCAGGGGAGTATTTCTTCTAAAAGAAAAAAAAAAGAAGAAAAAAACCCCCAAATCCAAGAGCTGAGAGAAGGCGGGCCATGTTTTGAGGCCAGCTGCGCCTAGCCTGGGAGGGAGGAGAGCCAGCTGCATCCACGCCAATGTGAGACCCCACTCAGAGCAAGCCGCAGGCAACCCCGCAGGGTGAAGGCCCCATTCGATGAACACCCATCCAGTTGGCAAGTGAATGGGGTGTAGGGGAGGTGGAGCCCCGTAGAACATCATGCCAGACAAGTTGTGAGTACTGCCGTTTGTCGGGAGGCCCTCTCAGGAAGATCTCCACTGAACCCCCGTCTCTAGATAGTTTAAACATCAAAGTCATGGCAGGAGAGTTGAGGTGCAGGGCTATGCACCTGGCAGGCCGTGCAACACATCAGGCCCCAACCATCACAGTGGTGCATTGGCTGGGAAATTTTTTTTTAACTTCATCAATGGGACAGGGATCCCAACCCAAGGATAAGCAGATATGCAACCACCTGCGATAGCTCATGCCGAGTTACTTACACTTACACAGGTGATTCAGGCCTGAGGCTTACATAGAAGCCTTCGAAAGGACCGCTATCCAGACTGGGCTAAACCATAGTCAGTGGGGCCACTAGCTAGGCGCGCTGGTGATAGACCAGGCCCAAGCCACCTACCGGGCCTTTTTGAGGGAGGAACACCATGATTATGAGGCAGTCAAGGCAGGGATCCTCTATAGGCTTGAAATCTCCCTGGAAAGTCACAGGCAGGCCTTTAGGGCCTGGAAACCCAGAGCTTGGGTTGCTTGTTGCAATCTTTACAGGACTCACTTAATAAGTGGCTACTGGCTGGCAAGTTTGATCGTGTGGGGGTGATGGACCAAAACCTCTTAGAGCAGTTCCTCTGGGATTTGGAAGAAGATACCCAGAGATGGATTTGGAGACCAATGGCAGACCAGTGCAGAGGCCCTCCGCTTGACTGAGGCCTTTGCTAATTCAGAAGGTGAAAGAGGATATGGGTGAGGCTCACGGACCTTGAGGGAGAGCATGACAAACGAAGGGGAGAGGTGGACGGGCTTGAGAAGAGGATCATCGAGAGGGGTGGTGTGTTATCACTGTGGGTGAATGGGACACATCTCCTGCGAATGCTGTGGGTGAATGGGCCTGAGAGAATTAAGCCATGGGCTAGCGGGATCTACTCCACCTGTGGGAAAGGCATGGAGATGGAGAAGGGAGAGCCCATGGATTGCAGTTTTGGGTTTGTTGTGCAAGAAGTGGGGTAGAACCGCCCTGCAGTAACTGCCTGGATCGGGGGCAAGGCAGTCAGGGTGAGCCTGGACACAGGGTGTTCTCAATTCCTACTCTGCACAGACCTCGCCCTGCAGACAGGGGTAAAGATGCTGGACCCATAACGATGACCTGTATCCTAGGTGGGGAGATGCAGTTCCAGAGTTCTTATTTGCAGTTCAGGGTGATAGAGTTTTGCAGTGAGCTGCAGGTCGGACTAGCCCCGGCCTTAGTCTGTGAGATGATCCTTGGGAGAGAATGGGGGCCATTCTACACAGTGCTTAAGTGGGTATGAGCTATGGAAGAAGCAGCTCCTGAGGGGAGAAGGCTGGGCTGGTGAAAGCCCATTGCACCCAAGTGAAATAGCATTGGGCAGTATTGATCTAGAGCAGCTACTGAGTGCAGCCCAGTTCCATCAGGCCCAACAAGAAGACCCGGAGCTCCAGCAACTATGGGCCAAAGACTCCAGGGAAGGAACGTCACAGAGCCATCCTGGTTTTGAGGTAATCGGGGGGTTATTGTATCGGGGCCAATGGGGTGAGGAGGGCACCTCAACAGGGAGACTGCTAGTGGTCCCATCCACACTTCACCGCACCATGTAGAGATTGGCTCATGACTCTCCAATGGGAGGTCATTTGGGATGCAACAAGACCTAGGCTAGGCTAGGCCATGAATTCTTTTGGCCACGCCTGCAAGAGGATGTGGAGAGGTGGGGGGCTGTGTGCCCAGAGTGTCAAAGAGCTCAGGAATGGAGGCCCCCTAGGACACCATTACATCCCATACCATCCCATACCAATAATAGACACACCATTCTCCCGAGTCGCGTTGGATATAGTGGGGCCCCTCCTGAAGTCCCATAATGGTTATCAATACATTTTGGTTTTGGTGGATTATGCCACCCAGTTCCTGGAGGCAGTCCCTCTGAGGTCTATGACAGCAACGTGAGTAGCAGAAGAATTACTCAAATGGATAGCGTGGGCAGGCATACCATGGGAAATACTCACAGACCAGGGGATGAATTTTATGTCTGGTGTGATGAAAGCCCTTTGTAAAACTCTCGGCATCACCTCATTGGTGTACCACCCGCAGACGAATGGTCTAGTTGAGAGATTAAATGGGACTATCAAGCGTTTGCTCAGATGTTGCTCACAAAAAGACCCCCAGAGGTGGGATACCATCTTAACACCCTTGTTGTTCGCCCTAAGGGTGATTGAATCACCACCCGGAACTTTGCACAGCCCTACTGTTGATGCAAGTGTTCTCAACTCCATCTCACAACACCCAGTCAGAGAGGATCTTGGATCCCTCCAACCCTTGATGAGATGAGGAAAGCCATCAAACAGATGAAAAATGACAAGGCATCTGGAGTGGATGGAATCCCCATGGAAATCTTCAAGCAGTGGGGAGAGGAGCTCACATCACAGCCTCATGACCCCATCTTCAGTATCTGGAATGATTAGGAAATCCCAAATGACCTCAGGGATTCCATAACTGTAACAATCTTCAAGAAAAGAGACAAGTCTGACTGGAAACTACAGAGAGATTACCTTACTGTCCAGCACAGGAAAGATCATTACGAGAATCTTCCTGAATCGTCTCCTTCAACTTGCTGAAGAGCTCATCCTGGAATCTCAGTGTGGGCTTAGGGCATGAAGAGGCACAACTGACAGGATCTTCACAGCTCACCAGCTTCAGAAGAAATGCTGGGAACAACATAAACCTCTCCACATGTCTTTCTTTAACCTCATAAAAGTTTTTGACTCTGTCAGTTGAGAAGAAGTACAGATGCCCACCGAAATTTGTCGCCATTCTCTGCCTGCCCTATGACAGTATGCAAGTGGTGGTTCTCAGTAATGGATCTATCACAGATCTCTTTGAGGTTTAAATGGGAGTTAAGCAAGGCTGAGTCATTGCTCCAACACTCTTTTCAATATTTCTTGCCATGACACTACGTCTGACCATCAACAAGCTTCCAGCCAGAGTAGAGCTAAACTACCAAATTGAGAGTAATCTGTTTAACCTCAGCAGACTCCAAGCCAAACTCAAGACCACCCTGACCTCACTCATTGAGCTCCAGTAAGTTGATGATGCTGTAATACATGATCACTCAGAAGCAGACCTTCAGGCATTAGTTGATGTATTTAACAAGGCAGACAAGAAAATGGGACTGACACTTAACAGTCAGAAGACTAAGGTCCCCCACCAACAAGCTCCTAATATACAGTCCCCAGCTCCAGTAATCCAGATCCACAGTGAGACTCTGGAGAATGTTGAGTATTTCCCATACTTTGGAAAATATCTCTTGCAGAAGACTGACATTGATGAAGAAATCCAACATCACTTTAAATGTTTGTTTACAGGGGGATGCTAATGCTGGTGTGTCTGTCTTCCCAATGGATTCAAAGGATCTTCCACAGACAGGATTGATGGTATTTCTCCAACAACTTTAGATGTCTCCTGTACATTGTCCATAGTTCAGCTCCATACAGAAAGGTAGAGATCACAATGGCTTGAAAAACTATGAGCTTACTTTCAGATCTGATGTTGTGATCTTTGAACACCTGTTTCTTTAGGCATCCAGCTCCATGTTATTCACCCAGCCTTCAGAGCCAGAAGGTTGACCAGTACTGATCTAGTACAGGGGTTGGCAATGTTTTTGAGCAAAGTGCCAAAAATATACATAACCTTGATGTGTAAGATCTTGGTGTGCCAGGGCGGATGGTGGGAGAGCCATGGGGGGCCCCAATCTTTGTTACAGCAGTGCAGCCCCAGCCCCTTCCCTGAGGTGCAAGTGCAAAGTCAAATGCCTTCATGTGCCATGCTTGCAAAATTAAAATTAGCCAAAGCTAAAATTTACAGAAACTTTTTACAGTCAGTCACCTAACTCTAACTTCAACCAAAATGTATATATGGACTGAATCACTGATTTTATATATATATATATATATATATATAAAATATTTCTTGATCACATGGACTTCCTGACTGTTAATCACACCCTCAGTTACACTCCTCTAATCCCATCCAAATTCAGGGCAAAATCTGGTTCTTTATAGATTTCTTATACTAAATAATGGAGTTAAACTATTAATAAATTGCATTTCAAAGCCTATTATTCTTGGCCCTGGTCCAAAACCCAGTTATTCAAAGAAAGACTCCAACTGACTCATACAGGAATTGATAAATCATCACCTTACTAAAGTAAGAGTTTCCATTTGAAGCAGAATCAAAGTAATTATTTTCTCTAGGACAAATGACTGGAAGGAAACTGCTAGGTCATTGTGTTTAGTCCCTGGATATTAAGGGCTGCCATGTTACATAATACTGTTAATAAACTTGTTAATTTTTTTGCCCCTACTGTTTCCACTGGGATGCTATTTCAGATGGCTAGAAAACTTCTTATTCCTGGCCTGAATTTATTCATAACAATTTTAGACCCATTTGTTTTTGCACCAATGTTTGTTTCACATTTCTTTTTTTTCTGGGGTTTATCTCCTTAATAAATCCTAATTTTAGTTTGTTATGCCACACAAGCCAAGCGCCTTAAGCCTTCTCTTTTAAGATATGCTACCAAGATGATCAGGAGGACAGCAGCCTTTTTCTGCCCCTATTTCAGCTTAAATTCATCTCCCTAAACATGGGTGATTAGTTCTGTGGTTGATCAATGCATGCATAGATGATGTTGCCAGCAGGGCTATGGCTTCTTTGACCAATGGATGATGTTCCAAGAAAAAGGATTGCTAGCAAGAGATGGGATGCAAATGATGGAGAGAGGGGAGAGCATCTTTATGGTCAGGCTTGCTAACCTAGTGAGGAGGGATTTAAACTAGGTTCACTGGGGGTTGGAGAACAAAGCCATGAGGTAAGTGGGGAGGTGGGTGACCTGGAGGAAGTGCAAGCAGGACGGGGCATCAGGGGAGGCATTCTCATTCTTCCTGAGAAAGTAGGGCAATCAGTTAATTAATTCAGGTGCCTGTACACAAATGCACAGAGCCTGGGAAACAAGGAGGAGGAATTGGGTGTCCTTGCACAGCCACAGAGCGATGATGTGATTGGAATAACAGAGACTTGGTGGGATACCTCACATGACTGGAGCAGTGTCATGGATGGGTATAAATTGTTCAGGAAGGACAGGCAGGGGAGAAGAGGAGGAGGAGTTGCACTGTATGGAAAAGAGCCATATGATTGCTCAGAGCTCCAGTATGAAATTGAACACAGGATTATTGGACTTCTCTGGGCTAGGGGTGAGAGGGGGAGAGCAACAAGGGTAATGTCATGGTGGAGGTCTGCTATCGGTCACCAGACCAGGAGGATGTGGTACATGAGGCTTTCTTCAAACAGTTAGTGCAAGTTACCCATCAGAGGTCCTAGTTTTCATGCAGGAATTCAATCACCCTGACATCTGCTGAGAGAGAAGTACAGCAGAGCACAGGCAAACCAGGAAGTTTTTGGAGAGTGTTGGGGACAACTTCCTGGTGCAAGTGCTAGAGTGGCCAACCTAGGAGCCAGGCTCTTAGTTCTCCAGAGGCTGGTCCTGGGGCTTTTTTTTTCAATATCTTCATCAATGACCTGGAAGATGCCACAGAATGCACCCTCAGCAAGTTTGCAGATGACATCAAGTTGGGGGAAGTAGTAGATATGCTGTAGGGTAGGATTAGGATTCAGAGAGACCTGGAAAAATTGTAGAATTGGACCAAAATAAATCCCAGGAGGTTCAGAGAAGTGTAAAATTCTGCACCGAGGAC
Organism: Crocodylus siamensis; assembly: GCF_052110815.1. Lineage (NCBI taxonomy): Eukaryota > Metazoa > Chordata > Crocodylia > Crocodylidae > Crocodylus > Crocodylus siamensis. Next base: position 161,581,392 of record NC_143396.1, on the reverse strand, counting down.
AGAATAATCCCATGCACTGTTATGGGCTGAGCACTGACTTTGGCTCTCTGCAGAAAAGGACCTGGGGGTTACAGTAGACAGTAAGCTGAATACGAGCCAACAGTATGTCCTTGTTGCAAAGAAGACTAATGGCATACTGGGTGGCACTAGTAGGAGCATTGCCACCAGACCAAGGGAAGTGATTCTTCCCTTCTATACAGTATTGGTGAGGCCACATCTGGAATACAGTGTCCAGTTTTGGGCCCTCTGCCCCAGAAAGTATGTGGACAAATTGGAGAGGTTGCAGCAGAGGGCAACAACAATACTTGGATCAACAACATGGATCAATACTTTTATTTTTCACATCCAGGTCATATTTGTGGTTCACAGTTATCCTTTGTATGTCTAACACACCTGTGTCTTTCTCTCTCATTTCCAACTGATGGCCTCTCAGTTTCTAGCAGAATTTTTATTGGTCCCTAGGTGCCCATCCTTGTACTATTACATTTCATTCCCATTTCTCTTCTAGTTCTCAAGGACTTCCTGTATGATATTCCAAATCTCTTCTGCACTGAAATACCTTTTATTTTTGTCTTATTAGTATATTTTGTTAGCATACTTCTACTTTCGTGCCAAGGTTATTAATACAACCAGCAACATAAATTAGCCTCAAGACTGATCTTTGAACAGTAATAAATTCCATCAGGCTAGATACTTGCCCTTTCAGAACAAACCCTTATCTCTCTTTAACCACTTTACCTACCTTACAATTATTGTACTAATTCCTACTTCAGTTTAATTTCATTAACTCACCCTATATGGCACCTTATCACATGCATTACAGAGGTCTGGAGAGGTTAGATCATCTGCATGTCATTCTCTAGAAAAGACTTATCTAATGAAAAAAAATTATGACTCTAGCCTGCTTTGATAGACATTTCATAAAACCCAGGTTCCATTTAATTTCATATTCCATTTATCCCCATTCATTAGTCATTTGCTACTTCCGAATTTATTCTAAAGTCTTTTTGTATGTTATTACAGAAAGCTAACAGGCCAATAATTGCTGGGACAAATTTTTATCTATTTAAGTGCTGCTTTTAGTTTTACTTATTTCAGTTCTCACTATTTGCAAAGCTTCCCCCCACACCAATCCTCCTGATGTTTAAATTGCACTTTGATCACTAGTGCTACCAATTGCTGATGAAAGCTTGGTGCCTGTTAGATTAAATACTCTTTGCACGTAATTAGGGATCAATGTCTTCCTCACTATCAAACTCTGTAGAGCACAGTATCAGAGATCAGAGAAATAGATGACAATTATCATTGAATGAGGGGGCATGTCAAGAGTTTGCCATGAATTTTGGTAATGCTAAAGAGTTTGTTTAAATTGTTTTCCCATATAATACTGAAGGAGAATGTAAACTAACATACATGCATTTTCAGGCTGTACTTGGGGTATGTGTACTGCACAGCAGGGGTGGTCTATGGAACACTTGGACTGGAAAATACTGCTGTCTCTGTGCCAACATAAACTTGGTGACTCAGAATGAATCTCTTTCCCTGATTTTGATTCCAGGAACCTTGGGTAGGCCTAGTCAGCATAAGGAAGGCTTACAGAGTTTATTACTAATACAACTTGAGTATATACTAATACTAAACCCTCAAAATACTGTATTTTATAGGAAAATGAGAAGTAGGAGAAACAAAACTATGGTCATTGTTACTGGGGGCCAGGAAAAGAAGCGGGAAAGGGAGAGTTCTGTGGAATAACCCCTCCACACTGACCACTCTCTGACCCATGACTATACAAGGAAGAGATGCCCTTATTATGAGGTACCCTAGGATCCATACAACACCCCTTCCCCAGCTTTCTTTTGCCATTTGGAGACAGGGAAAGAAGACCTACCAGAGTGACAGTCCAAAGAAAATTAAATGACAGAAGCATTTTACACCAGGGATATACTAATATCTGCAGTTTTTACTCTGACACTTTCTCTGCTGACTTGTCTGCTAGCTTCTGTCCACACTTACAGTGATACTTATTTCCAGCAGGCTCCAACTCTTCCTAGGGCACTCCCTTCCTTGTTTTCATCTCTTATTTCTTACCTGCCTTTGGCCTACTACAACTCATTTGCTAGAAATATAAATAAAATGAACTAAGTTAAATCAGTCAACCAAACAACAAAATCCCAAACCAGGATTTTGGAATTACCATGATTCTGGCAAACCACTGGCAAATTCACTCATTTTTTGCTATACCCTTTTTTCTCCACCCACAGCATGTCATTTCTTGATTATAAGCTTGAGACAGGTTACGGTTTTTTTTACTCTGACATTGTACAGGACCCAGAACAGCAGGGTCGTGGCACCACTGACTACTACTCTGCCAAACCGACTGAACGTAATATTGGGGTTGCCTCAAGGGAAATATCTGAATGGCTGCTTTCCCTCACATGTTTGTCTTCTTGTTATGGACAATCAGAAGTGCTGCAGGAGATGGACAGCACTCCATGCTCCCCATGGCTCAGGAGCTGAGAGAAATTTGGAAGTAAGAGATACAATAGTGATATTCAACCAGGGTCCACAGCACCCTGGTTGCCATGAGATTCTTTTAAACTGTCACTCAACATTAGCACTGGTGTACAGACCCAGATATTTAAAATAGGAAGCCATAGTGTCAAAAACATTCTGACCTGTTATGGTTTTTTTGGGTTCGTCCAAGTAAGCATGCATGTGCAGCATGTGGCGCTGAAGACTAGTCTATGGTGCTGCATACCGCACACCACACACTTCACACATACAGGTATTCCCCCGCTGCTAATTTGCAGTGCAGGGGTGGGGAGGGCTGACCCTGGGAGATCCCAGAGTCAAAATAACCCACAGCAGAAAAAAGCAAGGCGGTGCACGTGGTGGCAGCATGCATGACCCAAAACTGGAGCCTGGCCAGCTGAAGCCACACTCCAGCTGATGGCCAGGCTCCCTAATGCCGGATTGCTGCTTCAGGAGCCCTGGGAGACCCCAGGACCCCAGGGAAGGCTGCTGAGGCCAGGTGCTGGCCCCAGCCTCCCCTACTCCATCCAGGGTAATGTGCTGTGCACCAGAGCACGTGTACACGGGTGTTTCCTGGGGACAATATGTGCCACAGCTGTTTGTTCCCAGGGAAACATGTGTCTGCATGTTTGGATCTGGCCTTTGAGTTCTTTGCAACAGAAGAATCATTTTATAATTTTTCCCATAGTCAAGAAACAAATAAAAGCCAAGAGCTGGCATTTTCCAAGGGTGCCTTGCATCTAAAAAGGTTGAGAACCATTGGATTAAAGGGAGCAGCCAACTCGGAGAGCAAAGAGACACCAACCCTTAGTTCTCTGTAGATACTATTGCAAAAGAAGAGGGAAGGACTGCATTAGGACTGTCCATCTAAGCCTGGGGGAAGTACTTGGGGGAAGGAGCCTTGCGATTGATGTCATATATCTTGATTTTAAAAAAGCTTTTGATCTGGTATCCCACAATCATCTTAGAGAAAAACTGGCCAACTGCAGCCTCAGCTACATCAAAGTCCACTAGTTGAGGAATTGGCTCCGAGGTCAGACACAGAGAGTAGTGGTTGACGGAAGTCAATCATCATGGTGTGCTGTGACCAGTGGGGTCCCCCAAGGCTCTGTCCTTGGGCCTATTCTTTTCAACATCCTCATTAATGTTGTGGACACTGGTATCAGAAGCAGACTGGCCAATTTCACTGATGGCACCAAACTTTGGGGTAAGGTGTCCACACTCAAGTACAGGATGGTGATCCAGGCTGACCTTGACAGGCTTGGAAAATGGACGGACAAAAATCTGATGGCCTTCAACACTGAAAAATTCAAGGTACTCCACCTTGGGAAGAAAAACCAGCAGCATGCTTCTAGGCTTGGCAGTTCTATGCTTGCTAGTGCCACGGCAAAACTCTGGATTGCATCCATAGATGTTTCTCTAGCAAATCCCAGGATATCATCCTCCCACTGTACTAGGCCTTGGTGAGGTTGCACCTGGAGTACTGCATTCAATTCTGGGCTCCACAATTTAAAAATGATGTGGAGAAGCTTGAGAGAGTCTAGAGGAGAGCCATGTGCATGATCAGAGGGCAGGAAAACATGCCTTATGGTGTGAGGCTGAGAGCTATGGACTCTTCAGCCTGGAAAAGTACAGGCTCAGGGGGACCTGGTGGCTGCCTATAAGTATTTAGGGGTGTACATCAGGATCTGGAGGGGTGCCTGTTCACCAGAGCATCCTATGAGATGACCAGATCAAATGGTTACAAACTCCTCCAAGACCATTTCAGGCTGGACATAAGGAAGAACTTCTTTACTGTCTGAGCGTCCAAGGCCTGGAAGAAACTGCCACCAGAGGTGGTGCAAGTGCCTACTCTGGACTCCTTTAAGAGTTAATTGGACATTTGTAATTCAAAGCACCTACTTTGAATGCCTTCAAGAGAAACCTGGATGTTTTTCTTGCTGTGATCCCATGACCCCAGCTGACTTCCTGCCCCTGGGGCAGGGGGCTGGACTCGATGATCTTCCGAGGTCCCTTCCAGCCTTATTGTCTATGAAATCTATGATATTTGAAGCTACTTTCTCAGCATTTCTTATTTGAATGCTTGCCTTTGCATTTTAATGTTCCTTCAACAATTCTTTTTCTTTTGAGGGGGGTGAAAGGAGGGTGGAGGGCAGGGGATGCTATAATAAGGCTCATGCATCTATAATAGTATATTGATTACCTAGAAATAATTGCTCTTAATGTGACCATTCTGCTTCTTTTGTTAAATAGTTATAGATTTTAAAGTAGACCCCTTGGTATGTCCCTAACAAGTAGAAATAGCATTTTTCTGTTACTGTGATAATATGTCCTAATGTTCCACCAAAACCGCTTTTCCTTCTCTATCTATTGCTTGCTTGAAAAACTGAGTAAATATTTTTTTCCTGCAGAAGGGAGTGGGATTTGGTAATAAAACTATTGACACCCAACCTTTAGTCAAACCATACAAGTGATGTGATCAGAACTTGATTCAGATCCACTAGTCTTGATAAATACTGTCCAGAATGATACTGTCACTCATTACAAAGAGTATCAGGTTTGGTCAATCAGAAAAAGAAGTAAACTATCTGAAAAAATGTGAACTGGATATTTGCTGAACAATTTGTCTGTTCCTTTAGATTTTATTTAACACACACACATGCACTCTGCCTGAGGGGAAGGACTTTAAAGTAAATTTATCATACAGATTTTACAACTCACATTTGTTTTAGCTTGCTCAGTAGCTGCATACCATGCTCCTTATGTCACTTGTGAAAAAGGCGTACACTGCTCCCAGACATCATTCAGCAGCACCTAAACAGTTGTGGTGCCAGTGTTATTATTTGGGAAATTCTCATGAAACAGTTTGCATGATAGCTATTTATACAAAAAACAAAATTTGATAATAATCTTCCACCAATTCTGCTAGGACTGATACAGCCTCCCTATTATGGGAGATGTATACAATGTTAAGTGTAACCCTACTTTTATATAATGTTTTTGATTATGTGCTCTGGTACTAAATCCACTGTGGATTTACAGGCAGTGAACATGGAAGACAGCAGGTGGTGAAGAAATCTTCTTCAGTGTCCTGGGAAGAAACTCCTCTTTCCCTCTCCTGGGCTGGGATTTTGCAGTTTAAAACTGTGACTAAAAACACTCACTGTTTAATGTTTAAAGATGTTTAGTACTTAGGTGTTCAATAATTTAAACTGTTTATTTTAACAAGTTTAACATTTTAGGGTATGTGAAATTTTAGGATTTTTAACATTTGGCGTAAGTAATGTTTGAGGTTTTTAATATTTTGACGTATTGTTGGTATTCAGAGTGTTATTTGTTGTTTTTGACGTTGTTTAATAATTTGGATATTTTATAGTTGTCATTTGATAAGGTTTCCTTATTTTCTTTGTTCTATTTGCAGCAGGCTGGTTGGTGGGCTCACTGGCAGCCCGGCTTGTTGACTTGGCACAGGCTGATTGGTGGGGCATTTCCACCAATCAGGAGAAGGGAGAAGGCAGGTTTGCCCTGCCCTGACCCAGGGGCAAGGTAAAGACGAGGACCTGAAGGGGAACTAACCCATCAGGCTTTCCCATTGGTCTGTTTTCAATCTAAGGGTGGAGTCTCCAGAAGGGATAAAAGCATGTGGGGGCTGTTGGTGACAGATGACGAAGACAGGGGTTTGTGAAGAGCTGGTAGACCTGACCAGTGAGGCAGAGCAGTTGCCCTAGAAGCACCCAGAAGATGCTGTTGCCTAGCAGGGAGCAGCAAGTGTCTGCGTCCCCAGCCCTGCTGCCGAGGGAGCCATGGCATGCACAGATCAGTGCACAGAGAGTCTGGGAGCAGCTGGGACCTCAGTGGCTGCATGAGGCAGCATGGGTCCTCTTCCCAGCATGAGACAGGCACCCCTTCAGTGCATGAGACAGAGAGCCAAGCAAAGCTGATGGGATGCTGGCAGCTGCATGAGGCAGCATGGGTCTCCAGCCCTGCATGAGGCAGGAGCTCTCAGTGCATGGTTTGGTGCACAGGGCTGGAGAGGGCCTGGGAATGGATAGGACCTCAGTTGCTGCACGAGGCAGCGTGGGTCCCCTACCCTGCAAGAGGCAGGATAGCTTGGTGCATGGGGCTAGAGAGCTGATGGGACTTTGTGACTGCATGAGGCAGCTTGGGTCCTCAGCTCTGTGAGTGCTAGAGGTCCCATGGTGCACAGGTCAGTGCAGAGGGCTGGTAGAGCTGGAAGGGACCTAAGTGGCTGCATGAGGCAGCATGGTTCCCCAACTCTGCATGAGGCAGGAACCAGGCCTCGGTGCATGGATCAGTGCACAGGGCTGTAGAGCTGACGGGTCACTGTGGCTGCATGAGTCAGTGCGGTTCCCTAGCCCTGCCCTAGGCAGGTATTCCCTTCGGTCCACAGGCAGTGCGTGTTGGGCTGAGAGAGAGCTGAAAGGCCCTGGTTGGATGGGATGCTGGCAGCTGCACAAGCCAGCTTGGGTCTTCCTGCTGAGAGCAGCAACCAGATGGGTCGACCACCTCTGTGAGGGAGGACACTGAGAGCTGTGAGTTCCTTAGGGAAAGGGGATTCCCACAGGTGAGGAGGGGTCTTCCCACTGTGGGTGATAAAGGGGGAGCCCCTGAGCAATGGGGTTGTTCACCCCTGGACACAGAGGGGAGTCTAGGTCCCCTGTTTGTTAAGGATGGTGTCATGGTTATAGGTCCCTCCTAGTTGAGCGACCTGGGAGAGGGTAATGATCAGGGATCCTGGTTTTCACTGATAAAAAAAGCACAATTTTTCTGACAAAAACATCACAGCATGCTTATCTTGCTGGGATCCTATGACCCCAGCTGACTTTCTGCCCTTTGGGCAGGGGCTGGACTCGATGATCTCCCGAGGTCCCTTCCAGCCCTGATGTCTATGAAATCTATGAAACAAATTCTCAGATAAAGCCCGCAAAATCTGTTATTAAAAGCCCCCCGCAGCCCTCCTAGTTCTGCTGGTGCCCCTCACTCACCCCCAAAGCCCCCCCCAGCCCTGATGGTGCCCCTCACCCGACTCCAAAGCCCTCCCCAGTCCTGCTGGTGCCCCTCACTGCCCCACAACAGACACCTGCCCTACTTGTGCCTTTTGTTCCCACCCACAGCCCCTGCCCCAGCTACCAGGGCTATGGGGCCACGGACCCAAGTCTGTAGCTCCCTGCCCGCAACAGCAGGCAGTTGCAGCAGAAGCAGCATGGAGCCGACTGCCTTGCTGCTGCTGCCTGCTTTGGCTGGGGTGGGACTGGCTCCTGACTCCTCCAGCCCTGCCAGTGCTCCGCAGCCATGACCTGCAACCCCTCAGCCCTGCCAGAGGGGCTCCTAGATCCCTGCAAGCCCCACTTACTGCACAGACTCCAGAAGCAAAGAGTGAGGCTGAGCTGAGTTGAGCTGAGCTATGGCTGACTGAAAGCCTCAGACCCTGCCCTTCCCCTTCCCTTTCCACCTCCACATCCCCCTCCTTCTCTGGGCAGGGCTCTGTCCTGTTTGCAAACAGCTCTTGCAGGATGGAGCTCAACCAGCCTACAGAGCCCTTTGCAAAAGCAGGGTGTCACTGCTAAAAGGAGAAATCCATGTTTTCTCTGATAAAAAGGGGAAATCCGTGGTTTTCTCTGTTTTTCCATGGGAAACAGAAAACCTGGATCTGTGGTAATGATGTTCTGTTAGGTAATGGGATCTGTCCCTGGGTTGCCATTTCTTCTTTGGGCACAGCTGCTTGGGGTTGTAAACCTGAGTCCTTATTGTTGTACTGTAAAGTGTTATAAGCTATTTTATATTTGAATTTATTCTATTGGCCATCTATATATGTTGGTGACTGTATTGATGTAACCCAATTGCATATGTTCAATTATTGTCCCATCATTGCTAGTTATTCCTTTTGTTGACTTGTTAATTAAGTTTTCTTCTACCGTTAGGTGCTCCTTTGCCTGCTGCTAGAGGGCTCTGTTGAGGAGCAGGGGCTGCAATCTAATCAGAAGGCCACAGGGGATAGTCCCCTGCATGAGTTCAGAGTTGAAAAGAGCTATTGCTTCTGTAAACCTATATTTGTATATAACCTATGTACATGTATATACATGTATGTATATATCCTATAGATATATGTATGTAAGTTTATGGTTATAAGTTTTATATTACTTTGTATAATTAAACCTGTACATAGTTAACTGTCACTAGGTGTCCTGCGTCTCTGCTCTGCTATGTAGGGAAAGGAGGTGAGCTGGCCTACAGCTAGGCAGTTATGCTCCCCATAGCATACACACACTGAATGACATCCCTTCTATTAGAAAGGGGAGTACCTTGTCTTGTACCACCTGAGTTACATATTTAACACACTTTTATATTCATTTTGTATCCAGGTTGCTTGAGAGTGGGGAAGTTGTTCTTTTAGGACTCCCCATAAGGTAATTTTTCCCAGGTTTCTGGGTCGGGGCTCAAGCCAAAACTTGAACAAAGTTGGAACCCGGTGCATTTACTGCCACCAGGGCCTGGCAGAAGGGTCAAAAAAGGTCTGGAAAATGGTTGTTACCCAAGATTCACTGTCAAGGGCTGCAGGGCACTCTATCCCTTTTACCTTCACTGGGATCTCTGCTTAGGGTCTTATTGATGATCCCTGTGGTATTTGGACTAGTGAGTTTGTAGTACTGGAAACTTAAAATGTAGAGGGCTTGGGCAGCTCCACTCCCTTGTTACTGTTTCATTTCCTGACTCTTCCCAATTAGACTTCAGCTGCTTAAATACCAAAATGGGGTTTTCCACATTTTGGCACTTCATAACTATGGGTATCTTTACATGTGCTCTAGGAGGTGTGTGTGTGTGTGGGGGGGCAACTTTAATGTAAAGTACCCACAACCTTCCACGTATTCAGTGTCCTGCACTTCAAAATGATGGTGGAGATGCTTTAACTAAAGCTCATTCGACATGCTTTAGTTAAAAAGCCCCTGCTGCCATTCTGCAGTGCAGGGACACTGACTACATGAGACGTGGAGGTTGCTGGAGTGCACTAATTAGCACACTCCAGCAGTCTCAATTAATCCATTCTGATCTGAAGTGCTGTAATTACAGTGCACTGAAGCAGCATCTCAGCATGTCTTCTGACATCCTTTATGCCCACGTTCCTCACCCCTATAGCAAAATCATGGTCACAAACCCCTTTATTGAAGCTGGAGAATTACAGTTCTCTGTGGAGCCTTTGCACTCCTTACAGTGTTTGGGACTATGGCCCCACAAGCGTTAGTGTACTTTGCAGCATGGCCACCTGTTCAGTTGAATCTTTAACCAGCTGTGACAGATCCTGGCTATCCTCAACAAAGGTATGGGAAGTTTTTGAAAAGGTTACATGGCTGCCCTGAGTCTGGAAATCTACCCTAATCCTCTCCTCTTCCTCCAAGATCTCCTTGATCAGCTGCCTGAAACTATGGGGATTTTCTTGTCATTCTGCAAGTTTAAGTTTGACTAACATCATCTTGTTATATAGATCATTCCTCTAAATATTTGCTTGATCTGGGCATGGTCTTCTCTCTCAGTGCTCACTCCTCCTTTGGCCACTACTCTTGGTAAGATTCTTGGTAAGATTTTCTCTAGCCTCTAGATATATAGGCTCTGAGATCTTCTTCCCCAAGGAAGGCTTGAGAGGCTTAGGGAGTGGGAGAGAGAGGAGATAGACTCCTACTTCCAGGCCCTCCTCCCCTGGGAGACGGAGGGTAGACCACAGTCTCCCTCCAGGACAAGGGAGGACCCGGGGACCTCCCATTCTGTCCAGCCATGGGGTTGGACCAAGGTAGTCAAGAGCCCCAAGGCCCGCTGCACCAAGGCCCCTGCCCTGCTGGAGCTTTGCAATAGGTATGAACCTCTTGCAGCCCGAGCAGAGCCTGCTAAGTTCCCAGCTCTCACAGGCAACAGAGGCTCAACTGTAGCTACCGCCCCCACTCTCCCTAAGACAAAATGCAAAATGTTTGTCGTGGGAAACTCCATCCTGAAAGGGACAGAGGGGGCAATCTGCCACCCTGACCCCTTGGCCCAGGAAGTTTGCTGCTTCCCAGGAGCCTGTATCCAAGACATTGCAGAGAAGATCCCTAAACTCTTGCAGTCCACTGACCACTACCCTATGCCCCTCATCTATGTGGGCACCAATGACACGGCTCGGAACCCTCCCAGCCGGGTCATGAGGCACTACAGGGATTTGGGAGTGGGGCTTAAGGGGTTGGGGGCACAGGTGGTGTTTTCCTTGATCCTTCCAGTTTTGGGCTACGGGCTGAGGAGGGAGAGAAGTCATTGGGAAGGCTTCAGCTTCCATGACCACAGTCCGCTCTTTGTTGAGAAAGGCAGTGAGATGCTGGGAAGGAACAGCTTCCACCTCTGTCCAGTGGGGAGGAGGATCTTCTCAGCCAGACTGGCTGACCTGCTCCACTGGGTTTTAAACTAAGCCCACCGGGGAACAGGGGGACTACCGCCACTGCTGGCCCGCTGAGCCAACCTTGCAAAGCCATCAGGCCAAGGCACTTAAGGGACCCCACCCCTGCTTCAGCCCTAGAGCAAGCTTCTGACAAGGCAAGGGCCTCCAAGGGGACACTTGCATTCCTGTACACCAATGCCAGGAGCCTGGGGAATAAACAGGAGGAAATTATCCTCCTGCTCAATGCAAATAATTACGATGTCATAGGGATAACGGAGCCCTGGTGGGACTCTACCCATGACTGGATCATGGGTATAGATGCCTATACCCTGTACAGGAGGTATCGAGTGGACAAAAGGGGTGGAGGTGTAGTTCTCTACGTCAAAGATTGCTACACGCCCCTACAAGCCAACATCGGCACCCAGGGTGGACAACTAGAGACTCTCTGGGTTAAAATCCATGAGGATCATGGCACAAGAGATACAACAGTGGGAGTCTACTACAGACCTCCCTCCCAGAATCAAGAGATTGACTACCAAGGAAATGACTGAGGCTGCACGCTCCTGGTCCATGGATGTCATGGGGAACTTCAACCACCTGGACATCTTGTGGGAAGAGCGCTTGGCCAAATACGAAAAATTGCAAAGCTTCCTCACATGCGTGGATGAGCTCTATCTAACTCAAGAAATCTATGGGCCAACAAGAGGCAAAGCACTGCTTGACCTGGTACTGGCAACCGGGAATGACCTAATCAGTGACCTAACGATTGAAGGGAAGATGGGTGAAAGTGACAATGAGGTGATCACCTTCACTATCCGCCAAAAAGCTGTCAAGTCATTCAGCAGTACAGAGGTCCTTGACTTTAGGAGGGCTGATTTTGAGAAGCTCAGGAGACTTGTTGGTGAGGCCCCAAGGGACCATGAGCTTAAAGCCCAAAGGGAGGGGAGTCCAGGAAGAGTGGTTGCTCCTCAAGTGAGTGATCCTAGATGCTAAGGCTAAGGCTATTCCATCTCAGAGGAAAGGTAGCAAAAGGGCACAGCAGCCCGCTTGTCTCTCCAGGGAACTAGAGGTCCTCCTGAATCTAAAAAGACAGACCTACAAAAGACGGAGGACGGGATCCACCTTCAAGGATGAATACTCTGCACTGATCCAGACCTGTAGGGAGCGAACCAGGAAAGTGAAGCCTGCCATGGAACTCCAACTGGCTACAAGTATCAAGCACAATTATGCCACCCAGTTCTGATCACTTCTTCTGTGTCCTGGAAGATTGTCTATTCATACATTTTCCCTCTTCCTTTATTAGTTTTCTGGAAAACCTTTTAGTGAAGTAAAGGAAAAAAGTTTCCAGAAAAACTGCAGAGCAGTTTAAAATAAACTAAGACTGCTGTTGAAACTGTATTTAATTTGCCCATAGCTAGATTTCTTGGGTAGTAAATTGCTCCATACCCAGTTACACATGAGTATTTTAAAGTAACCTGCCTGTAAGTATTTGTAAAGCATTTGACACACTGTTGGTACTTTAGTAAATAACCAGAATGAGTAAATCATCTTGTTTTAAATAGGCTGCCACACAGCCATTTTATAAAAAACAGCCATTAGTTGTCTGGGGTAAAGCTCCATATTGCTTTTCCTGTTCCCTTAGGGCCTGTTCCCCACTGCATTTTGAGATGCTCAAATGCTGATCAGCATTACTGCTAGCTTGAGTTTGGAGCAGTCACGCATTCAAGCCAGCAAGAGCCTTGAAGAATGAAAGATAAGAACACCCCCTCTTTTCAATCTTCCCTCCCATTCCTGGCTTCCCCCCCATCCTCTCCATGTGCCCCTGGAAGCTGGAGGGACACAGCGACTGGCAACAATGGTGTTGGCAGCGAGGGCATGGTGGTGGTGAGTGGGGAGTTCCCACAGGTGGCTGCAGCAATGTTGGGGGGGAAGTGGGGGTGGCAAGCACTGACTGGTGATTGATAATCACCTGCAGACATTGCTGGCAGCGGCAGTGGGCAGTGGCAATTGGCGACTGCGCACAGCCAGTGACCGCTCACAGCTGGCAGTGAGGGGGGAGGGGTAGCAAGCAGCACTTCTTTCAGGGGGTGTACCCCCTACACATTGCCAATGCCCCTATCCACAGGGGATTCACCTGTACCTTTCTGCTGCTCCTCAGGGTTCTCCCCTGCCCCCTGGCCCTCACAGCTCTCCCAGGCCCTGAAGGACCATGACCTCAAGGGAGGGGAGTCCAGGAAAAGTGGTTGCTCCTCAAGGGAGTGATCCTAGATGCACAAGCTAAGGCTATTCCGTCTCAGAGGAAAGGCAGCAAGAGGGCACAGCAGCCCCCTTGGCTCAACAAAGAACTAGTGGACCTCCTGCGTCTAAAAAGATAGACCTACAAATGATGGAGGACGGGATCCACCTCCAAGGAGGAATATACTGCACTGGTCTGGACCAGCAGGGAGCGAACCAGGAAAGCCAAGGCTGCGACGAAACTCCAACTGGCTACACATATCAAGGACAATAAAAAGTCCTTTTTTAGATATGTGGGGAGCTGGAGGAAAAGCAAGGGCAACATTGGACCCCTGCTGAACCAAAAGGGAGAACTGGTGACTGATGCTCAGGAAAAAGCCAGCTTACTAAATGGGTACTTTGTGTCCGTTTTTCACAAGTTGCATGGGATGCTCCTGAATGAGGGTGGTTCTTGTGAAGGAACAGCTTGAGAGGCTGGACACCTTCAAGTCAGCTGGCCATGACAATCTACACCCCAGGGTACTCAAGGAGCTGGCCTGCATCATAGCACAGGCCCTGGCACAGAGCTTCAAGAGCTCCTGGTCCTCTGGTGAAATGCCCAATAATTGGAAGAAGGCCAGTATGGTGCCTATCTTCAAGAAAGGGAGGAAAGTGGATCCAGCAAACTACAGGCCCATCAACCTGACCACTGTCCCAAGGAAGGTCTTAGAAAAGATTATTAAAGAGCCCATCCTTAATGGACTGGCTGATGGCAACACCCTTAGGGATAGAGCAGCACAGGTTTGTTGCAGGTAGGTTGTGCTTGACCAATCTCATTTCCTTTTACAACCAGGTGACCTATTACCTGGATAAGGGGGAAGAGATTGATATAATTTATCCTTACTTTAAAAAAGATTTCAGTCTGGTATCCCATGATCACATCTTGGCAAAACTGACCAACTGTGGCCTTGGGTCCACCATGATCCATTGGCTGGGAAACTGGCTCCATGGTCGGACCCAGAGGGTAGTGGTTGATGGAAGTCAATCATCGTGGTGCCTTGTGACCAGTAGAATCCCTTAAGGCTCTGTCCTTGGATCTATTTTGTTCAACCTCTTCATTAATGATGTGGACACTGGAGTCAGAAGTGGACTGGCCAAGTTTGCCGACGATACCAAACTTTGGGGTAAAGCATCCACACCTGAGGACAAAGGGGTAATCCAGGCTGACTTTTACAGGCTCAGGAATTGGTAGATGAGAACCTGATGGTGTTTAACACTGAAAAATGCAAGGTTCTCCACCTCGGGAGGAAAAACCTGCAGCTTGTTTATAGGCTTGGCAGTGCTATGCTGACTAGCACTACAGACGAGAGGGACTTGGGGATCAGGATTGACCACAAGATGAACACGAGCCTGCAATATGATGCTGCAGCTAGTAAAGCAAGCAAAACGCTGGCTTGCATCCATAGATGCTCCTCAAGCAAATCCCAGGATGTCATTCTCCCCTTGTACTTGGCCTTCATGAGGCCACAGCTGGAGTACTGCATCCAGTTTTGGGCTCCACAATTCAAAAGGGATGTGGAGAAGCTTGAGAGGGTGCAGAGGAGAGCCACGCGCATGATCAGAGGTCAGGAAAACAGACCTCATGACGAGAGGCTGAGAGCAATGGGACTCTTCAGCCTGGAAAAGTGCAGGCTTAGGGGCGACCTGATGGCCACATAGAAGGTTGTAAGGGGTGTTCACCAGAGTGCCCCAAGGGATGAGAAGGTTGAATGGTTATAAACTCCTGGAAGGCCATTTAAGGCTGGACATAAGAAAGAATTTCTTTACTGTCCGAGGCCCCAAGATCTGGAACAGCCTGCCATCGGAGGTGGTTCGAGCACCTACACTGAATGCCTTCAAGAGAAACCTGGATGTTTTTCTTGCTGGGATCCTATGACCCCAGCTGACTTCCTTGCTGATCTTCCAAGGTCCCTTCCAGCCCTAATGTATATGAAATTTATGAAAATCTATGAAATGCCCCACAGCTTACTTGTGGCTGCCCAACAACCCAGAGTGGCAGCAGCAGCAACAGCAGCTGGGAAGGCAGGTTCCCCTTCCCTGCCTGGTCCCTTAGGACAGCACAAAGTAAGCTAGGATGGTGGGGGGAGGGGTGAGAAGGGATCTGGGGTATTGGGGGTGCAGTGGGTCCAAACTGGGAGGCAGAGGGGAACAGCACAACAATCTAGATGAGTGGCTCCCCCCTGTCCCTCATGGTGCCCCTCCCACAATGCTGCCTGCTGCAGGCTGCTGCTGCCAGGCTGCCACTCTTCTTCAGAATGAGCCCAGCCCAGAGAGCATTGTTGATGACAGTGGTGGTAGGGGCCAGACAGGTGGGATCCCCTACCTTCTCCCTTAGGACAGTGCCAACAGCCAAAAGTAAGTTGGCATGGGGGTAGGGAGTGTGATTGGGGAACTGGTGTGCTGGGGAGAGGGGTGGGGTACAGCAGGCCTGATCCTGGGGGAGGTGAGAGGGGCAGTGGGCTGATTTGAGCTGGTGGTGGATGGGAGCAGGGGGCAGGAACAGTAGGACCAATATAGGCCAGAAGGGGACAGGAGGTAGATGGGATGTTTGCACTAACACCTAGCCTAGAGTGGTTACACATTAGTGTAGCCTCAGGAAAAATCCTCCAAAAAATTCTCAAGGAGTCCACATGCGATAAGCTAGTAGAAGGCAAAGTTCTGAATGACAGCCAGCATGGTTTTGACATGGGTAGGTCATGTCTAACTAATCTCATCTCCTTCCATGAGCAGGTTACTCAGCACCTGTGCGACAGGGCAGCAAGCTTGCCCTGTCATGGAGCTCCAAGGGAGCAAAGGCAAAAAAAGAACTCACCTTGGCAACGAGCCTGGGAGAAAAGGAATGACACAGCGAGGCTGGAGCTTGGTGGAGAGAGCTGGATGGGGGAGAGCAAGACCTGGATGAAAACAAAAAAAAAGAGCTGCAGGGGTGGAGAAAATGGAGAGAAAGTGTATGCTGCAGGGGATGCAGCAGCTAGCTGGAGAGAATTAACGGGGAACCAGACGTGTAGTCGGTTCCTGAAAAAAAGAAGAAAATGCCCAGAAGAAGATCCATGGGAACACCGGAAGGCAACAGCAGACAGCTGAGAGATGGGACTGGAAGAAGAGTCTCAAAGGCAGACTTACCTGAGAAGCCAGAGAGAGGAGACAGGGGAGACAGTCAGGTTGGTGAGTCTGATCCCAGGGGATATTGAGTACGTTCTAGGGAACCTAGAAAAAGAAAGAGACAAAACTAAGTGAGTCAGGAGAGGTGACCCCTTATTTTCAGATATTGCTAGATAAAGAAAATGTTGAACGGAGCAACAGTCTGCTTGGGACCCGTGCAGGGAACAACAGGGCACGCGACCAGGAGTGCGAGTGTTCCAAGCAAGAGATAAAACTATTTATGTCAAGAGCGTTAATTCTCTAGGAAAGACATAATAAGTATGAAGCTGAAACATCAAGTTTGGTAAGGGCAGGTTATGGGGATGGTGAAGTCCTGTGAAGAGGAGTCATTCTTCTGAACCGCAGATATGATACCAACCTCGTCTCTCAGGCTCGTGTTTATCTTCAAGCTTTTTTCCCCTATCAGAGTCATGACAGCTGAGAAATAAAGATTACTCAGTCCATAAAAAATGAGAGATTGTGATTTTACTTTGTGGGCGTGGCTCATCTCTCACAACCTAGATAAGGGAGATGAGGTTGATGTCATTTACTTGGACTTTAGGAAGGCCTTTGACTTGGTATCCCACGAGGCTCTCATGGTAAAACTAGGGGATTATGGGCTCAACAATTCAATGGCTGGGACCAGGTGGGGCAGCCATTGATGGGGCTGGGAGAGCAGACGGGGTATGGGGCCTGTCTGATTCAGAGATTCAGCCGATTTGGTGGTGGCTGAATCTCCGAATCAGATTCAGGTGAATAGATTCAGGACAGTGATTTGAATCAGTGAATTGAATCACTGTCTTCTGAATCGGCTGAATCCGAATCCAAAGCGAATACCAGCCACTTCGCACAGGCCTGGTTTTATCAGAGAATTTGTGATTTTTTTATAAGAGAATTTGCAATTTTTTATCAGGGAAAACCAGGATTCCTGATGGTCCCTGGGTACCAGAAATGGGCACAACTACATGAGATGTTTACTGTGGAGTTTACTGCTTAATTAATTTATTATTGCCAGAGTTTTTTCAATTGCATTAATAGCACATGTAGACATGCCCACTGTGTATAATGGAATTACCAGTAGGGCTATTCAGATATTGTTGTGATACACCAGCTGTGCAAAATGTAACTCACATAGTTAATATTACATTGAAGAAAAAGTATAATATGGAGTGAAACTACTGTCTAGTCAGAGATCATATTTTTCTTTTTTCTTTCAGTAATTTAATCTGCTAATTAATGTACTTTAAGTTCTTTATCATGAAGAAGCCACTGCAGTTGTAATTCTTGTCAATACTGATAATTTTTAATACATAAGGAGTATGGCATCAACCATTCAATTTCTTGAAAGACTGCTGGGATCAGATGACCCCAGCATGATGGGCATCAAGATGTTTCTTGAAGATCACCATGTTGCTGCGCCACACTCAGAGTGAGCCTTTGCAAATGGGAGAATGCCACATTCCCTGTTTGTAAATATGTCTGGGGGATAACTTGATGGGATTTCTCTGATGCAGATATTGTGGTGACTTAGATCTCATCTCTGCAAACAGGGCAATCCTAGGCTTCCTTGCTTGCAGATGCCCAGGGATTCCAACGGAGTGCTTTCCTGCAACTGGGAAAACCCCAGGATTTGCAGAGGCTTTCCTCCAATATTGTCTTGGAGGATCAGGCCCCAGCCCTCCTGGCCCTTGACAGGGTCTGACCCTGTAGGATAAGGGGTGAAGGAAGAGATGAATACTATTTTTTTGCACCTCTGCTTTGCGTGTGCTCAGGTACATCTGCAAGCTCTCATCTTGATCTTTTATCAATGGAAAATACCATTTTCCACCTTAATTTCCCAGTCAGCTGTTTTCTAGCGACCTAATCCACTTACTCTTTCTGCAGAAACAGAAATACCTCCTGTCCTGTTCCACTGCTGTAGTGCCCAGAGACCTTTTAAAAGCATGATTGAAAGTCCTTTTCTTATGCAAGAAAGGAGTTTTTCAATATTAAACACAGGCTCTGGGACATCTCAGAATCATAATATTTAAGAGCTTGAAGTAGGAGAAGAGATGCAGGATGGGAAGAACCTTTCTGAGCTCGCCATTGTAAAGAAGAGATGATAGGGAAGTGGTTAGCCTGCCCACAGATCAATTACGAATTCCATTAATGAATATATGTCCAGGAGGGTGGCTGGAGGAGAACAAATGCAAAGGAGAAAACCTATACCTTTCATGTCTACCAAATGTGTCATTGTACTATGAATACAGTTTTCAGTTACTGTGATGATTACTGCCCTTCAGTTCTGAAAGACAGAAAAGAGATGATAACCATTATAACTAGGAAATAAAAAGACGGTAAATTGTTCCCAGCCCTATTATTTCACACATCATTTCACACACTTATTATGCCTGAGGAATCTCTGTAGAGGCTAGTATCAGTTTTCTCAGTGAGGAGAGCATCCAAATGCCTGTTGTACTAGAAAAGAAAAATACACCAAAAACTATTTGGAGAGTTATTAACTAAGCATATAGTACTGGCACATGATGTTCTATTATTCTTTGCACTAAATTATACATTTTCTACCCTAAATTTCAAGCTTGAACAGTATTTATTTTCAGCTTTATTTTGCCAGAATTTGCAGTCTTTTTCCCTCTGGTCATTTACTTTTATCTTTGTCATTGCTACGTTGACATAAAACACCATATGAAGCAAAGTTCTATGTAGACGACTCCAAATAACAACAATCCTTTTACTAGTTTCCTGTTTTCATTTTCAATAATTTCCAGCGCACACAGTTTTATGAGTCCCTAATATCCCTGAGGGATTGAGAGAATGGGCTGTCTACTTTTATTACAGCACTGAACCCATTGTATGTATAGAAATGTTTGTCTAAGAAGGTTTAATAAGAAGTTGAGCAATGCATATAGAATACAGTTTTAACTGAATTAAAGACTTAGATGGAATAAAAATTAAGTGAGGCCTGGACATGCAACTTTGTTAAGTAGTACTAAGATTAGCAAAAATAAGCCTGAAAAACAAGTCAAATAGAAAATCCCAAGATGATGAGAATATGAAATTGGCAAAGTAAGTTCTTGAGTCTAGAGAACTTGGAGACAAAGACCAGATACAGAGCTTTGGAAATAACATGCTTGGGTTTAACATGAAATCGCAGCATTTATGAACTAGACAGCTGATTTTTTTTGTTAAAATGAGTTTTGGCTCTAAGTAAGGTGATGAAATGTATTAGTAGGTTTACTATGACTTAAGCTACTTAACCCAATGTAAGAGTAGAATAAAAAGGGTAAAATAAAACACAAGGTTAAAAAGGGATGTAATTCTTTGATCAGGGCTTCTGATTTTAAATGGAGTCCACTCTTATCACTGCCTAAACTGCATGACATAGCATTATTCATTAAGACAATGTATTCCTTTTATGCTTTATTATCCTTTTAAACATTATTTTTGTCTATAAATAGCACTTCACAGTTTTATTATTTGTTTTCAGATAATAAACAAATTACTCTGTTACTCTGAAGCCTTTTAGGGTGTTTGTCCAAGACACAAGATTTCCTGTTTACACCACTGCAACTGCGTTTGTTTGCATGACCAGGATTTCCCACCACTTTAAAAGTCTTTTTAGCACATTACATTAAAATTGCTTGGACATAGTTTAGTTTGCACCAATTACATCATCGTATCTATGGATTCATTGTTTTTGTATCATTGTTCTCCTGGGAGCAAGAGAAGCTGAGATATTTTCTTTCCCTCCACACATTGGCAGGCATTTTCGCTATGCACCTGGAGTCCCTGAGATGAGACAGCGACATGCAGGTCCCCATGGAAACTGTACCAAGCCTGGATAGCTGGGGGATGCTGGGAACTGTAGTCCTGTCAGATAGGGGGAGGATGATGGTGGGGAGGGTAGTGACATGCTGGTGCCCTGCTCTTGCCCATTTTGTTGCCCCTTAATGCCAAGCCACAGTCCCCTCTCCCCCAGCTCTGCTGCTGCCTCTCACTCTCAACCCACTGACCCCAGCCCTGCAAGTGCCTAACTCTTGACCCACAGCTCCCTCCTCCTCCTCCCCCCCAGCTCTACCAGTGCTCCTCACTCCTGACCTGCAGACTTCTGCCCTGCCAGCCCTACTAATGCCTTCCCTGCACTGGTGACCCACAGCCCCCTGCCCCCCCAGCCCTTCCGGAGGGGCCCTGGCTGTTCCCATCGTGACTGGTCTACAGCACAGTGGCTCCATTTCATGCAGGCAGTGGGGGAGTGTGCCTGGCCCCAGTGCAGACTGTCAGGAAGAGGAGAGGAGGCTTGTGGCACCTCCACCCTGACATGGGGCTGCTGCTTCTCCCCCACCACCCCGGGCAGCATCTCTTGGCTGCTCAGCCCCTGTGAGCATAGGCACTAGCCCCTGTGCTGCCCAGCTGGCCATGGAGTTCCCTGCTGCCCTCAGAGGCAACCCCCAGTCCTCCTGCCCTGTAGTAGCCCCAGCCTCTGCCCCCACTCTGCCTGCACTGAACAAATGTCAAGGATTTTGCTTTACTTGGCTGATGGGAGCAAGGGGAGGGCAATCCAAGCTAGATTGGTATTTGCCCCCCCCCCCACTGGAATTTTCAGGCAATTACTCATGGGGCTTAATTTGTTTGAAAACCCATGGCATGCAAACACAAAAATGATATGCCAAAATAATCCAGGTTAACATTTTTAGAGCTCATTAAATTAATGAGGATGAAATGCTGTGGTGTGTACAAGCATTTACACTAGATTAAATGCATCCCAGGCAGACATCTACATGTGTGGGGAAGTGAAAGCAAATTCGCTGCTCATGGCAGAAGTCTGTTCTTGCATTCACTGGCCCTCTGAAGCAGCCAGGAGGAGCTCTAAGTTCCCCCTGGGTGCTAGCTCAGGGCCTGGCAGGGAGCATTGGGCCAGGAGACAGCTGTCTCTTGGTGGTGGCTGGGAGACTGTTCCCTTCCCCCAGGATCTCCCTGCTGCTGGGGTAGGATCTGCCACTGGGGCCCCAGTGGAGACAATGTCCCTCTGCCCCAACAGCAGGGAGCATTCAGCTCCTGCTTCATGATCATAGAGTGGGGGCTGGGAGATTCTTATTTCCCAAATTTCTGTTCATGGGGCTCCAGTGACAGAGCCTGCCCTGGCAGCAGGCAGCTTTCAGGGGCAGGGACTAATCTCCCATCCCCTGCTGCCTGGCTGCCCAGGAGCAAATTTGCTCTCATTTGGCTGTCTACATGTGCTCTACTACACAGTAATTACTCCTGAGTAAATTTGCTACTTGCATTTACAGGTAGCAAATGTACTTGCAATTAGAACAAATTACTGTGCAGTAAGCATCTGCATGTGTAGATAGTGATGCTTACTTCACAGTAATATGCTCTAATCTTGAGTAAAGTGTCTCATGTAGATGCACCCACTGTCCCTGATGTTACTACTTTACAGTGGAGTTAAAGAGTTTACTGTGCCTTAATACTGGTGCACATGTAGAGCGAGAGACTTTACAGTGGAGCTAATTAGTCTATTTTGTAGTAAACCACAAGTGTAAATGTACCCAGGAAGGAAGGAAGGAAGTCAGGAAGGCCAAAGCACAACTGGAGTTGCAGCTAGCAAGGGACATGAGGGTAACAAGAGGGGTTTCTACAAGTATTTTGATACCAAGGAGGATCTGGGAAAGTGTGGGCCCCTTACTGAATGGGGAAGGCAACCTTGTGAGGGAGGATGCAGAAAAAGCTGAAGTGCTCAATGCCTTCTTTGCCCCAGTCTTCACAGGCAAGGTCAGTTCCTAGACTACTATACCAGGCAGCACAGTTTATGGAGGAGGTGAGCAGCCAACAGTGGTGAAAAAAAAGGTTAGGGATCATCTAGAAAAGCTGGATGTGTAAAAGTCCATGGGCCCAGACAGGTTGCACCAAAGGGTGCTGAAGGACTTGACTGATGAGACTGCAGAAACATTAGCCATCATCTTTGAAAACTCATGATTGGAAGAGGGTGATTAGGGCCTGACAAACGTGATTGACTTCTATAACCAGATGACTGGCTCTGTGGATGCGGGGAGACCAATGGATGTGATATATCTTGATTTTAGCAAGACTTTTCATACAGTCTCTCACAACATTCCTGCAAGGAAGCTAAGGAAGTACGGGCCGAATAAATGAACTGTCAGTGGGATAGAAAACTGGCTGGAGCATTGGGCTCAGACAGTAGTAGTCAATGGCTCAATGTCTAGTTGGCAGGTGGTATCAAGTGGAATGGCCCAGGGGTCACTCCTGGGGCGGGTTTTGTTCAATGTCTTCATCAATGACCTGGAAAATTGCATAGAGTGCATCCTCAGCACCAAACTGGGGGGATTAGTAGATATGCTGGAGAGAAGGGCTAGCATTAAGAGTGACCTAGACAAATTGGAGGATTGAGCCAAAGGAATCTCATGAGTTTCAACAAGAACAAGTGCAAAGTCCTGCACTTAGGATGGAACAATCCCATGAACTAGTACAGCCTGGGGGCTAGCTGACTGGGCAACAGATCTGCAGAAAAGAACCTGGGGGTTACAGTGGACAATAAGCTTAATATGAGCCAGCAGTGTGCCCTTGTTGCCAAGAATGTTAACAGCATGGTGGGCTGCATTGGTAGGTGAGTTGCCAGCAGGTCAAGGGAAGTGATTATTCCTCTCCTATTCAGCACTGGTGAGGCCACATCTGGAGTCCTGTGTCCAGTTTTGGGTCCCCCACTATAGAAAGGATGTGAACAAGTTGGAGGGAGACCAGCAGAGAGCAATGAAAATGGTTTGGGGGCTTTGGCATGTGACTTATGAGGAGAGGCTGAGGGAACTGGTTTTATTTAGTTTGGAGAAGAGAAGACTGAAAGAGGATTTAATAGCTGCCTTCAACTAACTGAAGCAGGATTTGAAAGAGGATGGAGCTAGAATGTTCTCAGTGGTGGCAGATGACAGAACAAGGAACAACGGTCTCAAGTTGCAGCAAGGGAGGTTTAGGTTAGATATTAGGAAGAATTTTCTTACTGGGAAGATAGTAAAACACTGGAACAGGTTTCCTAGAGAGATGGTAGACTCTCCATCCTTGAAGGTTTTTAAGACCTGCCTAGACAACACTTTGGCTGGGATGATCTAGTTGGGGATGGCCCTGCCCTTGAGCAGGGAGTTGGACAAAATGACCTCCTGAGGTCCCTTCCAATTTTCTGTTGAGAAGTGGGCAGTTGTGTCCCACAGGGGTCAGTGATTCGTCCAATACTTTCCCATATCTTTACTAAAGATTTGAATGTGGGGGTGAAGAGCTTACTGGTCAAGTTCAAGGATGACACCAAGTTATGGGGAAGCATGGTCACACTTGAAGATAGGCTACAGATACAGGTGGACCTAGACAAGCTAGCAAATTGGGTAGACTGGAATCTGATGAAATTCAATGTCGAGAAATGTAAAGTGCCCCACCTCGGGATGAGCAACCCCCAACACACCTACAGGCTTGATGGCACCAAACTGACTAGCATGAATGAAAGGGACCTGGGGGTAATAATAGACCACAGTATAAATATGAGCTGGCAGTGCAATGCTGTAGCCAGCAGGGCAAATAATACTCTGGTATGCATCTCCCCAGCAAAACCAAGGAGGTAATTCTTCCAGTACTCAGAACTGGTGATACTGCAGCTGGAGTACTGAGTTCAGTTCTGGGCACTACACTTTAACAAGGACATGGACAAGCTTGTGAAAGTCCAAAAAGTCCAAAGAGTCCAAAGAAGAGCCACCCATATGATCAGAGAAGTACATCAAGGGCTCAGTGAAGAACTCTTCAACAGGGCACGCAAGGGGAAAAGTAGGAATAATGGACACAAACTCCTGGAAGACTGATTCAGGGTTAATATTAGGAAAAACTTCTTCATAGTCAGGGTGTCCAGACTGTGGAATAAGTTCCTTTCAGAGGTGGTGCAATCACTCACCCTGGAAATCTTCAAGAGAAGACTGGACAGTCACCTTGCTGGAGTCACCTGACCCCCACTTATCTTTTCTGCTTGGTGCAGGGGGCTGGACCTGATGATCTTCCAAGGTCCTTACAATCTATGAATCTATGAAACCCTAATTTTCTATGATTCTACCCACAGATGGCAAAAATCAGTCTTTATTTTGATCAGCAGTAATGTCACTATAGTTTCATAGTTTCATAGTTTCTAGGGTCGGAAGGGACCTGAGCAGATCATCTAGTCCGACCCCCTGCCATGGCAGGAAAGAATACTGGGGTCAAATGACCCCAGCAAGATGTTCATCTAACCTCCTCTTAAACACCCCCAGGGTAGGAGCCTGCACCACTTCTCTTGGAAGCTGGTTCCAGACCCTAGCCACCCTGACTGTGAAGTAGCGCCTCTTGATATCTAACCTAAACCTACCCTCTGCCAGCTTGTGACCGTTATTCCTGGTCACTCCTGGTGGTGCTCAGGGAAACAGTGACTTCCCCAATGCCTGCTGATCCCACCTGACTAGTTTATAACAGGCCACAAGATCCCCCCTCAGCCTTCTCTTTTGGAGACTGAACAGGTTCAGGTCCCACAGCCTGTCCTCATAGGGCCTGCCCTGCTGTCCCCTGATCATATGAGTGGCCCTCCTCTGGACCCTCTCCATGCTGTTGACATCCCTCTTGAAGTGTGGCACCCAGAACTGGACGCAATACTCCAGCTGCGGCCTGACCAGTGTCACATAGAGGGGGAGGATCACCTCCTTGGACCTGCTCGAGATGCATCTGTGGATGCATGCCAAGGTGCGGTTGGCCTTCCTGACTGCCTCCCCACACTGCTGGCCCATGTTCATCTTGGAGTCAGTGATGACCCCCAGATCCCTTTCCGCCTCCATGTTGACAAGAGGGGAGATCCCTAACCTGTAGGTATGGTGCCGGTTGATCCTCCCGAGGTGCATCACCTTGCACTTATCTGTGTTGAAACCCATCCTATTCTCGTCCGCCCACGCTTGTAACCTGTCTAGGTCTAATTGTAGCCTGTTGCATCCTTCCAATGTGCCCACGTCCCCCCACATCTTAGTGTCATCAGCAAATTTGAACAGGGTGCTTTTTACCCCCTCATCCAAATCGCTGATGAAGATGTTGAACAGGGCGGGCCCGAGGACCGAGCCCTGCAGAACCCCACTGCCCACGTCCTTCCAGGTTGAGAAGGACCCATCCACCACCACCCTCTGGGTGCGGCCCTCCAGCCAGTTGGCAACCCATTTGACTGTGTGGGTGTCTACACCACAGCCCCCCAGTTTCTTAATGAGAACAGGGTGAGAGACAGTGTCAAAAGCCTTCTGGAAGTCCAGGAAGATTATATCCACTGCTACCCCTGCGTCTAACGATCTGGTGATCTGATCATAAAAGGCCACCAGGTTGGTCTGACAGGACCTGCCACTGATGAACCCATGTTGGTTGCACAGGTATAAATAATAGCGACTTATTTATACCTGTGCCAGAAAGTGATGGAAGGCTCTGGGATAGGGGGTGACAATTTATAGCTTTCAGAGACATTGGGTCTGGTCTATGGAGCTGGGTGGGTTGTCTTTTATGGCATCTAGTAGTGGGGGGCTTTACCCATGCTATAGCTGGATACCAGAAACCTTTACTTTCAAGTTGGCTGATTTTTGGTGGGTTTTAAACTAGGCTTGTCGGGGGAAGGGGAAGATGTGGATGGAGGGAGCCACGGAACACCGAACCAAGAGACACCCACAAGAACAGCCCAGCCAAGACAGGCAACGAGCACAAGAGATGCCCAGGTAGGAGACAGGGGCCCAGATAGTCCTGGGATTGGGCGGGGCACTGCATACACCTCCAGGAGGCCTTAAATGTCTCAACACTAATGTTCATAGTATGGGGAACAAGCAGGAGGAACTTGCCCTCATGCTAGCTAACACAAACCCGGACATAGTCAGGCTCACTGAAACTTGGTGGGATCCAACATGACTGGGTGGTAAACATCAAGGGCTATAGGCTGTACAGGAGGGATAGAACAGGGAGGAAAGGTTAGGGTGTGGCACTCTACTTCAAAGAGCAATACACATCCTCAACAAACAGCACTGGGTCAGAAGAGGGGCAGACTGAAGTGCTCTGGGTCTGAATACAAGGGGGTTGTGGGGGAAAGGGACTTAACGGTAGGGGTTTAATACAGGACACCCAACCAGGGGGAAGAGCTGGACTGGGAATTCTCAGGTCAGCTTACGGAGGCAGTTAAGTCAAGGGACATGGTCATCATGGGTGACCTAAACTATCTGGACATCTGCTGGGAAAAGTAGTCAGCCAGGTCTGACCTCTCATGTAGGTCCCTAGCTAAGTTACAGGACCTCCATCTAACCCAGGAGATGCACAGTCCCACCAGGGGAAATGCCTTGTTGGACCTGGTCCTGGCCACAGGCAATGACCTGGTGAGTGGACTGTGGGTTCTCAACTACCTGGGTGATAGCAATCATCGCCTACTGGAATTCACTATCCAGTGCAGGGTGTCAAAGGCCTGCAGCAAGGCAACAGCCCTAGATTTTAGGAGGGCAGATTTCAATGAGGTAAGGAGAGTAGTCGGGGAGGCACTGAGGTCCTGGAGGGGAGGGGAGTTGGGAGTCCAGGAAGAGTGGTCATTCCTTAAGGAAACGATCCTCCAAGCCCAAAGGGTGAAAATCCCAACATGGATCAAAGGGGGCAAGAGTGCTCAAAAGCCTCCATGGCTAACCAAAAGCATTTGGGAACATCTCAAAGCTAAAAAGGAGGTGTACACCCAATGGAAGGGAGGGGCCATCACCAAGGACGATTATACCTCCATTACTCAAGACTTTTTGGGGGCTGTTAGGAAGGCTAAGGCAGAGATGGAACTGGGACTAGTGACCCGGATCAAGGATAACAAGAAGTCCTTTTTTAAATACATAGAGGGTAAAAAGAAGGTACTGGGTAACATAGGGCCTCTGCAGAATATGCTAGGAAATCCGGTCATCACACCAGACAACAAAGCCAACCTCTTTCTTTGCCTCCATCTTTTTGAACAGGGACCAGGGCATCCCCTCACTGGGATCCCCGATGGACCCAGGAGAGGCGCTGCCAGGCCCAGGGTCCAAGAGGACCTAGTCAGGGAACTTCTGGTGGGACTAGACAGGTTCAAATCAGCAGGTCTTGATGATCTCCACCCCAGAGTGCTGAAGAAATTAGCAGAGGTCATTGCGGGACCCTTGGCACAGCTTTACAAGCACTCATGGTGCTCTGGAGAGGTGCTGGAGGACTGGAAAAGGGCCAATGTGGTCCCTATTTTCAAAAAAGGGAGGAAGGAGGACCCGGGAAACTACAGGCCCATTAGTCTTAACCTGGTCCTGGGGAAGCTCTTTGAGAAAATTATCTAGGAGCACATCTGCAAGGGACCAGAAAGGGAAATCATGCTTAGGGGCAACCAACATGGGTTAATTCAAGGCAGGACCTGTCAGACCAACCTGGTGGCCTTCTATGACAAGGTCACAAAATCCTTGGACATAGGTGTCGCAGTGGACGCAGTCTTTCTGGACTTTAGGAAGGCCTTTGACACTGTCTCTCACCCCATTCTCATTAAGAAACTGGGGGACTGTGGTGTCGACGCCTACACAGTCAAATGGGTAACCAACTGTCTGGAAGGCCACACCCAGAGAGTGGTGGTGGATGGGTCATTTTCAACCTGGAGGGATGTGTGCAGCGGGGTCCCCCAGCGCTCAGTTCTTGGGCCCGCATAGTTCAACATCTTCATCAGTGACTTGGATGAGGGGGTGAAAATCACCGTGTTCAAATTTGTGGATGACACTAAGGTGTGGGGAGAAGTGGACACACTGGAGGAGAGAGACAGGCTGCAACTAGATCTAGACAGGTTACAGGGGTGGGTGGATGAGAACAGGATGGGTTTCAATACTGACAAGTGCAAGGTACTGCACCTAGGGAGGAAGAACCAGAAGCATACCTATAGGCTGAGGAACTCCCTTCTCATCAGTGCAGAGGCAGAAAAGGATCTTGGTGTCATTATTGATTCCAATTGTAGCCTATTCCTTCCTTCTAGCATGCCCACATCCTGGAGTGAGAGACACTGTCGAAGTTCTTCTGAAAGTCCAGAAAGACTATGTCCACTGCTACCCCTGCATCTATGGATTTGGTGACCTGGTTATAGAAGGCCACCAGGTTGGTCGGACAGGGTTTTCCTCTAATGAACCCGTGTTGGTTGCCCCTAAGCATAATCTCCCCTGCTGGCCCCTTGTGGACATGCGCCAGAATAATTCTCTCAAAAAGCTTACCCAGGATTGAGGTAAGACTAATTGGCCTATAGTTTCCCGGGTCCTCCTTCCTCCCTTTTGTTGAAGATAGAAACCACGCTGGCCCTCTTCCAGTCCTCTGGCACCATATCAGAGCACCATGAGTGCTCATACAGCTGTGCCAGGGGTCCTGCAATGACCTCAGCTAATTTCCTCAGCACTCTGGGGTGGAGATCGTCTGGACCAGCTGATTCAAATACATCCAGTCACTCCAGAAGTTCCCTGACTAGATCCTCATTAACTCTTGGCCTAGGTGCGCCTCCCCTGCGGCCTGAGGGGGGCCCAGTGCAGGGGGCTGATCCGGTCCCTGCTCAGGAAAATGGAGGCAAAGAAGTTGTTAAATAACTTAGCTTTGTCATCTGGTGTGATGACCAAATTTCCAAACGTGTCTTGCAGGGGCCCCACATTATCCAGTACCTTCTTTTTGTCCCCTGTGTATTTAAAAAAGGACTTCTTGTTGTCCTTGATCCGGGTAGATAGTCCCAGTTCCATCTCCACCTTGGCCTTCCTGACTGCCCCCCTGCATCTCTGAGCAACCGCAATATAGTCCTCTCTGGTGATGGCCCCACCCTTCCATTGAGTGTACGCCTCCCTTTTAGCTAGGAGACATTCCCAGATGCTTTTGGTGAGACATGGGGGCTTTTGCGCCCTCCTGCTTCCTTTGATCTGTGTTGGGATTACCTGCCTTTGGGCTTGGAGGATTGTCTCCATTAATGAGCAATGACTCTTCTTGGACACCTGGCTCCCCTCCCCTCCAGGACCTCAGTGCCTCCCTGACTATTCGCCTTAGCTCATTGAAGTCCACCTTCCTGAAATCTAGGGCTGCTGCCTTGCTGCAGGCCTTTGCCACCTTGTGCTGGATGGTGAATTCAAGCAGGCGATGATCACTGTCACCCAGGTGGTCGAGCACCCGCAGCCCCCTCACCAGGTCATCTCCCGTGGCCAGCACCAGGTCCAACAAGGCGTCTCCCCTGGTGGGTCTGTGCACCTCCTGGGTTAGATGGAGGTCCTGCATTTTGGCTAGGAACTATGTGAATGGTCAGACCTGGCTGACTGCTCTTCCCAGCAGATGTCTGGAAAGTTCAGGTCACCCATGATGACCACGTCCTTTGACCTAACTACCTCCATGAACTGACTTAAGAATTCCTGGTCTAGCTCTTCCCCTTGGTTGGGTGGTCTGTAGTAGACCCCCACCATTAAGTCCCTCTCCCCTCAACTGCCTTGTATTCTAACCCAGAGCACTTCGGTGTGCCCCTCCTCTGACTCTCTGACTCTGTGCTACTTGATGAGGATGTGTATTCCTCCTTAATGTAGACTGCCACACCCCCGCCTTTCTGCCCTATCCTGTCACTCCTGCATAGCCTATAACCCTTGATATTCACTGCCCAGTCATCCGTTGGGTCCCACCATGTTTTGGTGAGTCCCACTATGTCTGGGTTGGTGTCAGCTAGCAGGAGGGTAAGTTCCTCCCGCTTGTTTCCCATACTACGAGAGTTTGTGTAGAGGCATTTGAGGCCTTCTGAGGATGTGCGCACTGGCCCCCTAATCTCAGCATTGCCCTGGCCCCTGTTGCTTACCTGTGTATATGTTCTGCTCATCGGTCTAGGCTGGGCTGTACTTGTGGGTGCTGCTAGGTTTAGCAGTCCAAGGCTTCCTCCACCCTCATCTTCCCCTTCCCCCAACAAGCCTAGTTTAAAGCCTGCTGGAGGAGATCTGCCAACCTAGAAGAGAACACATGCTTAACTTTAGGGGAAAGGTGGACCCAATCCCACCTGAGCATGTCTCTTGTTGTGATGTGCAGGTCGTTGTCAAGGAAGCCAAAGCCCACCTCAAGACATGTTTTCTGAAGCCACTGATTGGTCTCTGTGATGCATGTCTCGTGCCATCTTCCACATCTGCTCAGTGGTAGGATAGAAGAGAATACCACCTGTGCACCTATCTCTTTCAGCACCTCTCCCCCCCGAGAGTGGTAGTCCACCATCAGGTGATCAGGGCTTCTCCTGGCCGCATCATTAGCACCCACAATTACCTTGTGAGCTAAAAAGTTTAAACACAAAATGAAAAGGACATTGTTCTTAGAGTTTCTGCACTTAAAAATTGTAACTCCTTGAATGAGATATGGAAGAAAACAAAGAAATAAAATGTAGGCATCATGAAAGAAATTCCATTAAACATTGTGGTGCATGACTAGGAAGTTAACAAAATCATTGAAGGTCAACATTAAATGGGAGGTAGGGGTTTTATATTGGCCTGCAAACGGAGAGATCACCACGAGAACACTGTCTAGTTTAGATGTGCATAGTTTAAACACAGAAAAATTGGAAGGAATTCAGAAATGAGAGTCAAGAATAATGGTAAATCACATTTTCCAGGTTTCAAATGAGAGATTTAAGAAGTGTTATCTAATCAAAGAGAAGATCAACAGGAAACTTTGGGGCTGGAAGGAACCTCAAAGGTTATGTGATCCAATGCTCTGCACAAAAGTAGAAATGCTACTCTTAAATAATTTCTGTGCAATGCTCATCCAACCTCCTCTTACAAAGAACCCCTGCCTGCTTTCCCTCTATCTCCACCCCAAACACAACCCCATCTTAGGTAAAAATCTGTATACAAAAGAAATTAAATGTATTGAGAACCAGAAGATGTACTGCTACTGAATATACATAATCAGGTGCTCTAATTACTGCCATCTGCTCCATATTTACTTCATTTCTGGTATTACTTTATGTCATATTTCAAATCAACTGGCAAATTTCTGCTGGGTCAGGAAACTTAGCTTCTCAGGTAACTTTTACAATGGCGGCCACTCTCATGGAGTTCTTGAGTGGGACAAAAACAATAGAAAATAATCTAAAAATAGAGATCTACATAGCAAACAGAGTTGATTTTTATAATACCAGATCTATACTTCAAAAAGAAATCCACACTACATTCAATGAGTGAGAGTTAAAAAAACTAACTCTAAAACAATCAAACACCCACCCAAAAAACAAAAGTAAACAAAGCAACCCCCACTCCAAAAACCTGACAGTAAATAACAAACAAAAAGTTGGTTCTTAGCCCAAATAAGGGTTAAACTTCCCCTGTGCCACCTTCCCCCCTCAATGGGTTTTCTGCCCTAGTCCACAAATCAATATTGGTATATGTGCAAACCTTTTTTTTCATCTGGGTTATTTCAGTAACCATGTTTACAAAATGTTAACTTCAATTTGACATTTTTCTATATAAAATATATATGCCAGTATAACTTACTTTTCTATTGGGAGCATTCTAATATGATAAAAGACGTAGTCTCTCTGTCTGCCCATAA
Organism: Crocodylus siamensis; assembly: GCF_052110815.1. Lineage (NCBI taxonomy): Eukaryota > Metazoa > Chordata > Crocodylia > Crocodylidae > Crocodylus > Crocodylus siamensis. Next base: position 161,549,429 of record NC_143396.1, on the reverse strand, counting down.
TGCTTTATTTGCACTCTGCTTGGCTGAAAGAAACAACCAATCATAGTGCAAATACAGTCTTTGGACAGGAGCTGGCAGAGCGCCACCATCATGGTGGGGACATCGGAGATAGAGGGGGGCCTTTCCCCCCCTGCCCTGCTTCCTGGAGGTGGTGGCAACTGAGTGGACAGAATGGGGGGGAGGGGCAAGGCCCCCCACACTGGTCTTGCCCCACCTTGCTCCTTCAAGCTGGCGGTGGCTGTGTGTGGAGGAACGGGGTTGGGACACTGCAGGGGGTGGGCGAGGCCAGCGCTGCTGACTTTGCCCCCACCTCTGTTCCCTGCAGGTGGTGAATACAGAAGTGGGGGCCAAGCCCCTTCTCTCTCTCCTGTGCTGCTCCCTCCTGGCATGGGAGTGGGGAGCAGCGGGCCCAGGCTGATGTGGCAGTGGCAGGGGCGGGGGAGGGAAGAAGCAGGCGTGAAATGGAGGGAGAAGCCAGCCCATCATGGTGGTGAAAGGTGGAGAACAGCAGACTCGGGCCAATGTGGGGGGGGGGAATGGGTAGGGTGGGCCTGGCCCCGAAACAGTGGTAGGGAGGGTGGGCGGGCACACTGGGCCTGGCCCAGCCCTGAAACGGAGGGTGGGGGAGGGGCGTATTGGGCTTAGCTTGGCCTGTAAAAGGCAGTGGGGAGGTTGAGGGGAAGCGGACCTGGCCCCCTGAACAGTGGCATGGAAGTGGGGGGAGGGGTCGGTCCAGCTCTGCAGAAGAGTGGGGGAAGGGGGAGTGGGCCCAGCCCTGAAGGTGCGGGGGTGAGCTGGATACAGGTTTCTGTCCCCCTGTACCCTTGCCCATCATTCTTGATGGGCAATTGGCTAACGAGTAATAAAAATTGAGTAGGACTAGCATACCACAGTATGCTGCAACTTGAAACAGTTTGGGGAAGGAAAAAAAACCCAAATAGTAGGTCTATGTAAGTAATATTCCTATCCATAGGAATATTACAAAATTGATTTTTTATTAATAGGAATATTACTGGCTATCCCTTAGGATGTTGGTATCGGCCAGTCCATTAAGGGTGGCCTCTTTGATAAGCTTTTCTAAGATCTTTCCCGGGACAGAAGTCAGGCTGATGGGCCTATAGTTTTCTGGATCTACTTTCCTCTCTTTCTTGAAGATAGGCACCACAATGGCCTTCTTCCAGTCTTCGGGCACTACACCAGAGTGCCAGGAGTTTTCAAAGATCCATGCCAGAGACTGGGCTATGATGCTCACCAGCTCCTTGAGTACCTTGGGTTGTAGATTGTCAGGGCTGGCTGACTTGAAGGTATCCAGCCTCTCAAGGTGTTCCTTCACGAGGTCAGCATTAATGGACAGCAGGGGATCTCCCTCACCTTGACCTCCCTGTCCCATAGTGGGCATGGGCGTCCCATGGGACTGATGAAAGACCGATGAAAAGTACCCATTCAATAGGTTGGTTTTTTCCTGGGTGTCAGTTGTCAGTTGTCCCATCTGATTCTGCAGGGGTCCAATGTTGCCCTTGCTTTTCGGGCTCCCACATATCTGAAAAAGGACTTTTTGTTATCCTTGATTCTTGAAGCTAGTTGGAGTTCAGCTACAGCCTTGTCTTTCCTGGTTTGCTCCCTGCAGGACCGGACCAGTGTAGAATATTCCTCCTTGGAGGTGAATCCCATCCTCCATCCTTTATAGGCCTTTCTTTTTAGCCTCAGGAGGTCTGCGAGATCCCTGGAGAACCAGGGGGGCTGCTGTGTCCTCTTTCTGCCTTTCCTCCAAGATGGAATAGACTTAGCTTGTGCATTGAGGATTGCTCCCTTGAGGAGCAACCACTATTCCTGAACTCCCCTCCCCCTGGGGGCATGGTGCCTTAGGGCCTCACTGACAAACCTCCTGAGCTTGTCAAAGTTGGCTTTCCTGGAGTCAAAGACTTCAGTGTTGCTGACTTACTTGCCAGCTTTACAGAGGATGGTGAAGGTAATCAGCTCATGGTTGCTGTCACCCAACTTCCTATCGATCACTAGGTCACTGATTAGGTCATCTCCAGTAGCCAGTACCAGGTCGAGCAGCACTTTACGTTTCATTGGCCCATAGATTTCTTGAGTCAGGTAGAGGTCATCCACACATGATAGAAAGCTTTGCGACTGCTTGGATTTTGCTGAGTGATCCTCCCACAAGATGTCTGGGTAATTGAAGTCACCCATGAGAACCATGGTCCTGGAGCATGTGGCCTCAGCCAGTTCCCGGGTGAACTCCTGGTCAAACTCTTGACTTTGGGTGGGAGGTCTGTGGTAGATTCCCACCATTGTCTCCCCTGTGCCATGTTCCCCATGGATTTTAAACCAGAGGCTGTCCAGTCATCCACTTTCCTTAACATAGAGAGCTACACCCCCGCCCCTTTTATCTACTCAATCTCTCCTGTACAAGGTATAGCCATCTATACCCATTGTCCGGTCATGGGTGGAGTCCCACCATGTCTCTGTTATCCTTATGACGTTGTAATTATTTGTGTTAAGCAGGAGGATGAGTTCCTCCTGCTTATTCTCCAAGCTCCTGGCATTTGTGTACAGGTAGGCAAGTGTCCCCTTGGGGGCTCTTGCCTTGCCCACAAATTGTGGCAGGGCTGGGCTCCCTTAAGTGCCTTGGCCTGCTGGCTTTGCAAGGGTTGCTCAGAGGGCCAGCAGTGGCAGTAGTCCTCCCGTCCCCCAGCGGGCTTAGTTTAAAGCCTAGTGGAGCAGATCGGCCAGTCTGGTTGAGAAGAGCCTCCTCCCCAGCGGAGACAGGTGGAGGCCATCCCTTCCCAGCAGTTCGCTGCCTCTCTCGCCAAAGAGCGGGCTGTGGTCATGGAAGCCAAAGCCTTCCCAATGACACCAGCACCGCAGTCTTTGGTTCACTACCTGGATCTTCCTCTCCCTCCTCAGCCCATACCCCAAGATTGGGAGGATTGAAGAGAACATCACCTGTGCACCAGACCCTTTAGCTCCACTCCCAAATCCCCATAGTGCCTTATAACCCAACTGGGAGCGCTCCGAGCTGTGTCATTGGTGCCCACATGAATAAGGAGGATGGGATAGTGGTCTGTGGACTGGAGATGCTTAGGGATCTTCATTGTATTTGAGGAGCATTGATCCATCCTAAGATTTCAGGGAAGTAGGATCATGGAACATTGAGCCTTAGATGGTTTTCATTGCCTGGAAAAAGCTGTGCATGTCATGTTTATCAGCACAGAGTTGAATTTCTTTGGCTGTATCTTGCCACCCCTGATTTTTTATTTCTTGGGTCCTCCTTTGAGCTTTCTTCTCCTCCTGCTGAGATGAGGTGTCATCTTGCCAAGCAGAATGGTTGAGGAGGGCTGGTTGAGGAGGGCTTGGATTTTAGTGTTACTCTCATTAAACTAGGTTTGGTGTTGGCGGGTGGTATTTTTCAATGTTGTCTTCATTTGCAGCAAGGGCAGAGAGCTTTTTACAGAGACACAGTTGGAGATCCTTTCAAATCTTTAGGTCTTGAAGATATTTGGTGTTGAGAGTCCTTTGCATTGGTTTTGGTTGTTTTCAGTGTTTCAGAGAAAGCTGGATGTTCATAATGGATCTGAAAGCATCCCCTGTCCAGTCCTCAGTTTCTCACCTGGCTCATGTGATAACGATATCATTAGGTAGCAAGGCTCAGAGTTAGCCCTCACCTGAAGTGATGTAATTTTGAGGCACTCAGAAGGCAATGAGCATATGTTAATAAGCTTTAATGTATAGACATTCACATTTCAAGTGCCCTTAGTGTGGTCTAAGTACAATATGTAACTTCACCCTAAGATTCAGAAAGCTACAGGCTAGCCTTAATCACAGCTGGACACCTTCTCTTAATCATTCAAAACCTAGCCCACTATAATCTGGAAAAAGGAAATATAAAATGAGCACTTTATAATGTGACATCCTCTTTATAGAAATTTCTGGGCACGTCTACATGTGTGATTAATGTGACTGAATAAATATACTAATCCCAATGTCCCTGTCTACATGTGCATTTAAGCACAGTAATTTACTGCACTGTTGGATACCACTTGTATCTGATGGGACTATCCAGCAGTGCAGTAAATTTGTCTATTGCACCCTAATTGCTATGCACTTGTGGATGGTGACATTTTATTGTGCATTAAATTAGTCTTCTGTGCAGTAAAGCATTTTGTGTAGATACACCCTCTGTGTGGTCACATCTGCATGTTCATTAATGTGCAGTGATTACTGTGCATTTCATTTAGTACTTGCATAAATAAATGTACAGTAACTCGAGTTGATGCTCAGTTATACCTACAAATGCTACTGCTCAGTAGCCTATAATAATGCATAGTAGCATAGTAGCACTGCTTGTGCTGTGGCTTGCTACTGAGGCTACTGCACTGTTAGCATTTTGTGTAGATGTGCCCTGCAAGTGATTTATATCTGCTTTTGCTTCCACAAAAGTCAGTCACAAAACTTTCATTGGCTTCAGTTGGAGCAGATAAGAAGTATTGTTTTTCCTTTTATATTCTTTTTGTTTAGGTTGTGACATCTGTAAAATGTTATGCCCCCCCCAAAAACAAGAATCTGAGAAGCTTACAAGAAAAGAAGGAATTGTTTATAAATCCACAAGGGAATTTCCCTGGTTCCACTCACCAAGGTTACAGTGAAGAAAGGTGAGCGTTTTTCCTAGCAAACTCTCTAGCAAAGTCCCCCTTGCTCTGGACTCTAGTTAAGCAAGGGGCTTAAGTATTGGTCTAACTTCTGAGTTTTACACTAAATATATGTAGCTACTTACACTAAATATATGTAGGTTAACTAATCTTAATTAAGAAATAACCTACCTTAAAGGCTCACCTTCAGTAAGTGGAATGGAAAACTGACCTGCGATCTGACTTGCGAATTACTTGCAAACCCATTAGCATGCTTTTCGTGTGACACATTAATGCACAGTAGAATTAGTTCAATGTTCATTAAGTGCCTCATGTAGACACACCTACAATAAGGCAGTGGAATAGACTGGCTCAGGAAATTTTTTAATCTTCTTCATTAAAGAAGCTAAAGAAGAAACTGGACAAGCATTGGACAAAAAAACAACCAAACAGGGATTCCTGGCTAAAGAAGCTTGTTCCTCTGCTCAGATTGTTTGCTACATTTGGGATCAGGAAGAAGTTGTACCCCACAGTCAGATTGGTATGATTTGTGGGAGGGTTTACCTTCCTCTGTAGCTGGAGTGGGGGAAGGGGAGGATGGTCCTCTTCCGTGGTTCCCTTGGGCATATTTTAAAATTTTCCTGTCCTTGCATTGGTGTCCTTGTCCTCCTGCTTTACTTGTGGCAAGTTAAGATGTATTTTTATGCTTCAGGGAAATAGCAGGGCAGTCCAAAGGCAACAGGAGCTTTATTAACCAGACAGCTTCTCTAGAAAACAGAAAGCTTTATATAGGTGGGAGGATCAAACCGGGGGGGGGGGAAGGAGGGCTGAGCCAATCTGGGGCCAGCAGTGGGAAACCCCTTCTCAAAATGGAGGATAGTTGGGGAAATGCTGAGGTCCCAGAGGGGAGGGGAGCCAGGTGTCCAAGGACAGTGTTTGCTCCTTAAGGAGATGATCCTCCAAGACCAAAGGAAGGTAATCCCAATGAGGATCAAAGGGAGCAGGAGGGCACACAAGCCTCCATGGCTCACCAAAAGCATCCAGGAATGTCTCCTTGCTAAAAGAGTGGCGTGCACCCAATGGAAAGAAGGGGACATCACCAGGGACAACTATACTGCAGTCGCTCGGGGATGTAGGAGGGCAGTCAGGAAGGCCAAGGCAGAGATGGAATTAGGGCTAGCTTCCCAGATTAAGGACAATAAGAAGTCCTTCTTTAAATACATAGGGGTAAAAAGAAGGTTCCGGGTAATGTGGGGTCCCTGCAGGACACGTTGGGAAATTTGGTTGTCACACCAGATGACAAAGCTAACGTGCTTAACGATTTCTTTGCCTCCATCTTCCTAAGTAGAGAACAGAACAGCCACCTCCCTGCTGGCCCCGCCTCGGGACCCAGGGGAGGCACACCTGGGCCAAGGGTTAGTGAGGAACTAGTTAGGGAACTTCTGGAGGGACTGGACGTATTCAAGTCAGCTGGTCCGGACGATCTCCACCCTAGAGTTCTAAAGGAATTGGCCGAGGTCATTGCAGGACCCCTGGCACGGCTTTATGAGCACTCGTGGTGCTCTGGTGTGGTGCCGGAGGACTGGAAGAGGGCCAACGTGGTTCTCATCTTCAAAAAGGGGAAAAAGGAGGACCCAGGAAATTATAGGCCAGTTAATCTTACCTCAATCCTAGGCAAGCTGTTTGAGAAAATTATTCTGGCACATATACACAAGGGGCCAGCTGGGGACTGCATGCTTAGGGGCAACCAACACGGGTTCATGAGTGGCAGGTCCTGTCAGACCAACCTGGTGGCCTTTTATGATCAGACCACTAAATCATTAGATGCAGGGGTAGCAGTGGACATAGTCTTCCTGGACTTCCGGAAGGCTTTCAACACTGTCTCTCAACCCGTTCTCATCAAAAAACTGGGGGACTGTGGTGTGTCGACACCCACACAGTCAAATGGGTTGCCAACTGGCTGGAGGGCAGCACCCAGAGGGTGGTAGCGGATGGGTCCTTCTCAACCTGGAAGGACGTGGGCAGTGGAGTTCCTCAGGGCTCGGTCCTCGGGCCCGCACTGTTCAACATCTTCATCAGTGACTTGGACGAGGGGGTGAAAAGCACCCTGTTCAAATTTGCTGATGACACTAAGATGTGGGGGGATGTGGGCATGCTAGAAGGAAGCAACAGACTACAATCGGACCGAGAGAGGTTACAAGGCTGGGCGGACGAGAATAGGATGGGATTCAACACTGACAAGTGCAAAGTGATGCACCTGGGGATGAACAACCGGCACCATACCTACAGGTTGGGGAACTCCTCTCTTGTCAGCACAGAGGCAGAAAAGGATCTTAGAGTCATCATTGACTCCAAGATGAACATGGGCCGGCAGTGTGGGGAGGCAGTTTGGAAGGCCAACCGTACTTTGTCATGCATCCACAGATGCATCTCAAGCAAGTCCAAAGAGGTGATCCTCCCCCTCTATGCAGTGCTGGTCAGGCTGCAGCTGGAGTATTGCATCCAGTTCTGGGCACCATACTTCAAGAGGGATGTCGACAGCATGGAGAGGGTCCAGAGGAGAGCCACTCGCATGATCAGGGGACAGCAGGGCAGGCCCTACGAGGACAGGCTATGGGGCCTGAACCTGTTCAGTCTCCAAAAGAGAAGGCTGAGGGGAGATCTAGTGGCCTGTTATAAACTAGTCAGGGGGGATCAGCAGGCATTGGGGGAGTCCCTGTTCCCCTGAGCACTGCCAGGAGTGACCAGGAATAACGGTCACAAGCTGGCGGAGAGTAGATTTAGGCTGGATATCAGGAGGTGCTACTTCATGGTCAGGGCGGGTAGGATCTGGAACCAGCTTCCAAGAGAAGTGATGCCGGCTCCTACCCTGGGGGGTTTTAAGAAGAGGCTGGATGAACACCTTGCTGGGGTCATTTAACCCCCAGTACTCTTTCCTGCCATGGCAGGAGGGTGCACTAGATGATCTACTCAGGTCCCTTCCGACCCTAGAAACTATGAAACTATGAAAAGGGCCCCTTTCCTTGTGGCTAAGCCTTCCATCATGAGCTATGGCCTGGAGGGCTTATTCTCAGAGCTCCTTACTTGAGAGTTGGAACTGAATCCTGATACTTGCCTTTCAAGCCCTCTATCATTTTTTTCACCTTGCTCTGGACCCTCTAACTTCTCCATGTGCTTTTTAAAATGTGGAGCCCAAAACTGCACACAGTACTCTAGATGAGGCCTAACCAGTGCTGAGTAGAGAAGCATTATCATTGCTCATGTCTTGAATCTAATGCTCTATTGATATAAGCCAAAATTGCATTTGCCTTTTGTGCATTACACTACAGACTCAGGCTGAGACTGTGATCTACCAAGACTCCCAGATCCTTCTTCATAGTGCTACCATCTAGCTAAGCTTCACTTATTTCGTATTTGTATTTTGTATCCTCTTAGCTTCAGCCCAGGTTTCCAATTTGTTGAGATCCTTCTGATTTGCCTGCCTCCAGTGTGTTTGTAATCCCTCCCAATTTCATGAAATCTTAAAACATGCTGAAGATACCTTCTATACCAGCATCGAGATCATTAATAAACACATTGAACAACACTGTACATAGGACAGATCCCTGTGGGACTCCACACACAACCTCCTGCCATTCTGACATGGATTCATCTATAATTACCTTTGGTTGTGGTTGTTGAGCCAGTTCTCAATATACATTAAATTAGATAAAAATAAATGAAGCTGTTCTTCTTTGTAATTCACTTGTTTTTCATTTTTTTTCTTTCTTCAGGGTCTATGTTGGTTAACACGCATTTTTCTATGGGGGTCTCATTTCATAACCTCTTCTCATCTTCCCTACCTATATTGCTCCCCTGAATATTTTACTGAGACTTTGGTTTGTTCCTCATGCATCTCTTGGGTCTCTTGCTCAAAACATCCTTCAATAGTAGCCATTTGAGGAAAACTTTAATTACAGGGAATAATTAAAAGCCATAAAGGATTCATCAGAAAAAATATGAAAGACAAGAAAGTAATGATATGGCAAAGTCTACAATTCCTGTGTCACTTTTTCCAATGGGATAATTTATAGAGATGAGAGAGAGTCAGGTCCATAACTTAGAGATTTTTGACTGTATTATTAAAGAAATACTTTTTCTTGAAAGTGGCAAATACTTTCTTTACAATAACCTCTTTTTCCAACAAATCACTTGGGTTTTGTGAAATGAAACTATTCTTACATCTCAGAAATCATGGTCTTTAAATCCAATGGTATAATTCAATGTTAGCGAGCTAAGTAATTTTATTACTGTTTTCTTGATACGTTATAATATTCAAACAGGGCCTCTTTTTGGATCTAATATACTATTTCTCTATTTACTTTTACTCTGTACAGCAAGTACAGGTTAAGGTAATGGTAATACACACAGGGCGCATCTACTTGTTCATTAATGGCCTTTTGCTACTGTGTATTAAGTTTAGTACCTCTAATATGAGTTACTACATTAGGTGGCCCTAATGCTTGGTAGCAAAAGTGAACACCTTTTTAATGATGCTTAATGTGCAGGAGACTAATTGTACCGCATATTAGCATATTAGCACTGTTTTTGTCATGATGCTTTAATGAGCAAAATAGGCAACCACACATAAAAATGCCCATGTAGATGCACCCGGTGTGTAATAAAATGTCTATTCCTTTAAATGTAAGAATTTTTTGGCAGCTTGGGCAAGGTAGGACACAAAGAGAGGAAGTCTGTTTTGCATGTAAAGATATAGATCTTTATTTTGATAACCTGAATGATTCACTGCAAACCTAAAAAAAAAAGGCTTCACCGTGCAGTTTTGGCAAAATAAAACAACCATAAGCCTGACCTGGCTGATTTTTGGAATGCCACAAAACAGCAAGACAATACCACTGTAGCTGGATTATTAGTTTTAGACAACATGAATGTGGCTATTACAGTTCATCAAGTGCCCAGTTGTCTGATCCCAATCTGAACCATACAAATATAAATCAGGAAATTCTCCATTAAATCAGCAGTGTTACAGTAGTGTAACATTAGACAAAAGTTAAGTCCTTTGTGTCCATTACAAAGTTTTTTCTCTTTCTAATGAGAAACAAGTTATTTGAGACTGTAATTTACTGCTCTAATGATAAGTCTTTAAATTATTCCTTAAACCCATGAAATAAAACTGTTTGAGATGACAGACATCCAGAGACTCTCTTGAAAACCTCAAGGAATATAAAAGTCAACAAGCTGAATAATAGCGCAATCTTCTAAAATGTGGAGAAGATATCACCACTCAAAATCAAATCCAAGAGAATTTGCAGAAATATATCCAGAGCAATGTAACATTCTGCATAAAAGATCAAATGATAATTTTTTGAAGGGTTAAATGTAAAATTTTCTCAGGATTTTGATTTTGCGTAATATATAACAGTCCCTGCATTTGGCTGTTTTAAACAACCAAAATAAGTTTAAGGAGGCAGGAACCATTATTATTATTATGATTATTATTTCAATAATGTAACAGTATAGGGTTTTTACTGAGAAAGAAATACTGTTCCTTGAATTATCTGAAAGCTACAACTCAAGCTGATAAACATACTATGTATTTAGGATTTGAGCTTCATTCCTCCTCAAATGGTTTACTCCAGAAGATATCCAGCTTGAATATGTTCACATATATAACTGTTTAGAAACCAAAAAAAACCCCAGTGACTGGTGACACCCTGGGCATCTGGACTCTTACTCATGTTGAATAGTAAGGTCATGTTGACCTTTAGACTAATTATAAATGAGGATGCTAATTAATATATGTGCTCATGAATAGTTTTTATAATTCTAAGTGTCTCATGCTAGAAGACTAGAAGCATTTTGCTCCTGTGTTACAGAAAACCAAATGTTTCCCCAGGATCAGAATTCTACAATGCTTCCTTTTCATAACTAGTTTTTCAGCTTCTCCCAGTTCAAGCAGTCACAGTGCATTTACCACCTAAGTATAATTTTATACTCTTGATGGATTCATTTCAAGAAAATAACAACTTGTTATTGATTTTTCAGAGGAGTGGCTTTAAAATAAGTGCTTTATAGTTGAAGTAGGAAGAAAGAATTTGTGTTTATTTGTGAATAAGTGCCAAGCATATTGCTATAACTCCTGGTATAAAATAATGCAATATAAAAGTTTGTTTTTCAGTAATCAAGGGAAGCTGTATGATAAGTCCCTCGATGAACCAAACAGTAGGTGCTAAAAGTTGCACTGGTTAAAAGGAATACTTAAGGAAGTTCAAAGGGAAAACTAGAAAATTGCTACTCAATCAGAAAATCAGTGTCTACATTGATAGACATGGATTTTCCTCAACAACTTTCTGTAACTAAATGATTTTCTAGACACAAGGGCTAGGGACAGAAGTTACACAAAAACTGGTGTAAGTGATCAGAAACTGGTTTATACTTATAACAGAACAGAAATTCAGTGCACTTAAACCAGTTTCAAAATGGCTGAAGCTAGTTTAAAAAAAGCCTGGTTGAATGTAGTATCAGACTCAACTGATTTAGGTAAAACTGGTTTATGAAACTTCTGTCCCAGACCCCTTCCTGGTTTAAGTTAAATCAGAGTCCCCCAGCATCCCAGCATGCTTTTCAGCCCAGGGCTGGGCTGTGCTCTCTGCTCCACAGAGCGGGCTGAGCCATGTCCCTCTGTTCCCTAACCAGAACTGGCTCACTGACCTTATTGGCTGGTTCACTGGCCCTCTCAGGCAAACCCTGGCTGGGGTCCGGGGCAAGGGAGGGGGGTTAAACTCACCTTCCCCTGAGTACAGAGCTGCCCTTCCAGCTTACCTGGTGCTGGCTGTGACTGTGGACTACAAATTCCAGAGGCACCTGGAAGCAGGAAGAGTAAGTGATGAGCAACCCTACAGAGTCTTGCTGTTGTGATTCTGGACTGCAAATCTCAGAGACTTTGGAGACTGCAGGAAGAGTAAGTGAACATGCTGTGTTCACAGTTCTTCAGTTTATACTTTTTCAGAGAAAGAAATATTCTTGTTCAAGCTTTTATGAATTTAATGTCACTAACTCTCCCCAGCCCCAGCCAGGCAGAGCACAGGCTAGGGCCTGGCCATGCCCCCCCACTGGTGTGGAGGGGGGGAGGGGAAGTCTTGTAGGGCTTTCTCTGCTCCCTTCCCTTTGGGAGTGATTGGCAGATGTGCTCTAGCATCCCCTGACTTCTGGTTTGAGCCACTATGGGCATGTGGCTGTATTTCCTGAATCAGAGGTGAATGTGTGTTCATTTGCTTATCAATTCGATCTCTGTAAAGACTGAATCAATCCAGCTTCAGGCTTTTTGACAGCATGTACTTAGTCAAGTAGAGAGAAGACATTAGCAGTGTTAATCTGAAGTTAGAAAGTACGGTAGATATGTACCTTTACAGACTAAACTAAATAAGATATATATATATAGAGAGAGAGAGAGAGAAAGCATAAGCTACTGTGAACTCAAGTTCACTTCATTAGATGTTGTGAAAGGACATCACAGAGCAGAATATAAAGTGGAGCAATTAGAATACAATAGCTAGGAAATGGAGGGAGTGGGGGGAGAGGAAGGAGGAGAGAGGGAGTGCTGAGAGAGGCATGAAAAGTTTACCCATCAGAACAAATTGGATTGTGTTAAGTATGGCCTAAAGGGGAACTATGGATTCTTATTCCATTACCTGAATTAGTTTTTGAGACTCCTTTGTTCCCATGGGATCTTTGTTAATATGTCTTTCACAGCACTGTCCATCTTCTTCACCCTCTCCCTTAACCTCCTCCTTTCACAGCATCTGATAAAGTTGGCCTGAGTTCACAAAAGCATGTGTTCTTATTCTCTCTCTCTGTCCCTTTCTCTCATATATATGCAAATCATGTTGTTAGACTATAAAAGGTGCATATTTACTCTATCTTCTTTCTAGACACAGGCAAGAGAATCAGAATTGGCTGATATTTGAATATTACCTGGGCTAAATCATGCATACCTTGTTCAGTCTAAACTCCCAGTTCAAGCTAACTAGCTGTGTGAGTGCTGCAGGATTTGTGCCCAGGATGCAATGCATCTCCCATAACCACAGAGAGAGCTGGTTCAATTACTTTTTGTCAACATTTGTTGGGGATTTAGCTCTCTTTCCTGCTTGCCATCCAATCCCAACTTTTGCTAATGTTTCCACTTTTCAGAGGACTCAGTGACCAATTTTGATGATTGATTTTCATCCTCTTGTTTGGTTATAGACTGGTCATGTGGAGTATTGCACTTTTATTATTTGTACTAAGTAATGGTCTCTTAAGTCACATTCTAGTACTTTTGCTTCCCAATCTAAACTTTTTAAACAGAAAAAATACAGTACTTCAGTTTTTTCTCTCCTCTAGTGATACTGTGCCATCTCAAAATAGTTAAGATTTACTGCTATCATTAAGATTACAAATTACATAATTTCTTCCATGCAAACAATATACTTTATACCCTTCCCCATGCATCTCTTGTGTAACTATTGATATTTGTAGGTTCTGGCAAACACAAACATTACTATAAATCAACTCAGAGTTTCATAAAGTGGACCTTAAGGAAACGACAATAAAAACCTCTAAGAACATAGCAATTGCTATATATATACACATCACTACCAGATAAAGATTTATTTCTGAAAAGGTTTAAAGTCTATAACAGATCTTTTGTTCATAACTGACACTTGATGTAGAGAAACACATTGCTTATAACCATTATGTGTCAAATCAAAGATCTATGTGACAAAAGGGGGAAGAATGGAGTATGGTAACAGGAATAAGCAATCAAACAGATTTACTCTCTCTTTAATAATTTCACATTCTTCTTAAAATATACCAATAGGTCCCAATATGGAAAGACTTATGTATATGCATGCATAACTTTGCTCACATAAGTAGCCTCTGCATAGCTTTTTGTAGGGTAGGGCCTCTTGTTAGGGTATATAAAGTCAAAGTGTAGGGATGCAGTTAATATGACCAGAAGTGATTCTATGGGAGCTGAAGTGATAATATGCCAGATGTGATTCTATGGGAGCTGAAGCCACTTAAATACCTCTCTGTGAATGTAAAAAAAATAAATAAATAAAAAGAGAGGGAGAGAGAGAAATTCATTGCTCATTTCAAAACTATGAAACTATAAAATGAGTTAAAAATCCTATATAATAGCATACCTTATTGGGAAATATTTCTGTTTTCAGATCTAATTATATGTGGAAACAGTAGAATGGGGGAGTTCCCTGTATTACTCAGGGTTCCAGAGGTTTAGGGAACTGGCCCTGAAATTGGAATTGAATGGGGGAGCCACATTCAAATCCAGTGGGCTCTGTGGCAGAAGACCACCTGTGTTGCTCCCCAAAAACTCTGCTCTGTGACAATTTGGGTCCTGCAAAGGGTACACACCTTACCCTATCTCCTTAGGTAACCTGAGCTGGACACATTCATGAGGGAGGGGGGAAACCTAATCCCCCTGCCTACGTGACTGGCATCACATACCTGGGTGAAGGGCTTGGGCACCCTGGTGGGCTAGAGACTGCCAGTCTGCCTAGCAACCATTGATGCATTTCAAATTGGTTGGCTGGCAGCCAACAGGTGTTGGCCTCCATTGGACCAGGTAAATGAGGTCATAAGGTCTATGTAAGGTAAGGACTGCCCAGGAGGAGGTGCAGTGACCATGATGAAAACTCAGAAAGAGAAGCTGGACCATCTGAAACTTGATCTCGCTCTCAAAACTCATGATCAAGGAACTGCTTGCCTCCAGAGGGAATCTCCACCTGTGTCTCAATGATACTTGTGAGATCTAACCTGACATGGTAGCTATCATCTTCAAATAACTGATATAGACTCTGCAAAAAAAAAGGATTTTGAGTCTGAAGCATACAGTTTTAACCAATACTGTAAGAAAGGTGAGGTGAGTAGAGCCGCAACCCCAGGTGCCTACTTATGGGGTGCAAAAAAATAACGGCCATGGCTGTTGCTGGTGAGCCACTTTGTTGCCACCAGCAATGTCCCAAGTGCTTAGCTGCCCTATTACACTGCTGGTTTTAACTGTTCTTTATGAAAGGCAAGATATGTTCGGCAGTGAGTCATATAGCTGTCAACTAAGGGGCTTACCTGTTTGGTCTGGATAATTTCAACTGTTTATAACTCATTGTCCTTCTTTCAGGGGTGAAAATCTAAATTTTGTAGTGGTAGTTCTGCTTGGATGGCTGAAATGTTTTACAGGAGAAGACAAACAGAAAATGACCTGTTTCTGTGAAAAGTCGAGATTAATTAGTTGCTTATGCTAAAATTTAGGAAACTTTCGGGATTCACCCACATTTTTATAGCAACCTAAAATATATCCAAATACTTGCACATAACCATTGAGAAAATCTCGTGAATGCTGGGAGTCTGAGTTACAGCTTCAAATCACAAATAAATCAATTAATTGGGTATGTCAGCATCTAGCCATCTCTAAATGTAGCCAGCCTGACAGCAGTTCTCCACCCATACACAGAAATATGGCAATTCGTATGAGCTAGGGCTCTCTACCCACCTAGAAATGGGGTCTTAAAATCTCAGTTAATCTTGATGTAAATATTCACAGGGCCTTGATTTTTTTGAACAAGTTACAAGAATAGAATGAGAGTTGAATCAAGGCTTATCTGTCACTTGAAATAAGTACTATCAATAACTCTGATTTGTGGGTTTTTGCCTCATTAATTAACAAGCTAGAAGACATACTAGTAGGTGTCTTAGGTCAATAAGCTTCAGTCTGCAAACATTATGTAAGCAGGCATTGACACAAAAACCACAATGGGAAGTAAAGGACATTTTAGTCTCATTTTCCTCAGTCTCTGATATAGCATCTCCAGTCTGTGCTATGGAGATGGAAAGGCCACAAACAGAACAGCTCTGAAGACTGCTTAGTAATTCTGTGGGCTTGACCTTAAATGGGAGAAAAAAAATGAATGGTTAATTTAATTCTTCTCTATTGTATATACTTAGTGCACACAATACAAGGAAAAGCAATGTGAAAATTAGTAACTTGGACTTTAATATTTCTCATGTCAGAAATCCTAATAATCCAGCATTCATAGTTTCACAGTTGGTAGGGTCGGAAGGGAGCTGAGCAGATCATCAAGTCCGCCCCCCTGCCATGGCAGCAAAAAGTACTGGGCTAAAATGACCCCAGCAAGGTGTTTGTTCACCCTCCTCTTAAAGACCCCCAGGGTAGGAGCCAGCACCACTTTGCTTGGAAGTTGGTTCCAGATCCTAGCTGCCCTGACAGTGAAGTAGCGCCTGCTGATATCTAATCTGAATCTACCCTCTGCCAGTATGTGACCGTTATTTCTAGTCCCTCCTGGTAGTGCTTGGGGGAACAGGGACTCCCCCAATGCCTGCTGGTCCCCTCTGACTAGTTTGTAACAGCCCACTAGATCCCCCTCAGCCTTCTCTTTTGGAGGCTGAACAGGTTCAGGTCCTGTAGCCTCTCCTCATAGGGCCTGCCCTGCTGACCCCTGATCATGCGGGTGGCCCTCCTCTGGACCCTCTCCATGTTGTCCACATCCCTCTTGAAGTGTGGTGCCCAGAACTGGACGCAGTACTCCAGCTGTGGCCTGACCAGTGCCGCACAGAGGGGGAGGATCATCTCCTTGGACTTGCTTGAGATGCATCTGTGGACGCGTGACAAGGTATGGTTGGCCTTCCTGACTGCATGCCCACACTGCCAGCCCATGCTCATCTTGGCATCAATAGTGATTACAAATTCCTTTTCTGTCTCTGTACTGATGAGAAGGGAGTTCCCCAGCCTATAGGTATGCTGCTGGTTCTTCCTCCCCAGGTGCATCACCTTGCACTTGTCGGTGTTGAATCCCATCCTATTCTCATCCGCCCACCCCTGCATCCTGTCTAGGTCTGATTGCAGCCTATTTCTCCCTTCTAGCGTGTCCACATTCCCCCACATCTTAGTGTCATCAGCAAATTTGAACAGGGTGCTTTATACCCCCTCGTCCAAGTCACTGATGATGTTGAACAGTGCGGGCCCAAGGACCGAGCCCTGGGGAACCCCACTGCCCACATCCTTCCAGATCAAAAATGACCCATCCACTACCATTTGCTGGGTGTGACCCTCCAGCTGGTTAGCGACCCGTTTGACTATATAAGTGTTGACACCACAGTCACCTAGTTTTTTAATGAGAAAGGGGTGAGAGACGGTGTCAAAGGCCTTCCTAAAGTCCAGAAAGACTCTGTCCACTGCTACCCCTGCATCTAAGGATTTGGTGACCTTGTCATAGAAGGCCACCAGGTTGGTCTGACAGGACCTGCCTCTAATGAACCCAAGTTCATTGCCCCTAAGCATAACATCCCCTGCTGGCCCCTCGTGGACATGCACCAGGATAATTCTCTCAAAAAGCTTACTCAAGATTGAAGTAGTTTCCCGGGTCCTCCTTCATCCCTTTTTTGAAGATGGAAACCACATTGGCCCTCTTCCAGTCCTCTGGCACCACAGCAGAGCACCACGAGTGCTCGTACAGCCATGCCAGGGGTCCGGCAATGTCCTCAGCTAATTCCCTCAGCACTCTGGGGTGAAGATTGTCTGGACCAGCTGATTTAAATACATCCAGTCCCTCCATCAGTACCCTGACTAGATCCTCATTGACTCTTGGCCTAGGTGCACCTCCCATGGAGCCTGAGGGGGTCCCAGTGCGGGGGCTGATCCAGTCCCTGCTCGGGAAAATGGAGGCAAAAAGTCATTAAATAGGTTAGCTTTGTCGCCTGGTGTGACGACCTGATTTCCTAGTGTGTCCTGCAGGGGCCCCACATTACCCAGTACCTTCTTTTTGCCCCCTATGTATTTAAAAAATGACTTCTTGTTGTCCTTGATGTGGGAAGCTAGTCCAAGTTCCATCTCTGCCTTGGCCTTCCTGACCGCCCCCCTTCATGCCTGAGCAACCGCACTATAGTCCTCCCTGGTGATGGCCCCTCCCTTCCATTGGGTGTACGCCTCCCTTTTAGCTAGGAGACATTCCCAGACGCTTTTGGTGAGCCATGTGGGCTTTTGCGCCCTCTTCCCCCTTTGATCCATGTTGAGATTACCTGCCTTTGGGGTTGGAGGATTGTCTCCTTAAGAAGCGACCACTCTTCTTGGACACCCAACTCCCCTCCCCTCTGGGACCTCAGTACCTCCCTGACTATTCTCCTTAGCTCATTGAAGTTTGCCCTCCTGAAGTCTAGGGCTGCTGCCTTGCTGCAGGCCTTTGCCACCTTGTGCTGGATGGTGAATTCAAGCAGGCAATGATTGCTGTTGTCCAGGTGGTTGCGCACCCACAGCCCCATACCAGATCATCATCTGTGGCCAGCACCAGGTCCAACAGGACGTCTCCCCTGGTGGGGCTGTGCACCTCCTGTGTTATATGGAAGTCCTGTATTTTGGCTAGGAACCTATGTGAGTGGTCAGACCTGGCTGACTGCTCTTCCCAGCAGATGTCTGGAAAGTTCAGGTCACCCATGATAACCATGTCTTTTGACCTAACTACCTCCATGAGCTGACTTAAGAATTTCAGGTTTAGCTCTTCCCCTTGGTTGGGTGGTCTGTAGTAGACCCCCACCATTAAGTCCCTCTCCCCTCAACTGCCTTGTATTCTAATCCAGAGCACTTCAGTGTGCCCCTCCTCTGACCTTGTTTTACTTGATGAGGATGCGCATTCCTCTTTGATATAAAGTGCCACACCCCTACCTTTCCTCCCTGTCCTGTCCCTCCTGTACAGCCTATAGCCCTTGATATTCACCACCCAGTCATGAATTTGGTCGCACCATGTTTCTGTGAGCCCTACTATGTCTGGGCTGGTGTCAGCTAGCAGGAGGGTAAGTTCCTCCTGCTTGTTCCCCATACTATGAGTGTTTGTATAAAGGCATTTGAGGCCTAATCTCACGATTGTCCTGGCCCCTGTTGCTTACCTAGGTATTTGTTCTGCTTGTTGGTCTAGGCTGGGCTGTACTTGTGGGTGCTGCTTGGTTTAGTGGTCCAAGGCTTCCTCATCTTCCCCTTCCCCCGACGAGGTTAGTTTAAAGCCTGCTGGAGGAGATCCACCAACCTAGATGAGAACACACGCTTTCCTGTGGGGGAAAGGTGAAGCCCATCCCACCCGAACATGTCTCTTATCATGATGTGTGGGTCATTGTCTAGGAAGCTGAAGCCTGCCTCAGGACACCATTCCTGAAGCCGCCAGTTGGTCTCTGTGATGCAGGTCTCATGTCATCTTCCACATTCGCTCACTGGTAGGAGAAAAGAGAATACTACCTGTGCCCCTATCTCCTTCAGCACACCCCCCAGAGCATGGTAGTCTGTCATCAGGGCTTCTCCTGGCTGCATCATTAGTACCCACATGGATTAGGCCCATGGGCTAGTAATCGGTGGGCTGGATCATGGCCTGGATCATCCCTGTCACGTCCTGAAACTTTGCTCTGGGCAGGCAGTAGACCTCGTGTATTGAGAGGTCCTGGCTACAGATGGGGCCCTCTGTACCTCTCAGGATGATGATCGTTCAACCTTTCCTCCTCCAGGTCTGCTTAGCTCCTTCGGCCTGTTCGGAGTGTGGAGTTGCCTCCTCTCCAGTTTTCTCCTCTTCTTCCTTCTCCTGTAGTGTCTCCAGGGCCTCGTACCTGTTCTCCAACTGGAACTGGAGGAACTGGTACTGCTTTGCTGCGAGCAGCCCTGGTTCTGGAGGTGACCGTTTGCCACTCTGCAGTGAAGGGCACTTCCCGAGGTGCTTCTTCCTCGGGTGTGTGGCTCTGCAGGGAAAGGAAATAGCCATCAATTTCTTCCTCCACCTCCCTGATTCCCCTCAGCCTGAAAACCTCCTCCTGGAGCTCCCTCACCTGCACCTCCAGAGCCCTAAGACAGGCGCCTGCAGGACAGATGTGGGGGCCCCCAATCCCTTCACCCCCCTCTGGCCTTGCAGGGCATCCCCCACAGGCCAGGGAGCAGGGGGACGCCAGCTCCCCTATGGGCTCTGTCTGGGTGGAGGCAGTGTCTCCTGGGCAGGGGCCCTAGCAGCACTCTACGTTGACACCATTGTATGAGTTGCTGTTTATTTATAGTTTTGTGCGGTGCCTTCGCCCTACCCTTGCAGGAGTCTCCCTCCTGGGCCTTCCTGTCTGCCTGCCAGTGCACTCTTACAGAGCACGCCTGTTCGCATGCTCTGTTCATGCAGCGCAGCTCAGGAACACAGCTCCCTACTTACACAGCTAAAAGGGATCTGGGGAGCTTCCCCTCTGGATCTGGCTCAGCCAGGTCGGGTCCCTCTGTCCCACTAACCTTTGGGGGATCAGTTTATGCTGCCTCCGCTGCTGCTTCCACTGCTGCTGTGTCTGCCTCTGCCTCGGGTCAGGTATGGGGGCACACGTGTATGTGGGACACACGTGTACCTAGATCCGGCCTCTCCTTCCTGCTCCTGGCTCCCGAGTAGCATTGCTAGACCTTACTTGAAAATACAAGCAGTCCTCAATTAATCAAACTTTAGCACCATTCTCCCTAAATATTGCCAGGAATCATTCTACAAAGAATGTGGACAACACCTAACTCCATGAAATTGGTCAGCTTTGTGCATAGGAGTCATAGTCCTTCCTCAGAGGTCGAAAGTGCCTGCTGGCATTCTGCCAGCACTTACATGTATGATGATGGGCAATCACTTGCAAATGAGTAAGATAGTCTTACAAGGTTCTTAATAGTGAGTCCACAGGTGGCTCCATAGCCCAATTCTAGATCCATGTATCTTGTTGCAGTGGGGACTGGTGTTTCCAGGAGGGATGGGCACTGTGCGGCTGCGCTGGATGTTCTGAAGTTCTTTTCAGCTGTTTTTCTTTTCCTCTTCTGCCTGTTGATGAGTGTTTCAAAGTGTTGTGGTCCCTCGCAAAAAGTCTTCCTCCATTTTGGTCGGTCCTGAGCAAGGGTTTCCCCAAGTGTTGATATTTATGTTACATCTCTTCATGTTTGCCTTCAGGGTGTCTTTGAAGCACTTTTTTGCCCTCTGATACTTTGACCTTCTTTCAGTCATGAGAAAAGATTCTCTTTGGAAGGAGAGAGTCAGGCATGCAAAGAACATGATCTGTCCAGTGAAGTTGGTTTTGGATGATCATGGCCTCAAAGCTGTTGGAATTTGAGTTGGCCAAGCTGCTGATGTTTGTGCATCTATCCTACCAGCTAATCTGAAGGATCTTGTGAAGGCGCCATTGGTGGTACTTTTCCAAGCTCTTGAGATGTCTTTGTATGTGGTCCAAGTTTCCAAGCCATACAGCAGAGTGGGAATGGCTTGATAAACCAAGAGCTTAGTTTCAGCAATGATGTCATGATTTAAGAAGACTCTCTTACTCAGATGTCCAAAGGCTGCGCTTGCATATTTCAAGCAGTGTTTAATGTAAGATGTCTTCCAAGATAGGCTAAGTGATCCATGTTCTCCAGCAATTCTCTGTTGATTTGAATGGAGGGGGGATTTGTTTCTCCATTTGGAGTGGGTTGGTAAAGGACTGGCATTTTCCTGATGTTTAGAGTTAGGCCAATACTCTTGTAGACTTATGAGAATACATTAAGAAGGTTTGGAGGTCTGATTCAGATTGAGCAATGACAGCATTGTCACCTGCATACTGGAGCTCCATTATGGATGTTGTCGTGGTCTTCATTTTGGACTTGAGTCTGTTGAGGTTGAAGCCAGCATGGATTTGTTGCAGGTAGGTCTTGCTTAACCAATCTTATTTCCTTTTATGACCAGGTGACCTATCACCTGGACAAGGGAGAAGAGATTGATGTCATGTATCTTGACTTCAAAAAAGCCTTCAATCTGGTATCCCATGATCACCTCTTGGCGAAACTGGTCAATTGTGGCCTTGGGTCCACCATGATCCACTGGCTGGGAAATTGGCTCTGTGGTCAGACCCAGAGGGTAGTAATTGATGGAAGTCAATCACCATAGTGTCTTGTGACCAGTGGGGTCCCCCAAGGCTCTGTCCTTGGACCCATATTGTTCAACGTCTTCATTAATGATGTGGACATTGAAGTCAGAAGTGGACTGGCCAAGTTCACCAATGACACCAAACTTTGGGGCAAAGCATACACACCTGAAGACAGGAGGGTGATCCAGGCTGACCTGGACAAGTTCAGCAGATGGGCGGATGAGAACCTGATGGTGTTTAATACCGAAAAATGCAAGGTTATCCACCTTGGGAGGAAAAACCTGCAGAATCCTTATAGACTCGGCAGTGCTACACTGGTTAGCACTACGGAAGAAAGAGACTTGGGGATCATCACTGACAACAAGACGAACATGAGCCTGCGATGCGATGCTGCAGCTAGTAAAGCAACCAAAACACTGGCTTGCATCCATAAATGTTTCTCAAGCAAATCCCAGGACGTCATTCTCCCCTTGTACTTGGCCTTGGTGAGCTGGAGTACTGCATCCAGTTTTGGGCCCTACAATTTAAAAAGGATGTGGAGAAGCTTGAGAGAGTCCAAAGAAGAGCCACACGCATGATCACAGGTCAGGAAAACAGACCTTACAACGACAGGCTGAGAGCCATAGGGCTCTTTAGCCTGGAAAAGCACAGGCTCAGGGGTGATCTGATGGCCACCTATAAGTTTATCAGGGGTGACCACCATTATTGGGGGGAACATTTGTTCACCAGAGTGCCCCAAGGGATGGCGAGGTCAAACAGTCATAAACTACTACAAGATCTTTTCTGGCTGGACATAAGGAAGAATTTCTTTACTGTCTGAGCCCCCAAGGTCTGCAACAGTCTGCCAGCGGAGGTGGTTCAAGCACCTACATTGAACACCTTCAAGAGTAAATTGAATGCTTAGCTTGCTGAGATCCTATGACCCCAGCTGACTTCCTGCCCTTTGGGTGGAGGGCTGGACTTGATGATCTTCCAAGGTCCCTTCCAGCCCTCATATCTATGAAATCTATGAAATGACTACATAAGTCACAGGGCAAGAGTATATTGGTCCTATAGAAGAGAGTTTCTTATTTATCCCAGACAACTACTAAGAGCAGATTACACCTGCACAGAGCACTACTGCAACCATTTCATTGCCTAACACTGCAGCCCTCTGTGATGGCCAGAACCAAAGGAGTTAATAAGCAAATTATAACAAAGATTTGCTTCTTGAGAACATCTAGCAATGGCATAATAGTTACTATTAGCTAAGGCAAAGCTTGCAAGATTGTTTCCTGCAGACATATCCTGTCTGTCATAAGTATAACTTTAATGTTAAAATTAACAGTTGGAGTACTGCATCAAGTACTGGGCGCCACACTTCTAGAGGGATGTGGCCAGTCTGGAGAAGGTTCAGAGAACAGCCACCCGCTTGGTGAGAGGGCAGCAGGACAGGCCCTATGAGGAGAGACTGAGGGACCTGAACCTCTTCAGCCTCAGCAAGAGGAGGCTAATGGAGGACCTGGTGGCTGCCTACAAACTCATCAGGGGAGATCAACAGCAAATAGGTAGAGCCCTTTTCTCCCCAGCACCACTTGGGGTGATGAGGAACAATGGTAATAAGCTGATGGAGAACAGGTTTAGGTTAGAGATCAGAAGGCAATATTTTACATTCAGGGTGGCCAAAATCCGGAACCAACTTCCCAGGGAAGTGGTCCTCGCCCCTACCTTGGGCAAATTCAAGAGGAGGTTGGATGATCACCTGTCTGGGGTCTTGTGAACCCAGCATTCATTCCTGCCTGTGGCAGGGGGTCAGGCTAGATGATTTGTTCCAGTCCCTCCTGACCCTAGCTACTATGAAACGGTTTGTACCAATCATAAGACTAACATGGGTCCCAAGAAGCGGAACTAGAAAACAAAACTTCAAAGTTTAGCTGACCTAATGGTTCTTGCTTAAAAGTCAGTAAAAATAACAAACCTGACCACAAGGTATAATTAACACATTTAAAAAAATTCCAAAAGGAAATAAGCAAGTGGATTAAACTTAGGCGGAGAAAATGCTAATCTCAGACCCCAAAGTGATGTGGTGTGATTTGCTTATTGAGTAAACCCAAGTTTAGGCAGTAATCTTTTATGATAATTTGTAACACCTTTTAACCCCATTGGGTAACAGCTGTAGGGTAAGATTGTGAGTGACTCTAAAGCCAACAGATTAGCATAGAACAAAATATAAAAGAACATGCATGTCAGGTGACCAGTAGGAAGGAAGGAACACAATGGTCATTGCTGTTCCAAACCTGGACTCCAGACTCCCAGTGTGAGCAAGGACCAGATCCTGACGGAGGGACCTTCCCTGGTGCTCCCTCTGACAGCATCAAAAGGGGACGTCTGACTTCGCTGGATCAATTTGGCATGTACCTGGCACTGAGGGACTATCGATAAGTTGCCAACCAAGTGGGAACTCTTTGTCAATTTGTCTGTCTGTTTTTATTATCACTGCCAATTTTTAACTTTTACTGTTATGCTGTCTGTTTATTAGCTTAACCTTTTTATTAACCGTTATACATGTAAACCATATTCTGCTGCTAAAACATATTTTTATTGCTATTTTGCTGTTATACGTAAAATTTATCTTTACTGCTATAAGTAAAGCTTGTCTTTGCTTCACTCCCAACTCCGCCTCCGATCCTGAACCAAACAGCTCAGTGGCTGATATGTTTGCAGCACCCAGTCAGCCTGTAACCAAACTGATACACTCACAGTGCCCAGTTGGCCTGTGACAGCCCTCAACTAGTTATGGCAAAATCTTATCCATTTGAATCTTGTGCACCAGATTACACGGCTGGTATCTCAGTCTGTCTTTTGGTTAGGTCACAGAGTATTGTCATAATGAATTGAGATAGAATATATTTTAGGACTATATACCTCAGGTGATTCCTGCTGAATGTCCTAAACTACACACTACTTGAAGCATGCAAAGATTGTATGTTTACAATATAAAGTATAGAGGGGCCTTCCTCTTGATAAGGGCCTCAAGTTATAACAATAACAATAGTAATAATAATAAAGCACTATCCAATAATGTTGCTGTCCTTCTAGACAATAATATTCAACAGATTATTGGTACCAAGAAGTTATCATGATTTGGTCATAGAAATGAAGAGAATCTAGCACCTCAAGAATTTAGTGCGGTCTTTGTAGTGCCATCTCTGAATGGTTTTATATTAAAGGAAATGGTGAAGGCCTTAAGTATGCTGAAAATGGACTGAATTATCCCATGCATTCAAATTAATTGCACTTCTAAGGACAGCAAGGATTACTCAAAAAGGTCTCTGTGAGCAAGCTGGTATGGCTTGGCCATTCATGGAACATAATGTTCTGTAAATGCACTGGCACATGGCATGACACTTGGAACAGTAATAATGGACTACACACAAATAATATGCTGATTAGAAATGGCTGGAAATAAATTTGTCTGCATATAAAAAAAAATAACATATTTATTAACTGGTGGTATAAAGTATGAAAAGATAAACTGTCCCAGTTTAGTGCTTAAACTCACAGTACACCCTGATAAGTTGTTTACTTAGCAGAAAGCAAATCACATACAGCATGTGTTTCCCACCCCCCCAGGAGGTTCTGCTTTTTACACAAGTATACAAATAGGTTGATAGAATGTCTGTTCCTTACCAGTGACCACATATTGGGAATAATTATGGGTATGCTTCCACTGAATTCACTGGGGGTTCTGTAATTAACTGCAGTAGCTACAGATGTTGGCCCAGTGAATACGTCACAGTAAATGGATTCCCCTAGTGCACTGGAATTTCATACTACCTAATTGCCCAGTGAAAGACTGAACCTGAGGTCAGTTGTTCCAGAATATATAACTAGAAATACAGCTGAATATTTATATAACCATCTCTCTATCCTCCGACACACTTACCCATGTGTGCATGCACATAAACACATACCACCTCTTTCTTTACACCTCTTCCACCCTCCACCCCTTTTCCTCTTTTTCTCACTGCTGTCTTGTAGTTAGTCATGCTGCCATGCCATCAATTAATTAGAAATGTAGTTTTAATCAATATACAGGAGCAGGCTCCCCACATTGCAAAGTTTCAAGCTAGATTCATAGAGGCTTTGTGTACATGAGATAATGACTGCACAGTATCCCGAGACTACAGGAACTTGAGTTACTGCACAGTCAGTGTCTTGTGTAGATGTGGCCAGAGTAAATCAGGGTGTAAAGCAACCATGTAAAAATGAATAGTACACCTAGTGAAACTATTTCAGTGGCCTCAACTGTTCAGTTAGAAAATTTACTGATTTGTGATCCATGTATAAAGTTCAGTAGCATGTCTAAAGTGATAAAAACATTAATGATTACAGTCTGGTTCCTTTTAGATCAGAAACTCAAAGGTAACTACTGTAATCTCAGAAAATGCAACAAGACAACAGACAACTAAGAAACTAATATGTTTAGGGTAAATCAAAAATATCTTTCACAGAGTAGAAGTTTCAAACAGAGAATCAAGCAGAGTTCAACTAAGCCTATGTCAATGGCAGTATTTCCTTTCTTGGCATTTTCCTCCAATACCTTTAATCACTAACTTCCTATGCTTTCTAAGGTACTTGAAGAGAGAGGGATGTTCTTCCTTTCACCAGTTTTTTCCTAGCTGTAAAAGCTGTCCACTGGAGTATATATTACATCCATACTTTGCACTTACTAGTCAATTAATTACCCTTTCATGTACATAAAGCCTTTTTATCGTGTGTGAGACAGATAAAAACACGATAGCAGAGTAAGTGCTTTCAAGTAAACTAACATTTTCTTTGGAGGAAGCGAACAATACGTGTGCAAGCTCTGGCCCCAAAACACTTGCTAAGATTCATAAGAATGTCTGGAATGTCCACAGAATGCTTGTAAAAGGCCTGCAGCATTGGTGGTGTTTAAAAGTCCAACCAATGGACTGTGCAGCATGTTTCAAATTTTATTTTGGTCCTAGGGTTGGCGTGATCATTTCGATATTTTCTTCACTTTGATCATTTTCTTTAATTTCATAGATTTCATAGATTTCATAGACATTAGGACTGGAAGGGACCTTGGGAGATCATCGAGTCTAGCCCCCTGCCCAAAGGGCAGGAAGTCAGCTGGGGTCATAGGATCCCAGCAAGATAAGCATCCAATTTACTCTTGAAGGTGTTCAATGTAGGTGCTTGAACCACCTCTGCTGGCAGACTGTTCCAGACCTTGGGGGCTCCGACAGTAAAGAAATTCTTCCCTATGTCCAGCCTGAAACGGTCTTGCAGGAGTTTGTGACTGTTCGACCTTGTCATCCCTTGGGGCGCTCTGGTGAACAAACGTTCCCCCAGATCCTGGTGGTCACCCTTGATAAACTTATAGGTGGCCATCAGATCACCCCTGAGCCTGCGCTTTTCCAGGCTAAAGAGTCCCATGTCTCTCAGCCTGTCATCGTAAGATCTATTTTCCTGACCTCTGATCATGCACGTGGCTCTCCTCTGGACTCTCTCAAGCTTCTCCACATCCTTTTTGAATTGTGGAGCCCAAAACTGGACGCAGTACTCCAGCTGTGGCCTCACCAAGGCCGAGTACAAGGGGAGAATGACGTCCCAGGATTTGCTTGAGAAGCAATTTGTTTTAAACAGTCCCTGTAATTCTCTATATTGCATTGAATTTGTCTTTATAAAAAGGCATTATAATAAATGACTTAATATAATAATGCATTGATAAAAGGCATCATGCCTTTTATTTTCAAGGGATCTGAAAATACTTTATAAATTGATTAATTTATATTTGAAAATTCAAGCTGAACCATTAAGCCGTTACAGGGCTCAGACACATCTTTGAACATTTACACCTTTGGATTATAAAGATCTTTTTAATAAGAATGCCACAGAGTGTTAGAATTCCTTTTGAACAATGAATGAAGACAAACTGAAAGGCTGTTGCATAAGATCCTGTGTCAAAAGAGGCATTTTATACAGTAGTATCCCTCATGGCTAGGGACAGAAATTACACATAAACTGGTATAAGTGATCAGAATTTGGTACAAATCTGTAACACAACGTAAGTCCAGTGCACAGAAACTGCTTTCAAAATGGCCAAACCAGTTTTAAGATAAACCTGGATGAGTGCAGTATCAGACTTAACTGATTTAGGTTAAATTAGTTTATTGAATTTCTGTCCCACATCCACTCCAAATTCAAATTAACTCACAATCCTCCAGCATCCCAGGATGTTTTGCACCTTCCCTAGCTTTGGGCTAGCCTTGTCCCAAGCTGTCTGCTCCAGCTGAGCAGGCAGGTGTGCTCTAGCACCCCTTGGCCTCTGGCCTGGGCCACTGCAGGCATGTAGCTGCATTTCCAGAATCAAAAGTGAACATTTGTTTGCTAGTTTATCAAATCAGTCTATGCAGCTTAGACTACCCTGCAAAGATAGTAGCGATTCAACCTCAGGCTTTTTGACTATCTGTACTTAGTCCATGTGAATAAAAGTAAAAGTACTTAGTTGGTCCAATAAAAAATATCACAAAAAATCCCTGCCTCTTCCCAATTGAAATCATTTTGTGCTATTCTTTATCATGCCTCTCAGATCTGCCAATCTAAATGCCCCCTTTTCTTATTAATAAAGGAATTTAAAAGGGCATGATTACTTGACATAGCATGGATTTGAGACCATTTCTATGAAACAGAACTACAGTAGTGGGGTGGGCTGTGGTAGAGCTAGAGGGGGAGCTGGTCTTTATAAACAATATCAAACCACATTATGGAATCATGTTACATCCCTATTGTGCTTATCCACAGCAAGAGTTCTCAGATGATGTGTCAACTTAATAGTTGAGAGAAATCAGAGTAAACAGTTTGCTGTGTGAGAACAAAGAAACTTGATGAAGCTAATGTAAAGCAAACTCATTATTGAAGCTAATGAACCTCAGACAATATTTGCCTCTTAGTTTAGCAGAAAGACAGAGAGAAATAATGGAAGAGATAAGGTCTGGAGAAGATGAGTCTAAGCTAATTTAAAACACATGAACCTCCTCTACAGTAATCTTCATTTCCCATGATCATAAAGAACCCCACCACACACAGTATCTGAAATAATATTTATTTTTGAATATTATCAGAAAAAAGTTTACCAACATCTAAAAAAACTGGAAAGCAATAACAATAAATGTTATGAAGTTATACTAATACAAATATCTTCAGACTGCAGATTGTTGCTACCCTTCATGGGATCACACACCTGAACCTGCTTGGAACCATTTCAAAGCACTTATGCTAATGGAAAAACCTGTTTGAGTATTTAATAGCTACCCCAGATTTTCCAGCAGTAACAGGGCTTGACCCTAGATTCTTGACACAACACACATTACTAATGACTTCTGCAGGGAAAGATTCAGGATTTCCCCAAAGGAGGTACGGGAGCAGCAACCAGCACAGCAAGGGTAGCTGTACCCACTACTCCCATCTAGGGGTGTGTGAAGCTTTGATCTCCAATTTAATTTGGAGAAGATTCAGCCCAATTTGGCAGCCAAATCATAGAATATGAATCAAATTAGGAGACCCATAAAAAGCTCTGAATCGCTTTGAAGCATCTGAATCGATTCGGAAAAGATTCAGTGATTTGGCAGTTTGGAAAGTAGTCTTCTGTGTGGGGAAACAGAAACTGAGAAGAGCGGGTGGCGGGGGGGAAGAGTGCTTTGATATTGACATCTGTAGGTGTTCAGTGACTGTGATCTTTCCCTGAGTTTCCTTCCAATCACAGTGCTCTGGGGGAGGGACATAGAAACAGCATATAAGGCTCTGTGCGAAACCTTTCTCTCCCTTTTCTGAGCTGTCTGTCTGGAAGCAACAGCATGTGAGAGGTACTGGTTGCAGTGGCTGGCTTTCTAATTAGTCTCTTACTAGTCTCTCTTCTTGGAAAGGATTGAATAGACACCTTATTAATTACCCTTACAGAAGATATATTACAGATAGAAGACATATCACACACATACATGTATATTAAAGAGATAGAAGATATATTACACATGCACGCGCACACACACACACACACACACACACACACACATTTTCCAGCACAGCAAACATTATGAAGCATGCTAAAAAGGTAGGTTCCAGGTCTTCTGCGAGGGGAGGTAGAGTGGCTAGAGGGGGGACAGGGAGAGCTGCAAGTTCCCCCCCCTCCCCCAAACATAGATGCACCATCTTTCCTGGCAGCGATGAGTCTTCTGCTGCCAGTGGAAGCAAGGAGGTGGTAGCTGTACCCATCCCTGCACCTGCACCTGCACCACCTCCACTAACCCCAGAAATAGCCACCATCACCAGCATGACAGTCTCTTCCACCCCAATCTTAGCTCCCAGTATGAGACTCCCAGTGCCAGAGGAGCAGCTGGATCTGGAAGCAGGGGAGCTGAGTGCCATAGCCAGGGAAATTGTGGGGATGGAGGGGGAATCTGAGTTTGTGCTCCACACCCATCCAAGTTCTCCTAATGTCTCCTTCACCAGAAGGCACCTCAGAGGAGGTTGTGGGGGCAGGTGGCTCAGCTCCCCCTGTTGTTGTGCCTCCACCTGCTGAGGAGGGGTAGGATCCCTACCTTCAACCCAGAAGCTGGGGGGTAGTGTAGTGTGGGATTGTTTTGACTTGGTA
The DNA here is from genome assembly GCF_052110815.1 of Crocodylus siamensis. NCBI lineage: Eukaryota > Metazoa > Chordata > Crocodylia > Crocodylidae > Crocodylus > Crocodylus siamensis. The sequence goes on along the minus strand of NC_143396.1, from coordinate 161,519,192 downwards.
GATGATCCCAGGTATGCTACCTGCCAGCACTGCCAAAGGTAGATCAGCCCGGGCAAGGAGATGAAACACTTTGCCACCAGGGTGATGCTGTTGCATCTCAGGATGCAGCACCCCTTTGCCCTTGTTTCTCCTTAGCCTGGCACCAGTGGGACCATGCCCAAAAAGAAGTCCACCTGTCACTCCTAAGCCCCCATCCCCACAAAGTAGACGCATGCTGCCCTGGACCAGTTGGGGAAAGCCACAGACAAAGCAGGGTGCGTTGCAAGGGCAAGTGAGGTCACCCAGAGCATTAGGGAGATGCTTGCTCTGGATGGCTAGCCCTTCTCTTATGTTGAGTATCCAGGGTTTAGGCAGCTCATGGCACTCATGGCCCCGTCCTACCAAGTACCCACATGCACCACCTTTAGCAGGACGGTGGTGCCCTCCCTGTATGAGGCATGCAGGGAGTACTTGAGGGAGGAGCTGTGCAAGGCAGGTCTACAGGTAGCCTTGCACTTCACTTTGGACATCTGGAGCAGCCAGGGTGGAGATCATGCCTACTTCTCCCTCACAGGCCACTGGTGTGATCAGTCACGCCATCGGTGGGCTCTCCTTCAAGCGGAGGTGATGGATGGGTCCCATACAGTAAGGTAGATCATGGTGGCCATGAACTGCATGGTGCAGGGGTGACTTGTTAGGCAGGGTGAGCTCACATGCAGGTTCATGGTCATGACAATAGGGCCTATATGGTGAAGGCAGTGCATGATGCCAACTTTGCTGGCATCTGCTGTGTGGCACACAAGTTCCACCTCATTGTCAGGGGTGCCTTGGAAGGGGACAGGGATGCCAGTGATGGCACCATAACTGCCACTACCAGCCAGCCCATTTCAAGATGCGGGAAGGTGGTGGGCTACTTTCACCAGAGCATCAAGGGGGTAAGATGTTATGGGACAACCAGGCAGAGAAGAGCATCCCACAGCACAAAATCATGTAGGATGTGGAGGTTGAACAAGTCGACCTAAAACTGCACCCTGCCAGGGTATAGGGAGGCCTAGTGGGCCTGCCAGTGGTGTGGCGGCCCCAGGTAAGGCCAGGACTGCAAATCTGCCCTGTGAAAGGTGGGTAAGGGGTACCTGAAAACCTCCAGCCACCACATGCACATACAGTCCTGGCTAGGGGAAGCCCAGACCTGTAAGATCTTTCAGAAGCCTGAGGCTTACTGGTTGCAGTGGAATTGTGAAGCTTCAGGTTAACTTAGCTGCCTGGGATGCCATCTGTGAGGCATGGGCCACAGTGTAGGAGAGGTACAGAGCTGCAGAATGGATGTCATGCCTAGAAATCAGGGGCCTAAATGGGTAGCCTCCTGCCTGGGTAACGTCTGAATCAGTTTTCCATCAAGGCATGGCAGAAGAAAGAGGGGCAGGTGGTTGGACCAGAAACAAGTGGGCAGGCCAAGATCTAACTGGTAACAAATGCCAGGCTGGTTGTAGTGTGTCATAAATCCAATGTCTATATTGAGTCCATGGTTTTTTATATCCAGTAGATTTATGAGGTGAAGTTTGTAGGCTTGTCTACAAAAGGTGTTTTGTAAATTCCCTATGAGGATCAGAACTGAGAGATTGGAGGCAGAGTGGTTTTCTTGTGAGAAAACTGCCCCCACTGGTAATTGGGTATTCTTGTCTTTAACAGATCTCCAGTGTGCCTTCGTTCGTAGTAATTGGGGGGGTACTGGAGATATGTTGGCAGGTTTTGCATTTCTTGTCATGGTGTTGCCCTGAGGGGCCAGGCCAGTGCTCAGGTTCTCAATATTGCGCTGTTAGACAGGACAGTGTGGTGTACAACTGCACATGCACACATAAAAATCAATTAAGCACACACTCATTAGGTGCATACACCCCTATTAGGCATACACACTCACACAACCAGCTCAGGCACATACACAATACACCCCAAAAGCTAGACACAGATCACTAATTTGTATATCATGCACGCAATGCCACACACACACACACACACACACACACACACACACTAGCAACTCAGATACATGCATGTTCAAAATAATTAGTTTAGGTTCACACACACTACACACACAAAATTTAGACAGAATCAGTTACCAACACCTGCACATTCAATACACATATGCAGATTACTAATTCATATACCACACACACAATGATATCTATATATGTGTGTATATATATATATATATGTGTGTGTGTGTATTCACTAATTTACATACATACCACCCACCTATACATACACACAAGTGAGTTCCTAAGTTGGCTATTGTGATGTGTATGTATGTATGTGCTTGGTGTATTTGGGATACCTGGGGAAAGGTTAAGGTAAGGAAGTAGAAGTATAGGGCGTTAAAGTTACCAGGACTGGGATTAGAACCAGTAGACTACAGGGACCTGGGCTGAAGAACTGAGGCTCAGGATTAACTTTAGGTTAATTGATCTTAACTGATTAAAAGACAATGTCCAAAGCCTGCAGAACAGGGATGCATGCTGGCAAAGAGTCTGGGACTGGAGCCAGAGCTAAGGGGGAGCTGAAAAGGTAGATGGGGAGGGGGAAAAATAGGACTAAGGGAAAGTGTGGGTGTTAAAGAGGGGCTCTGGGTGTGGGGGGCCAGAGGATGGCTCCGGGGCAGCTAGTGAAGTTGCAGAGAGTGACAGTAGGTGCTGGAAGCTGGAAAGAACTGCAGGACAGCTAATAGGAGCTAGAAAGCTGCGGGGGGGCGGGGGGAGATTACAGAAGGTGGGAGTGGGGGAAGCCTGAAAACAGAGAGACGGGCAGCAGAAAATCACAGGAAAAGCAGCAGGGACACCAGGAAAGCAAGGAGAGGCTGAGAGGTGACAGAAAAGCGGAGATGGAATTGGGAGGAGGCGGGAAAACTAGCAGAGAGGGTGGGAACTGGAGCTGAGAGAGAGAGAATGAGGCTGGAATTTAAGATAGGGAAGGGACTGGGATTCAGTAAAACATGACCCAATTTGGGGTTGCAAATGACAGTGGTTTTATTGAACAGGGGAGATGGTGACACAGTGCCAAATTGGTTCCCTTGAACACACACACACACGCGCACACACACGTGCACGCGCACAATGGCAGCAGGGGTTAAAGAGGCTTGGTGCAGGGGTTGAAGTCCACTAAAGTCCAGGAGGAGAGAGACAGAGACAAGGAGAGAGAGAGTCCAAGTTGTAGGAGGAGGTATGAAGGTAATATCTACCTACCCAGGCTGGAAAGGGGTCATTGTCCAGTAGATGTTGTTCACAGGGGGTCGCTGGCAGGGCCTCTGGGTGGATAGGTGGTGTGGCATGGTGCTGGTTCAGATGGAGGAGGCGTCCCACTGGGTCTGTCTTCACTGCTCCTTTTTATAGGGGCAGACTTTGTGTGACCCTAGTGACAGGAGGCATGCCCAGGCAAGGGTCAGCCCCTGGCATACTGAGCATGTGTGCTCCCTGCAGGGATGTGCAGTTTCGGGTGTCTGTAATGGTGAGAGTTGCTGGTTCTGCAGGGTCTTTTGTTTTACAAATGCTGGTCTTGTCTCTGGTTCCTGGATGAAACAATGTGAGGTGATGGCCCAGTCGTTACAGGCCATTCAGTAGAGGCCTACTACCATTGTATTTCAATCATTTCCAATCACACTCATTCATCAGGGAACCAATTTACATAGGAAGAATATGTGACTCATACAGTTGTGACACACGGGATGCCCAGGCAGAGGACAGAAGATGGAGACTTGACATATAAAATAGAAACTTGACGTGACTTTGCTTCAGTTACAAATACAGGCCCAAACCATACACTATCTATATGAAACAATAAAAATCAATACAAAAATGATAATAATATATATACAACAGTAAAAATCAATACAAACCTAATAATTATACAATATAAAACAGTGGATATCCAAACCCAAAAACTTGCTACCAAAATAAAAATGTTTAAAGCGTATCCTAAGTTTGAGCTCACTTATACCTATCTATAGGGAATAGAGAGGGAGACAAAAAGACAGAAATGGTTGGGAAGGGGAGGGAATGCAATTAAAAAAAAATAAAAAAGAAACTGGGGGGTTTGCTACAATGGCATGGTCTGGATCCATTTGCTGTGTTTTGGGCTGTAGGAAGTTTGCCTCTGGTGATGAGGTTAGCAAGGTTCAGTACTTGTTTGAATTTATAAAACACCTTTTGTAGACAAGCTTACAAACTACTTCATAAATCTACTGGATGTAAAAACTCATGGATTCAATATAGACATTGGATTTATGACACACTCATTTACATTTTCACTGACTGCCTTTCTTACCTGCAGCCCAGCCTCTGGCTTCTTTACTATTCATTCCATCCAGGAAGAGCACACACCAACTGCAAATGCTTTCTCAGCCTGAAGAAGGATTTTTAAACTTGAAAGCTTGCCAAGATATATTTCTCCAACTATTAGACCAAGCTGGTCAAATAAAAGATATCACATCTATACAAAGTACCTTGCCTGCCTGTCCTTAGCCCAACATGGCTACAACCAGAAACCCAGTAAACACACACAAGTGACACAAGTTATGCTTTCACCTCACTCTGCCTTAACACACACAACACGAGTTTTGCTTTCAACAGTTTGAGGTGGTTTCACAGAAACCCCTGCATCTATCTCCTTCAAACTTTGCAGGCTCCATGCCCTCAGAAGGGGCTACTATCCTTGCTGTTTTCATCCAATTCTGCAAAAAAATGACAAAGTTATAGGTATTTTAGTGATTCTCCATTATAGTCTATGGTCAAATAACCAAATCACACCAAATCAGTGCTGAATCTTTCAAATCTTATCCAGTTAAATCGATTTGGGACAGTGATCCAAATCACCAGATTGAATCACTGTCCCCCAATTCAGCCAAATCCAAATCTGAATCAAATACTAGCCACTTCGCACAGGCTTACTCCCAGCTTCCTTTGCTTACGCTGGTGCCACCAGACTCCACCACAGTAGACTCCAGGGACTTTATTAAGTCTCTAAAGTAGGTGAAAATCCACCCTCCCTTTTCCTTCATGCCTCAAAGCACATCTACTTCCCTCCCTTCCCCCCCCCCCCCATTCCCTTGACTGCTGCTGTTGCTTTCCCCAATGGCCTAGGGGCAGGGAAGTACCATAGCCAGTGAGGCTGCACAGGACTGGGCTCAACTGGGGAAGAAGGAATTGGCATCAGTGCAACGAGACAGTAGTCTCCACAAGAGTAGGCATGGGGAAGGGGAATTCTCCACTCCTCCCCCACACTGGTGTCCCTGTCTGAGTCCAACCCTTATGCAGCCTGTCTGGGGCAGGCAGGAGTGGCTTTGGTACTTTCTGTGTTCCCAGGAAAGCAAGGAAAGTAGCTGCAACAGGCAAGGGTAGGGGGAAGCGGAAGGGAAGTTTTTTTGATTACTTTGATGTATGGATTTTTCTTTGTGCACCTCTTACCTGATGTTTCCAAGGTCAGGAAAAAGACTGAAAAACAATTAGTCAGGATTTTCAAGTTCTGGAAACTGCATTATATTGTTGTACTGCATAGCCCGCAATTGGAGGCATTTTCTTTGTGAAACCATAATTTGTTAGTATTTCATCAGTTTGCTGATTCAAATATAAACTTTTCAACACCTTTCCATCATTCCACTTCACCCCATTAAATTCCAATAAATTTGGAGATATTTTGGCTTCTTCAGGCTTTTCAAGAAGTGAAAGAAGTTTTACCTCTGTAAAACTGACCACCCTGTTAATTTTATGATTTTTTTGCAAGGTAAGCCTGCTAAAAGCTATAAAACCACCATAAATGGCAATATTCTGAACAAATGTTGATTTAAACTTAGGTTACAAATTCTCTGGGGACAGAGATTGTTTTTCTCTTTCATATATAATGATGCGTGGAAGAGCAAGCCCCCATCCAATAACAATAAAGATTCACAGAAAAAAAGAGGGAGGAACAAGCAAAATGAATTTTGTCTGGGAAGGTATTGAACATACTGAGGCAAGAAACCAACATTTTAGGGCTGCTGGCAATAACTGGGAACTGCTGGATTTCTCTTCTAAGAGTATATTTCTTTTAAGACTTGCTATATGTTATTTTTCCTAAATTTGGATTTGTTGCAGTGGAGCTAAATGTCTTATATATTGCTTGAGGTTATTTCCAGAGCCAATTATTAATGAAGCTGGCATTTCAGACAGGATTTTACAAAAAGGCCTTGCAGCATGATTTTGTTTTGAAAGAATAAAGAAAATATTAAGAACTTTAAAGCACTTACTCATATGCATATTATGAAAAATTCCATACAGATGGATTTAAACCCTAGATAAGTTTACCGGTATCTGTAGCTCCTGTAACTTCAGTGGGACTATTTGCATGTGTAAAGAAAGAAGGACTCTGTTCATTAACTCATGAACAATCTTTGAGAGATATAGGGAAGTTATGCTGTAGTATTCTCCCATATGAGGTAGGGGGAATGAGGTAGGCTGGTTAAGTGACTCATATATGGTTATAATGTGAGGGTCAGGTCTAGACTGGAAACTTGGGAGTGCCTGGTCGTTAATCTTCTAATTCTCCATTAGATTATGGACAGGTTCTTCAAGGATCCTGCAATAAAGTGATTTCAGAAGACTGAAGAGTCAAAAAACTATTGTCATTTGACAAGAAGAAAGCTACTTCTCTGTAGTAATCATTTAGATAAAATCCTGCAATACTTTACTATCAGATCACCTCACAGCCTCTAATGAAGGGGTCAGCAACCCCTGGCATGTGTGCCAGAGCATGACACATGAAACCATTTTTGCTCAGCATGCCACTGCCAGCCCGGGCTCTGGGCAGCTGCTGCCAGCCATGAAGCCCAGACTGCTTCCAGCAGGTGGCTGGGAGACTGCAAGCCCATGGCTGGCAGGAGCTATCCAGATCCTGGGTCAGTTGCAGTTGGGAGGCTGCAAACACCTGTTCCAGGCTCTGGAGCCCTGGCATCAGCTCTGAACCACGTGTCTCAGAGCTAACAGTGGGGGAGTGCAATCCCGGCCACCCCCCCACCATCCACTCTGAGCTGTGCGTGCAGTCGCCGCCAGCATGAAGCTGATGCCAGGGCTCTGGAGCCCAGCACAACTGTTTGCAGCCTGCCAGCTCCCTGCTGCAGTTGCCCAGGGCCTGGGCCAGCTACAAACAGCCACGTTGGACTCTGGAGCCCTGGCATCAGCTCTGTACTGGCAGGTGCATGGAAGGGCCAGGGTTGCACTACCTCAGGCCACTCCCCTACAGTTTGCTCTGAGATGTGTGCACGCCTCCCAGTATGGAATCAATACCAGGGCTCAGCTGACTGATGGTAGAGGGGGGTTTTCGGGCTGGGGCATTGTTGAGTTGCACCTTGTCCTGAGGCCCAGGAGCCCAGCCGCATGCACACATGGATGTGTCTGGTTTTGTATGCATGTGTGTGATTCTGTGCGTGTGTGCATGCACATGTGTGTCTGGTTCTGGCCATGTGTGCGTGTCTGGTCTGTGTGTGGTTTTCTGTTTGTGCGCATGTGGTTCTCTGTGTGTGTTTGTGCATGTGTGCCTGGTTCTCTCTCTCCTTTCCTTTTTTCTTTCTCTTCTTTTTCTCCTTTCTCTTTCCCTCTTCTTTCTCTCTTTTATCACAACATGGTTAACAAAAAAAGAATACACAACAACAAAGGTAGTATATGAAGTTTTATTTACTGTCAACAGGTTTAGAATTTTTAGAAAATCTGGTATTTACTGTTTAAAAAAAAGTAACATATGGATATTAACTATATGAATATGCAGTGTGTTCTGCCATGTACTCCCCCCCCACCCTGGTTTTGTTTTTCTGGTGTGCCAGCACTCCGGCACCTTACAAGGCAGACACTGCAGTTCTTTCAACCCTCTGGTGAAAAACATTGCCTACCCCTGCTTCAATGTGTTTATCCCTGTGAAACAGGAATGCTATATCTACTATTATGTACAAGGTACAGAGTAGGAAATTGAACTGCAGTTTCCCCAAGCAATAAGTTAAGATCATACTCTGACAAGATCACATTCAGGTCAGACTCCCAGGGGGTGGGGGAGGGGTTGCCTCTTTTACCAGCCTGGTACAATTTGGGTCTTTCCAGAAATACTGGTTTTCAAAAGGAGGGACTATAGATACAATTTTGATTTTTAATGATACTTCAACATAATAGGGCATTTGTTTTATATAGCAACAGATCCACACACAAAGACCATAACTACACCACTGCCTGCCAAGCCTGGGACCCCAACTGAGAATTAAGCCCTACCCACTCATCCTACTTAGTAAACATGAAGTTGGCTGTGTGCCTGCAGTAGGTTTTCTTGCTATATACTACTAGTGGTGCATCTAAGTGGACCAGAAAATGAGAAGTTCGGTGTGGAGGAGGTGGGTAAGTAGAAAACCTATCATCCAGGTGGTAAAGAGAGAAGGAAACGTATAGAAGGCTAGAAGAGGAAGCGTAGGAGTGCTTCTGGCTGATTTTTTATGAATTTGTTCCAGTTTCACTGTAGGAAGTATGTGCACATGTGTGAAAATAAGCAGCAACAGCCTTAAGTTCAGGATGTCAGGGGATGGGCTGGAGGTGGGCAGTTGACCCTTGAGGGCTATGATTATTGACTTGACCCATGAGGGCAGTTGACCCTGGAGGGGCTTGACACTTAGAGGGCTATAACCTAGTGCATCAAAAGCAAACAAGGTTAAACTAGAGTCATATATCATTGGTGGGGGCGGTAGTAGAGTTCAGGAGGCTGAGATCTATAAGGGACCAAGCCATGGGCAATCACTAAGGTAGAACCATGAGGTAGGGTGGTCAGGATCCTCACCGAAGCACTAGTTGAGGGGGCCTGGGCCAGGCAACTGTATGGATGTATTGCTAATCAAAAGCCACAGGCCAAAAGCTGACTATCAAAAGATAGGGGTCTGGACTGGAGTCAGGAGCAAGTTGGGGAGGGAATAGGAAGGGAATAAAAGTTGTCAGGCCTATAGCAAAGGGGTCGACAGGAAGAAAGGAACTAGGAACAAAAAGAAGCCCAATGAAGAGGCATCTGTCCTTCTAAGAGTCAGAAGCCATGGACTAGACTGAAAGGCATCTGTCCTGCTAAGTAGTGTCCTAGGATGCTGTGTACAAATAGGCGCCCATGCAGGTAACCAGGGGCAGCTGGAATCAGTGGTTCTTAACCTCTTAAGAGTCAGGGCACCTGTCCATGACTTCTTGAATCTTGTGGCCTCCCTGGTTGAGAACTACTTTTGTGTTGCTTCTGCTTACCTAGTGATTCTCAACCAGGGTGATGACACAAGGTCCTGCCTGGATGAAGATTTTCTGATAAATGTAAAGCAGGCAGGAGCAGAGACACAATTAATGACTGTTGTGACCTGGGCAAAACTCCCCTGTGGCCCTGGGAGCTGGGTGGGTATGGGGAAGAGAGGTTTTACTTTTTCTGGGTGAACCTGCATCCAGCAAATCCAACCAGGTTGTACACAGGGTTGCTGCAAGCCAACGTGAGCCCTCTGGCAGCTTAGAGGGAATGGTGACATTGCAAAGGTGCAACTCTGCATGCTTCTCCCAGAAACAGAGTTGTGGGGCAATCCAATATGCCTGGCCCACCTTTTTTTTTTAAGGAAGGAGCATAGACTGCAGCTCCCTGAAAGGGCTGCAGAAAGTTTGGGCTCCAGCCACAGCTACCACCATTTGCCTCCACAGGAGACACATGGGACATTTCACCCTCACCACAGCAGCACCCACATCTGGAAGGGGCTTGCATGGCACCCTTGCACAACTGAGTGCGGCTGCTCAGAGCCAGGCACACTGAAGTTAGTCAGGGCCATCTGGGGGCCCAATTAGTTGGCCTGCTGCCTTCATCCCTAACACAGGCTTTGGACTTGGGCAGGGCTTTTCAGGCCGGAAATGGTGCTAGAGAAATGAGCTTTGGGTTTTATGAGGAGATCGTCACTGATTTAAGGCTTGCATATGAACTTAAGCTTGCGCCTATCAGTAGAGACAAACCCTTTGTGCTAAGGAGGCTCTTCCTTTTTGTGCTGCACTTCAAAGAACACAATATTTTAGTGTGCCTCAGCCTAAAAGAGAGTTTTAGAATACCAAAATAATTTAGAAAGTTTGGTTCACTATCTAAACCGGGGTGGGTAAAATATGGCCCATGAGCTGGATCTGGCCTGCCAAATGATTTTATCTGGCCTGTGGCTGCTTCTCTGAAGGAGAATTATATCTTGCCTGTGGCTGCCCTGGCTTTTGGTGCCTCTTGCCCCTCTCCATTCCTGATGCCAGCCAGCTGCAGCTGCCACTTTCCTCCCTGGTCATCCCACCCCATCCCACCCCCTACCCCTAGTGTAAGCTCCAAAGTAAGGGGTGCTGAGCTCCTGGCCAGGCATGTCTGGTGAGGCTGTTTGCATGCCACTCTGACCCTGCACCAAGCAAGTCAAAACTCAGGTAAGGTTATGCTCACTGGCAGGAGAAAGGGTGCAGTGGGAGGAGGGCCAGGAGCTGCAGGTTATCCAAACTCTGCCAGGCTGGAGACTAGTAGGGTTGTGAGTACCAGTGCTGCATTATGTTTCTGTGTGTCACTTTGGGCTGTGCCACATGGCGGTGGCTGGAGTGGTTGGAGCAGCTCTTGCCCAACCCTGAGTCCTCCTGCCTGCCTGAGCTGTGTGCTGGGGACTCAAGGTTGGGGAAGGGGTACAGGGAGAACTGGGCCAGGAGCCACAGCTCATTTGGGCCCAGCCAAGCTGGTGCCGTGTTCTTTTCCCCACTTCTCCCTGCACCCCTTCCTCAAGTCTTCAGCACACAGCCAAGTCGACAAGAGCTGTGCCAGCTGCATCCACTTGGCCCAATGCAGTACACAGGAATGATGGGCTATCACTTGCAAACAAGTAAGATTGCCTTCCAAGGATCTTAATAGTGAGTCTGCAGATGGCTCCATAGCCCAATTCTAGATCCACATGTCTTGTTGCAGTGAGGACAGGTGTTTCCAGGAGAGATGGGCATGGTGTTGCTGCATTGGATGTTCTGATGTTCTTTTCACCTGTTCCTGTTTTCCTCTTCTGCCTGTCGATGAGCTGTTTCAAAGTGTTGAGGTCCCTCCCAAAGAGTCTTCCTCCATTGAAGCAAACACCCACCGCTTATGTGCCGGTCCATGAGTAGGAGCTTTCAGATCTCACAGTCCTGACCCTGTCGCCACTCATTGATTACCTTAGGTCTTTCCTGTTGTGTAGAGGAGATGTATATTTCCCCTAAGTAAGATGCCTGTGCATGACTTCTTTTAGTGTGAGGATTCTGTCGCAGGCCAACAGGTCAGCCAAGGGCCTGACTGCATGTTGGAGACTTGGGGTGGTGGATGTGTGCAGGGAGAAGTGGGGAAAAAAGGTTAGGTTACCATAACCTTTGTTCTTTCTGCCTAGGGGTTGGCAATTATTTGGGCTGGAGGGTCACTTAGGGAATTTTGGTGAGCTGTTGGGAGGGAGGTGCTGATCTGACCCCATGGCAGCTCACCCAAACTCCTAGGCAGCTGTACAGCCCAAATAATTGCCCACCCGTGATCTAAACAGATAGCCCTTTATAAGGATTAAAGGCTCTACACAAGTCGGGAAGAAAATATTCTGAGAAAAAAACTGCACTGCTATTCCCAGCTTCCACCCTCCCTCCCACCCCACCCTTTTAGCACCAGGGCAGGCAGACCATGCTGTAGGAGCTGGCAGCCAGGGACTTAAAAAAAGTCCTCAAATCAGGTAAGAATCCATCCCCCATACCTCCCTGCCAGCTCTCAGCACTACCTCCCTTTCCCTCTATGCTCAGAGGCATGTCTATGTTCCTCCAGGTGCACAGGGGACAGCAGCATTGGGTTGGCAGGTGGGTTCCTCCTTCCTGCATATGCTTCTGAGCTGGCAGGGAATACCTGGTGGGGATTAGTCAGAGAAGGGGAACTTGTCAGCTGCCACCATGCCGACTAAGCCCAGTTCCCTGCACAGCCCAGCTGGAGCATTTCCTGCTCTCAGGGCAGCTGGAGACAGTGGAGAAAGCAGCAGCTGTGGGTGGGGGAAGGGGGAAATGGGAGGTGGGAGAAGATGTTGCTAAGCATGGAGGGGAAGGGGGTGGGGAAATTCTTACTTGATTTGGGGACTTAAAGCCCCTGGCTGTCACTCCCATGGCATAGTCTGTAAGGTGTAGTCTGTGACTGTGCCACTGCATCCCCTCTGGATCTGCCCTGACTATAAAAACCAACAAACATACTCCCCTAACCACCGCCCCTCACCAAAACCCAAAACAAAACCACTCTGCCGCATACAAAAGAGTGCATTATTTTCCTGACAAAGAGTCCCTGGCCTGCATCTGCATATTTCAGCCTTAATAAGACCATATAATATTTAAAAAAAAATCTTTTGTATGTGCAAAGAATCAGGCGTGTGGTTGCTATGGGAACTGGCACTTCGAATTCTTGACTTTCAGAACATTTCCACAGTAACTTTGAACTAATATGGTATTTTTATATTAGGATAAGAAACCACTTGAATAATTGTTGTGTCTATTATAAGCACATACCTGTGCATAGGACTGCCAGATTGGTCTCATTTGTGTCACATCAGGTGTGCAAAAATACCATTGGGGTTTCTCATGAATTATTATATATATTACGATGAAGTAAGCTGTTGCTTACAAGAGCTTATACCTCTTTAAATTAGTTCATCTGTAAGGGCACCTACATACATGCTGGATGTCTGCTCTGATGTGTACTAATTAGCACGCATTGGAGCAGACTGGACTGAGCCTGCTGGAGCATGCTAAATAGTGTCACATGTCACATGTATTCAGTGTCCCTGTGCTTTGTTGAATGAGCTTTAGTTAAAGTACCTCCACTGCTAAAGACATGCAACACTGCAGGCACTTTAATTACAGCAGCTATCATAGCCCTGAGAGCCCTCCACCTTGGAGCATGTGTAAAGACATCCTAAAGGTGCCACGCTGTCCTGCCTTCTGCCTGACTTCAGACTAAAACAGCTAAATCTTGTTCCCTACACCATGCACTTTAATTTCAGAGAGACCTCTTACAAATGGCATTCTGGAATTTAGGCAGAAGGGGTAGAGTGGTACCTTACAGATTAATTAAATCAGAGATGCATAAGCTTTTGTAAGCAAACCTCACTTCATCAGATGCTATGAAGGGACCTTCATAAGATTATACAACTTATTATTTAGTCTATAAGGTGCAACTCTACTCTACCTTCTGCCTGACTTCAGGCTAATACAGCTAACTATCTCTCTCTGCATTCTGGAACGTAGCTTCTGATAATACAGATTTTAAACAACAAGCTTGCGACATTAAAATATTTTATTTATTTCATAGTATATTTTATACTATAATGTACACCTCTGTAAACAACTGTTTGCCTTATGATACATCTTCTTGTAAGTGTATTACACACATTTCTTCTGTTGTTGAAAACTATTTTCACCACCTTGAGCCATTAGGAATATAAGCTTCCACAGTCAGGCTGGGGCCTTGAATCTAGGGTCCTAGCTTGTCTGCCCATCCTGGTCTGCCACCTGGGGTGGACACAGATGGCCAGAATCCTTGGTCTGGGCCTAGCCACACACCTAGTCCCTGCTACCTGAGTGGCCAGCCTAGGTCAGATGGTCTTTCACCCCTTTCAGCATAAATCCCTGACCTGGAAGAGGAAGTTCCTGGGAAACAAGGTTCAACCTTGTACCTAAGCTGCTGTACCCTTGGCATATGCTGTTTCTACTGGGTTCCTGATAGACTCTCTGGATACCTGAGCTGATTTGCTCATGGACCCTGAATTTTGCCTGACCCTTTGGATACCTGACCTGATTCCGGTTTTCTGGATAGCTGATCTGACTATCCTCTTGACCTCACGCTCCATTTGATCATCTAGATCTCCGACCTGGTTCCTCAGATGGATCTCCTTATTTCTGGCTTTCCTACACTTGGTATACTCCCCCAGACCTGACTGTGTATGACCCAGCATACTCTAATGCTCTAATTCACCATGCTCTAATTCACAGTAAGATCACATTCTGAAGCTTCTGAGCCTTAGCAAATGGAAAAGTCAATAAACATGTCTTATTATTTGACAATATGGGACAGTGCCATATTTGCTTACATGCTCATTCTCTTTTTCTCATTGGATCCTTTCCAATCAAAATGGCTCACAGCTACAGGGCTTGCATTCAGATCACTGATGCATGTCATCCAGTTGCCTCATTCCATGAAGTGTTGTCTAAGCTATAAAGTATACTATTTTTTTCTCGGGAGTAAAGTAGTCATCGTTGCTTGTCTAATCTCATCAGTGCTGGAGGCAACTGGTTGGAATTTAGTTTCAGGCAGTAGAGTTATTTATGATTTTACTCCAGTGTAGCAGACTTCATATTCTGGCCACATGCATGTAAAATAGTTTTGATTGATGGCATTGGGTTATGAACAAAGGCCCTATGCATCTGACACACTTATATTTGCAATGCTCACTGGAAGAGTGGTTTCATATTCTTTTGTTATAGTTAAAAAATAATACTGAATTTGTTCAGTCAGTGGGCAGTAAAAAGCATCTTGACTGAGCAGGACAAGTTAAAGAATAATCCCAGGTACTGGCTAAATCCTGATAGTATGGAAAACAAATTTGTGCTCTGGGACCTTTATCCTAACATCCAAGAATTTACAACAAAGTTCAGAATATTCAGTTTAGGAAAGGGTTAGTATGATATGGTTGTTTGCAAGAAATACCAAAATGCAGTGACCCAGAAGGGCCCTTCTAGCTGATGTAAGCTGAAGTTGCTCTGTTGCCAAATATGCTAGAATTAGTTGTTAGTGCTCTATACTTTCAGCAGAACGTTGATAACTTCTGAGTCTACTCAGGTTTTGGGGAGTGTGGGCACAATTAAAAAAAATGTTTATGAAACGTGTTGTCCATTTTAAAAAACAAAACAAAGTTGTTATAAGAGCAGAAAGGCAAGAAGAAAGATGACCGTGGGCTTAAAAGCATGCTGCTTGGAATCATGAAAACTCCGTTCTTATTTTTTGCTCAGCCACAGCTCCTCTCCTGTGTTACTGTTGATAATAGGGTTGTAGGACTGTAGGAAAGTAGGGCTGGAAGGGCCCTCCTGAAGACATCTAATTCAATTCCCTGCTCAAGGCAGGATCATCCCTGACTGAACCATCCCAGCCACCTGCCTCTCTAACTTGCTCTTGAAAACTTCCAGTGAAGAATCCACAAGTTACCAAAGGTAGTCTGTTTCAGTGCTTGACCACCCTTGTAATCAGAAAGCTCCTCCTACTCTCTAACCCAAATTTCCCCTGCTGCAACTTGAAGTTATTGCTTCTAGTTTTGTCCCCTACAGGCACGGAGAAAAGTCCATCCCCTTCCTGTCAGTAATTACTCTTCAAATATTTGAAGACTGTTATCAAGTCTCCTTCCCTCAGTCTTCTTTTCTCCAGACTATATAACCCTAGTTATTTCAGGCTCTTCTCATAAGTCTTACCTCAGAGGCACCTAATCATTTTTGTTGCTCTGCACTGGATTCTTTCCAAGCGGTTTACATCCTTCTTGGAGTGTGGGGTCAAAAACTGGACACAGTACTCCAGGTAAGGCCTCACCAGTGCTGAATAAAGAGGAAGAATCAACTACTTTGATCTACAAGTGACATTTCTGTTGATATAGCTCATTACGCTGTTGGCTTTTTTTGCAACAAGAGCACTTTGTTGGCTCATATTCAGTGTCTGGTCCACTGTAAACCCCAGGTCTGTCTCTGCAGCAATGTGGCCTACCCAATCATTCCCCAGTCTGTATTCATGCATACAATTATTCCTTCCTGAGTGAAGGACTTTACACTTGGCCTTGTGTAATCTCACCTGATTGACTGTGGACCATTTTTCCTGTCTACCTGTCATTCTGGATTCCAGAGTGTTGGCAACTTCACCCAGCTAGTGTCATCCACATATTTGCTAAGCATGCACTCAACCCCATCAGCCAAAGCATTAAATGAATTAGACAACTGTGAACCCAAAACAGACCCCTGGAAAACCCTACTTGATACCTCCTCCCAATTAGACATCGAGTAGCTGATGACAACTCTTTAAGTGCAACTGGTTATAATATTATACATCCACTTTACAGTATTTTTGTCTAGTATTTCCTTAGCTTGTTGATGAGAATGTTGTGAGAGACTATGTCAAAATATGTTTGCTAAAGTCAAGATATATCACACCCACTGCTGTCTCTGCATCCACTGAACCAGTTACCTTATCATAGAAGGAAATCAGGTTAGTCAGGCGGACTTGCTCTTGGTGAATCCATGCTGGCTGTTGCTGGTCACTTTGGGCATTTATAGACATGCTGTGGGAGGTGGGGGGTGGGGGAAGCTTTAGTTCAAAGTCGCTGATACATGTGATGTTGGATGCTTCTGGAGCGTGTTAATTTCTGCACTTCAACAGACGTGATTAATTGAATTGGTTCCGACACGCTGGACTTACAGCACATTTATAAGAGCCTTAGGTGTTTCACAATAGATTCCTTGAGGACCTGCTTCATGATCATTCCAGGTATCAAGATCAGAATGACTGACCTGTAGTTCTCAGGATTCTCCTTTTTCCCTTTCTTACCAATGGGCACTATATTTGCCCTCTTTCAGTCACCTGGGACCTTATCTGACCATTACAACTTCTCAGTGAAGATAGCCAATGGCTTTGAAGTTACTTCAGCCAATTTCTTCAGTACCCCAGGTGATGCATGTGTATTTAATAGGTAAAACACACATTGTGTTATTTTATTAGATTGAAAAATAGCATGTGATCATAAGATTAAAGACTGTCAGCTTAATGCTTCTCTATCAACAAGCAGGATTCCTACAAATGTGGCTGCAAACAGGATTTGATACTGGGTTATTATTAGATACACACACGTATACCTGTGTGTGTGTGCGCGCGTGCAAGTGCGCACACACACAATATACACATGTATGCATGTGTACACACACGGGTTCTCAACTAGCTGTTACAACTCAGGAAAGAGATCCTGGAGTCCTTAAAGACCAGGGGTGGGCAAAATAAGGCCCATAAGCCAGATCTGGGCCACCAAAGGCTTTTGTCTGGGTCTATGGTGGGTCCCTCTGTCTCACCCAGCCGAGCTGTTGAGAGGGGACAGCCAAGACTGTGGCATGTATGGCTAGTCCAACCATCCCCAGGCATGCAGCAGGGCTGGGGTGGCATGATGGCTGGACTCTCTTTCTGGCAGCCCCAGCCATGGCAGCAGTTCTTTCCAGCTGCCACAGCCACCAGACCTAGCCCTGCTGCCTGGGCACCCCAGCCCATCCAGCCCACACCCACCACCAGAGGCAAGATATACATAGGCAGGGCACATGACTGGATGGATGGGATGGGGCCTGCAAGTGAGGGAGAGTGAAATCCAGGAGCAAGATGGGCAGGCAAGACTGGGACCACAGGGCAGGATTGCAGGGCAGTGAGAGCACTGGGCCAGGGCTTGGGGCAGAGCTATGATCTGCTGCCCACACATCCCTGAAAAAAGATGCTGGTTCCATGGGCAGAGGTATGCAGGGACCAGATCACGGCTCTGCCCTGGGCCCTGGCCCCACACTGTCACCACCCCAAGATCCCAGACCTGGCCCTGCCTACCCATCCCACTTTTGGACACTGCTCTCCGCCTGCCTGCAGCCCCATCCAGTCTGCCTGGCCATGTGCCTTGCCCACACGGGTCCCAGCTGGACTCCAGCAAGACCCCAGAATCACAGGGTGATAACAGTATGTGGCTCTGCCCTGGGCCTGCACCATCAAGGCCCCCTGATCACTGTCTGAGCCCCAGTCACACCTGCTCCACTCCCAGATACTGCTCCCTGCCTGCCCACGACCCTCTCTCAGCCTCCTGGCTGATTGTGAGGGCCTCATAGGGAGTTTTGGCAAGTTTTTGGGGGGTGGAGGGGGAGAAAGGAGTGTGTTGACCCAGTGTGGCGGGGAGGGGTGTGGGGGGGCGGGGGGTGGGCAGGGAGGCTGCTGACCCAGCCTACAACAACACACCAAAACTGCCTAAGTGGTCTTTGGGCCCAAATAATTGCCCACTCCCCATTATATACAGTTCTCTCAAAAAAAGAATGGCCAATCTTCTAGGTAGAGCTTTAAACTAAAATTGCCAAGGGACAGGGAAACACTGACTGGAACATGCCCAGGGACCAGCACACAAGAAAGCTCCAAAGCTGGGGACATTAGGAGAGCTACTCTTGCAAGAGCTGAGGGAATGGTTTTTCCTCAGTGTGACAGGAAATTGAGGGTCTCAACTGGAGGACTCTGGTGTCTGTACGCTTATGCCAGGAGAATGGGGAACGAGCAGGAGGAGTTAGCCCTCCTACTCTCCAGTGGGTATTACAATGTAGTAGGGATCATGGAGACCTGGTGGAACTCCTCACATGATTGGAACGTAGCCATAGAGGGTTACACTCTTCACAGAAGGGACCGAGTAGGGAAGAAAGGTGAAGATGTAGCTCTATGCGAGGGAGCAGTACACCTCCTTGGAGGTCAACATCGTCAAACTCGAAACTCTCTGGGTCAAACAATAGAGGGGTTGGGGACATGGTGAGAGAGACCAAACTAGCTTTATACCACAGACCACCAAACCAGGGGGATCTGGAGTTCTCTCAAGGACTGGCAGAGGCCAGTACAATGGACATGTTCATCATGGGTAACTTCAATTACTCAGACATTTCTTGGGAGGAACACTCAGCTAGGTTGTGTTGCTTTCTCACTTGCACTGAAGAGCTCTGCCTGTCTTAGGAAGTGCACAGGCCAACCAGAGGTAATGCTCTCCTAGACTTGGACTTTGCCAAAGGGGGTGATCTGGTGAGTGACTTGAATATAGAAGGTAGCTTGGGCAACAGTGACCATGAAACCATCACATTCACTGTTCATCCCAAGGCAGGTAAATCAGCTTGCAGGGTTGAAGTTCCAGGCTTTAAAAAAGTGAATTTCAACAGGCTCAGGTAAATAGTAGGGGATGCACTGCAGGACCTGGGATGAAAAGTGAAAGGAGTGCATGAAGAGTGGTCATTCCTTAAGGACGTGATCCTCAAGCACAAAATAAGTCAATTCCCATGAGAAGGAAAGATAGAGGAAGAGCTGGGAACCCCTTTTGTCTTAATAGGAATATCATGGTCCTTTTGAAAATGAAGAAATAAGTATACAAACAATGGAAGCTTAGAACAGTCCCCAAGGAGGACTATAAAACAATGACCTGCACTCGTAGGGAGCAGATTAGAAAAAGCTAAGGTGGCAACTGAATTTAAACTAGCATCAGAAATCAAGGATAATAAGAAGTCCTTCTTTAGGTATGTTGGGAACAGGAGAAAAACAAATAGAAGTGTGGGGCCATTGCTTAACAACTCAGGACAGCTGGTCACCAACACTCAGGAGAAAACTGAACTCGTGAATGACTACTTTGTTTTGCTATTTCACCAGATTAAGGGGAAAAATCATACCAGATAAGGCTCAGAATGGGCATGTTGGGAATGACTGCCTTCCTCCTGTTGACATTTCATAGACATTAGGACTGGAAGGGACCTCATAATTTATCAGGTCCAGCCCCCTGACCAAGGGGCAGGTAGTCATCTAGGGTCAAAGAATCACACCAAGATAAACGCCCAAATGTTTCTCAATAATGTCCAGAGTAGGTGCTTGTGCAGCCTCTGGCGGGAGCCTGTTCCAGGCCTTGGGGGCTGGGACAGTAAAGAAGTTGTTCCTTATGTCCAACCTAAAATGGTCTTGCAGGAGTTTGTGACTGTTAGACCTTGTAGCCTGGGGTTCTCTGGTGAACAAGTGTTCCCCCAGATTCTGATGCACCCCTTTATGTACTTATAGGCTGCCACCAAGTCACCCCTGAGCCTGTGCTTCTTAAGGCTGACGAGTCCCATAGCTCTTAGCCTCTCATAGTCTTCATAAGGCCTGTTCTCTTGCCCTCTGGTTATGCACATGGCTCTCCTCTGGACTCTTTGAAACTTCTCCATGTCCTTCCCAAATTGTGGAGCCCAGAATTGGATGCAGTACTCCACCTGTGGCCTCATCAAGGCCAAGTACAATGGGAGGATGACATCCTGGGTCTTGCTTGAGATGCATCGCTAGATGCAAGCCAGAGTTTTGTTCGCTCTGCCAGCTGCAGTATCACATTGGTTGCTCATATTCATCTTGTGGTCAGTCATGACCTCCAAGTCTTTTTTGGTCATGGTACCAGCAAGTATAGCATTGCCGAGTCTATAAGTGTGATCCAGGTTTTTATTCCCAAGGTGGAGCACCTTGCATTTCTCTGTATTGAATGCGATCAGGTTTCCTTCCTCCCAGCTTGTAAGCCTATCAAGGTCGGCCTGGATCACCAGCCTATCCTCAAGTGTGGACACTCTTCCCCAAAGCCAGAACTGACCGCTCACATAGGTTCTTAGCCAGAATGCAGGACCTCCATCTAACCCAGGAGGTGCACATCCCCACCAGGGGAGAAGCCTTGTTGGACCTGGTGCTGGCCACGGGAGATGACCTGGTGAGGGGGCTGTGGGTGCTCAACCACCTGGGTGACAGTGATCATCGCCTGCTGGAATTCACCATCCAGCACAAGGTGGCAAAGGCCTGCAGCAAGGCAGCAGTCCTAGATTTCAGGAGGGCAAACTTCAATGAGCTAAGGAGAATAGTCAGGGAAGCACTGAGGTCCCAGAGGGGAGGGGAGCCAGGTGTCCAAGGAGAGTGGTCGCTCCTTAAGGAGACGATCCTCCAAGCCCAAAAGGAGGTAATCCCAATGCGAATCAAAGGGAGCAGGAGGGCACACAAGCCCCCATGGCTCACCAAAAGCATCCGGGAATGTCTCCTAGTAAAAAGGGAGGTGTACACCCAATGGAAAGGAGGGGACATCACCAGGGATGACTATACTGCAGTTGCTTGGGGACGTAGGGGGGCAGTCAGGAAGGCCAAGGCAGAGATGGAACTAGGACTAGCTTCCCAGATTAAGGACAATTAGAAGCCCTTCTTTAAATACACAGGGGGTAAAAAGAAAGTTCCGGGTAATTTGGGGCCCCTGCAGGACACGTTAGGAAATTTGGTCGTCACACCAGATGACAAAGCTAACGTGCTTAACGATTTCTTTGCCTCCATTTTCCTAAGCAGGGACCAGAACAGTCACCCCCCCGCTGGGCCCCCCTCAGGCCCCAGGGGAGGCACACCTAGGCTAAGGGTTAGTGAGGAGCTAGTTAGGGAACTGCTGGAGGGACTGGGTGTATTCAAGTCAGCCAGTCCAGACGATCTCCACCCTAGAGTACTAAAGGAATTGGCTGAGGTCATTGCAGGACCCCTGACACAGCTTTATGAGTACTCGTGGTGCTCTGGTGTGGTGCCAGAGGACTGGAAGAGGGCTAACATGGTTCCCATCTTCAAAAAGGGGAAGAAGGAGGACCCGGGAAACTATAGGCCAGTTAGTCTTACCTCGATCCTGGGCAAGCTTTTTGAGAAAATTCTTCTGGCACATATCCACGAGGGGCCAGCAGAGGAGGTCATGCTTAGGGGCAACCAACACCGGTTCATTAGTGGCAGGTCCTGTCAGACCAACCTGCTGGCCTTCTATAATCAGATCACCAAATCATTAGATACAGGGGTAGCAGTGGACATAGTCTTCCTGGACTTTCGGAAGGCCTTCAACACTGTCTCTCACCCTGTTTTCATTAAGAAACTGGGGGACTGTGGTGTCAACACCCACACAGTCAATTGGGTCACCAACTGGCTGGAGGGTCTCACCCAGAGAGTGGTGGTGGATGAGTCATTTTCAACCTCGAGGGATGTGGGCAGTGGGGTTCTGCAGGGCTCGGTCCTCGGGCCTGCACTGTTCAACATCTTCATCAGTGACTTGGATGAGGGGGTAAGAAGCACCCTGTTCAAATTTGAAGATGACACTAAGATGTGGGGGGACGTGGGCACACTAGAAGAGAGGAATAGGTTGCAATCGGACCTAGACAGGTTACAAGGGTAGGTGGATGAGAATAGGATGGGATTCAACATCGACAAGTGCAAAGTGATGCACCTGGGAGGAACAACCAGCACCATACCTACAGGCTGGGAACTCCCTTCTTGTCGGTAGAGAGGCGGAAAAGGATCTTAGAGTCATCATTGACTCCAAGATGAACATGGGCCGGCAGTGTGGGGATGCAGTCAGGAAGGCCAACTGTACCTTGTCATGCATCCACAGATGCATCTCGAGCAGGTCCAAGGAGCTGATCCTCCCCCTCTATGCGGCACTGGTCAGGCTGCAGCCGGAGTACTGCGTCCAGTTCTGGGTGCCGCACTTCAAGAGGGATGTCGACAACATGGAGAGGGTCCAGAGGAGGGCCACTCACATGATCGGGGGGCAGCAGGGCAGGCCCTATGAGGAGAGGCTACGGGACCTGAACCTGTTCAGCCCCCACAAGAGAAGGCTGAGGGGGGGATCTAGTGGCCTGTTACAAACTAGTCAGGGGGGATCAACAGGCACTGGGGAAGTCCCTGTTCTCCCGAGCACTGCCAGGAGTGACCAGGAATAATGGTCATAAGCTGGCAGAGGGTAAATTTAGGCGAGATATCAGGAGGCGCTACTTTACAGTCAGGGTGGGTTGGATCTGGAACCAACTTCCAGGAGAAGTGGTGCTGGCTCCTACCCTGGGGGTCTTTAAGAGGAGGTTAGATGAACACCTTGCTGGGGTCGTTTGACCCCAGTACTCTTTCCTGCCATGGCAGGGGGTTGGACTAGATGATCTACTCAGGTCCCTTCCGACCCTAGAAACTATGAAAGTTTGGTGTCATCAGTGAACTTGGCCAGTCTACTTTTGACACCAGTGTCCAGATCATTTATGAAGATATTAAAGAGTACTGGTCCGAGAACAGAGCCTTGGGGGATGCTACTAGTCACCGAGTGCCATGTTGATTCAGTTTTGTGAACTACCACACTCTGGGTCCAATCTCGGAACCAGTTCCCCAGCCATCAAACTGTGGAGTAGTCGAGGCCACAGTTGCCCAATTTTTCCATGAGGACATCATAGGACACAAGGTCAAAGGCTTTTTTAAAGTCCAAATATATGACATCAACCTCTTCCCTTTTTTCCAGGTGATACATGACCTGGTCATAGAAGGAAATGAGATTGGTCAAGCAAGACCTACCCGCAACAAACCCATGCTGGCTATCCCTCAGAATAAGTGGACTGCGACATAAGGGTGTACACATCAAGAGCTCAGTTAACACCTGTTCACCAGGGCACCTTTGAGGAAAACCAGGAGTAATGGTCACAAACTCCTTGAAGACCATTTCAGGCTCAACATTAGGAAAAACTTCACAGCTACTGTGTCCAGACTGTGGAATAAACTCCCTTCAGAGGTGGTGCAATTGCCTACCTTGGAAATCTTGAAGAGGAGACTGGATGGTCATCTTGCTGGGGTCACCTGAGCCCATTTGTCTTTCTGGTTGGTGCAGGGGGCTGGACCTAATGATCTTCCAAGGTCCCTTCCAGCCCTACAATCTATGAATGTATGAATCCCTTCCAGATTATCTTATTATATTCATGATTATTTTAAGCAGGCTCCTAGTTGTCTGTTATGTAACCATATGAAATGTCTATCCTTGATTAATTAGTATGGTAAATATTTCTTCTGCAATTAGCTGATGTTTATGTGCAGGAATAGACAGACATTCTTCATATATGACAGGTGTCTCCTCCTGATTTAATTTTGTTTTTGCTGTTTTCTCGACTGGATAAATTCATGGATGATGGATCTAATAATGGCTACTGAACAGAATGGCTGGAGCTGTTCCCTCTGTCAAAACCAATAATGGTGGATGCCATTGGGGATATTGAATAGGGGACAGCTCATTCTAGAGGCATCTGGTTTAATGCTCTCTCTCTCTCTGTCACTGTCAGAGACAGAATAATGAGCTACATGGACCAATCTGACTCAGTATGGCACTTATGTTCTTAGCCAAACATAGGGAGCAGAAATTAGGTTGTATGTTCAGCCTTAGATTTTAAATGCCAAAATACTGGAGTTAGTGCAACTTTAATGCTGTAGTGACATAATGCTGGATTATGTCCACAGCCAAGGATCATGTCCACAGCCATCCAACCCATGGTAAGGGGCAGTGCGCATCTGCACAGTTCCATGAACATCCCCAAAAAGTAATTATGGCTCAGGAAGCCATAGCTCCCTCTGCTGCACATGGACTCCAGTGGTACTTCTGTTTCTGCTATTAGTCAATACACATTTCTCCATCCATAGAATCATAGAATTATAGATAAGTGAGGCTGGAAGGAACTCTGGAGGTTACCTAATCCAACCCCATTCATCCTTATCCAAACTATCCCATACAAATCCTTGTGTAACCTATTACTAACACTACACAATCAACTTTGTCATACAACTACAAGGCATAGCACCCTAAGATGCCACAGATAAACCAGAGGAACAATGACTGTCAGTGTCCTTCTGCTGTGGAGTTTTGGTAAAATACACTTGAGAGATCCAAGGAAGTGGGCCATGGCACCCACTACAGGAGGAAGGCAACAACCCCCACAGTCCCTACTGATCAGACTATGGGGTAAAATTCCTTCCTAACCTGAAATATGGCAATTGGTATGACTCTTAGTAGAGAGGAAAGATGTCTAGCTAGGAACCTCCAGGTTTTATAGTCTCACCAGGAGTATTAGCACATCTCAGTCAAAATCCTTTGTTTTGGCTGGTGCCAACATCCAATGCATCTGAGGAAGAGGGGTGGAAGGAGGGAACAAATCCTGACCCATAACAACAGGAAGGCGAAAAAATTCCTTTCCATCCCTACGTGGCAAACAAAGCTCAGAAATATGGGAAATACCTTCTATTGTGCTCTGCAAACTGTGGACAAGAAGCATAACTCCACACATCAAACTCCCTTACCAGACAACCAGAAATCCCCTTTCTGTATCGCCATTAATCTAATCCCAAATCACAGGCAACATGTAGTGGAGGCACGGGGCACATGGTGGGGGGCACATGCTCCCCCCGCCCCCCGAGAGCTCTGGTGCATCTCCTGAGAGCAAGCTGTTCGGCTGGTAGCGGGGCATGGAGAGTGCTCGTGCCTGCCCTGAAATTGGCTGCATGGGTGAGATGGTGGTAGCATAAGTGCCAGCGAAGCCCAGACTTGGGAGGCACCAGTTGCCCAAATCTTTTAATATTCTTTCATAACTAAGACAGATTGTGGAGTTCTACTTCATTCTCTTACATCTAAGTATGTTCCTCTTCATAGATTCATAGATTGCAAGGCTGGAAGGAACCTCAGAAGATCATCAGGTCCAGCCCCCTGCACCAAGCAGAAAAGACAACTGGGGTCAGGTGATCCCAGCAAGGTGTCTGTCCAGTCTCCTCTTAAAGATTTCCAGGGTAGGGGGTTGTACCACCCTGGAGGGAGCTGATTCCACAGTCTGGACACCCTAGTTGTGAAGAAGTTTCTCCTAATGTTGAGCCTGAAATGGTTTTCTAGGAGTTTGTGACCATTACTTCTAGTTTTCCCTAAGGGTGCCCTGGTGAACAGTTGTTCACTGAGCCCTTGATGTATGCCTCTGATGTAGTGGTAAGCTACTGCCAAGTCCCCTCTCAGCCTTCTCTTTTCAGGCTGAAGAGTCCCAGATCCCTCAACCTTGCTGCACAAGTCTCAGATCATGTGGGTAGCCCTTCTCTGGACTCTCTCAAGCTTTACTATGTCCTTCTTAAAGTGTGGTGCACAGAATTGGACATGGTACTCCAGCTGTGGTCTCACCAATGCCAAGTCGAGTGGGAGAATCACTTCTTGGTTTTGCTGGAGATGCATCGATTGATGCATGCCAGAGTATTGTTGGATCTGCTGGCTCCAGCATTGCACTGCTGGCTCATGTTCATAGTGTGCTCAGGTATTACCCCCAGGTCCCTTTCATTCATAGTGCTGGTCAGCTTGGTGTTGCCAAGCCAGTAGGTGTGCAGGGGATTGTTCATCCTCAGGTGGAGCACTTTACATTTCTCAACGTTGAACTTCATCTGGTTCTGGTCCACCCAACTTGGAAGCCTGTCTAGGTCCACCTGTATCTGCAGCCTATCTTCAAGCATGACCACACTTCCTATAACTTGGTGTCAATATCCCTCTTCTTCAGGTTGCATAGCTCTTCTCATTATCTATCAGCAGTATGCATGCACACAGCTTCTAATCACTACTCTTTACAGACCACTCAAGGCATATCTATTCCTAGGCCATCCTTGACCAAACTTGGTCTCCTTCTTTGACAAGATAAGTATTTGGATGAATGAAGGACATGCATTTGATACATAGACCTCTGGAGATCATCTGCCTAAGGCAAGATCATCCCTATCCAAACCATCACATACAAAACCTCATCCACCTCCTATTCCTGATTTGATGGCTTATTATAAATCCCTGTCATTATATCAGTGCTGTATCTGGACTTTGGTAAGGCTTTTGACAAACTCCTTCTCAAATAAAATAAGGGAAAATGTGGGTTAGACAATACTACTACAAGGTGGATGGATAATAGCTCAATAGCCACAAGCAGAGAAGATAATTATAAATGGTTCATGACAGAATAGCAGGAAGTTTTGAGTGGAGCCCCGGGGGGGGTGTCTGTTCCAGGCCTAATGGTGTTCAATGTGTTTATTAAGGATTTGGATGATGGAGAGAGCCTCTTGAGCAAATTTGCAGATGACAAAACTGGTAGAGGACTTCAAATACACCAGTGGGCAGGAGCACAATTCAGAAGGAACTTGACAGACACTGAGGCTCTGGCACTCTATAAAGTTTTGCTGGCAGAGCTATATCGGCTAGAGAGTGTGAATAGATAACACCTTATGGGTGATGCAGTTCTGCTGGCAGAATCCTCCATTTGGGTGTAGTTGTTCCAACAGAAGCAGGATCTGCCAGCAGAACTTCTGTTGCTCCTGAAAGAGGTGCAAAGTTAAGAGACCCTCCTCACCCTTCTGCAGCCTTATGATCGTCTTCAGCTTGAGGTTTCTGCTGTCTTAGCCCTGTTGGCAAACCTGTGAAAGCAGCAGCCCTAAATGTAGGCAAGACTTGAGCAGAACTTAAGTAGTTTATGAAATGTCTTCTTGTTCAGAATGTAAATAAAGCTTTCAAAATAAACAGATTTATTATAAAGACAGCAGACAACTTCTTGGCAACACAGCCCCAGAGAGCAGCAGAAACAGCAGCCTCCCACAGAAAAACCTGACACAATCTGAATGTGATAGAAGAATAGCAAATCTGCTCCTGCAGTGCATGGCAACCACTTGGAAACTGACCGAATAGCATGACGCTTTTTCTTCTATGTTACAGAACACAGGGGATTAAAAATCTCCAAGAGTGGTCCCATAGCTTCTCAAATTAATGAAGTTGCTTTGTCAAACTGACTGCCCAGGTGACTGCTGTCCCATCCCATCACAATAATGGACAGGAAAGCAACACGAGCAACTCTGAAATTATTCCTTGGACAGCAGAGGCATCTTTTAAAATGTATAAATTGCAGTTATCTTTCCCCTACTCCATTTTATTAATGTATTGGATGTGGATGAAAAGCTGAGGTGTGGGGCAGACTACTTTCTTTAGCCACAGAACTTGTGCAGATCAGGCTACATTTATGCCAGACACTTTGAGTGCACAGGAAAGAAAAGCGGTTTCTGGGCCCACACAGTCAGTGTGATGTACTATTAATATTTTTACAATGGATTTCCCCTAAGCACCTGTCCAGAACCATCATTTCCTGACCACATAACAACGACTGCCCAAATCTCTGTCTCTTCTGTACTGTAACAAGTGGGCCAACCCTGAACCGATCCAAACATTGGCCTACCCACTTGTTTAGGGCAGTCCGCCCACCTGCCTTGCCAACTACACCTTTGTTTCATAGATTTCATAGACATTAGGGCTGGAAGGGACCTCGGGAGATCATCAAGTCCAGCCCCCTGCCCAAAGGGCAGGAAGTCAGCTGGGGTTATAGGATCCCAGCAAGATAAGCATCCAATTTACTCTTGAAGGTATTCAATGTAGGTGCTTGAATCACCTCCACTGGCAGACTGTTCCAGACCTTGGGGGCTCCGACAGTAAAGAAATTCTTCCTTATGTCCAGCCTGAAACGGTCTTACAGGAGTTTGTGACCGTTCGACCTCGTCATCCCTTGGGGTGCTCTGGTGAACAGACGTTCCCTCAGATCCTGGTGGTCACCCTTGATAAACTTATAGGTGGCCATCAGATCACCCCTGAGCCTGCGCTTTTCCAGGCTAAAGAGTCCCATGGCTCTCAGCCTGTCATCGTAAGATCTGTTTTCCTGACCTCTGATCATGCGCGTGGCTCTCCTCTGGACTCTCTCAAGCTTCTCCACATCCTTTTTGAATTGTGGAGCCCAAAACTGGACGCAGTACTCCAGCTGCGGCCTCACCAAGGCCGAGTACAAGGGGAAAATGATGTCCCGGGATTTGCTCGAGAAGCATCTATGGCTGCACGCCAGCATTTTGGTCGCTTTACTAGCCGCAGCATCGCATTGCAGGCTCATGTTCATCTTGTGGTCAATGATGACCCCCAAGTCTCTTTCTTCTGTAGTGCTAACCAACGTAGCACTGCCAAGCCTATAAGGGTGCTGCAGGTTTTTCCTCCCAAGGTGGAGAACCTTGCATTTATTGGTGTTAAACACCATGAGGTTCTCATCTGCCCATTTGCTGAGCTTGTCCAGGTCAGCCTGGATCACCTGCCTGTCCTCTGGTGTGGATGCTTTGCCCCAAAGTTTGGTGTCATCGGCAAACTTGGCCAGTCCACTCCTGACTCCAATGTCCACATCGTTAATGAAGATGTTGAACAGTATGGGTCCCAGGACAGAGCCTTGAGGGACCCCACTAGTCACAGGGCACCATGATGAGTGACTGCCATCAATCACAACCCTCTGGGTCCAACCACGAAGCCAATTTCCCAGCCAGCGGATCGTGGTGGAACCAAGGCCACAACTGGGCAGTTTGGCCAAGAGGTGATCATGGGATACCAGATCAAAAGCTTTTCTGAAGTCAAGATATATGACATCAATCTCTTCTCCCTTGTCCAGGTGATAGGTCACCTGGTCATAGAAGGAAATGAGATTGGTCAAACAAGACCTACCCGCAACAAACCCATGCTGGCTATCCCTTAGGATGTTAGCCTGGGCCAGACAAGATTTGCTCCTTGAGGTACCACATACTCTGACCTTGTAGCTTCTCTTTACAGCACAACAGGAGTGGCAGATAGGTTGCCCTATGATTTCTACCAGGTGGCGTAAAGGTTGTCAGAGCACCCTGTGGTGTCAGGGTGGCAAACTTTGAACACTGGGTTGGTTTTTTAGCATACAAATATTTTTCCTTTGGTCCTTCATAGATTTCATAGACATCAGGGCTGGAAGGGACCTCGGAAGATCATCGAGTCCAGCCCCCCGTCCAAAGGGCAGGAAGTCAGCTGGGGTCATAGGATCCCAAATGTAGATTCAAGTAGACCCATCTTTCCTGCTTGTGTGAGGAGCAGATCTTTTCAGATAGATGTGAGGAAACAACTTGGAAAACAAGCCTCTCATGGCTGATGAGTAGGGATCCTGGTTTTCCCTGATAAAAAAAAAATCACAAATTCTCTGATAAAACCCCCCAAATCCATGATTAAAATGAAAGGACCCTCACCTCCCCCTAGCCCCCCCACCCGGCCCTACTCATGCCCCTCACTCCTCCACCAAGCCCTCCAGCTCTGCTGGTGGCCTTCACTCTCCCCACCACAGCCCTACTGGTGGCCCTCACTTCCCCCCCACAAAGCTCCCTGCCCTCTCCAGCCCTGTGGGAAGGATCCCCCAACTGCCAGAGCTACAGGGCCAGGGACACAAGTCAAGAGCCTTCTCCCCCCTGCAGGAGGCGGCAGCTGCTGCAGTGGAACAGAGCCTGGCTCCCACTGCTGCTGTGGCCTTGCGGTGGGGGTGGGGTTGGGGCTGGCTCCCTGCTACTGTGGGCCCTCCCAGGGGCCAGAGGGGACCCATGCCCGGCAGATCTTCCAGTGAGTGTGGCACAGTGATGCAAAGAACAGCAGGGCTGTGCAGGGAAGCTTGTTGCCACTGCGAACTCTGCACTGCCCTGGTGATGCATCACCTGCCTGAACGGCAGCAATGAGGGGCACAACCCCATGCCACTGCCCCCAGAGCAGCCACATGGGCAGGGGATGCCTCATCTGGGCAGCACAGAGCCCACAGTGGCAAGCAGCTTCCCCATGTGGCCCTGCTGTGCCCTGTGGCATTGGGTTGTACCCACTGGATTGTGGAGGCCCTAGGGGGAAGGCAGTAAGTTGGGGAGCCCGAGTCTGCAGTGGGTAGCCCATGCCTACCCCAGCACATATTCGGGGGCATAGGTCTCCCCTGTCCCCCAGGAATGTGTGCAGCAGTGGGGAGCCAGCCCCACCCCCAGACGAGCCACCCGCAGCCCTGTCCCGCCCCCTGCCAGGGCCCTGCAGCCATGCATTACAGCACTAGGCCCCAAGCCCCATGTACTGCCCAGCTGGGTAGCAGCCACCAGCCCCAGACCTAGCTCCGGTCACAGCCCCATCCCTGCCCAACTCTCTACTTCCCTCCTTATGGGGGCCTCAATATTCTCCTGCCCCCATTTACCTGTGGAAGCTGCTCTCTAGGCTGCCTGGTGGCTGTCTGTATATACATGCACATGGTGTCCCCTGCCTGATGACCCTTCTTCCGCTCCCTCCCAGCCCTTTGCAGGCTGGAACTCTGCCAGGCTCCAGAGAGCATTTTGCAAAACTGCACAATGTGGGTTTTTCCATTAAAATGAGAAATATGCATTTTCCTTGGGTAAAGAAAAATCTGTGTTTTTCTCTGTTTTTCTGTGGGAAATGGAAAATCCAGATCCCTTTAAGGAGAACTATGCAATATCTTGTGAAAGCTCTTCAGGTTGCAGGCTGGATCTGAACAGGCATTTACTAGCAGGAAAAGAAGCAGTCAACATTAGCAAGTGGCTTGGTCTACTTCTGTGTCCCCCAGGTAAAGGTTAAAGGGCAATTCTAACTCCCTTGTCTGAATATGTAACCTGAATCATAGCCCTAAGAAGCTCGTGTCTTCCAACTCAGGGCTAAGGCCCAGTAAAAGGAAGGGGAGCTTACAATATTTCTGCCCTGCCACTCTTATTTCTTATATAACAAGAACTTCATCAACCCAGGGCTGTAACTCAGGGCTCTTTCACAATTCTTGCCAATTTCTATATTCTGAAGGACAAAGTAATATTAATAGGCTTTTGTAAATGTTGTAAAGCACTGGCACTTATTAACCCATCTTTGGGTGATCCATTCGATCAATTTGATTTGACAGTTTGATTACAACTGCTTGAGGCTATTCTGGAATTATGACAAAGCTGGGTGACTGCAACAAGCCAGCATGTCCCAGAAACTGGGCACTGAAGATTTTTTTTTCAGTTTCTGATAATGAA
Organism: Crocodylus siamensis; assembly: GCF_052110815.1. NCBI lineage: Eukaryota > Metazoa > Chordata > Crocodylia > Crocodylidae > Crocodylus > Crocodylus siamensis. The sequence goes on along the minus strand of NC_143396.1, from coordinate 161,487,692 downwards.
AATCTAATTGGGTCTGATACCTGAAGCGAAGAACATAAAAACTGCCAGATCAGTTCAGATCAGGGTTCTATGTAATCCAATATCCTCTTTCCAGCTATGCCCAGCTCTTTTAGATATATGAGATATCCTTCCCACAGGGTGCATGGTTGGTTTATGTCCTGAAGCACATGGAATTACATGCTTTCAACACTATGGCTTAGTTTTCAAATATCTACAGTTCTAATCTGAGATAGTCTTGTTATCCATGTGAACATCTTGTTCCAATTCCAGCTATTCTTGTTATCTATGTAAATGTCCTATTCAAACTCAATAGATTTGTGTTAACTTGTTGGAAATTCTCAACTTGTCTTCTCCATGCTATTCACTATTCAGTATACTTTTATCAGCTGTTCTATTATTCCTCTCCTGTCAAAGGTAGACATACCTTGCACAGAAGTTCTTCCATGTTCTTAATCATTACCAGTAATTTTTGGAAATGGGATAATGATTAAGGGTCTACTTAAACTGCAAAACCACAATTTTTGCGGAAACTGCAAAAAATAGTGTTTTCCACAACTGCCAGGAAATATTGCATTGTCTGCAATTTCCTGCTTCAAAAAGCATATTATTCATATAATACTCTGTTTTAGAATGCCCTAGTGCTTACCACAATACAAAGACACTGCAACAATCACTGCAGCCATGGATCGCATGATTAAGAGTTACTGTCTAATAATGATGTATGGTAAGTGAATGCGCTAGTCAGTGAAGTGAAAAAGGTTTCTATTAAGGGTATCATTAATTAGTATTCCTAAATGGTGCAGAATGCTCCATTATAATAAATTATGATAAGTTACAATTCATATTGTATATAAATTTATATTTATAATATATTTAGATTTAAATGTAATATTTAGATTTATAATAATATGGTAAAATATATGATATAATTTACTTCTCATGGAATTTGCTATCAAATTATACAGTATATACATTTCTGGCAAATCAGTGGCAAATGGCAGAGCCACCAGGAAATGCCTGTGAAATTGGCTCTTCATGCTGCAACCAAGAAGTGAAAATTGCTTAGTCTTGTCACAAATTACATACACCCCTAGTAATGATTTTGAAGTTTACTGGAAATTATATTATCTCTTCCCCTTTTTTGGACACTAACAGAGAGATTGTGATTAGTTCTCACAAGTGGTGGTGGGAAGCAGCAGTAAAGCACTCCACTTTACCTGCAAAAATGGTTGATTATAATCTGTCTCCATTCCCCTTCCTAAAGGGTTCAGCATTGTGACAGGTTTGGGTCTCTGTTCCCCTTCTCCACACAGGCAGCCAGGCCAGCACTGTGTGAGGAAAAGTCTGCACCAATTAAAGGCAGTGACCCCTACGCTACCATGCCTCACAGTCAAGCTGATTCTTTTTGACATAATCAGAAGTAGGAAGCATGGCAGTACATTCATGGAAGTTTCTCTGGGACTGAATAGAACAATATCAGGGAGTGAAATCCTGAGTCACCAATATCACAAGGAGCTTACGTGTGGCTTCAGTATTTCAGCACTTCCGTCTATTCAGTTCCCAATGAATTGCTTCATTACCAAATAGTACAAGGACAAACAAACTCTGAAACAATTGCAAAGTTTGTTTGGGCTTCCAGTTTTTTTCACTGTGCTATATCCTTCAGTTCTTCCATCTTGTAGCAGAGCACTGGGATAAGCTTGCTCCTTTAAGGGGACAACCAGGCTGAGAAGCTGCTTGCAGGTGGTCACGGTGAGGACTCACCTGGCTGGAATGTTACAAGCCCTGAGCCTGAGCCTGAGCCAGCCGGGCAGTCCAGTCATGAAGTGAGGAGCTCCTAGCACAGGGCTTCCTTGGAGACTGGCCCCACCAGCCAGGATCTTGCAGCAGGATCTCGTGGCGGCCCCAGCAGATGGAGTCTTGTGGCAGTGACAGTATGGTCCAGAGCTGGGGCAGAACTGTGTTCTACTGCCAGCATGCCCTTCGCAGGATCATGCACTCTGTCCTGGCTCCAGACCACACTATCATTGCTGCAAGATCCCTGCCCCAGGCCTGAAGCAGCTCTTCACCCAGTCATGTGCCCTGCCAGCACTGCTGGGGCCAGTCTCCAAGGAAACCCTGGCCGGTGCTGGGGTCTCCATGGAAACCACTGCAGTGATGTGGGCAGAGGTGATGCCTGCTGGGGCTGTTGGGAAATGGAGTCCAGCCACTGGCTGGATCCGCTACTTTTCCTACCCCTGCCTTAGTAGCAGGGTTCCTGAATACTGGAAGAAAGCCACTCTGCAGTGCAGAAAAGGAAGTACCTGCAGCAGAGAGGGCTTGGTTATACAGGCAGGTGGCCCTGGTTTATGTTAAGCATAGAGAAGGCTTGAGTGCCTGCCAGAGGGCAGGTGCTTATTATTAGGTTTTACTAGCAGTTTAGCCTGGAGCCCTGCAAGAGCAGGTAAGGCTTACTTAGAGGGCCGGTAGCCCAGGAGAGGCTGAGAGCGGGGCCCAGAAGTTGGGTTTAAAGAGTAGGGATCTGGGGATCCATGAACCCCAAACCCAGAAAGGGCTGGGATTGTGATCAGAGGGTCCAGGGACACAAGAAACGCTGAGAGGGTGAGACCCAAGAAGGTCCAAAGATAGGGAGAATACTTGAGTATGGGACCTGGAAGTTTAAGAGCCAGGGATCGACTGAAAATCAGACCAGAGGGTCCATGGGATCAGGGACAAGTCAAGAGCCAAACTGGGGGAGCCAGGGCCCAGAGAGAGGGGCTGTGACCTGGACCAGGGTCCTGAAAGCTTAAAGGAAAGGCTGAGTGAGGGGCCAGGGGGTCTAAGGGCCCAAGGGGGACCAAGTGTAAATATAATATCTTTGGGTAACACCCAGGAGGCTTGAGGCATGATGTAGAGGAGGAATGGAGCCATGCAACTTGCCTTTAAGGCTTCAGATGCCCTACAGGGTATAGTCAGGCCAAGATGGACCTATCAGGCCTGAGGTCTAGATTGAGATTAGTGGAGTCCAAGAGAGACATGCTGTGGGAAATGTTGGGAATAAGGCTCACTAAGACCTGTCGGCGGCGTCCCTTACTCAACTTTCAAAAGGACAAGGTGTGGCAGGTAAGCAAACTAGGGAGGGCAATATTAGAGATGGAGCTTGGCAACAGCTACATGGCCACCAGGCCCTCACAGCCACCCCTGCGGTCATAAGCCTCCTCCTGTACCCATAACTGTGCTAAAGAGTAAAGATGTATCGCAATACTTGACATCAAATCTAAGGTGAAAGTGCAATTTACAGCCAGATGTGACCTACCTGCTCATTGTGAATGCAGTAAGGATATCACACACACATTTGTACAAGTATTTTCAATACTTTAACTCTTAAGGATCCCTGCTAAAGAGACTGTTCAAGTAGAAGTAACTGGTTGAAAGAACAAAAAAGTACAAGCCTAAAGTCAGACTCTCAGGATGACACTTTTTAAAAACCCCTTGAAGGAAATTCCCAGTGAAAAGCAGTGCAACTTAGGCTCATAAATCACTTAATGGAAATCTTTTGAAAACGTTACCTTCTGTATTTTGTGGAACCTGCTGGGGACTCAACAATTAGGTCACTTAGAAGCATAAATATAGGCTTAAAGCACCTAACTTTAGGCCTCCAGCCTTAAAAATCTTGGCCGGCATCAATTTTAGTATATTTGGGAGGCAACTGGATCAAATAATGATACACTACTCTCAGATCCATACTAAAGATCAACAGAATGCAACTTGCTTTATACAGTGAAAGAGAGTCCAGAAAATTCTGGATTACACTAAGTTTTTCTGATGTATTTCAGATCCACCAAAAAAAATCCCCAAATTATGTGTCTGTATTCCAAATTTATGCTGACATAACCCCAAAGTGGTCTGGTCATAAGTAGAAACAAAAAAAAATAGATTTTTGAAATGACACATTTGGTATCATTTTTTACTTTTTAAAAAATATATTGAAAAATGGAGAAAAAATGTTCAAAATAGATGTAAATCAAAATTAATCTAGGTGACCGAAGAATCCTTTATGGCATTAAAATCTATTAAAATCTACAACAGACAGCATACTTTGTCTTCATTCTGAATTTAATCCACTGTGTGTTGTATGCAGCTGAGCAGAGGCATACTGCACACATTGCATATTAACCCTAATTTTATACCAGGCCAGTTCCCAGCATAGTTTAGACATGGAGCAGGCAATTATTTCAGGTGGAGGGTCACTTAACAAGTTTGGGCGAGCTGTCAGGGCCACATAGGTAGCCCTGCCCCTTGACAGTTGTCCCACCCCCTAACCACCACATTGGGACCAGAAGTCCTGCCCGAAAACTCCTGACCTTTGCCACTGGAAGTCCCTCCCCTTGTTATCCTCCCCCCAGCACAATACTTCTGGGGGGGGAGGGGGGAGGGTGCCATCTTAGAACCAGAAAAAAACCAAATCATATATTAGAAGTCAAACATCTACTATAAATAAATTTTAATTTTATTACAAAAATATTTGTCATGACTTGTGTAAAGAAATAAAAACAAACTCCTCCGAGTTTGCAGGGAAGGAAGAATCACTGACACAGCTGGAACCAATGATGGGGAGCAAAAGGGGGACAGTCTGGTTTACGAGCAGGTGCTAGATCAAGCTCGGCTTGGCCAGGAGCAGTACAGGGGTCTGCGGGTTGGCTACCAGTGCTGAGGGAGAGAAAGGCATGGACACCTGCTGGGCAGCTCTGAAGGGAGTGGAACCAAGAAAGCTAAGTCCCAGGAGCCCAGAGGGCCTCCAATAGTTTAAGAAAGAACTGTGAAGGCTGGGGTAGCGGGGAAGGCAGGAAATACCAGCAGGAAGATACGTCAGAACAATTGGCTGTCAGAATTACCAGCAGCACCCCACGCAGTTTTGTTCAGTTTTTTTTCTTTTATTGCTTTAAAGCCCCAGAAGCACAGGTGAAAGCGGGGCTGAGGACTCGCTAGTGGTGAATGATAGCTGGCAAGAGAGTTGGGCTTCAGGTTTGCTAGAAATGTAGTTGTGGAGGGAGGGAGGACTAACCCCATGCACTGGGGAAGGCAGCAGGTGCCGCTAAGGTCCTCCCTGAACAAACACAGAAGTGCCCAAGCTGCAGGCGGTAGGGGGCATGGAGGGCCCACCTGTTTTCTTTTTATTCCAACTAACTTCACAAGGGTCAGGCAGTTGAATAAATACCAGCAACCACAGGACTGAGTCACTTCCTGACTGGCAGGCTCAGCATGCAGGAGTAAGGACTCTACTTGACAGTACTTACCTAGGTCCTGCTCCATCTTTAAGTTATACACCACTTTTATTTGCAAATTGGACTGAAGACTACTTCCCACAGAGAACAAGGGCATAATGGACGTGTTACTGACAGGGTGGCACTAGGACGAGGTGTAGGAGAGGTTGGAGCCCCAAAGAAGAACCGGACTCACTTCTCTGTTAATAACATATAGCCAAAGTAAACTATCTCCCAACAATAACTATTTTGACATCAAGATGTGGCAGGAAAGAATTGGGAAACCATGGCTGTGTGTAAAGATGGTAAGCTCATGTCCATATGGCACAGTCCCATTGGGTACAGGGCCAGAGGCCCCCATGACCCTATCCTATACTGTGCTAACAACTTGTGACTGTTTACTGTATATAGAATGGATTGCATAATAATGCAAAAATAAAGTGTCAGTCTTTCAGAGGATATGGCTGTGTAGGGGGGCATAGGGTATGTTGGGGTGTATTTCTATGTTGGTGAGTGTCGTGGGGGAAGGATGTGGGTGTGTGGGAGGGTAGGGGGTGTAAGGACCCTCCACATACTTCCCCCATGGTGTGCAGCCCCAGCTGCTGGAAGCAGCAGCAGGCATGGAGGCCATAACACTCTTGCCCAGCGCAGGCACGGCTCCAGCCAGCACTGTGCTAGAGGAGGGAGTGGAGCCTGGCCTATTGCCAATGCTATGCACTGTGCTGGGGGCAAGGAGCTCACCCCGATGCATCCTGCCTCGCCACTTCTATTGCAGGGGCTCTGCACCTGCAGCTCCTCACTCGCAGCCGAGAAGTCGTGCGCTGGACTCTGCAGGAAAGCAGGGGTGGGGCCCCCTGCACTCCTGGTGGAGTGTGGGGACCTGCACAGTAAGGAGTGGGGGAGGCAGCAGGCTCCAGTGCAGGGCTTCTCCCATTGCAAGCGCTGGAACTTCAGGCACACAACGCAGAGTACTGGTGATAGGGCAGGCTCTGCTTCCTGACCCTGTATAGCACTGGGTGGAGTCGTGCCCATGCCAGTCACAAATGCCCTGACCTCATCACCTGACGCTGCTGCCAGCAGCTGCTACTGCATGCCATGGTGGGAGTGTGTGGGGGATCCCTACACCCCTCACACTTATGCTCACACCCACACCTTGCCCAGATGAGCTCCACACTCCCACTGCCTCTCCAGGCGTAGGCTTCATGCTGCGCTCCTGCTTCCACCCAGCTGCAATTCCACCCCCTCCTAGCAGCCCCACTGCTTCCCTACCTGCTGCCTTGAGCAAGCAGGTTCCAGCTGCACCAGGTGCTCCATCTAGAACCTGCTGGCTGGACAAAACTCTTCCACCCAGGAGCGTGGGAGTGAGGCCCAATAGGATATTTTGCAGGATTGTACATGTGGGCATCTTGCTTCCACCTGCCTGGGCCTGGGCAGAAGGGCTGGGAGGGGTTCAATACATTGCGGGGTGCTGTGGGCCAGATAAAAGTGCTTGGTAGGCTGGACCCAGCCCATGGGTCATAGTTTGCCCACCCCTAATGGTTTACAGCAAACTCAAGATGGCTTTAATTTTTCTATTAACACCAGAAGACTAGTACAACTAATCACGCTCCCTCTGTTGGCTCTACCCTGAACTACAATGTTCAGGGGATCCCTCTGCATGAGAAAAAAAAAGCTTTGTATCCAGATTCACAGCAAATGCAAAGGAGCTATTGACAAGCCGTGATTCTGGCACTGTGGATCCAGATCCCTGATTTGAGAGGTAGATATTTTTTAATCTATGGTTATGAGTTTCTCTGATGAGGTTGACCCCATAGCAAGTTCATGACATCCCACTGTCAGGAAAACCAGCATAAGGACAATACAAGTTAGGTGGCTGCCATTAGAATCACATTTATCATGGGTTCCCACATGATGATAGCCCAGACAACCTAGTCACTACCTCTGCTAAAATGATGGAGACAAACGCCTACATCCCTGATACCATGGCACTGCACTTGTTTTGGGCAATCCTGCTTTTTTAATGGCAACTGCAGTATTTAATTTTCAGAGGTGGTGCCAATTTTGAGTCTGTGAAGCTCAGACTTTATCACATGCAAGACCCACTCAGCTTTTGATATCACATCCTTGGACTGTTGCAGAACAGTCTGCATATGTAAAATGCTGGACTTGTCCTTTTGCTTCCACAGAAGATGTCTGTGATAAACTCCCTGCAACTGATTCTAGCTGGTGGAAGTTATCAGAGCTCCACTGAAGTTAACGGAGATAAAACATTTAATCCTGGAATGACTGGGTCTGCCTCAGAAGGACAGCTGTAGTGTCTCCCTGTACAATTCCCTCTACTCTCCTGAGCCACTACTATTATGCCCACCTGCCAGTCCTTCATGTATGATTCATATAGATATGGGAGGCTGTCCTTAGAAAGAGGAATAAGGCTTGGGTGCTTTACTCCACATCACTGGGCAGCCAATCATGGCCTGAACAAGGTGTTTCCATCTTATTGCTCCAAGTCCACCAGTCCTGCATCAGTTTGCCTTGTTGACACCCATCATGCCCAGCTGGCATTAATCATAGCCGTACCAGCCCTAATCACCTTAGGGGCAGTAATTGTGGCCTCCTGTCACCCATATGTCTACCAGGCACCCATCTGCCCTCAGCTTCAGCTCACTACACCCACCAGACCCCTGGTCCTAGTTAGCACCACTGTCCACCAGAGAATGCTTAGGGATCATTAAACACAATTAACTCTTAAATGGAACATGAAATATGAACACAGACAACTCAGTGTCCTAAAATCAAAGTCTAACTTTATTTGTACAACAAGTACTATCTTAGCAGCTTCTATACAGGTTTCCCTCACTTTATGCAGGTCCTGTATCTGCAAATTCACTCTTATGCAATGACTTTTTATACCAAAAATTTGTTATATGTGAGGTAAATTCACTCTTCTGCAATTGGTGTGATGGAAACCTGCAGTCAGTTGCTTTGTGTAGTGCATTGTGGGGGTGACACGCACCAAAATATAGTCTCCTGTGTGGATCCGTGCTCCTTGCTCATTGTCTGTGACACATTTCTATAGTTGCCCCGTGCCTGTTGATTGTGCCTGTACCTCCTGTGGCAGGCCAGCCGGGGATGCTCCTGCACTGAGCCACTCACCTCCCTGCACCCCACCACCTTCCAGGCTCCCAGTGCCTCCCTGGGGGTGCCTCATGTCCGGCTGACACCCTTCCTGGAGCACACCCGCTAGCCTGGGGGTAACACCACCACCACCAAGGGAAACACCTAGTAGCCCTTGAAGGTACTCAACCCACATCAAGAACTTGGGGTGCTTCTCTTAGTCTGAAGCACAAATAGTGGTTTCCCTTAGTCAGCTGAACCAAGGGAACCCCAAGGCATAATTTAGTCCTTCTCCCAATAAATCTCCCATGCTAGGTACAAAGGAGAACTTTATTGGTAACAAGGAGTAGGTTTGGAATAGGGTACAGGGTAGAGCAATATTAGAGAAATCCCATAGAGCAAACAGGGTAGCTGGGTAGCCTTTGATCATGCATTTGAGTCACTGAAAGCTATAGATCTAGTTAGATCTTAGGTAGTTTACTCATGAGTATCATCCAGAGGCAGACGGAAATTCCCTGTGGAGGCAGGCAGTTCATTGACCGTGAGTTTCAAGAGAGAGATCAAGTTTCAGATGGTCCAGCTTCTCTCTCTGAGATTTCATCATGGTCACTGCACCTCCTCCTGGGCAGTCCTTACCTTATATGGATCTTATGACCTCATTTACCTGGTCCAATGGAGGCCAGCACCTGTTGGCTGCCAGCCAACCAATTTGAAATGCATCACTGGTTGCTGGATAGACTGGCAGGGTCTTTAGCCCCATCACAGTTAGGCTGGCATTTCTTAGAACAATAGGGAGCGTAAGCGCCTCACCCAGGTATGTGATGCCAGTCATGTGGGCAGAGGGAGCAGGTTTCCCCCCTCCCTCAGGAATGTAGCCAGCTCAGGGTCACTGTCAAATATCTCCTTCATTTGCAGACCTGTACGACACTGCCTGCCGGCCGACTATTGTGAGACCGTTTCTAACTGGAGATCTACACACCCACGTTTCACCTGCCATGACTTGTTGTTAAAGGAGTTGGTTCAGTACCTGGATGTGTAGTCCCATTAGTAGTCCCACAGTCATCCTGTGAAGGTCCTACGTTCCTGAGGGCTCTGCCACCCCTACACCCTTGCCTGTTCCACCGGGTTCTGATCAGCCACTTGGTCTTGCAGTATGAGTTCCATCTCAAGCAGAAGAAAAACAACAGAAAAAAAACAAAGCCAGGCACTCCCATCCTGGGGTTAGGGTTCCAGCTCCTTGTAACCAAGAGAAAAACAAAATTGAGTTTCATGAGGTCAGTCCTTCTTTTTGTCCCCTACCCATGCTTGGGTGGCTCTTCCTGAGCCTCTTATTGAGGTTGTCACATTTCCCCTCATCCCATTAAGTGCATTTGTGACCCCATTCTGGGTTGCACCACTTTTAGGGACTTTATGGTACCAACATTCTATGGTGCCCCTCTATTAGGGACTTTATGGTACAAAAACTCTGCCAGCTCCCCCGGTAACAAACAGTTCTAAGCACAAGGGGGTCAGCAGTCCTTGCTCTAAGTTCCCTCTGGGGAGCTCGCTCTCTGCAGGAGTCTCCTACCAGCTCTCCAGGTTGCTCTGAATATTTCCTGCAGCCTACGCCGGCTCGGTTCTCCTTTTTCTGGTTCTACACTCCCCACCCCCCATCCGTTCTGGGCTCTTCTTTATACTAGTGTTGACGCTTACAGCCCCTCCCCTCCAGAAACACCTGGATAAGGAGGGGTTCTGCCAGGCTCTTTGGGGCTGTGGGTCTGGGGCCACTGACCCTATGTTTAGCCCTTGTACTTTTGAGCCCTGTAACTCTTTCTCTCTCACACAGTCACATGAAGAGATGAGGGCAGAGGAGTGACCACAGTAACCAAATTGTCAGGTAGCAGGGTTTTGGAGAGAGACAGGGATGGTATTCTGCAACACCTCTTACCAGTGATGTGGTGTTTACTGCTGAAGACCCTGCACCACCCTCTCTTCACATCAACTAAACATTCATCACCACCCTGTGGTTGTGTGTACTGTCTGCTGTTGGTGAGTACCACAGTTGCCTTGTAAAAGTGGTAGAAATAGGCCTGGGAGTCAGTACAGTCAAGATCTTGGAACATGTCCCCATTTATTACATTGTAAAGTGGGTTCTCTTTATGCAAATTTGAGTTAAGCACTGTTTTCAAGGATGTACAGCATAAAGTGAGGAAACCCTGTATTCAGAGGGAGAAAAACAGTACAATAATCTCAGCCAATGCCAGATGTTACTTTGCTCAACAGAAAAGATGGCCACTCAGTTCCTGAAGCAAAAAGTGCGTTGTTGGCTGGGTTGGTCCAGACAGGTGTTGAAGGCTGGATTTGTGATGACAATGATGACGACAACACACGTAAATTTCTTGGTGCCCCCTTTTATACCTGTCTTTAACTTTACTTCTTTGATGTTTGGATTGGTCTCTTTGCAGTCAACATATTGTCCGTATTTTATCCTATCAGCATATTCCTTTGTTTAACAGACCCATCATGAGCACATCTCTTAATTTGACTTTTTTTTGGTGTTTTACTTTGAGCATTGTCCGTTGGTCTCCCTTATCACCCTTCATTAACATATCCAGTCATCTCATTCCTCTGATTCAGCCAGTTAGTGTGCCAAGTTGAGTTAATTTGAGCTAGTAACAAAACTAGTACTGTGTTGCATGAAGAAGACTTCTCACAGTGATAGAAAAGGAAAGAAACATCATGCAGGCAAACTCAAAGCCATAAGCTGCTTGCAAGAGACAAGGCCAGCGGATATTGCAAACAGCAGCAAAATGAAAAGTTCAGATAATAATGAAGCTATACAGAACTTAAGCAATGATTAAATAAGGCTGAATATGAAAGAAAACTGTAAACAATACTGTAATTAACCACTATATACAGGTGCAACTTTAAAGCATAAAATACGACAAGCTACCTTAACACTAGCAGGTCTCTACTCATTCACTGTGCCAATGACATCAGCTTTAGCCCTTGCAGCCCATCAGGTCCCAGAGCCTTGAAGAGCTCTATCTGGGCTTTAACTCTTTTTTAGGCATAGAGTGCCTCCTAGGCACCCACCAGATTATAAACTGCAGAGGAAAACAAATAAGACAAATTTCTCAGTTCAGCAGAGCTCCTCTCTCTAACACAGGGGTGGGCAATTATTATGGTTGGAGGGATGCTTAATGAGTTTTGGTGAGCTGTCAAGGGCCACAAGGGTAGCCCAGCTCTTGAGAGGTGCTCTGCCCGCTGGTTGCAATCTTGGGACCAGAAGTCCCACCCCTAACCCCTTCTTTTGCCACTGGAAGTCCCTTTCCTTGCCCCTGGAAGTACTTCTTTGGAAGTCGGGAAGGGTTGCCGTGTGAAGCAGAAAAAAAAATAAAATCATATACTAAAAGTCAAACACCTCCTATAACATATTTTAATTTTATTACAAAAATATTTTTGTCATGATTTGTGTTTGTGTAGTATATATAGAGATGGCTGCACAATATGTCAAAAATAGTCTTTTTCTTGTATTTTATGTGTGGGGGAGTGTGTGGGGTGTGGTTGGGGGTGGGGTGGATGTGGGGTATGCGCACATGTATGCACATGTGCGGGGGTTGTGTGAAGGTGGGGCTGTGTGTGTGTGTGTGTGTGTCAGGTATGTTGTGGGGTGTGGGCATGGGGGGTTGTGGGGGAATGGTGTGGTTGTGTGGGATTCGTGGGGTGAGAGAGAGGGTGAGGGTCTGTGAGGCCCTCCTACATACTCCCCGCCCCCCCAGTGCTCAGCCCCACCACTGGTGGCAGCAGCAGCAGACAGCAGTGTCTCAGAATGCTTGTGGCCTATGCAGGTGCTGCCACTCGGTGGCATGCAGCTCCAACCCGAGCTGTATGTGGTGGCAAGGAGTGCAGCTTTCGTGGCCTGCCTCTATCGTGTGGGGCTCTCCCAGGTGCACATGGAGCTCCTAGCACTTGTGTGCCACCAAGGAAAGCCCCTTGTCATGGAGCCGGTTGCCTTGCCTGCTCCCTGCCACCATGGAAGCAGGGAGTGGGGCTCCCTGTCACTTCTGGCCAGGTCCCAGCAGCTGTATATGGTGGGGGAGGCACCTGGCTCCACTGCACAAGGCTTCCCCCAGTGGTGTGCATGTGCTGGGAGCTGTATGTGTGCTGTGGGTAGCCCTCTGCAACAAAGGAGGGCCAGGCAGACTGTGGTCCTTGTCACCATGTGCAGCTCAGGATGGAGCACATGCCACTGGGTGGCAGCACCTGCCTGGACCACAAGCATCCCAAGGACCTGCCATCTGCTGCCACCACTGATAGTGAGGGCTGTGCTCCATGGGGGTGGGGGGAAGTGTATAGGAGGTCCCCTCAGCCCCCCCACCCTCCCTCACACCCAAACCCACACCCTGCCCACCTGAGCTCTGCACTCCCACTGCCCCACCAGGTGCAGGCTCCAGCTCCTGCCAGGTTCAGTCCCATGCTCCCTGCCTCCAGGCAGCTGCACGTCTCCCCTGCCCCCACCACTCCCCTACCTGCTTCCCAGAGTGAGTGCTGCAGCAGGGACAGGAGGAGGAGCTGCTGGAAACCAGGGAAGCTGAGCAGATCTCTTGGCAGCTGTATCAGTGGCAGCAGCAGCTCTGCTTGGAAGTTGTGTGCTGGCTGTGCTGGGCCCTTCAGTGCACCAGGGTTGTAGTGAGGCATGGGGGGCTGAGCAGTGTACAATTGGTGGGCACTTGTGGGCCAGATGGAATTGCCTGATGGGCCGGATCTGGCCTGCAGGCTGTATTTTTCCTGCCTCTGCCCGAGCAGGATCAGGGTCAGTCTGAGCCTCTAGCCCCAGGCTCAGGCTTATATGGCCCTTTCTTCAATACCTTCCCGTCATCCAACCTTACTCTTGAGCAGGAGCGCTCAGGCACTGCTACTTATCTCAGACAGCAGTCTTCCATTCCTCTGTCTGCATGCTGAGCCCGAAGGCCCTTTTTCCTGGGGTGTTTGCCCCCTGCTGTTTTTTTTAGCTAGGGTCTGTACAGGCTGCAATTACTCTGTTGACTCTCCTGCAGTGTTGGGGTTGTTCATTTACCTAATCATGAGCAGCGTGAATCATGCAGTTTATTTCCCTGTAAGCTGCACTCCCTCATCATGCCTCCTGCCCCTACATTTACTTCCTTCCCTTAGCAGGGATAGTTATTTCCTGCTATATTTGCTGAAGAGTTGCTCACCCCTTTTTTGCTTTGTATGCATCTTTTCCACATCAGACTCAGTCAAATGTGGATCTGGCTACCCAGTCCAGTTAGAAAAAGTGATACAGGGTAGAGTGTACAATATAGAGCTGAAAGTGTACTGAGAAACTTTCAAAGTAATACTGCCATAAAGATTGTTTGGATTGTTTGAATAACTTTTATGTCTATTTCCTTCTCTTCAATAAAAAGATAAGGTTTCTAAAAATTGTTTCACTCTGTTCTTTTTCTCCCAGTGAGATTCATGAAGCTGATAGGGGAAATAAATACCAGACAACATTATTACCAAATACTCTGTTGAGTAAAAATGCCTGGAAAAATAAAATAAAAATATGGATGTTGCTACTGTACTGCCTTACCAACTCTGAAATTACTTCTAGAACTAATTTAGTCTTTAAATACTGATACAAATTTAGCCTGAATGATGTTAGCAAAAATAGAATGTAATCATGGAAATTATTTCAAAGGTGTTGAAAGTCAGATTTCTCTTATGTTCTTTGACCTGCTTTTCTGAAGGTACTGAGGTTTTTTTCCATTAGCTTCAATGAAACTAGGATTTCGCCTTATGTCTCTAATTACAAAGAATGATTTGTATTTTTTGAAGAGCAGACATAACTGGTATAAGCATTTGGAGGTTCTTTGATTGATAGAACCAGTGGAAACAACTTTAAAAAGAAAGGTAATGAGAATTCAGAAAATGCTCTCTTATTATCATACAATTAAATTTCAGTGTCAGCTGCTTCCACAAACATATACAGCATTAAGTAAACATCACACTCACAACTCAGTATATGCACAGTCGGTACAAACTATCAATTAACTGTCATCAGAGTCTATTTTCACCCAGCAATAGATCCTCTGTCCCAGGAATCACTTTCATTCTGGAAAACAAGGCAGACCCCTGCTAGCCCACTCTGTCTTCCCAGCAGGTGAGTTTAGGTGAAGCTTTCATTTAGATTGCAGCTTAGGGAGAACAGGCTGGGAAGACAATGGGGAGAAACCCACCATTTGGGCCACAGGAGGGGAGAAGGTACAGGCCATTGTTGATACGGGTTGTGCCCAGGCACCGATTCAGGTGGATTTAGCCTCTTCCAGCCAGGCCCTAGACACACCCTCAATCTGAATGGTGTGCATGCACAGACAACCCTTTACATATCCCCACGAAAGTATTGGGTAAAGGTACTTACCGTGGCAAGACAGATGCCCATTGGCCTAGCTGAAGATCTGCTTTACCCAATGGGGTTGGGCCAGGGCTGGACCAAAATCTACTATGTTCTTGAAGTCATGAGAGCTCAAGCCAAGGCCAACCTAGGTCTTGTGGGGGAAGAATTGGACGCTGACTACTTAGATGGATTTGGCATAGAACGCCTGGCTAGCAGCACCCACTTCCAGGATGCCCAAGCCAGAGAAGATGCATTCCAAGCCATTATCCAGACAAAGCTGGCCAAGTGAGATGACCAGGTAATTTGCCCCAAACAGTGTGTGACTCTACCCCAGTACAAACTTAGAAAGGGCCTGCGTTATACGATTAAACAAGGCAAGCAAGAAAGATAAATGGTACCACAACTCTTGATTCCCCACCCCTTCAGGGCTCCCCTTGTTGAAGTTGGTGCATGAGAACCCTTTAGGGTGGCACCTGGGTCAGGCAAAAATGAAAGCCAGGTTGGCCCAGTGATGTTTTTGGCTCCACCTATATAAGCAGGTAGAGAACTTTTGTCAGGCCTGCCCCAATTGCCAGTGTGTCAGTCTCAGGAAACCCTCACAAGACCTGCTACCATCTATGCCAGTGGCGGCTGACCACTTTCTTGGATTGCATTAAGGCATAGCTGGACCTCTACCTAAGAGTTCAGCAAGCCATCAATTCATACTGGTCCTAAATGATTATGCCACATGGGTCCCTGACCCTATCTCACTACACACTGTTAGAGGCCTCGCTTTGTGGAAGAGCTCCTTAAGTGGGTATCGAGAGTCGGCATCCCTAAAGAAATAATTACAAACCAGGATCGAGCTTCATGTCACACATCATGCATAGCCTTTGCACAGCACTTAAGATATGGCACCTGTGCACGAGACTATGTACCACATCCCCAAATGAACAGGTTAGTGGAATGGTTCAACGGCACTCTTAAAAACAGACTACACTGATTTGCTCAAGAGGAGCCCTGTAAATGGGGCATACTAGTAGCTCGCTGCTGTTTGCCATGAGGGAAGCTCCTCAGTCCTGGCTTGGATTTGCCCCATTTGCATTATTATACGGACATCAATCCCAAAGTTTATTAGATATGGTATGGGAAGGGTAGGAAAGAGAAGAACCTACAGGGCTTCAGCCCACTGAACATGTGTGCAAACTCAGGCACAGGCTACAGACAGCTGGAGAAGTGGCTCAAGACCATTTCCAACAGGCCCAAGATAAGCAAAGGGCTCATTATGACAAGGGGGCGCAGGTGCAGGAGTTGCAAGTGGGGCAGAATGTATTAGTACTTCTCCCCAGTGCTACAAAGCAAATTCTTGACCTGCTGGCAGGGGTGTTTCAAGGTAATTAGAAGAGCTGGGCTTGTTAATTATGAAGTGCTTTGCCTGGGACACAAAAAGGAAAGGCAAATTTATTGTATCAATTTGCTGAAGCTGTGCCAGGAATCAGAGGACTTATTGGCAAATCCTTCACTGGAAGGGAAGGAGTTAAACTGGGAGCCAAGCAAAGACAGGGAAAAACAAAAGGGCACCAAGGAGGTCCTCTTAGGTTGTCAGCTGACCGAGAAAAAGACCAGTTGGGGCAACTATTGAAAGATTTCCAAGATGTGTTTAATCCAAACCCAGACTGTGACAAAGGTATAAGTGACAGCATCATCACCCCAGAGGAAAAGTAGAGAGGGAGAAATGGAGGGGGATCCCCTATCACCGCTACAACTTGATATGGACAGAAATAGATAAAATGCTGGCCCAGGGAGTGATCACTGAATCTCGTAGTCCCTGTCAGAGCCCTGTGGTAATTGTGCCTAAGTTGGACAGCTTGCTAAGCCGGACTTCTGGAAGTTAAATGCTGTATCCCAATTCAATGCTTTTCTGATGCAACAAATTAGTGAGCTACTAGAGAGGGTCCATCAGGTTACATTTATCTCAACCCTGGACTAAACCAAGGGCTATTGGCAGGTGCCATCAGAAAAGAGGATCAAGCAAAAACTGCTTTGGCACTCCATGAGGCCTATATGAGTTTAAGTGCATGCCACTGAAACTCATATAGACTGAGAATAAAAAGGAAAAAATAAAATCAGCTGTGGGCCGAGAAAAATACAGCGGTGCCTGCAGGACACATTGCCCAAATACATGGGCACGTAACCTGGCAAGGACCAGAAAAGGGTCTTGCTAGAGAGCACAGATTTGGCTAGGGAGAAACCGGTTAAGCGCTGAACGCCATCAGGGCTAGAAGAAGAAAAAACCCAGATGGGGTTCTTTTTTTTTTCTTTAAATACACTGAGGATGGGCCTCACAAGGCAGGGAGAGACTTTGGCTCAAGAAAGCAGTGGCAGATAAATGCCGCCTATAAATTGCAAGGTCCCAAAAGTTCGGCAAGACTTACCTGGGGCCAAAGTAAAAGTCCTAGCATATATTTCACACTTTTATAACAGCTGCATAAAAATAGGTTTAGGTAAAGGATTCCTCTTTATTTTTTCTTTTGACTTTTTGCAACCCTCTGTCGGGGGGCTATTCAGGCCCAGAGGTCCATTGTAACAAAAGAGATAGGCTCAAGCCTGATTGTAAGCCTATGAAGTAAAACAGAAAGAAAAGGGTTGCCCATTGAGATCCAAGGGCGTAATCAGTGCTGTAACATCTGGGTGGCACTTGGATGGGGTATAGGGGAGATTGGAGCCCCAGAAGAAGGCCCTATTTGGACACCCTAAAATATCATCTAAACATCAAGATGTGGCAGGCAAGAATCGGGTAACTCCATAGCGAGTATGAGGCAAGTATATGCGTGACCTACAGTCCAGTCTGGACAGGCAAAAGGCTGCCAAGCCCCGCAGCTCTACCCGGTACTGAGCTGACACTGAACAATAAAAATCCAAACACACATATTTAAATGAGATCTTTATTGAGGTTCTTTATAGTTAGGCTTGGCAGAATTTGATTTTTATTTTTTAATAATGTTGACAGCTAAAAAAAAAATCAATGCTTATTTTTAAGCATTTATTTCAATTTTTACTAATTTAAATTTTCAGGATTGCATGACATTGGGGGTATAAGGGCAGACAATTTAGTAAT
The DNA here is from genome assembly GCF_052110815.1 of Crocodylus siamensis. Lineage (NCBI taxonomy): Eukaryota > Metazoa > Chordata > Crocodylia > Crocodylidae > Crocodylus > Crocodylus siamensis. Next base: position 161,469,859 of record NC_143396.1, on the reverse strand, counting down.
GACAGTATACTGTTAAAAGCTGTATAAAAATCACATGTCAAAACATAAAGAGTAAATATCCATAAATCAATAAATCATGCCTGCTTTAAATACATCTGTTCATTCACCAGGAAAAAACTGGGCAGGTAGGGACCAGAAGAGGGCACTGATACTCCCAGACCTCTGGAAACATGGTAAGAAGCAGCAGCTGCTCCTGGCCACTGCCTTTACCTGGCCCTGCCTGGGCAGAACCCTGTTACCACAGGCTAAAGCCTCAAATACTCTTTCCCCTTTTTCTGTCTGTCTTTCTCCCTTTTTCCATGTCCAGTAACAAGGGTAAGGGTTCCCTGTTACAGTCCCCTTTTAATAAATTTTGTTTATTATTAATTGAACTATTTTCCCACCTGTCTGTGAGTGTGAAGTGAAATCACTGTTTATTAATGTTTTCTGATAAGAATTGAATTCTGCCAAGCCTACATATAGTCGTACAGGATGATTTTGATGAAGAGTAATAGGCATGGAGACCTTATAGCCAGCCTGCTATGCTTCTACCGTATTGTCTTTTGATCAAAATGAGACTGCTTATCCTTTATTCTCAGTGTAACTAAAAAGTAAGTATTCTGAACCACGTTATTTGATGCTTCACATATCTTCCTACACAATATTAAATGAGCTTGGATGCAAAGTCCATTCCATCTGACTGTGATTTCCATGGAGTTGTGTCTATTATAGTTAAGTATTTTGAAACTGTATCTAGCATATATTTCACACTTTTATAACAGGTGCATAAAAATAGGTTTAGGTAAAGGACATTAGCAAGACATGGAAAGGTTAATTAACTGTGGAGACAACACACATCTATTGTATTCTCCAGCTTGAGATGTTATTCATATAGCCAGACACAAAAGTTCAGGTGAAGAAAAAATGTGCTACACCTTATTTGATTGGGTGATGAAAACATTTCATTTATTTTTCCAAAAAGCATCAAATTAAAATACTTTAGAAATGTAGGAAATGGCAAAGAATAAAGCTATTCTTGTCTGCTCTAAATACAAAACAGCAACTCTGGACTGAGTCATGACTACTCTGAACCAGCAAAGGTTGTCAAACTGTAAGTGGCCAGTGGAGCTATCTTCAGAATAAGGATAATAAGGCTTTTCATCTGGGTAGAAAGGTTTTATATCTAGGCATAAGTAGTGTGGTACAAATGTCCAAAAAGAGGTTCCCAACAAGGCAAGTTTGAAGCACTAGTATTTACAGTTTTGAAGTGTATGTACCATTGCGCTCTACTATATGGAATCCTGGACTTGCTCAAATATGTTACTCTCTTAGCTAAAAGCATCTGTTTTTCACTGAAAGGATTGTTGGGCTGGGATTTTCAGTTGAAGCTCTGAGATGACTTCCTGGATTTGGGTATGACTTCACTGCAATTCTTACTCAAGTTCTGCCTCTTTACACACACAAAAAAAGCTCAGGCCAGCTAGCCCATAAACCAAATCTCTCCCTAGGGACAAGTCAGTGGAGCTGACCCAAACTGAGGTTTCAGTAAATGAGGTCACAGGGGAAAATGATAAACTAAACTGTAGCAAATCCCCAGGACCTGATGACATTCACCCTAGGATTCTGAAGGGACTCAGATCAGAAAACGCTAAAATCCTAACTGTAGTATGTACTATCACTAAAAACAGCGCTGGTAACAGAGGACTAGAAAGCTGCCAGTGTGAAACTTGTATTTTAAAAAAGCTCTAGAGGGCATGCAGGGAGCTGCAGGCCAGTGAGCCTAATTTCTGTTCCTAGAAAACTGGTAGAAACAGTAATAAAAAATGGAATGGTTCAGCACATGGATGAACATGACTTGCTGGGGAGGAATCAACATGGCTTTAGAAAAAGGAACTCATGCCTCACTGACCTACTAGAGTTCTCTGAGGATGTCAATAAGCAGGTGGATTCAGGCGCTGCAGTTGACATAGTATATTTGGACTGCCAAAAAGCCTTTGACAAGGTCCCTCATCAGAGGCTCTTAATTAAATTAGGTAGTCATGGGATTAAAGGGAATGTCCACTTATGGATTAAAAATTGGTTTAAAAATAGAAAGCCAAGAGTGAGTATAAATAGTTTTCATGATGGAAAGAAGTAAACAGCAGGGTCCCCCAGGGATCTATGTTGGGACCAGTGCTGTTTAACATATTTATAAATGACCTGGAAAAGGGGGAAGGGAGAGGGGGAGTGAGGAGGCCAAATTTGGTAATGACCAAACAGTATTCAAACTGATAAAGACCAAGGCAGATTGTGAGGAACTACATAAGGATCTGGCACAATTGAGCAAATGGGCAACTAAATGTCAGATAAAATCCAGCGTAGATAAGTGAGGCACCTGGGCAAAAATAACCCAAATATACCTACACTATGATGGGCTCTATACTGGAAAGAGATGGGAATCATTGTGGACAATTCACTGAAAACATAAGCTCAGTACCCAGCAGCCATCAAAAAAGGCAAAGTGCTATGGATTATTAAGAAGGGAATTATAAAAAAAAATGGAAAGTATCATTATGCCCCTTTAGACATCTGTGGTTCATTCACACCTTGAGTACTGTGCCTGGTTCTAGTCCCAACATCTCAAAAAGGATATAGAAGAACAAGAGAAGGTCCATAGAAAGGCAACAAGGATGATTAGAGGTGGCATGTAAGGACTTCTATATGAGGAGAGACTAAAGAGATTAAGTTTATTCAGATTAGAAAAGAGATGCTTGAGGGTTGGCATGATAAGGGTTTACAAAATACTAAATGGCAAAGAGAAAGGAAATACAGATTTCTTATTTACTGTTTCTTATGATATGAGAGCTAGGGGTCACATCATCTCCCAGACACCTGATCTGGATAAGGATGGGTGCAAGATGAGGAAGAAGATAACAAAAGAGACAGTCAGAGAACTTTTGTTGCATCTGAATGAATTCAAGTCAGCAGGGTTAGATGAGCTTCAGCCCAGGGTCCTGAAGGAACTGGCAAAGCAGATCTCAGATCCCTTGGCAATGATCTTCATGAAGTCATGGGAGATAGGCCAGGTACCACAGGCCTGTAAAAGGGCCAATGTAGTGCCCTTCTTTAAAAAAAGGCAAGAAGGAGGACCTGGAGAACTACAGGCCAGTTAGCTCCACCTTAAGTTACTGGATCATATCCTAAGGAGGGCCATTTGCAAACATCTGGAGGAGAAAAGGCTGATTGCAAGTTGCCAGCATGGATTTATGAAAAACAAACTGTTAGACAAACCTGATCTCTTTTGACAAAGTAATTACTTGGGTGGATAAAAGGAATATTGTGGATATAGTGCACCTGGACTTCAGAAGGGCTTTGACAGGGTCCTGCATGACCTTCTTGTAAACAAATTAGAGAACTGTGGGCTGGTTTATACTACTACAAGTGGATAGATAACTGGCTCAATATCTGCAAGGAAAGGGTAATTATTAACAGGTCCATGTCAGAATGGAAGAAGGTTTTGAGTGGAGTCCCACAGGAGTCTGTCCTCAGCCCTGTTTTTCTGTTAATGCTTTGGATGCTGGCACAGAAAACTTCTTGAGTAAGTCTGCAGATGACACAAAACTGGGAAGGACTGTGAACACGTTGGAGGACACAAGTGTAAGGACCTTGACAGATTAGAAAGCTGAGCTAGAGTAACAGGATGAAGTTCAATGAGGACAAATGCAAGGTGCTACACCTCAGGAAAAAAAAAATACAGGCTCCTCTGCCCGGGTCTTGCCACTTGTCTCAGCAGCAGAGATCTTGGTGTTCTCTGTTAAAAAAAATGCAAATTCTCTGGTAAGAAATCCAAATTCTCTCATTAAAATACCCAAAATCCATGTTCTTTTGTTCCACTATATATAGAGGGATCAGTTGGTCAAGGTGTTATTGATACTGTGATGGGTTAGCAGGTAATGATTTGGCCCAGGGGGATTTGAAAGGGTATAAGATGATTGGAGGACTTGGGATTCCCTTTCCTCACCAATCAGGCCCCAGAGACTGACCCTCCATGTCCCCTGATTGACCCCTCAGGTCACCTGGAGGGGGATAAAAGGGGAAGCGCAGCTGACTTGGTGGAGGCTGGTGAGGGGTAATGAGGAAGGAGTTTCAAAGAGCTGGCAAGAGATGGGCCAGCAGGGAGGGAGCAGTTGCCCCAGAAGAGCTGAAAGGAGCAGGACCCACATGCAGTGCAGCATGGCGGGCAGGAAGGAGAGGCTCCCTGCTGGGCTCCAGGATCCCCAGCAAGAGGCTGCAGCCAGCAGAAACCTGTGCAGTGACCTGAGAAGCTCCCAGCTCTGCTTCCAGGTTCTCCAGCAAGAGGCAGGGCTGCTTGATGTGAGGCAGGGGCTTCCAGAAGGTCAAAAGCCCCAGCAGCCTGGACCAGGTTCAGCAGTGGTGGCTGTGTGGAGTTTCTGCCTACCATGTGGGAGATCTGAGTTCAAGTTCTGGCTGGGGTGAGTGAAGTGACAGGGGTGGAATATTAGTGGAGGGGAAAATTGTTTTTCCCCGTCCAGGTACCTACACCCTATATCTTTTGTTATTTGGTGTTTTGTATTTTGTGCATTTTATATTTTGTCAATCAGTATTGTTTATTGTGGTGTTTGTGTTTTTATATTTTGTTAAAGCTGTCTTTGGTTCACTAGATGAATATGTCTATGAATGTGAATGCCTAACCTTTACTGAATCCCATCCCCTCAGGGTATTGTAGTGTCCCCTATACCCTCTGGTTTATATATGTTATGTTCCCACCATGGTTTCTGTCATTAAAAGGTGTATGTTTAAGTCCCCGTTGGTGACCTGGCTCTGCTTGATAGGAAAGGAGGGTCCCTACACCTCCTGCAGTGCTCATGCACCTGCTCTTATCTCTTCAATTGGAGATTGGGTACATCTTGGAGTACCACTCGGGTTACAATATATTTACAAGTTTAAAGCAGTTTGGAAGCATACTGGTGCCTCTATCATCATAATAAAATGGATTCTAAGTAACTGTACACTTTGGCATATACTTTTGTTTTTTTGTCAAAGAAAAATCAAAGCTGCCCCTACCCACTTTGCTTACCAGGATGTGTGATGCTGAGCAGCACTGATATGCCAGTGCCCTGCAACTGCCCATACCCCTCACTCTCGACCCACAGCCCCCTCCCCCTCCAGTCCTCTCACTCCTGACCCTCAGCCACTGCCTGCACTAGTAGCTACCTCCCAGCCACAGCTCTGTCCCAGGACCAGGGCATGAGTCCAGCTGCAGCTGTCCCACCTGCTGCTTTGTGGTTCTGAGCAGTGCCCATCCTTGCTGTTCTGCTCCCTGCCCCATGCTGTTCCTGGGAAGCCTTCAACTGGGGATCAGGGGCTGTGCTGAGCCCTTTTCTCCCAGGCCAGCTTCCCCCTGCACAGTCTGCTCTCAGCCTGGCTCTGAGGCTCTAAGCCTGGCTCTGGAGGCCTCTCCTACCTGAAGCATTCCCCCACCCCCAACTCCCATCACTCTACCACCCACACCCCTGCTGTTACCTCCACCCATAGGTGGCAGAAGGCTGGGGCTAATGAGGCTTATCCCCCACCCCCAAACGCAGGCAGCTTGGTCGCAGGCTTTGGGCAGCTGCAGTGAGAGGCAGGGGGGAGTTTGCACACAGATGAGCAGCTGGAGCCTGCAGGTGGCCAGGAACTCAGCCTGGCCTGGGCCATCCTGCGCCCAGCAGGTAAATGTGTGGATGGTGAGGGGTGCAGGAGAGGGGAGGGGAGGGGCATGGGAGGGGGCAGATCAAGGCCTCCATGGGGGGTGGGGAGAGTGAATACGGCCCTGGGGTAGGTCATGGAATGCCTCGAGCCCAGGAGGCTTGTCCAGAGGTGCAGCCTGAGGGGTTCCCACCTCTGCATGCACTCCCAGGGCAGCACATGGGACATGTCCCCCCAATCTGTACATAGGGCAGAAGTGGCTGCAGCTGCACACTCAGCTCTGCCCCCACTACTGGTGACCCCATGTGCCTCTCACTGCTGGGCAGGTGGCGTAGCCAGTGCTCTGGATGCACTGGCAGCAGGGGCAGAGCCCAGCGTGCAGAGGCAGCTACCGCTGCTCCATGTGCAGATTGGAGGCACATGCCCCCTGTGCCTGCCCTGGGGGTGTGCACAGTGGCGGAGCTCCCTATGCTCCTGGATGAGCTGCTTCAGCACAGAGCACCCTACAACACACCCTGGACCCGGGGCTCCATTCACACCAGCCCTAGCCCCTGTCTCTGTCCCACTCCCTCCCTCACCACAGGGGCCTTGATCTACCCTCACAACCATTCCCCACAAGAGACTTACCTGCAGGAAGGGGACTTACCAGCCCCCACAATCATATTTTCTTTCTGTGCCTATGCCTCCCCCCAGTCCATCATCCCCCACCATGGTTCCTGGGACCAGGAGCCCCCTCCAGGCTGGGACTGCATGTCCCAGCACTGGTGTGGGCACGGGGCAGGGCTACAGTGTGGCAGTTACCCCTGCAGCCACAGCTCCCACCAGCAGGTCCTGCCTATCCCATGTGGCCAGCTGGGAATGCGGGCTGTGAGATTTGTGGGGGGAATGTGAGGTGTGGGGTTTGTGGGGGTATGGGACTTGTGTGGGGGTTTGTGGCTGGGTATGTGGGTGAGGGTTTTTTTGGGGTGTGTGGAAGCACCGGGCCACTCTGGCTGTCACCCAGGGTACTGGCACTGCTTGCAGGGATCGCACATTGGGCCAAGCTAGGTCCTGCTTCTAAGTGCCCCACATGCCGTTAGGCTGGGGTGATTCCATGGAGGCAGGACCCGGCCCAATGTGCGGCCCCTGCGAGTGATGCCAGGACCCCAGGTGAAAGTCAGAGAGGTTGTCTTGCTTACAGGCGCATGGCCCTGGGCTGGGCCAGGCTGGGCAGGGTCCACACAATGTGTTACAGGTGGTGCCAGGTGCCAAGTGGCTGGGGCTCCTCTGTGCTGCACTGCACTGCATTGTGGGGGAGCTCTGCCCTGTGTCCGCTGCTACTCCAGGAGGGCTATAGACCATGTGGTGGTGGGCAGGGGACACACTCCTCCTGAGCAGCCACCACCCACACACAGTCCCCTGAACTGTCACATCCCTCTACCTCCCGCCTGCAAGAGGCATGTGTGTGCTGTCCTCCCCCACCCCGTTTCTACTTACCTGGGACACAGCCTGGGTCCAGATTATGCTGCAGCCTGCACTGCTCATTTGCCCCACATGCTGAGGCAGATTGCTTGAGCACTGGGGCAAGGGGCAGCCATAGAGATGCTTTGGCTCCCACCAGAGCATCTCTTTGGAGAAGCCCACCTCTGATTGCTTCAGGGCACACTACAGGAATGTGCCTTGCCCTGCTTTTTTTCTGTGGGTTATTTTTTATATAGAGCCTGCGCTGCAAATATGCAATGCGGAGAAGATTTTTTTCCTCCCAGCGGGCCTCTTCAAGTGTCTCACATTGCTTTGAGATGCTGCAAGAGGCATGTGTGTGCTCATTTGGACATGTCCACAGAGGCTGGAGGATTTGGATTATATGGGAGAGAATAGGGTTTGGGATTTCTGCAGTAAAATTTTGAATTGCCTTTGGGTGAACTGCCAAGTTAATTCTCTGGGAAGCTTTTAACTCCCTTTTGAGGGCAGCAATCTATTGATTGCATTTAGTGTGATCAGCCCCCCTGCCACCATACCTGATAGCTCTGCTCTGCCATATGCCTAATTTTCTCTTCTGCTTCCTCTGCTTTAGACTTTCAGTGATCTATCTTAGCTTTTAGCCCTTCAACCTTTCCCTCTACTTCCTTTCATTTTTTCCCTTTCCTCTTTGGCAGTGTTAATGTGGCTGAGATATTAGGCAGTATGTATTTGGGTGATAGTTTTCCAATTTTCTGCTTCCTTTCCAGAAGCTACAATTTCAGATTCTTTGTTTTCAATTTTGGTTTGTAATCAAATAAGTTCCTGATGTAGGGCACTACACACTTGGAACATCCCTCATATCAGTGCTCTTTCCTTGTTTGTTTGTTTTTTGCCAACCTTGGGCTTAGCTGTCGTGGGTAGTAGCTCCCATTATGAACATAGATTTTCTCATGCCGTGGGGGTAGTGAACCACTGATTTCCCAAGGACCTTTATTTAATTTTTGTTTCTGCATGAATTACTTAAGTACAGTCCCCATGACTGAGTCAACTGGTGCCATGGTAAAGCAGTCTTTATCAGCTTCCTTAGTAACTTTTTAGTTAGACCTACTCTCTTGCCACCATGGTGCTTGGATAGGGCCCCTGAGTATTGGTTGTAACCCTCTGACTCAGATTTAAATACCTGGACTGTATTTGGGGTGGGGAGTGACCCCACATTTCCTTACCCAAATACTAGCTCCCAACAACCAAAAACAGCCTCACACAATCTGTGTTCCTTTTCCAAAAACTAGCTTGCAATAACAATGAGCGCACACACAAAAGGCTGGATTATGACAGGGTGGGGCCCTAAACTACAGGTTCCCAACCTTTCTATGCTGCAGCCGGGCAAACTATGGACCAATAGCAGCCGCGGTCCGGCAAACTGTGGACCACCGTGTAGAGCCCTGCGGCTGGAATTTCCAGCTGGAACACAGGTAAAGATACCTCCACCCCCTGGGTGGGGGGAGCAGGGTGGGCCCAAACCTCAAGCGCGGCTGCTGCAGGCCCTGCGAAAGGAGTCACAGCTTCTCTGCCCAGCTCTGCAGGGCCACAGTTTGCTGGCCTACAGTTGCTTCTGGTCCAGCAGCTGACCTTTCAAGGCCCCTCATAATATGAGGCCCTAAGCTGCAGCTTTCTTAGTTTATGCCTAAATCTGGCAGTGCAAACATAGAAAACATCACAATCTCAATTGTTTATGCTGTCAATCCACATTAGTGGTGAGCTCAAAGGGAATAACTAAATACTCAAAGTGCCTGTAATGAGTCTAGAAGGCAGTTTTCTATTCATCACCAGCCCTGATTTGCATGAGACTACATGCTCCTCAGAGGACAAGCTTGGTGAATATGTAGGCAGCTTTTAGTCTGTTGAGCAGCTCTTGGATGAGGGGTAAAGGGTACTGATTGTGGGTGGTGACTACACAAACAGGGGCTCCCATTCTGTTTTTTGATGAATAGGATGGAGGCCCCAGTGGGTGAGATGGATTTATTTATGAATTTCTGTACTGGTTTTTTTTTTGCTGCAGGTGTTGCTGGAAGGTAGCAAGATCTGACTCAGACATGGTGTAGATGTGCCCCAGGATGTCTTTACCTCAGGCTGCAGATCAATGAGGATGTCATAATCCCAGTGTAAGGGGATACGTTCTCTATGTTTTTTTCTCTCAAATACATTAGTATAATCCTGGTATTTCTGGGGCAGCAGTGGTTAGAACCCCTGTTTGAATCATAGGACATACAACCATCCTAGGTTGCCAGCAATGCTGCCAGCAATAGCTGGAATCACACTTCCCTGGTTTTCCACCTGATCAGTTGGGTGTGACAGGTGAACCAACAGATCCCCAGAATCAAGGGGTAATTTAGAGGATAATTTCCCCAAAATGTAGCATGTTACAGTGCCCATAGATGTTCACCTCCTGGGTAGTCGTCTCCAATTCCATAGGACTGGGCACAAGGGGTGAGCCGTCTATGGTCTTGATAGTCTCTGACTTCAACTTCTGCTATAATGGAATTTGTAGAGTGACGGCCACAGTCTCGTCATTGAAACTGCCCACTGCCCCAGAGTCCAGTAGGGCATGTGGTTAGGACTGGATTTGACCCAAGACCTGGAAGTGGACATACAGCTGCAGCTGGAGGTTCCAGGGGTCAGGTTTGCTGTATGTTTCCAAATATGGGGAGGGTGAAGGGAGTCTGTGGTAGCCTTAAGCCAGACTCCCTCTCTAGGCCTAGGGTGGCTTGTTTCTCTTCTCCCTTTGCTTGGGGGCAGTAGGTTCAACTGTGTCCTGAGGCCCCACTACAGAGACACAGGTAACATTGGCAGCATTGCTGTTGTTCATCCAGGGTAAAGCAGCAGTGCTCCCCACTGATTTCCATGGGTTTGGGAATAGCAGCAGTGGGATGAGGAACTGGAAAGGGTAGTGAATATGTTTTCTCTTCCTTCCATTCCTGGAGATGATGGTTAGTTCAGACTGACAGGCCTATGGAGGCTTTGAACCCTGAGAATCATTCCTCTCATATCAGTTTATCTTTTCCCTCTTTGCACAGTGCCCACTGGAATTGGTACAGCTGGGCTGCCTCATTCCAGTCGGTATCTGCTACATAGCAGCAGAAAAGGGATGCGTAGGCGGCATTAGTATCTTGCTCCTGAAGAATGTTCCTTAGTGCAGCTTTCTCTGTCTGGGCCCCACGGGAGTCATCTAATACAGCAGAGAATTCTCAAAGAAACACCTCTCAGCCCTGGAGGACAGGGTTGTCCTGCTCCATTAAGTATGGGGGCCCAGTTCAGGGTGCCCACTGTCAGCAGACTTATGACAAGGCTCAATTCCATCTGATCCTTGGAGCAGGTTTCAGAAGCGTGCATTGCCCCACTTTTTTTCCATGGTTTTTTTTTTATATAGAGCCTGCATTGCAAATATGCAGCACAGGGAACATTTTTTTCCCCTCAGGGGGCTTCTTCCTGTGTCTCAAACTGCATTGAGATGCTGCAAGAGGCATCCTTCACAGAGGCTGAAGGATTTGGACTATATGGGAGAAAATAGGGTTCTGAGATCTTTGCAGTAAAATTTTGAATTGCCTTGGGGTGAACTACCAAGCTAATTCCCTGGGAAGCTTTTAACTCCTCTTTGAGGGCAGCAATCTATTGATTGCATTTAGTGTGATTAGCCCCCCAACTGCCATACCTGATAGCTTTGCTCTACCATCTGCCCAATTTTCCTGGGAACAAAAGGGGGCATTGGACAAGAAACCCTGTGAAGTGTCGCCAGTCTCCAGTGCATCTTTTGAGATCAGGCATGGGACTCAGTGGGATGGGCCTGGAGTGCAGCAATTTTGCCCAAAAGCCAGCTTGCTTCCTCACACCAGTACTGATTCTTCTGGTGGTAGACCACTGGGGACTGCAGGGAATGGCTCTCGGTCAGCAGCTCTTGCTCCTGGGCTTCCAGGACTTGCTGGGCAGAGGCAAGCTAGTTCAGCCAGTCCTGTCTGACCTGCAGGTCTCCCCAAATTGTGGCATACAAGGTCAGTAAGTCTGAGGGCAATAGCAGGGGATTGGGCTCCATGCTGGACCCTCTTGATTGAATGGGTAGTCCATACAAACTGTCATGCCAGGAAGATTGTCATGCCAGGCGGTCAGGTTTGGGGCCACCCAAGGAATCAAGGTGCTGACCAGGTCTAGGAGCAAGCTGAGTCAGGAAGCCAGGAGATCAAGCAGAGAATGAAATCAGAGAGCAAGCCAGGTCAAGAAGCTGGGAGACTGATTGGGGAGTTGAATCAGAAAACAAGCTGTAAGGAACAGCAAACAGCCTTGGAACAGGTTGAACCTTGTTGCCCAGATAGTTAAACCCCTGCACAGGAACAAGAAGTGTTGGGAGTGGAAGGTCAGCTGAACCTGACTCACCACTCCAGTAATAAGGAGTGGGTGGAGGGTTACACCTTAGTGAAGGTCTCAGGCTAGCTTTGACCTACCTGAGTAGATAGCTGTGGGGTGGCAACATCTAGCTGGGTGGCTGTGTTAGCCAAGTTGATATCCCAGATTCAAGGCTGCAGCCTGACAGAGGCTTGTGCTATGGAAGTTGGCTGCCCACCCATTTCTGCTTGAGAAGAGGGGGACTCGACATTTTGGCTCAGCCAACAGCACCTATGGTACCCCGCACCTAGGGGGCAAACAGAGTTCCCACAATGTTCTGCTGCAACTGCCTGGTTTCCACTCCCTCCCTGGGAAAATACCTTATTTACCAGTGTTTTCAAGGATAGATGTTTTTTCTTCATTCTGCCTTTCAAAAACAAGGTGTTATCTTATACTGAGGGGAGAGGGAGAGCAGGTTATATGCAAGAAATGTGGTACTTTGTGTCTCCAAGTAATAGGTCCTGGTATCAGTATGTCCATGAACAGCATTCCCCATGATGTCCATGCAAGTTATGACTGCACAGCAAATACAGATTCTTAGTTAACATGTTGGGACGTAAGGCCTGACAATGCCAAAACATTCCTTCTCCTCTCATCCTAACATGAAATGTTATTGATAGTCACATCAACTGATCTCCTGTTTTGTTTTGTTTTTTTCTGGGGGTTTTTTTGTGGAAATGCTGCAGACAAAATAAGAACAGAATAGCCTCTTCACTTCTAAGTTCCATCACTACAGTTGCTATAAACTAAGTACTTTACTATACTAATATTCACCCAATGACAAAATGATAGTCTTTTACCCTAAGTCATAAAACAGTTTGTACAAACACACATTGTGCTCTGAATGAGTTAGTCTATAAGGCGCCATGTTGCCCTGAACAGTGACAGGAAAAATGCAGCAATTCCTTTCAGATTCCTTTTCATTAAATCACAACAAATTAGATCTTGATCAGGAGTTCTGACATATCGCTAACCGAGACTGAATGCATCTGCATTTCAATCCAAGGTGTGACTGCAGTGTGTGTAGCAATCTAGCAAGCTCAGGAACCAATGGCAGAGAAGCTGTGGGGACAACAGCAAACAGGGTCCCTGTTTGACTTGTACAGACAATGCTACTGCAGCTTCACTGTGATCCAATGCCTTGGCTAGATAGATGGAAATGTACATCTACATGCACTGCTATCACAGTTCCCAACTGCAGTATAGACATATCCGTGCTAGAATATTATCTGAATCTTCTGTCAAGGGGTGCCCTCTATGGAATGATGTGCACCATGCCTCTACATAATGCAGCCCATGTCAACTCCAGAGGCCTCCCTTGAAATACTCAAAATAAACTTCTTCCTGTAATACTTTTCATTTTCTGAATGAATAAACTCTGGTGCAGTTCACATCAGAGTTCATTGTGCCCAGCCACTGCATTTACACTGCACTGCATTTCCAGGGCTACACCATGTTGAGGCAAGATGGAACAGCCCTGGCTGGCAGGTGGCCCTGGGGGGGTCGCTTGCCAGCCTGGGGGTGCTCTGACCAGGCTTAGTGTTATAGAGGAACTGGCTGGGGCACAAGGGGCATCTATACATATGCCTGGGGGTGGGGGGGAAGGGAGGGGATGGGGGTCTTAAATTAGAACAGCTCTAAGATCTATTCTAATTAAAGTGCCCATAGCATCTCATGTATCATCATTCCCATGCTTCAAAATGGTGGCGGGAATGCTTTATCTAAAGCTCATTCAAGTACTACTCCACAGCAGCACATGCATAAACACTGGAAGGCCTTGTTGGGGACAAAGTTGCTTAGGTTTGTGGGCTGCCTGCCAGCTAGCCCTACACTGAAGCACCCTCATGCCCTAGCCGGCCCCTCTGGAGCACACTGAGCTGGGAGGCAGGCTGACCCCTAGGGCCCTCTGCCAGCTGGGTCCACTCTGCCCGAGCTCAACATGCTGTGATCTGCAGTGCATGCGCAGACAGGCACCCAGCAGCTGTAAGCTTCAGGGCTTATTGCTGCACATTGACAGGCAGGTGTAGATGCACTCAGTGATTACCAGTGGAGTAAATTCAGGCCAATGCCATACTCCTGAAAAAAACCTGCACACTTAGTACTCTTCAGTTTAGCTGCAGAACTTTAAACGGTTACTGTAAAATTAATTATGTACTATATACAGTACCATATCCAGCTGCTCCCTGAAATTAATTATATTCTAACCATTTGTGTCCTCATCTCTACTTCAGATGTCAGCTGCTCCTCTGAGATGCGCAGTTTAGTTGTTGTGCCAAATGCCATCCTTGGTAGAAATGAGCAAGGCACTGAACCAAAGCTTTTAAAACAAGTGTGTTACTAAAACTTATTAATCATTACACTGAAAAATTGACCAGTATGCACTCTGCGACTGACATAATTGAATCCATTGGTTGTAACCTTCAAGTGCACCTTCTCTTTTACCATAACATGACTCAAAGCATAATATGCAGATCATAAAAAATTCTTTTGTTAGAGAAGATCATGGTCTTTATAGAGTAGACAATAACACTTGTGTGATTCTTATTAGAATCCTAGCCTCCTCTTATCATCTCTGCTTCCAGCCAGCACAATTGTCCAGCTCTATGGTTTGATCTGATTTGTTTTATCTTTTGTTGGATTCTAGCATTTTTCCATTTAATCATTGTTTAATGTGAGGCTCCTAGAATAAGATGGTCATGAATAAGAGGGGTCTGAAGAGCAGCTTGAGAGAGGAGCTGTAAGAACAAAGGACCCATTTTTTAAAATACGGGCAAAGCCCCCACTCCTAAAGCGTTTGCAGCCAGAAACAAAGGCAAAGCAGTGCTCGAGAACAGTCGGCTGGGTATACAAACTGACCCAGCACCTGTGAGAAGTTATATGGCAGCCCTTCCCTAGCTAAAGGGCACAGCACCAGGAGCCTATGTGAGGAAGGGGCCAACATACAATCTGGGAGGCAGCAATTTTCCATCCACTTTGGAAAAACTGTCCTAGGATGGGGTGCTTTGAGGTAGCGTCTTCCAAGGGCGCCAGGCTCAGAAATGCTCCTAACCCAAGGGCTGATGGTCAGGGAATTGAAAACACTGGGGTGCAGGACACCTGCCACGGTGCCCAGAGAAGGGATCTACACTTAGAGAGGGGAAGACACAGGTGGACGGAGAGGGGATCTAACCCAGCATCCCTTCAGCAAGGCCGGCCCGGACACCCGTTCAGCAACACGCCCTGGGCCCTCGCACAGCCTGCGGGCGCTGAATAAGCAAGGAGGGGAGGCGGGGGGGCTGGCTGCCCCTCCGGGGGAGACCTGCCCGGCGCTCAGCGCCTGCCCCCAAGCACGGGGAAGGACTTGAAGCCACCCCCAGTCCGCCCTCGCCGGCAAGGCTCAAATGCCTGCAGCGGGAGGCGATGCCCCTGTGCCCGGCGCGGCAGCCGCAGCGGCGGGGGCGGGGGCGGAGGCGGGTCGCGGCGTCCCAGGGGAGGCGGGGTGGGCCGGGCCGGGCCGGGCCGAGCCGAGCCGAGCCGCGGGCGCCTGCAAACTTTGCGCGGAGATGGAGCTGGGAGCAGCCGGCGCGGGGCGGCTCCTGCCTGCAGCGGCGGCCGTGGGGCAGGTAGGCGTCGCGGCGGCCCCGTCCCGCCTCCCCCGAGCCCGGGACCCGAGCGAGGATGTTCCTCCTCCCGGAGCCGCCGCGCCTCTCCCGGCGCTCGCCTCAGCGGGGCGGCCGCTGCCTTCCCGCGCCCCGGCGCCCCTCTCCCGCTCCTGAGGGCCCCCGTGTTTGGACCCAAGTCTCTCGTAAAGACGCCCCTGCCCGCTGTGCAGCCCAGCCCGAGCGCTCTTCAGGGGCCGCGGCCACACCAGTGTCGCTGCGTGTCAGCCCTCGTCGGAGTTTGGAGCAGTCGCGTTCAGGCCGGCAGGGGCTGGGAGGAGTGAAAGGTAAAAATCCCCCCGCTCCAGGCTTCCTCCCTACCCCCCAGGTCTTCCCCCTGCTCCCACCTGCTCGTAGCTGCCTGCCTGGCTCCTGCCGCCCCTGCCAGGCTGCTGCTTTGCTCTTGGCTGCAGTGGTGACCTGGCAGGCAGGTTAACTCTTCCCTGCCTGCTCCCCTGGGGGACAGTGTGGGCAGCCACAAGTAAGCAGAGGGGCAATAAGTTGGAATCAGGGGTGCTGGGGAGGGCAGAACTGGGCCAGGTTGGGAGGGGCAGGGTGGATGGGGTGTTTGCACTAAGGTGCCTGGAGTGGCAAGTGTTATCTTACAGGAGCTGGGTATGCGTCAGAGAGAATCCTGCCCTGGAGTGGCAGAACTGCGAGCTGCCCAAGGAGTGCTTAAAACCGGTTTCAGGTGTTAATGCGCAAACAGTCCACCAGTGCAAGAGCTTCAGGAGCTGCCCAAAATGACCATGTAACAAGGTCCTTACCCTGGCATAAGTGCTGCCAGGTTCCCGAGCATTGTACCAATTTGCCTCGGCAGGTTTCTAACCAGTATGGTGTAATCATTGAAAAACTTGGGGGAGATTGGCCCTGGTAATGCTGTGAAAGTGAAGCACAAACAGCTGCTGAAATATGAAGATGCTGCAGGTTGTGTTTCCACTGAAAATGGTAATCCAAACGAGCTGTCAGTTTCATTCAATTTACAGAGGTCTAGCTTATTATCACTTTAAAACAGGGCTGGCAAAATGAATGGATTTGCCTCTCTAAATGATGGTAGCTGTTGAGGCCAGCCATGTAGCCTGGTGTTTGGCTTCACATTCATGACCTATAAATTGTTATAGGTTTGAGAGAGTCATCCCCTAACTTAAAAGATGCTTTACGGGACAGTTTCTCAACTGCTGCAAACTGCACACCTCCCTGGACTTGTGTCATCTGAGAATTTGGCCGGCATAAATGCAGTCACTCTGGGGTATCTATTTTATTTTCCACAGATGCTGTTGAACAACCCTATGTGTGAAAAGTCGATTTTAATTTTAGTATTGCACTAAATGCAAAGAGTCTGATTTTTCTCTGTTTTACTATTGTTGCTACTCCATCGATATTGATTCCTAAATTAGTATGGTGTAAGTGAAAGAGGTCAGGTTGCATATTAGTGCTACAGGAGTCTGAAAACAGTCTGAACACATTTATTAAAACTTTGTGCTTCTGTGCCTTATAAAAATGCAGTAGTAGTTAATGAGTAATATACCAGGCTATACATAATCTTTACAATGTCTCTCTAGGGGATGATTTGAGCAGTCAAGTTATCTTTCAAATGGTGAAGAAATGTTTTCCACTTCTTATTTTTCCTTCTATTTGTATGTCCATGGTAACAAGTAGCATGCAAAATGCGTACAAAACTTAAAACTTCTTTTGCTAACTGGCCCCATTTGTAAAAAAAAAAAAAAAAAAAAGACATGCTGGCTTTTCATTTGGTCTTTTAGAAGTAACATTCTCAATATATTCCAAACCATTGCATTGCATAAAATTACCAATAGAGCTGGTTAGGAATTTTTTTCAGTTCAACTTCTTTACTGGGAAATGCCATCTTATTAAAACTAACTAAATCTTTCTGGGCCTTGTTACATACTAGTTTTGTCATTCCTGGAGCTCTTAACACTTGGATTGTCTGTCCATTGACATCTGAAGCTGATTTTAAGCACTCATTAGGCTGCTCAAAGTTGCATCACTCCAGGGCAGGATTATGTCTGATCTATGTTACTCAGCTTGTGTTATGATGAGGTGCAGCCCAGGGTGGGTAAAATGGTGGATTTGGCCAGCAGCCGGACTTCATTTTTTAGCAGTCCCTGCCCGTGTGGCTGGGGCTGGTTACCATGAAGACCCCAGCAGCAGCTGCGCTGTGATAGCGAGAGGTTGGGGTTGCCACGGAGACCAGACCCAGCAGTGTGCAGGGTACACAGGAGGGTGCAGAGCTGTTCCAGGGCTGGGCTGGGATCTTGCAGTGGTGATGGCATGGTTCGGAACTGGGGCAGAGCCGCAATCCACTGTCAGCATGCCCCTGCTGGGAGGGTTTAGGGGGGGTTATAGCCACCCCAAAATTCCCCATAGCCACTCTTCCCGGGAGCGCCGCCACTGCTGCCCGCCCTCCATAGGTGGTGGTAGCTGAGCCTGCTTTGCTCATGCCTGCAGCATAGCCCCCCCCCCCACCACCAGAAAGAGGCTGGCGCTGGTGCTGGTCTATGTGGAAACCCTGGCCCTGTGCTATCACAGCAGGGCTGCTAATGCCACCACCACTGCTGCTGCTCTTTGGGTGAGGTCAGCCTGAGAAGAGCAGCATCCTGGCAGCTTTAGCAGTGGTCAGGTAGGCAGGTTAATGTTTTCCTGCCTGCTCCTCCAGGGAAGACACGGGCAGCCCCAAGTAAGGGGGCGGGGGCGGAGTTCCCAGAAACAGGGTAAATCTGGAAGGGTGCAGGGGAGAACTGGGAGACAGGAGGCAGGGGAGAAGCCTGGAATAAGCAGGCAGGTGGGATTCTTACCTTTCAGTCCTCGAGGTCCCTGCTGACCTGCATGTGTGACCTTCCAAACTTGAGCTAGCACTAACATCAATCCACATTTGAGCAGCTCACTGTAATATGTAACAAGGCCCTCAGTGTCAGTGTAAGACTTGCTGCAAAGGGTTCTTAGCTGTCATGTGGACTTTTTGATAAATACCAAAGAAAAAGAGACTGTCACTTGCTCCCAAATGGTCAGCCACCAAAAGCTTAGAGGACTTGCATGGGATACTGAGGTACCAGCCCTTGGGGCATATCATACAGAATAGGGACTTGAAACTGGGTAGGGGAGGATCTCTTATGTTCGTTCTGCTTTTTTTATGACAATCTTAGAAAAGTCTTGGGTTATCTAAAAAGAAATTTTGCATGCAGGAAGCCAGGGCGTGAATTTAATGTATCTGGCTACTTCACACTACCTTCTCCTATGGACACCTTTAAAACGCACTGAGATTGAATTCTGCAGGCACAGGAGTGCATTTAGTAGCAATTCTTCAGAGTACACTCAGGAGATATTAGTGCAGAGTAGCTAGCCCTCTATAAATTGACATCATCATTTTCTGAACACTTACTTCTGAGTGTAGACAGTACAGTCTCATCCTGCTGTGGAATAGGAAAACTTTTGAGAGCTGGAAAAAAAAAAAACATTTCCTGTCCCACTCCAGTTACCAGACAAATCAGCTAGGGACTTTGGACTGGATTCACACTGGTTTTATACTGGTGTGATTCTATTTACATCACTGGAGTTCCTGATATTGGAATGACTGTGGGAAAGGACCTTCCAGTCATTTATGAGTAAAGTCTGAACTCTGTGCATGTTATTCTAACAGCAGATCTTCTCTATGACGCCTTGACAGATAGCACGTTCAAGTTCACAACAGAATGCACTAGGAAGTGCCTGCTTACATATTCTGATTGACTTCTGGTATCCCCTTTGAGCCTGACCTCGTTCCCATCATAAGATCTTACATAGATTTTGAGCTTGGTGAGTCAGGGGTTGCCTTCTTTATTATGCTGGTGTACAATGCCTACTAGAGTAGGGCCAGAACCAGTGGGGCTGTTTGTTTGCTGCTATTGCAGTACCTATAGTGCTGCTACCACTGCTTCAGTTCCAGAGCAAAACTCCCTATATCTCTTTTTCATCACCTTCCAAAGTGATATGTGGCTAGGTGAGTTGATCCTGGAAGAGGCTATAGATGCACGTTTTAATAGTGCACAATGCATGGGGCAGGTAGTCCGCTGCATCTGACTCAGTAGGCATGTCTATACATGTATTTTAATGTGCAGTAGACTATTTTATTGCATATTAAACCATCACATGAAAAAGCGACATTATGCTAATGTGTGTTAAAATAGTCTACTGCACATTAAGCATCCCAAAAAACTATGATGTACCTTGCATCAAATGTACTAAATTTAATGCGCATTAGCAAAGACCCATTAATGCATGTGTAGATGCTTCCAGTAAGTGGGAAAATGCAGTGCTGTTTTAGCTGGATTATGTCTAGGGAAACAGGTCAATACCTTAATGTTGAACATTGTTTTCAAAGATCTACTGAAACTTGGTATAGCAGGGCACTAAGATGTGCCTTCTACTTAAGGCTGAAGAAGCCTGGCCAGGACTAAGCAGAGCTCCCCAGCTCCAGGTTGCCAGGGTAGTAGCCTAAGGAAGTAATTGGCCACACCTGCTGATGTTATCTGACCGGCAGGAGGCAGGGTTCTGGGATATATAAGACCAGGCTGTAGCTAGCAGACTCTCTCTCTCTCTCTCTCTCTCTCTCTCTTTCTCTTTCTCTTTCTCTCTCTCTCTCGCATCTGACAGGGAAGGAACTTCTGCCTGCTGAAGCTACATGAGACCTGGTGCTGCCTGCCTAACTCTGCCACTACTGCCTGCTCTGCTATCTAGATGCTACATGACTACAGGGAGTCTCTCAGGTACCTAGAATAGGGGGACATTACTCTGAGTGGAAGTTTGTTCCCTTAACGGGGCATGGCACTGTTGTTATTGTTAGTATTTAAGTTATAGCTTAGGGGCTTGTGTTTGTTCTCATGTTTACCCTGAAGGATTGGGATGAAGCTGGAAGGGGACATTTGGAGGCCTGATTAGTGCCTGGGGAAAGAGGGCGTATGACTTGGTAGAGCCCAGTGTCGGGCACAGTGAGCCCAGAGCATTGGAGAGGTGCAGCTATGGGGGTGCAAAACCAGTCGCCCGGGAGAAAGGCACAGTCAGGCATCTGAGAGAGAAGCACAGAAAGTCAGTCACTAGAGAACTTGGTGCTTGCACATTGCAGTGACAGGAGCCAGAGGGTTCAATGCCAGGGGCATATAGAGTCGACGATCATAGTAACACCTGCAAGGCATGGAACATGTAGGGGTGGTCGGAGCACATATACACCGCCCTGTATAGCTGGGTGCACAAAGGGCAGCCTCCCACCTAATCAACAACTTAATTATTTACTAACAAGGCCCCCCTCAGGCACCAGGGGAGGCGCACCTAGCCCAAGGGTTAGTGAGGAACTAGTTAGGGAACTTCTGGAGGGACTGGATGTATTCAAGTCAGCTGGTCCACACAATCTCCACCCTAGAGTACTACAGGAATTGGCTGAGGTCATTGCAGGATCCCTGGCATGGCTTTATGAGCACTCATGGTGCTCTAGTGTGGTGCCAGAGGACTGGAAGAGGGCCAACGTGGTTCCCGTCTTCAAAAAGGGGAAGAAGGAGGACCCGGGAAACTACAGGTTGGTTAGTCTTACTTCGATCCTAGGCAAGCTGTTTGAGAAAATTATTCTGGCACATGTCCACAAGGGGCCAGCAGGGGAGGTCATGCTTAGGGGCAACCAAGACGGGTTCATTAGTGGCAGGTCCTGTCAGACCAACCTGGTGGCCTTCTATGATCAGATCACCAAATCATTAGATGCAGGGGTAGCAGTGGACATAGTCTTCCTGGACTTTCGGAAGGCCTTTGACGCTGTCTCACCCTGTTCTCATTAAGAAACTGGGGGACTGTGGTGTCGACACCCACACAGTCAGTTGGGTCGCCAACTGGCTGGAGGGCTGCACCCAAAGAGTGGTGGTGGATGGGTCATTTTTTGACTTGGAGGGATGTGGGCAGTGGGGTTCCTCAGGGCTCGGTCCTCGGGCCCGCACTGTTCAATATCTTCATCAGTGACTTGAATGAGGGGGTAAAAAGCACCCTGTTCAAATTTGCTGATGACACTAAGATGTGGGGGGATGTGGGCATGCTAGAAGGGAGGAATAGGCTCCAATCGGACCTAGACAGGCTACAGGGGTGGGCGGATGAGAATAGGATGGGATTCAACACTGACAAGTGCAAAGTGATGCACCTGGGGAGGAACAACCAGCACCATACCTATAGGCTGGGGAACTCCATTCTTGTCAGTACAGAGGCGGAAAAGGATTTTGGACTTACCATTGACTCCAAGATGAATGTGGGCTGGCAGTGTGGGCATGCAGTCAGGAAGGCCAACCGCACCTTGTCATGCATCCACAGATGCATCTCGAGCCCGTCCAAGGAGGTGATCCTCCCCCTCTCTGTGGCACTGGTCAGGCTGCAGCTGGAGTATTGTGTCCAGTTCTGGGTGCCGCACTTCAAGAGGGATGTGGACAACATGGAGAGGGTCCAGAGGAGGGCCACTCACATGATCGGGGGCAGCAGGGCAGGCCCTATGAGGAGAGGCTACGGGACCTGAACCTGTTCAGCCCCCACAAGAGAAGGCTGAGGGGAGATCTAGTGGCCTGTTACAAACTAGTCAGAGGGGACTAGCAGGCATTCGGGGAGTCCCTGTTCCCCTGAGCACTGCCAGGAGTGACCAGGAATAATGGTCACAAGCTGGTAGAGGGTAGATTTAGGCTAGCTATCAGGAGGCGTTACTTCACCGTCAGGGCGGCTAGGATCTGGAACCAACTTCCAAGAGAAGTGGTGCTGGCTCCTACCCTGGGGGTCTTTAAGAGGAGGTTAGATGAACACCTTGCTGGGGTCATTTGACCCCAGTACTCTTTCCTGCCATGGCAGGGGGTCGGACTAGATGATCTACTCTGGTCCCTTCCGACCCTAGAAACTATGAAATTATGAAACTAAGGCATGGCAGGAGAGAGAGGCAGGAGGACTGCTAAAGACAGGTGGGTAGGCTGATGCAGAGGTCAGCTTCAGGACAGCCCCCCGTCACAGTTGGATTCACACTTTAATCTGAGAGAGCTCTATCTAGCCACAAGGAAGATGCAATTCTTATTTCATTGGAATCTTGAAGTCACTTTTCTCTCCATCACTTTAAACTCTCTCACACTTTAAACTCCATTGTCATTCTCAAGACAGAAATCTTGAGAGGAGAAGTAGGGGTAGGGGATGGGAGGCAGGAGAGTTTCACTGCCTCACTTGCAGGTTTGGTTTGTGCAGAGCTGGAGTGCCAGGGTGGATGGAGAATCTTTGAGAGGGAGCCTCCAGCAGTGCCAGGGAAGTGGTATAGATAGATATATGCATGGGAGCAGATTATTTTCCTTTGTTAATACTGATTGGAGCATTACACAACTATGTGCATATCAAATCCAACAGATCTTGTGGAGTGAGGTGCAAGTGCATTGTGAAAGAAGCAGGGTCAGATCTTTGTCCAGCATTCTGAGATAAGCAGTGGTATCTAAGTCTGGCCCTCGGGTATCTTGAACCAGATTTACCTTTCTTCCATTATGGCTCTCTCCAGCATATTTAAGCTACCTCTGGTGTTCTGGGACCAGCCCCTAGTGTTCAGGCTTCTCAACAACAGCCTCCTCAGCATCTGTATCTCAGCACTGACTACCTGGAGTACTACACATACTGCATGTGGCCCCTTTTTTCTCCTTAATATGCACCTAGGGCCCAGTCCATCTGCTACAACTGTTTTATGATGCCTGCGAAGTCCCTTTATGGCAGACTTGTCATAGTATAGTTCCATCCCCTTTATGCCATTAGGGTCACTATTGCAGAGTCTGTGTGTTTGCCAAAATATGTGAGTTCCCAGTAGGCAACTGCTCTTGGTTTTAAGCATAGTTTGTTTGTTTGGGTTTTTTTATTGTGAAGATCTCCAGAGTGATGCTTCACATGGCGTGGGCCTTCCTGCTGGGGTTGAGCAAACACAATAATCTCCTAGTAGCTAAATTGAACTCAGAATTAGAAGAGGCCTTTGGAGCCACAGAGTCCAGTCCACTGTATTTGCAGACGCTCCTTAATTTGTCACTGTAGACCCTCACCTGCAACTGCAAAGACCAATACACTGTAACATGCTATTGGTAAAAGCAAGAGTGACAAAGATGTTGCAATGATAGCAGAGCAGTTGTTTAATAATACATGCTCATAAGATTCTAGGGGCAGGCCCCAGGCTACAGAGGAAGGCAAAAACTCCCAGCATGTAGCAGTTTGACCCAAGAGAAGTTCCTTTCTGACACCATGTTTAACAAGTGATATGGTTATGAACCCACTTTTTTTTCAACTCATCAGAGTTTTCTGTGTAGAGTTGGTGATCTGGTGATCAGCTGTACTTTCTATCCTTTCTTCCCATCATGGTGACCTGCCTTTGCTCCTCGCTTATGTCCTCAAAAGTACAATACACTTGCCAGGATGCCTTTTCCCTGCTGACTTGCCTCCCATGTGATCCTGCCCATCAGTTCCCTAAATTTGTTAAGGTCTGATTTTTTTTTTTAATTTTTTTATTTATTTTCTTAAAATCCAGTGCCTTTTTTATGCTGCTTGTTTTCCTTAGTATCATAGTACTGGGGTCAGAAGGGACCTAACCAGATCATCAGGTCCGACCACCACCCAGGGCAGGAATGGGTGCTGGGATCATATCACCCCAGCCACATATCTGTCCAGCCTTCTCTTGAAGACCCCCAAGGTAGGAGAGAGCACTACCTCACTTGGGAGCCCATTCCAGAGCCTGGCAGCCCTAACTGTAAACTGATGTCTCCTGATGTCCAACCTGAACCTGCTCTCTAACAATTTGCTTACTCTCTTTAAGATCTTGAAGTCTATCACTTCCTGCTTACCCAAGTTGTCTTCCATCTTTATGTTCTTGATCAATTTGTCTCCATTTATGAGCAGCATTATGAGAAGACTTTTTATCCATCATGGTTGACCCTGAGCGGTATTCTGGGTTCCAAGAACAGTTTGAGAAGCTTGTCCCATCAAAATCAAGTATTTTAAGAAATAGATGTACATACATTGTAATAGTAATTTTAGTTATGAAATATAAATAGTATATGAATAATAAAACAATACAGATAAGGCATCTGGATTAAAAATAATAAAATACTCATAAAATGTGAAGGAAGTACAGAATCATTAGTACCTGAAAGGAAAGGAAATTTAATCTTCAGTGTTCTGGAGTCCTAAAGTCTTAAATTGCTAACAGGTGACTGATTTGTTAGGCAAATAACTTATCAGGATTCAAAGAAACACTGATCTTGGTTCATCTGCAAATAAGCAATTCAGCAAGAACAGCAATGCAAGGCTGAAGAGTGAAGATTCTGAGATGGACCTGTGTTTTTATTCTCAATTATCTTGCCAGATCTAAAAATCTCATTAAAAAAGAAATCTCGGATAAGGGTAGCAGATGTATTTACATGCCTAATATGCCATCTAGTCATGAATACGTAGTTGTTCTTTCTAATTTGGCAATCTGATGTACCTCATCTGTTACACAGAAAATATGTTTATTTCTGACAGGTATAAACCTACTTCTGTGGTAAGAACAGATCTACATAGCATGAAACCATAACACTAGCCCTAGGTGACCTCAAGCTGACCGAGCTACTTTAGCTGACTTTTGTAGAAGAATCCAATTACTTCTACACTTTTCACCTGTGTTCGAAAGTTTTCTTGCCTATGATGTTCTGTACCAAAAAGTTATTCCCAACATACTCTGAAAACCTGTTGGATTGCCTGTGCACTGTGCTACCTTCCCAACAGATGTCATAGTAATTAAAATCCTCCAATGGACACCAGGTTCTGCAATACAGAATCATAGAATCATGAGTTGGAAGGGGCCTAGACAGATCATCTGGTCTGACCCCCTGCCATGGGCAGGAACGAGCACTGGGGGTGGCAGGGGTCATAAGACCCCAGTCAGGTGCCTATACAGTCTCCAATATGGATACTTCTGTTTAGTTGTTTTGAAAAAGCCTCATGCATCTTAATGGTCTAGAGTGGATACCCACCATGACATTCCTCTTCATGTTCTCCCTTCTTACCTTAACCCAGAGGCTTTCAATTGGCCTGTTTCTTGCTTTATGCTGCATCTCAGAACAAGTGGATATCTCTTTTATATAGAGAGCAACACGGCCTCCCCCTCTGTCATTCCTAAACAAGTTATGCCCATCCATGATGGTTTTCTAGTCATGTGAACTATCCCTCAAGTCGTCATTATCCTAATTATATCATACTTCCTTGATCATGTTGGGAGGTCTAGCTTTTCCTGCTTATTCCTTATGCTTCTTATGTTAGTGGATTAACATCTTGGGTGAATAGCTAATTGCTCTAATTTCCCTCTGAGAACTTGGCTAGAGCTCTCCTATTGTTTCCTCTTACCTGAGTGTTATTTATGTTACCTGTTTCTTATCTCTGGACTTTTATCTCTGCCCCCTGTAGTTTGCTGGCAACACTACCTACATATACATATATTGATCTTTGGGATGCATGTGCTCTTATGTAGGCCATCACCCTTGACCAGAATGATCAGTGAGAACACAATCCGAGCCCCTTTCCCCTTCACCAGAGCCCTGTAGTCACTTTTTAGTCTATGAAGGGTCATCCCATTAACTTTAGTGTCCACATACATGAACAAATGTAAACAGTAAATCCCTGTTTACTTTAAACATCAGTTTATAGCTCTCCATCATATCCCCTTTCATTCTTTAAGTTGAACAGTCCTAGCCTTTTTTTGCTCCTTATAAAGGATTCTTTCCATACACCTTATGATCTTTGTTGCTTTTTTTTTTAAACCTCTGTGATACCTTTTGGAGGTTGGGGGACCAGACCTGTATCTGTTATTCAAGAAGTGTACATACCAGAGATTTATAAAATGACATTTTCTGATTTGTTTTCAGTTCCCTTCTGGATAATTCCTAATATTTTATTTGGCTAATAGAATTTATACAGCATGTATATTCTTAAATAGCACTGACTTCAAAAGAAGTTGAGAACACTTAATGCCTTACAGATAGCACTCAAGTTTTTCACCCTGTCAAGGCCTTGTACTTCCCTTACAAGTTCTGTAAATGGCAGCAAATGAGCCAGCACTTAATTATACTGATAGCTTCAGAACAAGAAATGTAGAATTTGATTGAGAGAGACATTTTTTCCAGACAAATGTTTTTTATCCAGACCAGGCAATTAAAGTTTTTTTATTGCCATGGAATATTTGGCCCCCAGGATGATCCTAAATTACCCTTCTCCTACAATTCAAAGAGGAATGTACTTTTGAAGTAACATTGGGTCTCTCTTTCTTTCTTTCTGGTTCTCTTCTCCCAGCCCTCTGCCTTTTTTCCCCCCAGCACTATTAAAGTGTCTTTTCTGATTTTTTTTTTTTTTTTTCCCCCTGTGGCAACAAAACCGATTATCCAAACAAACATGCTAGTGATGCAGAAGTAATTAATTCACTACAAAGTTATAGTTTTATTTTGCATTGTATAGTTGAATAATTACTTTATCAACCTGGCTAGTACCCCATTAAAACTGTGTGAATATAAGGGAGACTGGCAACATGGTAGTAACAGGGACTAGCTAAGGCCTCAGTACAGAAAATATGTATACATGTGGCTAATTTTAAGCAAGTGAGTGGCCCGATCAGTGGGTTCCTTGGCTGTGACCATCTGGCCTTCCTTTTCTACTCAATGTTCCAGACTTGCAAATGAAGCAGAGAAGCAACTCCGTGGGCATCCCTTCACATCCACTCTCAAGCATGCTGGAGACAGATCTTGACAGCAGCAGCAGGGAATCTCTCTCTCATAGTTTCACTGCCTCACTTCTGGATTTCACATATGTGGATGGGGAGTAGGTAGGTTGAGGATGGTGCTGAGAACATCATGTAAGCAGTGGGGATGCACCCTTTGAGGCCAGTGGGGTGCCTATATGTGTGCTCCAACACATTTTAATTTAATTGAGTCTGCTGGAGTGTTCTAATTAGAATGCTTCAACATGCTGCAGTGGCTCATGTATTTGGCGTCCCACATTTCAAAATGATGGCTGGAGCGTTTTAACTAAAACTTGTCAAACAAACTTTAGTTAAAGCATCCCTATAGCCATTTTAAAATGTGGGATGTTCAATACATGAGAAGCTATGGCATTTTATTTATGGCTCCTGAGAGCCGCTGTAATTGAAACAGATCCCCACTTCCCACCCTAGAGCATGTACATAGGCACCCAGTGAAAGGACTGCAGACACAGGCTCTCAATTGCTTGCTTTAAAGTAGTGCAAGGAATATCACTTTGAAGAAAACATTGGCCTGAAGCTTCATTAATATTTCATGTTGCTATAAAAATTAATGCAAATTTTTTCTGGTATTATGTAAAACAAAAACAAAACAAAAAAACCCAAACAAACACCACTTTTCTAGCCTGGTAATTTAATATCATTGTTTAAAATGTAGATTAGCTGAAAAGGTAATTTTCTAAACATAGTAATCATGATATCTGAGGTTGTAAGAGGTGACTTTTTTTATAAGCTGTATTTTTTACTGAATAAAAACCTAGGTAGTTTCATGGGCACCCTTGAAAGCAGCATTACAGTTAAATATCTTTAGGAAGTTTAATAGGATTTACCAGGATGGATCTGATGTGTTGTTGGGTTTTTGGTTTTAAGCCAGTGTCTCCTTCAAAACCAATTGCTTCAAGAGGGGTCAAAAAACTGCAGTGGACAATAATGGTACAACCTGTCAATCGCACTGATCTCTTCCCAATCTTAAACACTCAATGTTTGGTTCCCTGAACTAGGAAGGTATTGTGTGGGAGAGGAAGATGAAACTTATTGGGATAAGAAGTGCTACATGAGTATATTATTACTGCTAGGCCTGTGCGAAGTGGTTAGTATTTGCTTTGGATTTGGCTTATTTGGGGGACAGTGATTTGATTTGGTGATTTGAATCACTGTCCCAAAGCGATTTGGGACAATCTAATTCAGAGATTTGGCTGCTGCTGAATCTCCAAATTGCCCAGGACCACCCCAGCTCCTAGCTCTTTAGGAAAAAAAAGCCCTGACTCACTGGGTGCTGCCAGGTGTGTGTGGGGGGGGGGTGATCCCTTCTGCCCCCCACTGATACTTCATGGGGGGGGCTCCACATGAGGCCCCTGACCCGCCCACCCCAGCTGCCTGCTGCCCCCCACATCGGGGGCTCTGCATGAGCCCCCCGAAGCCCTGAGGCTGCTGCAGGAGCCGGTGAGTCCTGGGGTTTTTTTCAGGTGTGGTTGTTTGTTTGGGTGTTTTTTCTTAAAGGGCTGGAGCTTGGGTGGGCGGGGCAGCCATGGGGGCACTGGAGGAGCAATGGGAGGGTCGGGGGGCTTGTCGCAGAGCCCCCATGTAGCGTGGGGGGCAGCAGGGATTGCTGCCCCCCCCCGGCCATCTGGCAGCACTTGTGAGTGGAGCTTCTTTTTTTTTCCCTTTTTAAAGCACCGGGAGCTGATGCTGGTGCTGGGGCTGGGTGGGTAGCCATGGGAGGGGGAGGGGGGCTGGGGTAGCAGGCAGGGGCTGGGGGCTGGCAGGGTCCACTGCCATGGTCCACTGCCTCTCTTCCCCCACCCCCTACTTAACTGGCTCCGAGTCTGGCTTCAGCCCCCTGCTGCAGCTGGCAAATCATCAAAGCTCTCTGAATCTTTTCCAAAGATTCAGAGAGCTTCGAATCAATTTGGACCTTTTTATTGGTCCCCTGATTCGGTCCAGATTTTGGAGATTCAGCCACCGAATCTCCTCCGGATTGGATCGGCACCTGAAGCTTTGCACAGCCCTAATTACTGCCCATCCTCTAAATCTTAAACACCTTGAATCTCTTCTCTAACTTGAATCTTAGCCATACATCAAAATCTCACTGATTTAGAAACTTGGAAAATGCAACCCCAGGGTGTAATCCCGGAGGTTTCAGTGGTAGGTAACAACGTAGCAAAGCATAAAATAAGCCAAGGAAATAGTATGGTTTTGATTAGACAAAATCTTGGTAACCTCACTAAGTCTTGGGCTCTAACTGATTAGATGTGCATAATATGTAAGAAGCTACAATTTTTTAAAAAAATGACTTTGTTTTGAGCTAAGTTTACCCAGCTCTGATATGGATATCAGAACTTGTCTGAAAGGGGAATCTATTCTAGTTCCAGTCACAATGGTTAGTTATCAAGGTAGCTGCAAAATAGGAGGCAGAAGCCCTTATTGCAGATCAGGCAGGCTTCAATTTGGACCAGTTGAACTAACCTTTGATAGGTTCTACTGGTGTTGAGTGCATCTTTCCTTGCCTCCTCTGGGGTTTAAGCTGGTTCATGCCCACTGATGGCTGGAACCAGGGCAAGTCCCTAGTGCGGACAGGAGCTTCTATCTCTATTATTACAGCAAGTTTATGATTTGTTCCATTAATTTGATATTAGAGGAAAAACAGATGTATTCCCCCAGTATTGTTATATAGGTATGGTATAATTCTTCACCTCCTACCTAAGGCTGTTATGTATTAGAGTACCCCTTTTAAACACCAAAGGCAAAATAACTTCTGTCTGTATATAAAAATTCAGGTAGTCTCATTAGGAATAAACATCCCTATGTAAAAGTTATTTACTTGACTAACTTTAGGGCCGCCATTAAAGTATTGGGAATCTTAGGCTCTGGATCGCTCCATGTCATTCTATTATTTTCTGTGCTAGGTAGTGGTATTTCAGGTTAAAATAACCCATGATTCAGTAATTTCATGGCCTAGCACTATGGGTAGCTAAGTGTGACTTTAATCCATGTAGAGGAACATGATAAGATCTTTACTTGCAGGATCCCATGTATTCTGATTTGTATTTCTGGCCTTCAGTGCTGATGCAGGGCTAACAGGGATTTTGAGGCGTACCTAAAAGGAAGGCTTTATATTTCAGTTACATAGTAGTTTTAATTGGAAATAAATTTCCTGGGCAATCAAAAAAAAAAAAAAAAAAAGTAACTCTAAAATCTATGTACACTGAATACATGCCATTAGAAAACTTTAAATTAAAAGTACTCCTTTTTTTAAAAAAAAAAGCAACTTAGGTGGTTATGCGTGGTGATATAAGGAAATAAATAATACTCATCTCCATCACTTCCACATTAATCTAGCAGATAAAACTAATGTCCGATACATTATACTAGTATTTTGTTGTGTGATGCATTTAATTCTTAGTTTTAAAAAGTCTAACTCCATAAACAAACTTGAGGGTTTAACTGTTGACTTAATTCCTTACTGCTTTCATTTATCCCAATGCAGGGTGCTGGGATACCATTCTGATTTGGTAAGATTGCTTTGCCCAGTTTGCCCAACAGTAAAGGATTGTGAATGTGGAGAATCAGACCCCTAGCCCTGCTTTCTTGCAGGGAAGTTCCATTGGGATAAGAGAAGGTAGTCGCAATGAAATGTGGCTGCTGGTCTGCACACCATACATCTACAGCTGCCTAACTAAATTTGAAACTAGAGCAAAACCTCATGTTTCTCTAGAGAACCCTGCCAAACCAAAACATCCTGAAGAAGATATTTGCTTGTCCTTCTGAAGACAGCAGCAAGGATGGTATCGCAACTCCTTTTTCCTGTACTGATCCAGAAATGACACACTAATAGACTTCATTTTAGTACGGGTGCCTGGTAGGGGGGGCACAGGGGAGGCATTAGTAGGGGTCCAATCTCCCCTCCACCCACAAATTGGCCCCCGACTTGGCACCACTCAGGATGGGGCAGGTGTTTTGCTGCATGGGCTGGCAGTGGGGGGGGGGGGGTACTAAGCTGTGGCACAGGAGTATAGGAGTAGATATGGCACTTGTGCTCCCCCCCTCCCCCCCGCTCGACTCAGGAGGCACCAGTCACCCCTGCATTTTAGTTGAGGCTAGAAGGAAAGTGACAAGGCTAGAAGGAAAGTGACAATCCAGATCTGGGTTACTATATGTCAAGGAAATATCATTTTGCGATGAAAGAAAATGTTGTCAACTATATTTTTAAGTATCTTAATTAGAGCTTATCAGAAATTTATTGACAAAACAGCGTTTTTTGGAAAATGATGTTTTGTGGAACTCAGAAAAGCTTTGTTTGAATTATTTTGGATTTCATGAATTTTCACCCAAAAACCCTGCCTGGAGTCCTGGGTCAATCCCAGACAGCAGGGGAAGATCCTACAGTACAGAAGAGGAAGCAGCACTAGTTACTGCAGGCCAAATCTGCAGTGACTGTCTTTGTTTGTCGTCTTGTCTTGGTAGTGAATGGGCCAGTCCTGCCTCAAGTCACAGAACAAGAATCCCATAGAGGGAATCTGGTGGACCTGTGGTGGAGGAAGGCCAAAAGCCACAGGGCACACTTTTCCTTCCATGTTCTCACTGTCATAGCTGGGGGATCATTAGAGTTCATCTCTTTCCACACAAACTTACTTATTGGCAGTTTTTTTTTTTTTTTAAATTCCCTCTGCAAAGTGGGAAAAAATGATGCATGTGGTTAGGGCCTGATATACTCTATTCATTCTGTGTCTCTTCTGAACTAGCACTGATACATTTGCTCTGCTTTACTGTCTAGTTCTTACAGTCCTCCTAATGCCGAAACATATTTGCCCCTTCGTTCTGCAATCAATCAAATTATATGAAAATACCCAAACATCTATAAAGATAGAAAGACATAATTTTGGAATTGTTGTCATCGAGTTCCACACACCAGTGGGTATTTGGGGTGTATGTACCCTGAGGCCTCTCAAATAATTGCTTAATAGGTTCTAAGTCCAAACCACTTATTGCCAAGAGTGCTTCCCAGGTGTGGGCTGTGAGCAGCTTACATTGTTCTGACAGAAGTCTCTAGCCATTAGAACACAATGCACACACAGCCATTATTTGTAGAATGGCCTCAAGACACTGCAGGAAACTTTAGTTGAGGCTCTTTAGTTTCATACACAGCATGTAGGGCATTGCTGAGGGCACTTTTCCTCACTGAATTAGAAAGTAATTAAAGGGCAAAGGGTAGTCATAAATTGGAGCTGTTCTCCAAGCTGCAGCAGAAATTACAAGCAGAGTCCCAAGAGGACAAGTGTTCAATGCATGCCTGTGTGCTTTCTTAGAGAAATAGATCCATTCCTGATTTATTCTCCTTTGCTTAGGTTTGAAGATTTAGGAATTCATTTGCTCTTTTTTTTTTTTTTTGCTTTTGTCTGTTCCATGGCATAGAGAGACTTGTAAGGACATGTGGCATGTCTCCTCTGTGCTGATTGAATCAGGTGATGGAAATAGTTCTGTTCCCCTTGGTTCAGGTTATTCTGCAGCCCTTCTTCTGATGGCAGGACTTTGTCTACAGCAGGTGTCAGCAACCTGTGAGACAGATGTGGCCTACTAAGCAATTTCATCCAGACCACAAGGCCTGGATATTGGCAACATTTTGGCAGCAGAGGAATTGTGCAGCATTCAGTGGTGGTCAGGTCACACATGATTTGGGGGTAATGGGAAGTGGCAGCTAAATTAGAAGCACTGGCCAGCTTCAGATCAACCTGTGTTGTTTTGGCCCAGCAACCCTAAGGCTAGGGACAAACATTACACACAAACCAGTTTAAGTGATCAGAAACTGCTTTAATCCTGTAACAGAATGGATGTTCATTGCACATAAACCAGTTTGAAAATGGCTGAAACAGCTTTGAGATAGACCTGGTTGAATATAGTATCAGACTTAACTGATTTGGGTCAAACCAGTTTCTGCAATGTCTGTCCCAGACCCCTTCCTGGTTTAAGTTAAACCAGACTCCCCCAGCATTGCAGTATGCTCTCTGGGCTGGGCTCTCTGCTCTACAGCAGAGCTGGCCCCTCCCCTCTGCTCCATGGCTGGGACTCCAACAGAGACTGCAGGCATCTGCCTGGATTCTGCCCTCCCTCTGTCTTACACAGACACCTCTCAGCATTAGCTAGCATACCACATGCTGACTACAGTCCATGCTGTGGCAGATGGGACAAAGGCAAACAGGACTGTGTCCCTTTTGGAGCTAATTAGAAGGTAGCGGGTAACATCCCTCCTTGGAATGTTCGTTTCCTTTGGAAAAAGTTGTTTAAGAAGAGCTTGAACTAATGAGAGGGGCTTTGTTTTCTGATGAGGTGTTGAATGCTGATAACAAAGTTGATAAATGCTTTGGTATCAAGGAGGGGGAGCGCCCCTCCGTAATTGGAGCATCCTGTCAGGGCTTGGCCATGCACCCCTCCCTCAGCTCAGCACTGTGGAAAGGAAGGGAGGGCTACTTTAGTGCCCCCACAGCTTCTAGAGCCGCTGCAGATATGCGCTAGCATTTCTGGGTCATCTGTATGGTTACAAACTGGTTTAGTCTAGCCAGGTTAGACTAACCTGCAAAGATTGAATCAGTTCAGGCTCAGGCTTTTTGAATGTCTGTCCCTAGCCTAAAAGCTTGTAAGTCTTGTGGTCTAGACTCTTTTACTTCTGAGCACAAAGATGCTAAACAGACATGATGTGGAGGCTGCTGAAGCATGCTAATTAGCATGCTCCAGCAGACTTGATTAATCAAGTCTGCTCTGATGCCTGCTAATTGTCACATGTCAGAACAGACATCCAGCATGTGTATAGGTGCCCCAAGGACCTGATCCAAAGGCCACAGAAGTCAACTGTGGACCACTAGTATTCAGTCACTGGGCTTTTCTTTAGGCCCCAAAGTCTCTTCTCTTGTGCATGTTACAGGCACAAGCCAAAGAAACCATGCCTGATACTTTTCACTGCTGCTTCCATTATAGCTATGACTGTCAACATTTTCATGACTTTTTTAGTAAGTCATAACCTCTTTTGGAAAGTTCCAGTTTGTACAGTAAAAAGTAATGGCTCTGAGGAGGATATTCACACCAAGTAGATGTTATGAACTTGAATACTATCTGCACTATTTTTCCATGGGCTGGATCTGGACCGCAAGACTTCCTGTGGGCCAGGCAACTCATGAGTGTCGTCAGTGGCATGACTGCTGGAGTTGCTATTTTGGTGGAGCTCCAGAACCCAGGGAGTTAATGCTATTGCCACTTTCCTTCCTTCCCCATGAACACTTCTCTCCCATGCCCATATTTTAATCATCAGGGGCAGCTAGAAGCCCTGATTTCAGTGGTGGATGTATGTTTTGGGGGAGGTGAGTATCCATTGGTTCCAGAGCCAAGTGAAGACCATGGGAATTAATGCTGTCACTACAGAGGTTCCAGAACCAATGGAAGCAAGCCCCACAGGCCCAGTCCAAACTGCAGAGTTGGGTGGGTTCAGTCTGCAATAAGCCCATAGGCCGTATGATTGACATCCCTGTTGCAGGATAAGAATAAGCACAAAGACGATTAGAATGGAGCAGCTAAGGTGAATCTTAAGTCCTCTCCACACAGCTGATTGCAGGTACATGAACTGTGGGAACTGCATGTATGGGATCATACAAAACTACCCACAATAGAAATGGGACTTGCAAACATAAAAAATGTTGGGAACTGCTATTTTTAATGGAATGACTATAAGAATTTTTTTAGTATGTCCAGAACACCATATCTTTTCCCCTAGCCTCATTCAATAATATTGAAACAACCAGAGACAAATACCTGACATGGAAAATTTTGAGCCAAAATAGTTTGGTGATGTAATAAGGAATGGAAAATATGATCCTTATACTGGGAAGTGTTACAGTGAAATTACAATTACACTTAGACCATACTGCTGTTAGACTGTGTTATGAGCAGTTACAAGTTAAAGGTTAATACCATTTCTTGCCTATACAGCTCTGACTAGCCACTAGAGGGCTGGTAAGCAGGGCCATGGCTAGGAGCCAAGGCATCTGGGCTCTATCCCTGCTTTGGTTGAGGGGGAAAGAGGGCTGGGAGTGGTGCATCCTGGCATGCTGGAGGACTGAAAATTGTTTATCTCCATGTGGCTGACTAAATTTACCCTAACATGAGGTAGGTACCACTGCTCAGTGTTAACTTTTGCCTGAAGTGGCATAACTTTGAGATCCTCCGAGGACACTTAGCATGAGTTAAGGAGCTTTAACATGTAGATGCTCATATTTCAATGCCCTTAGTATAGTCTAAGTGTGTAACGTCTAACTTAGCCCCTGGAGCACCATAATTTTAACACCGTATCAAAGTCTCAAGGATGCCTTATTACCAGAGATCCTGGTTTAATTTGTTTTAAAAATAGCAAATTCTCTGATATAAAGGGAAAACAATGCAAATACTCTGACTAAAACCCCCAAAGTCTGCATTTTTTCCATGATTAAACAATACTAATATGTAAATAATAGGTATCAGTTGAACACAATGGTTTATTGATATATTTGCAATTGTAAAGCATTTTGGAAGCTTGCCAGTCACTTGTTTAATCACTACAATAAAATAATTTCTAAATACCTATAAATACCTATAAATTGTGGTGTTTTATTTTGGGTTTTCATTATGGAAAATCAGAGCTCCCCTGACCCCTTCGCTCACCAGAATGCAGGTCCATTGGCTGTTCCTCCTTGCTGCTTGTGCCCCTAACTACAACCATAGATCCCCAATCCTGCTGGTGCCCCTGATTTTACCCATGCACAACCCCCTGGCCCTGCTGGTGCACTTCATTCCCCACCCACAGCCACTCCACAGGACCTGATGTGGCAGGGCAAAGTAGGCCTGAGTGGGGAAATTCATTGCTGCTGCTGGGAGCCCCACAGTGCCATGGCAAGTCACCCCATGTCTGGCCAGCACCAGTGAAGGGCATAAATCCTGACCACCACCCCTGCTGTTGCTGGGTGGGCAGGGGGTGCCTCGCCAGGGTGGCACAGGGCTCCCAGTGGTAGCACTGAGTTTCTCTGCTGTGCTCTTCCCTGCTGTACCGGGTCCAACTCAATGGGCTACAGAGGCCCCAGGGAGAGGGGAACAGGGCAGGGAGCCTAAGCCTGCAGCAGGTATCCTGCATCTCCCTCCCCCCTTCCCCACACAACTCTGGAGGGCATATGCCCTCCCCAGGGGTGCGCACATCAGTGGGGAGATGGTCCTGCCCCAATCCCCCAGACAAGTTACCTGTGGCCCTATCCCACTCCCTGCCTGGGCCCTGTGGACACGCATTCTGGCCCTGGGCCCCAGATCCCATGCACCACCCGAGCTGGGCAGCAGCACCAGCCCTGCCGAATGTCCTCTTTCACTCCCTCACTATGGGGTCACAATTCCACCCCACCACCCCTTGCCCCGTCAGACTTACTGTGGGAACTACTCTTCAGGCTGCCTGGTGACCATGTGCGTGCATATATATGCACATGGTGCTCTTTGCCTGACCACCCTCTGCCTGCTTGCCCCCAGCCCCTTGCAGGCTAAAACATTGCCAGCCTGCAAGGGGGAAACCCACCATTTCTTATGCTTTTCTCCTTAAAATGAGAAAAGCCAGGTTTTACCATTTTTTCCAGTGTGAATGGAAAATCCAGAGCCCTGCTTATTACTGGCTGAATCAGAGTCTTCTACAGCTTCCAGTGTCGCAATGGCTGAATTGACTGGCCTTTCCAGCTGTGTCTGAGTAGGTTGCTAGGAGCTGCTCTCTGGTATTTGTGGAAGCTTCTGCCAGTGGGACTTAGCAGTCAAACTGTGTTTATTAGGGCACTCTGGTGAACCCATGTTCCTCCGGATCCTGATGTACACCCCTTATATACTTAAAGATAGCCTCTAAGTCTTCCCTGAGTCTGCGCTTTTCCAGGCTGAAGAGTCCCATAGCACTCAGCCTCTCAGTGTAAGGCCTGTTCTCCTGCCCTCTGATCATGTGCGTGGCTCTCCTCTGGACTCTCTCAAGCTTTTCCACATCATTTTTAAATTGTGGAGCCCAGAATTGGATGCAGTACTCCAGCTGCGGCCTCACCAAGGCCGAGTACAGCGGGATGATGATATCCTGAGATCTGCTTGAAAAGCAT
This sequence comes from Crocodylus siamensis, assembly GCF_052110815.1. Lineage (NCBI taxonomy): Eukaryota > Metazoa > Chordata > Crocodylia > Crocodylidae > Crocodylus > Crocodylus siamensis. The sequence goes on along the minus strand of NC_143396.1, from coordinate 161,432,750 downwards.
CTGCGGATGCAAGCCAGAGTTTTGCTCACTTTACCAGCTGTGACATCGCATTGGTGGCTCATGTTCATCTTGTGGTCAGTCATGACTCCCAAGTCCCTTTTGGCTGTGGTGCTAGCAAATGTAGCACTGTTGAGCCTATAAGCATGCTGTGGGTTTTTTTTCCAAGGTGGAGTACCTTGCATTTTTTGGTGTTGAACGCAATCAGGTTTACATCCACCCATTTTCTAAGTCTGTCAGGGTCAGCCTGGATCATGAGCCTCCTCAGGTGTGGACACTTTACCCCAAAGTTTGGGGTAAAAAAATGAAGAGAAAGGAAAAGGAAAAGGAATTAAATAAAATAAGCTTACATTCTGACCAGAACGTCCTTTTCTGAAATTAGGAATTTCAGAGTTGAAATTCTTACTTGTGAAACTTGTTCCTAGCAGTGAACACACCAAAGGAAAACTGCGTGCCTTGGCACCTTGGGATTCATAAATAAATGATAAGAGATCACTGCATAGGTAGAATGAAATTTTACTCAGCTATAGGTAGTTAGACCAATGTCTCTCAGTAATGATTTAGGTACAGGTAATCTTGCCTTTGGACACAGGGATAGACTAGATTGGGGTTGTCCAGTTGGTGGTCTGCAGGCCTCATCTACTCTGAGGGCCTCATGTGCAGCCCACAGACTCCTGTCCTGTCTAGCTGCCACACACCTCTCCCCAATTGCTGGTGCAGTGCCCAGGGTCTCTGGGGCAGGGCAGCATGGCAGGAGGGGGTCTGGAGAGCTTGCACCTAACCAGCAGCCACAGGGGAGGAGGACCTGCTCAGTGGGGTTCTGTGACAGGGTCCACCTCAGAGAACAGGAATAGCACCCGTTAGTGGCCACTCTAACCGTGTCCTGCCCTCGTTGGTCTCTTGGGCACCTCCCTGTGCTTGCCTGCCTTGCTTGCTAAATAAGTTTTGAGAGGCTAGTCAAAGCTTTCTTTGCAGATTTTAGAAATGTACTTTTCATTTGCAAGGCCTATTCATATACAGGTAAATTATACCTGTCTTGAGCTGCTTCAGATTTTCTTCTACAGCAAATGCCAAGGTTATATTAAACAGGAGAAAGTCAATGGCTTCATTATAGCCCTATTTACTTATGCTCACTGCTGTCTTAGAACTTATTTTTTTCCAGGTGGATGTCTCCCTGATTGCACTGAGAATAGGCATTAATATCTATAGAAAGTTTGTGTAAAATCTTTTCACCATTTTTGTGTGAATAAAATGTACTTTTAATCCCTGAAAGTAAATTGTAAGGAGCTGTTTAGGTGAAGCAGAACCTCAAAACAACAGTACTTTACAATTAAAATCTTAGTTTTGCTCATGTCCAATAACAGCTTTGGTGGTTATTGAAGTGCTTACTTCAGAATTACAGTGACATAGCCAATATTTACCCAGAAATGTTTCCAATAAAAATGATCTCCTGGTAAATATGTAAATGAAGCACCAATTCATTAGGTATCTTTGGATCATATCAGCGCCACAAGAGAGAGCCTTTTACTCACAGGTCTTGTAATCACTACAAAAGCACATGGTGGGGTGGGGAGGGATATCTGGTGGTGATGGAAATTGCTCATTCAGGCTCTAAAGCTGTTGTCAGTTGGGCACATATCTCAAACATGCTGTCTTTTCAGTGTCACTGTTGGGCAACTTTTAGTATGACTCAGGGGAAGGGGGCAAGGTTGATTTCTACTTATAATGAACTGTAAAAAAAATTATCTTCCAGTTTTGGGGCAGTAGTTCCTCCTGACCTGCAGGGCTTTCATACGTGCTGCACTCATAAAGCATTTATGAGATGGTGGGCAGCAATCTCATAGTATAGTTTCCCTCTGTTGTGATGGACAGAGGCCCAGTGCTTTGGCTGTTGGGAGAATTGCTCTCAAATAGGGAATGTCATAGTCCAAACATTCAGCTGGCAGCCTCACAGAGGCTAGGAGAGGTTGCATTCTAAGGTGTATTTTTCTGGATCCTCCAGAGGAACAAATAAGTGTTGATAATGGTGTCTTCTGCTTCCTCTGAATTGTGAGAGATTAGGGACAATGGCCAAGGCAGCCTGGAAGGGGAGAAGACGAAAGTTAATGTCTTGAAGTCAAATGATGAAGATCTGTAGAGGCACCATGCATGGTGGAGCAGAAGTACTCTCAGGTTCCATGGCCTCAAAGATAACTTCCAGTGGTGGCCTGTTTTTGGAACAAGCATCCAGGACAAGGATAGAAAGGATGGATTGGGGTGAGATGAAATGTCAGTGGCCAGATCTAGTGAGAGAGAGAATCCTTCCCCGTGGCCCATCTTAGAGATGATAAGTGAATGCAATCAGAGAAGGGAAGTCCTTGAGGCATTTTTATAATGACTATCAGCCATTATTTTAAGGATAGAGAGTTAGTTTTCCTTTCTGCTGGGATTTTGTTTTTCCAGTTGTGAGAAACCATATCCAGGCAGACAGAAATAGCTCCAGGATCTTACAAAGGGGAGCAGTTGCAGCAACTGGTGCTTTAGGCTACACACTTCTACTCTCAGGCTCCTTCCCCACCAGGGCAGGCAATAGCAGGAGCAGTAGCCAAGGAATTATGTTCCAAGGAAGATAATTCTCCCCTGCTCCCCTCTATTCTCAGAGGCACATCCCCTTCTTGTCCCACCCCTTCTCATCCCCTCTCCTCCTACTTCCCCCCTCCATGTCCCTTGCCTGCCCCAGCAAGGTGCTGTCCTAGGGATGAGAGGAGCTCCTGCCCATTCTAGCTGTGCTGGCAGGACTGTGACAGCAGGGGCAGTGGCCAGGGGCATATTCCCTCTCCCTGTGCCTACTTCTGCTTCTGGGCTGGCAGGGAGCCGGCAGAGAATGGACATGCACCTGCCCACTGCTGCTGCCGTCTCTGTCTGGGGTTGAGCGCAGCCCCATACAATGCAGCTGGAGTGGGCAGAAGCTCCCTTCACCCCCAGTTGGAAGGAGAGGGCACATGTCTTTGAGCATGGAGGGAAGGGGAAGGGGAGAATATTTACCTTCTTCAAGGCTTAAATCCCCAGCTGCTGCTATAGCAACATGGTTGGAAAACAGGATGAGGCCACACCATCATACCACTTCTGAATCTGCCCCTGAAGGCAGAGAAGCTTGTTAGCACATTTTATTCTTGGCAATGAGGCTAAATTTGCTTCACTGGGATTTTCAGCAATAAATGAGCCTTGTGATAAAAAGAACACACACATTGGGCTTCAAAGGGAAATCAGCAGTACACAAACTAACCTCACCTGAAGGCTCCCATTAGTCTTGATACAAGGCAGGATTCCAACTGCCAGTCTACTTTAGCTCTTATATAATGATGGTGTGGCATCTCTTACCAAAAAAACCCCAAACCCTAGGTGTTTCTGAATTTCTGAAAAGTTTTCCATATGCTTTGCTCTCTACTTTTATAATATACAACTCACTATCTGTAATTAGATCTTAATTCAAAGTCTGCTGAGATGCAGGAAATGAAAATAATCTGAAAAATCTTTAAAATAACTCTTTAGAATGTCATTGACCAAAAAGGTTACTCTTACTTATTCTGATCTGAGCTTTAATAGACTTGTATTCATTTATTTTAAAATGTAGGCATATATTTTTACTTCCATAACATGCCCAGATGCAATGATGACAAGTGTAGGCATAAAAAAACAGAATAGATGCAATTAACAGCACTAGAGTCTGAAGTTCTTGTTCATCAATGCAATGACTGGCTGCATATACTTTCTACCACTCAACTGAGAAAATACCATTTCTTCTTCTGCCTATCTGGCAGCTTGATTTCACTTATCCTGTTTTGTGCTAAGAGCACAAAGAATTGCTATTGAAAATAACTGTGCTGCCCTATTCTGATGCAGGCATTGTTTCGCCCATTTTTCAAACCATAATTTTGTAATTGCTCCAGAAAAAAATAATTGAGATGGTTTTATTATTTCATGCTTTTACAAAAAAGGACCTAAATGGATAAAACTGAGTGTTCTGAATTCAGAAAAAAAATCCTAAAATTTGCCCCTAGCTTGAAAGTCACTTTAGGCTCAGTTTCAGGAAGAGTTAACTTTAGTAACTGACTTTTATTCATCTTAGAACTTTTTACTTATAAAAAGAAGGATCTAATAGCTCTAACCTGAGCCAAATATTTGGGTCTTTTTTCCCTTAATTAATGCATGTTCCTAACTCTCATTTATTAATACTAATAGAATTACTTTCTTATACCTGTATATACATATTATGTTGTATCTAGAAAAATTTCTCTGCCATTTTACCAAAGTCTTTCAAACCTGACCTGCAGTATCTCTGCCCTGCTTTCCTAGTCTAGACCAAACCTGCTAATTTAAGTGTAGCAGGTCTGGGTTGAGAACAGAGCAGACAACCTAACTGATTTTTGAAAAGTTCTGTATGTCAGGATGCAACCTAAGCTTCGACCAACAAAAGGTATTCCACTGGCCTACGGAGCATCCTCATCTCCTGAATTATGTTTTGTTAATTCTTCCTAGGGATTTATTGCAGTGCTCAACAACATGGGAAACCTAGTGGTACTTTCATCTTGACTACTAAAAAACAGAAACAGAAATTAAATTGTTCCCTGTATTGTTCTGATGTAATTTCTGTTACTCACAAATGCAAATCACATTGCACCATTTGCAGAACCCAGAACAGTAGAACTTCTGACCCCTAGCTACCCTTCAACCCAAGTCCTATATCAGTGGCAACACAGAGGGGGTGCACAGAGGTACACCCCCTTATAGCCAGCGCTCCCTGCTTAGGCAACAGGCAGGGGAGGCAGGTGGGAGCACCAGTGTCCCCCGTGAGCACCGGCTGGAGAGTGGGGGCCCCAGGTGAAGCGCCACTGGTACTTCTGGGAGTGCCACAGCTACTTTGGAGAGCCCTGCTTGTGCTTCCCAGTCTGCCATGGGGGATCCCCCCTTCGTCACTGACTGGCTGCTGGGGAGGAATGTGCCCACCCTGACTCAGGTGGCACCAGTTGCCTATGGTCTATATATTGGTCCTTTTGGTGATTCCCTGTGCATGTCACCTGATGTAGCCTTTGCTGTACAGTTCTCTGGGATAGGACAATTCTGCTTATCCTTTGATTATGACAAAGTGTCTGTTATAGACCTTAAATTCTATTATCTATTATCACTGCTTTGAGCTTGTAGGGTTCTTTTTCTCTTGATGTGAAAGAAATGTTAAGACACCCACAATTCAACTCAAATCAAGAGATAAAAGAATTAGAAGTAAAGCTGGTTCACTTGGTTAACATTTTGGAAAATTCAGGTAAGCACACTAAAATTAGCTACTGTAAGGAAAAGAAAGCTTCCTTGGTCAAATAGCAAACTCTGACCTTAGCCTCTTGCAAGGGGATGGAGAAGGTCCAGAGCCCATACTGAGATTACAGTAACACTCTTTCCCCTCTCTCAGAAAGCCTGACTCTCAAGACCCTGATATTAGAACTTATTAAGGTATTAGGTCAGTTTTCCTTTAAAAAAAAAAAAAAAATCAATCAACTGTTTTGCACTTAGAAACCACATTTCAAACCTAGTGCTTTATGAACACTCAGTTGATAAATAGCAGAAGGTCTTATTTTAATAATGACTAATAAGTTACAAAAGTAAATGACAGAAGACAACTCTTTCCTAATATAAACTGAGCTATATTACCACACAGTCCTTGTATTAGCTGCAGGAGACTCTGTCCTCATACAGGCAAGAAATAGTTCTTGTATAGCCTCACAGTGTGGATCCTTTGCTTTTGGCTGGGTGGTGCAGTATGGTGGCTTCTTTGAGCTTTTCCTGGACCACACACGCCTTGCTGACAGTTCTGTATTGCTTTTTATACTGTTTTAATTGTATAGCTTCAAAGCATTCCTTCTTGAGAGCTGGTTAATCGAAGTGAAAAAGCAGGCAAGGCCAGAATTAACATATTACAATTGTAGCCTGTTTGTAAAGTTTGCAAGCTTTTGATCAGTTTGGAACCAAATGGGATGGGTATTAATTGAATGAGATACCTTTAGGAAGTTGATCACAGAATACTATTTTTCAGTAGTTGTTTTAACAATGGAGCCTAATAAATAGGTGCATCAAACAGCTCATGGAGATAGTGAGGATCAGAGACCTTTGGATAGGATAGGCGTGAGTTTCAGGAGAATACACATTGGTTTAGCGCAATAAGCATTTAGAGACTGACTACCTATTCTGCAAATGTGAGATGAGGATCAAAAGCCACTGGGGACAATAAAGGTGAGTTCATTTTGGGTTAAATGAAGTTAGTAGACTGATGTGCATAAAACTTTAGACAGATATTGGAGGTTTGGTTTGGGAAATATATTCCCCTTTGATTAAAATCTGTTAATAAGGATATATTTACAGTCATGTTTTCAGTGCACCTTGGCTTATTCTCATCTCTTAACAGGCTTTCCTTTGAAATGGATATTTTATTTATTATGTTTTCTTTAGCGACACATGGTTCAATTGATATGTAGATGTAGTTTGCAGGCTTCTCCTACAGAAAGCCATTTTGACTTGCTGTGAATCTTGTTACATTTATGCAAAGACTGTGTTAGGTCTCTGCCAATACTTTTAACCTTCAATTCTCAGGTGTGGTAGAAGGTTGAGGACTATTATCATCTTATGGCATGGGTCTGGTACTGGGTACCGCAAGCACGCCACTCTTATGCCAAATGGGTTGCAAGGCATTAGTGAAGTTTGATTTTTTTTGTGGCAGTCTTGTTACCTCAACCGAGTCTTGCCCCAGCCACTGTCTTGCTTTTTTGTGCAAGAGACACTGTCCAAGCTTTCACAGTTGTGATATGCAGCAGGCTGTTTTATTTTCCTCCTAAATCCCACACTCTTAAACAAGGTAACTTCTGTCTGTGATACAGCAGGGTGCTTTTTTGCCTTCAGAGAGGTCTCAAACCCCTCTCCACAATCAGCTGCTTGGCTACTAAAAACAAGCTGAGATGTACTAAAAGGGGCTGAATCCTTGTCCTGGCACCTCAGCAAAAACTGTGTTTGAAGCTATCTTAAAGCTTTGCATCTGTTGTCTGGCTTGTGTGAGAAATTACAGCTCCCCACTCCAATAGAAGACTCCAGCCTGTATAGCCAAATGCTTTGGGGAAAATATATATATATATAAAAATAAATAAATAAAAATCACATTTACCACAGACAATAAGGACATTTTAAGAAAAAGCAGAAAGATTACCTAAATAAGAAAAGTCAGAAAAATTAGTATATGTATGTTGAGATGGGCAGAGATACGGAATAAAAAAGAATCTATAAAATTTACCCTAGTTTGTTCTACTGTCTAGAAAGCAGCTTCTGATTCTGAGCAAGTCAAATTTGCTGCAAGCCAGCCTGTCAGCTTGCATTTCCCAGGCTTTCTGCGGGCTAAGCCATTCAAAACTCCTTGATCCTTAGACAAGAATTGCTTTAATAGTTAATACTTAAGTACTCTTCCTTATCGTCTCATCTGCATACTTCTATTTAATTCTTGAAGAGTAGACAGTATGTCTATTTATACAACTCCTTCCCCAAAGATCCAGTCATAACTAGTGAATATCAAACTTAAACAATTCTAATCCTATGTTCTCATCTATCAAATATCAATTTTCCTACTTTTGGTCCGAGTTTGTGATAGTGTCCTGATAGGAGTTTCCTTGAGTCCCTGTGCTAAATTTGGATGTTGTGGACCCTTCTCAGAGTATCTCAGAGAATCCATCAGGTTTCCCTGTGTTTTCTCTGTATGCCCTTGGGGATATATATTTCTGCTTGAAGGGACCTGGAGGAAGCACAAGCAGGAGACGGCAACAGGAGAGGTCTTCTCATTCTTCTTGAGAAGCTAGGTCAGTGTCTAGTTACCTCAAAATGTATGTACATGCACAGAGCCTGGAAAACATGCAGGAAGAACTGGAACTCCTTGCATTTCACAGAACTATGAGATGATTGAAATAATAGCGACTTGGTGAGATAGCTTGCATGACTGAGGTACTGTCACGGATGGGTGTAGCAAGTTGGGGTCTTGGGGTGGTTCCATGACCAAGCTTTGCTCCATTGCAAGGGAGCTCTCCTCTCTCCTGCCACACTTTAATAGATTATATATGAATATAGAGGGAGGCTGCCCCTGGCCTGTTGATCAGCCCCAGTAGTACTCACCCTCAGACCCCTGGCTGGGTCTCTATACTCTCAGGCCCTTGGCTGGGCCTCTGCAGTCAACTGTGCCTGGCAGGGCACTCAAAGGCTTATGGGCTAATTGCGTGACTCCGAACTGCCCCTTTACCATGCTGCCTGCTTCACAGGTGTTATCAATATATTCTTTCTGTTGAGGCCTCAGCCTTTGCCCCTTTAATGTAGTTAGGCCTTCTAGCCTAGGCCCACTGGCTTCAAGGCACTAGCTGCCTTTCTCTTTTCTAGGCCCCGGGCCCCCAGCCCCTCTGTAGCTCACTAAGCCTTCAAGCCCTGAGCCTGCCCCAGCAGGGCTCAAAGCAGTCAAGTGCTCCCCAGATACTAGTGGCCTCCACCTCCCCTTATTCACAAACCACCAGTATAAACACAACATAAATACAAGCCCCTGGGCTATAAAACATAAATACCAACATATAGCAGCCTTCCACCGCTGCAAGAGTAGAAACCCTCACTAACCCAGAAACCTGGACAGGAATTTTTTTTTTTTTTAAATAAATACAAATCATACATCTGCATAAACATTAACTGTTCATATTTCTTCTTGACAACAGATATCAACCCCCCCCACATGCAATTACATTACTTATTTACCCTCTCTACATAGGTCATACATATGTACACCTTAAAGACAGTATTTGAAACTCTATTTACAACCAAAATACCTTACGTTTTTTACATCAGATTCCATCTATAATACAATCCAGATCTCCCAATATTTCACATAAACATAATGTATTTCATCTGTTCCTTATTTGTCACTCCATACTAGATACTCAACTTTTGCATCAGTACATCTTCATTTCCTTTTTATCTGCTTCCCCTTTCTCCATTCATCCCAGGTTCAAAAAACCCATATTTGTGCCCATATATTCATTGCCTTCCCCACACTAGTGCTTGCACTCCCTTTGTATATTTTGAGTATGCGAGTTGCAGGCTTTCCTTCACAAACAAACAAACAAACAAACCCCCTTCATAGCGAGTAGACACTACACTTTCCAGATCACTGTTTTAAATGCACATTAACATCACCTGCTTTTCCCATTTCTTTTCCCCTTTTACCAATCCATACATTACATCTTCAAAATGAAGATTCAAGATGCAATGGTCAAAGCCATGATGTATGTTACAAGAGTAGACCCACTCCTTGTTTGTGCTGCCACATCCCTGTTGTGTTTGCTAACATCTTATTACTCTTGGGCTCAAAAAGCCCTCCTCTCTCCCCACTCCTAGCTTTTGATGATTCCCCACTCAGTGTCTCCCCCTCTTCCCTTCTCTTCCTTTCTCTCCATTGTCTACCCCTGCCTTTTTCCTCTGCCCCCTAGTCAGGCGCAGTTTTTTCTTCTTCCCCAGTGAAACCTCTTTCACTTTCTCTTTGCTCGGTTCCATTTGTACCACCCCTGGTGCCTTCTCTCCCTCCCCCTTCCCAGTTTCAATTTGTGAACCTTCCGCGCCCCCCCACACACACTTCCTGTGCTAGTGCAGCTTCCTCCTCTCCCTTGCCCCCCCACCATTGCTTTAGCTGTTTCAAATTACATCTCCTCCCTCCCCCTGCAGTTTCCTCCACCATATAAACTTCCATCCCCTTGTCTTCCTCATTGTCCTCTCCTCCCACTTCTGAACCCCTATATTCTGAATGTCTTTGCCTGGCCTGATTTCTGTAGGAAATGAGAGAGTCTTTGTTGATGCCCCTTTTCCCCACAGATGTTACAACTCAATTCCTCCTTGCAATTTGCTACTATGTGCCCTCTCCCCCTGCACCAGTAACACACTGTGTATTTGCAAGAAGCAGCAAAGTTCCCCCCACACACCCACCCACACCTGCTGCACAGCTTTGGCTGCTCAAAATACATATCATATTGTCTACGGGGCCCCACTTGAGTCACAGAGGGCAAGTGCTTTACCCCTCGTCCTCCCCACATTTCCCTCCTCCTCTGCCATCACCAGTCTGGCTCTCCATGCCCCCATCCAGATTTGATATTAATCCCTCTTCACGTATTGTATTCTCTGTGAACATCTCTCTACCCATCTTTCTATGTCTGCTGGTTCCAACATATCAGAAAACATTTTCAGAAACACCACCCTCTCCCTTGAACAACAATCCCCTTATCTCTTCTCAGTCCGCAGTTTATGCATACCTTCTCCAGAAGGCTTCATAGCCCTCTCTTCTCCAGGAAGTCACAGTCCACATCTAGAAGGTGTTGTATGCTACAACAACACTAACATCATCTGGATTCACTTCCAGGTCCTCAAAGAGGACTCTTTCCATAAACTCATTTCTGCCCAGTGCCATGGCCCCTCACAAGCCCTCTTTCTTCAGAGTGACTTTCACCTGCAATTTTATCCTTCTGCAGGGGTCATTCTCTCTCCAGAGGACATAGTCCTTCTGGGCATTTCTCCTACCGTCATCTTCTTTTGAGGCTCTCCTTGGCCCGGCTCCTTCCTCTTCTCTCCACTACTCCTTTCTTGCCACAGGATCTTCCCCTCTGCCTCCACCTCCATCAATTTTCCTGTGGCTGGCTGTGCCGCCTTCTGCTTCCCTCAAACAACCTTCCATTCTCCCTCCATTCTCCCACTTCCACTCCAATTTCTCATGATCAAGCTCTTTCTCATTGTTTTGTGGCTGCTTCTCTCTTATTCCCTTTCTCAGTTTTGGTTCTGGAATGGCTTTGGAAGTGATGGCCACCACCACCACTCTGAACCCTCTGTGCTGCTGCCACTTCTCCTCCCCAGATTCCTGCAGTCCCAATTGAGCAGCAGCTGAACTTGCACCCAGCCACTACTCATTCAGAACCAACAGGCAGAGAAACACTCCCCTTAGACAAAAGCTCCTTCCCTGTTAGCCCCAGCCCTAAGCTTATATGTTCCCCTGCTTGCATCTGGTCATCTGACCACCTGCAGGTACTGGCTAATTATCTCATTACTCAGTTGCCCTGGTGACATGCAGCTGTGGCACCCTGCCTGCCTGCAGAGTTCTCTGGCTGGGATGCTTTCCCTCTAAGTAATAGAGTGCCCTGGGCTGTCTGTTACAATGGGTATAAACTATTAAAGAAGGTGGATGGGGAGATGAGGACGAGTGGCTCTTTATGTTAAACTGCTACATGATTGCTCAGAAATACAGTATGAAACTGGAGCTAGGCCTGTTGAAAGTCTCTGGCTTAGGGTCAGGGAGGAGAGCAATAGGGGTGATGTCCTGGTGAGTGTCTGCTATAGACCACCAGACCAGGAGGATGAGGTATATGAGGCTTTCTTCAGACAGCTAGTGGAAATTTCCCAGTCACAGGCCCTGGTTTTCACGGGGGACTTAAATTATCCAACATCTACTGGGAGGGCAATAAAACAGTTCACAGGCAATCCAAGCAGTTTTGGGGGAGTGTTGGAGACAATGCCCTGGTGCAAGTGTTGGAGAGGCCAACTATATGGGCTGTGCTTTTTTTGATCTGTTGCTGATAAACAGGGAAGAATTGGTGGGGAATGTAGTAGTGGTAGCAATGACCATGAGATGACATAGTTCAGGATCCTGGGAAAGGAAGGAGAGCAGTAGAGCAAGGACTCAGGACTACAGAAAAGCAGACTTTGACAAACTTGGGGAACTGATGGGCAGGAACCCCTGGAAGTCCATTCTGAGGGGGAGAGGAGTCCAGGAGAGCTGATTTTACTTTAAAGAAACCTTACTGAGGGCATAGGAACAAAGTATCCTGATAGGCAGGAAGAATAGCAAGCGTGGCAGAAGACCAACTTAGCTTACCAGGGAAATCTTCAGTAAGCTAAAACACCAAAAGGAAGCATATAAAAAGTAGAAACTTGGATAACCAACTAAGGAGTATAAGTGTATTGGTTGGGCATACAGGAATGAAATCAGTAAGGCAAAAGCATAATTGGAGTTGCAGCAAGCAAGGAACATAGAGGTTAACAAAAAGGGTTTCTACAAATATGTCAGCAGCAAGAGGAAGATCAGAGGAAGTGTGGGACTTTTACTGAATGGGGAAGGCAACTAGTGACATATGATTCAGAAAAGGCTGAAGTTCTTAATACCTTTTTTACCTCAGTCTTCACAAGCAAGGTCACCTCCCAGACTACTGCACCTGGCAGCACAGTTTGGGGAAGAGGTAAGCAGACAGCAGTGGCAAAAGAACAGGTTGGGGATTATTTAGAAAAGTCGGGCACATGGAAGTCCATGGGGCCGGATGCCATGCAACTGAGGGTGTTGAGGGAGTTGGCCAGTGTTTCTGCAGAGCCTCTGGCCATTATCTTTGAAAAATCATAGTAATTGGGTGAGGTCCTGGACAATTGGAAAAGGGAAAAGATTTTACCCAACTGTAAGAAGGGGAAGGAGGAGGACCTGGGGAGCTACAGACCAGATAGCCTCACCTAAGCCTCTGAAAAGATCATGGAGAAGGTCCTCAAGGAATACTTTTTTAAACAGTTGGAAGAAGAAAAGGTGATTAGGAACAGTCAGCATGGATTCACCAAGGGCAACTCATGCCTGGCCAACCTGATTGCCTTTTATGATGCAATGACTGGCTCTGTAGATGCAGGAACAGCAGTTGATGTGATATAACTTGATTTTAGCAAGGCTTTTGATACAGTCTTCCATGATAGTCTCACAAGCTAGCTTAGGAAGTATGGGTTGAATGAATGGGTTGTAAGATAGATAAAAAACAGTCTGGACCACTCGGCTCAAATTGGCAGTAATCGATGGTTCAATGTCTTGTTGGCAGTGCATATTGAGTGGAGTGCCTCAGGTGTCAGTCCTGGGGATATTTTTTTTTTCCCCTATCTTCATCAATGATCTGGAAAATGGCACAGAGTACACCCTCAGTAACTTTGCGTATTACACCAAAATGGGGAGAGTAGTAGATACACTGGAGCTAGGATTCTGAGAGGCCTAGATAAATTGGAGGATTGGACCAAAAAATATCATGAAGTTCAATAAGGAAAAGTGCGAAGTCCAGCTTTTAGGACAGAAGTATCCCATGCACCAGTACAGGCTGGGGACCAACCGGATAAGCAGCAGCTCTTCAAAAAAGGACCTAGGGCAGGGGCGGGCAATTATTTCAGGTGGAGAGCTGCTTACTGAGTTTTGGCAAGCCACTGAGGTCCGCATGGGTAGCCCTGCCCCTTGACAGGTACCCTGACCCCTAGTCACCATCTTGGGTCCCACCACCTAGCCCTTGACCTTTGCCACCAGAAGTCCCTCCCCTTGCCCCCAGAATTACTGCTTCCTGCAAGGGGTTTTACCATCTCTGAACAAGAAAAATAGCAAATTATATTCTAAAAATCAAACAGATACTACAACATTCATTAATTGCATTTAAAAAAATATTTTTGTCCTGATTTACATGTGTTTGTGTGGTGTACCTAGAGGTGATAGTATAATAGCTTAAAATGAAGTCTTACTCTTGTAGATTGTGGGGAGGGTGGGTATAGGTTTGTTGGTATGTGGGGTGTGAGCGGGGGGGGGTGTGTATTGGATTTGTGGAGGTGTGTGGTGTGTGATATGTGGATGGGTATGGGTGTTGGGGGGCTGTAAGTGTGTGGGAGGAGAGTGGCTGGGGAGGGTTGTGGCTTGCTTGAAGGGGGAGGATTTTCTCACATCCTGTTCCCCCTGCAGCAGGCAGAGCCCCCACCAGCACTCCTGCAAGCCTGGGTTCTATACTCCTGCCACTCCTGGCCCTGGGGCACTGGTGCCCCCTGCCACTTGCCCCCCATCTGCCACTGCTGCCCTTGTCCTGCCACTTCCCCATCCCCCCCCGCTCAACCTGGCCAGTCTGGTACCATGTTCCAGCTGGTCCTGTGGTCCCAGCACTGCAGCTGGGAACCATGTGATGCTGGAGCATGGTGGGCAGGCGGGGGGGGGAGCGAGTGGGGAAATGGATGTAGGGGGGCAGTTAGGAAGGCCAAGGCAGAGATGGAACTGGGACTAGCTTCCCAGATTAAGGACAATAAGAAGTCTTTTTTAAATATGTAGGGGGTAAAAAGAAGGTCCCGGGTAATGTGGGGCCCTTGCAGGACGACATGGGTAACTTGGTCGTCACACCAGACGGCAAAGCTAACATGTTTAACCATTTCTTTGCCTCCGTCTTCCTAAGTAGGGACCAGAACAGCCACCTCCCTGCTGGGCCCCCCTCGGGCCCCGGGGGAGGCACACCTGGGCCATGGGTTAGCGAGGATTTAGTTAGGGAACTTCTGGAGGGGTTGGACGTATTCAAGTCAGCCGGCCCGGATGATCTCCACCCTAGAGTTCTAAAGGAACTGGCCGGGGTCATTGCAAGTCCCCTGGCACAACTTTATGAGCACTCGTGGTGCTCTGGTGAGGTACTGGAGGACTGGAAGAGGGCCAACGTGGTCCCCATCTTCAAAAAAGGCAGGAAGGAGGATCCGGGAAACTATAGGCCAGTTAGTCTCACCTCGATCCTAGGCAAGCTGTTAGAGAAAATTATGCTGGCACACATCCAGGAAGGGCCAGCAGGAGACTGCATGCTTAGGGGCAACCAACAGGGGTTCATCAGTGGAAGGTCCTGTCAGACCAACCTGGTGGCCTTTTACGATCAGATCACCAGATCGTTAGACGCAGGGGTAGCAGTGGATATAATCTTCCTGGACTTCCAGAAGACTTTTGACACTGTCTCTCACCCTGTTCTCATTAAGAAACTGGGGGGCTGTGGTGTAGACACCCACACAGTCAAATGGGTCGCCAACTGGCTGGAGGGCCGCACCCAGAAGGTGGTAGTGGATGGGTCCTTCTCAACCTGGAAGGACGTGGGCAGTGGGGTTCCGCAGGGCTCGGTCCTCGGGCCCGCACTGTTCAACATCTTCATCAGCGATTTGGATGAGGGGGTAAAAAGCACCCTGTTCAAATTTGTTGATGACACTAAGATGTGGGGGGATGTGGGTACATTGGAAGGATGCAACAGGCTACAATCAGACCTAGACAGGTTACAAGGGTGGGCGGACGAGAATAGGATGGGTTTCAACACAGACAAGTGCAAGGTGATGCACCTTGGGAGGATCAACCGGCACCATACCTACAGGTTAGGGATCTCCCCTCTTGTCAGCACGAAGGCGGAAAGGGATCTGGGGGTCATCATTGACTCCCAAGATGAACATGGGCCGGCAGTGTGGAGAGGCAGTCAGGAAGGCCAACCGCATCTTGGCATGCATCCACAGATGCATTTCGAGGAGGTCCAAGGAGGTGATCCTCCCCCTCTATGCGGCACTGGTCAGGCCGCAGCTGGAGTATTGTGTCCAATTCTGGGCGCCACACTTCAAGAGGGATGTCAACAGCATGGAGAGGGTCCAGAGGAGGGCCCCTCGTATGATCAGGGGACAGCAGGGCAGGCCCTATGAGGACAGGCTGCAGGACCTGAACCTGTTCAGCCTCCAAAAGAGAAGGCTGAGGGGGGATTTTGTGGCCTGTTATAAACTAGTCAGGGGGGATCAGCAGGCATTGGGGAAGTCACTGTTTCCCCGAGCACTGCCAGGAGTGACCAGGAATAACCGTCACAAGCTGGCAGAGGGTAGATTCAGGTTAGATATCAGGAGGCGCTACTTCACGGTCAGGGCGGCTAGGGTCTGGAACCAGCTTCCAAGAGAAGTGGTGCAGGCTTCTACCCTGGGGGTGTTTAAGAGGAGGTTAGATGAACATCTTGCTGGGGTCATTTGACCCCAGTATTCTTTCCTGCCATGGCAGAGGGTTGGACTATATGATCTGCTCAGGTCCCTTCCGACCCTACAAACTATGAAACTATGGATGCAGCAGGTGGGGTGAAGGGGCAGTGCGTGGGCCCACAAGACCCATGCTGGTCCAGTGGGGCCAGTGCCAGCAGGGCCCAGAGCTGGGTGGCAGGGGCTCAGTGGAACCAGGCTGTGCTACTCAAGCAGGAAGAGCAGGGAGGCGGATCAGCTCCATAGAGCCCCTGCCAGCCTAGGCCCCACACTCCTGCCGCCCCACTCTGGGCCCCTCTGGTGCTGGCCCCAGCACAGGCCCTGCACTCCTGCCCAGCTGTCACTGTGCTCCATGCACTCACATGCTGCCCCTTCCCCCTGCCTGCTTCAGCCATTTCCCTGGCTGCCCGCCCACCAGCCGGCAGCACGTGGTTCCCAGCTGCAGCACCGGAACCGCAGGCACTGTCTGCCAGCCCTGAGGACTGGGACAATCGCCTATGGTCTGCCCCTGCCTACCTTCCCCCACCCAGCTTCTTATCTGTATTTCCCTCAGTGCAGAGAGGCAGGAACAGTCCCAGGCCAGAGGCTAAGTAGAAGCTGGCTGGGGCTTGGGGTGGGAAGAGGGGCAGAAGGGGGGGCGGGGGCAGGCTGGATTTGCTGCTGTGGATGTTTTGTTCTGTTGCCGGCTCCCCCTGGGTGCTACTGCTCCTGACTCCTGTCATACCAGGGGTAGATAAATATTAATTTTCTAAAATTTTTAGGGGCCCTGCAGGCTGGATAGAATGGTCTGGTGGGCTGGAACTGGCCCGTGGGCTGTATTTTGCCTGCCCCTGACCTAGGGGTTACAGTGGACAAGAAGCTGAATATGAGCCAACGGTGTACCCTTTTTGCCAAGAAGGCTAATGGTGTACTGGGCTGCACTAGTAGAAGTGTTGCCAGTAGATTGAGGGAAGTGATTCTTCCCCTCCATTTGGCACTGGTGAGGCCACATCTGGAGTATTGTGTCCAGTTTTGGGCTCCTTACTACAGAAAGAATGAAGACAGATTGGAGAGAGTCCAGCAGAAGGGAGGTGGAAATGGTTAGATGACTGGGAAACATGACTGATGAGAAGCTGAGGGAACTGGGCTTATTTAGTCTGGAGAAGTGAAGACTGAGGGGGTATTTAATAACAGCCTTCAAATACTGTAAGGTTACATAGAGGATGGTGCTGAACTCTTCTTAGTGGTGGCAGGTGACAGAACAAGGAGCAATGGTCCTAAGTTGCAGCAAGGGAAGTTTAGGTTAAACATTAGGAAAAACTTTCTTACTAGGAAAGTCATAAAGCACTGGAACAGGCTATCCAGACGGATTGTGGAATCTCCATCTGTAGAGGTTTTGAAGAGCCTCAGAGGTTTTAAAATCCTTAGAGGTAGACAAAGCTTTGACTGGGATGATATAGTTGGGGATGATCCTGCTCTGAGTAAGGGGTTGGACTTGATGACCTCCTGTGGTCTCTTTCAACCCTTATTTTCTGTGATTCTATGCCAGAAGTATTCTAAAAGTAAAACTCACTTCTGCGGTCTCCCTCGGTTACAAAATACTGATGGATTACAAGACCTAGAATAAATTTATTAATTGCTTTCCCCACTCTGCAAATATAAACTATAAACAGTTATGCTAGCATGCATATTTTGGAAGTCTTAATGCATCCATGTATGACACCAAATCCTCAAATGATTAGTTTTTACACCTGCCTCTTACCACTCATGGGGATTACATGGCATAGAAAATTTCTTTGTATCAGTATACTACTTTTAAGGATGGCATGATGTTATGTGCCTTCAGCTTAAATGGTGAAAGTAGGCCCTGCTGGGAAAATCTTGGTGGTTAAAATAGCTCTGATATTTAAAATGTGCAAACACTGGGATGCAATATCAGAGGGCCGAGGTTATCTGCTGACAGGTTGTTAAGAAGTTTGGAGCCTGCTACTCAGAAACTGGGATCTCTGAAGCTGGAGCAGGTGGGCAAGTGTGAAGCTAAGTAGCAAATATGGACTAGGGATTGAGTGTTGCTGGGTTCCTGGAACTGCTGCCTTAGGAGAATAGATTTTGGGGTGATTGAATCAATGGGGACTCAGGGGGATAGCCTGGAGAGCTGATCTCTGGGATACAGGTAGATACAGGTTCAGGAGTCCTCCAGCATTAAAGGGATGGTCAAAGTTACAATGGTGGGGTAGGTAGACAGGAGGGTGCTTTCTGGGATTACATCAGGGGACTGCATGGTAAATGTGTGGCTATGATCTCTATGGATGGTAGAGGACTGGGATGATTGTGAGTGGGCCACACTGTCTCCTCTGCTTGGGTCTAGCTAGGGGAGAGGAGTCTGTGCTCAGGGTGGGGTACAGG
Organism: Crocodylus siamensis; assembly: GCF_052110815.1. Classification (NCBI taxonomy): domain Eukaryota; kingdom Metazoa; phylum Chordata; order Crocodylia; family Crocodylidae; genus Crocodylus; species Crocodylus siamensis. The sequence continues at coordinate 161,414,498 of NC_143396.1, read as the reverse complement.
GGTTTCTGATGGTCTGAGGTCAGGCTGAGAGCTGGGAGCAGTAATCCAACACAGGTCAGGTATTCCTGCAACTCATATGATACAGAACATAGACAGGCAACCTAGTTTCCTCAAACCAGGTCCAGAGCAGCCTCCAGTGGCCATCATGGGACTGCATCTTCCACTCATCCCTCAGCCAGGTACCTGATATTTAAGCCAAGATGTGGACAAGTCAGAGAGCTGCATGGGTCCTGAAAGTGTCTGTTTCAAAAGTAGTCACTTTTATGTATTATTTTCTAATATTTATCTACCTTGTTATATTTTCTATTGCCTCAGGTGACTTTTATACCTCTGCTTTTTAGGCTTCTAGAAATAACTTATTCTTGTTTGTTTTAGCTATCAAGTACCTTGTCAATACATGAAAGATTCTTTTATTTCTGCTTCAAGCCAGCTCTCTCTTCTTTCAGCTTTAACATAATGGCAATCTGTCTAGAATGCAGTATCCTCCCAGCAGTTGCGTTCATTTTGTTATTCCTGGTAACCTTAAGAGTAATAGCTATGCCACCAAATTAATCTCAGCAACAGAACACAAGAATTTCATGACCTTCAAAGGTATCCAAATGGGTTTTGATTTCAATGATCCTCTATGAAACTTCTGTTATGATTGCAATTTATCATTTTATGATGTGAAAGATATATGAGGTTCTCTACTGACAAGTACAGAGTCAAAGAGCCCTGTGCCTTGGTGAACTATGCTCTGTGCAGGTACTGAGGGGAGGGGAAACAACAGTGTCAGACACGTTGTTATACTCCTGATTACTGGGGCTGGATCATCAGAGCACAACAGGACTGCTATATCTTCTCTATGTTGCTTATGCCGTAAAGTTGGCTCTAAAGATACATTGTTGGCTTGGCTGAACTGGGTATACACTACCTGGGGATTCTGCTTCCACTAAAAATCCTCATCTGGCCAATTGGACCAGAGCAGGAAAAATCATACTTGATTTGCCTCAGCGGGTTTTGAAAACTAACACAATGTCTTAACAGCAAGATAGTAGATTTTAGTGAAAGTGAACAGCGCACTGATATAGTAGAGGAGGAGGTGAATCTTCACCCTTCCCTAAATAAATTTTCTATAAGGATTACATGACATGATTGCCTGCAATAGCAGGGGATTAGATTCAGTGTCCCAGAAAGTCTCTTCTAGTCCTACCTTTATATGTCATTTGTCTCTCATAATTCTTTGTTTTCATTTCTAACTAGGAATGAAGAAGTATCTCGCAATGGTGGATTGGTCAGTTGGTTTGAATGAGGAGAAAATGGCTACATAAATACTATATATTTTTTGCATCTCACAGGGCCCCAAATATAACAGGCACCTTTTTTAGAACGAAGAATGTAGGAAGTAAAAAACATTTTTTCAGTGCCATGCCTGAGACTCCAGCTCATTTACCCTCAGCCAGCTGACTAGCTCGTCCAGCTCACTCTTCAGCTAAAAACTATTGCTATATAGCAGTGGCTATGAGACAGTTAATGTTAGACACTTTTGCTGCTTGTTGGGCCAGAAAGAAGTGGAAGCTATTTTGGCAGCCAGTACAGCACAGCATCTCCATGCTCCTATTCCAGCAAAGAAATATCAGTTTCTCTGCTTAACACATGAGCCCCAATTCTGGAGGGCTGATTTTTGTGGAAAAGAAGTGTATGGCATATGAATAAATATAGCATTACTGGGATCTTTTTTAAAATCTCTTCTCTGCTTCCTTCCCTTTTCCAGTTTCACGTTCCACAACTGTTCTAGTGAATAAGTTTACAGCCAGCTGTGTTTGATAAAGATTAGAGTTTAAGGCAATGCAGTAAGTAGAATGTAGGTTTGCAAAAAGTGAATTTACAATGTGAAGTCATGAATATTTATTTGCCTCAGAAAGCTGATTCTTGGGATACGGACTCATCCTCACAGGGAACACAAATATACTGTAGTGTCTGTGCTGCTCGCTGCTGTTTCTCTTGCTGCGACTCCATTGGTTCCAGCAGAGTAACAAGAGTGTGAAACTGTTTTAGCTCCATAATGAACCATGTCTTGTGTGTCCAATAAAAAACAGCTTGGATTCTAACTGTAACCAACTGTTCACAAAAGAGCTATAGACCAAAAATTATTCCAAAAGCTTATTATGGAGAGGAGTTTTGGACAACAAACATATTTGATAATGTTGCAAACTGCTTTTGGATAAATCAGTGACAAAAAAGAGGAGGAATCTGGTGTACATATGTGAACAGAAAGATATATATTTGCATGGAAAACTGTCCAGTAAATGTATATCTGTTTGTCTTCCTGTGAGTTTCTAATTACTTTAGCTGTAGTCATTTATTTTTTCTCATTGACTGGCAAGAGTGCAGTGTTCCCAAAAACATCAATAATTTTCATAACGAGGGTAAAGCTTAGCATTTTTATTGATGGGGCCAAATTCTCAGTTGCTTTACCCACTGTACAGTCATTTGCTACAGTACAATGTAGGTGTTAAACCTTATCCTGTCTAAATGGCAGCATGTTCACTGGTGTTGATGAGCACACCAAAGTGCAAAGCAGTCCCCATGTGGATTATGAACTACTTTCTTCAGAAAGAGCAACATTTATCTCAGGTGGGGATGGCAGGGAGTTTGGCTTTCAGAGTCTGTAGGTTGCTGGAAAAGCCCCAGGCCAGCCCCCCTCCCAACCCTGCTGATCAATCAACCCAGTGTGGCGCTGTTAAGGTGAAGGGGGCAGGGAGAAAGCTTAATTCCTCCTTCAGACTCCTCCCTGCAGCTGGGATCTGGCCATACCAGGCAGGGGCCACCACTGTAGCTCCCTTCCCACTGCTCCCTGGCAGACAGGCAGACCTCAGCTGCAGTGGGAGGAGAGGGGAAGGAGGGAAGAATTAACCCCCTCCCTGCTCACTTTGCCTGACTGGGGCCATGCCCACCAGTGTCTCCACTAGGATATGTCCCTGCTCCAGCTAGAGAGCAGAGGAAAGGGGCAAGCCTTGCTGTGAAGCAGAGAGCCCCACACAGCCAAGAGAGCATGCCGCGATGCTGGAGTTGTCTTGTTTATCTTCAACCAGCAAGGGGTCTGAGCCAAATCTGTTAGGTCTGATGCAACATTCAACCAAGTTTCTCTCAAACCAGTTTCAACCATTTTGAAAGCAGTTTATATGCACTGAATGTCTGTTCTGTTACAGGTTTAAACCAGTTTTTGATCATTTAAACCAGTTTATGTGTAATACCTGTCCCTAGCCCAAGTGTCTTATCTCTGCAATGTTATAATATCTTCTGTATCTGCTTCCCCTTCACACACAGACCATGTGGGCACCATACAAACCAGGTAATACTGCATAGACTGAAATCCAACCCTTAGAAGAAGGGCCTGTGCACTGCTGTATTGTTTTCAGCTTCATAGTAAGTGATGTTCTTTTTAAAGTGCCAGGTCCTAGGGTCATGTGATTACATAGGAAATCTGCTAAAATAAAAAGTACTTTTATAATTCTCTTTGCTGCAGAGAAAAGCTTAAATTAGTGATGTTTGAAGTCTTCATAATAGGCTGCAGGATTTAGCCATTGCACATGCCTTGTGCTGACCCTTCTGCACAGTTGGTCTGAGTGAAATTTCTTACGTTGTTGTTGCACAATCACATTTATTCTGAAAAGCAATGAATGGCTTAAGGCAGAGTTGCATTCCTTTGCTTTGTTTACCCCTCAAGAAAATCAATGATATCATGTTGCTAGCACATGCTGTGTCAGTCCTTGGCATTTTGTTTACTTTTCTTTAAGATGAGCTCCTCTGCAGCTCAGCAGCAATCCATCCAGACTCAGTAACATCTGTAGCCCTGTGACCCTGTAATTTTAACTTGTTTTATACCAAAATAAAATCAAATACAGCTTTTTATATAAATCAGGACTGGAAGCCAACTTCCATCATTTCCATGGGAGTAGTTATTGTACTCAGGCAAGCAATGGAGTAAGATTCTACAGTGATCAGACAAGTCAAAATTACCCTGAACTCAGTCAGGGCCTGCCTGGTGTGGAGTTCAGTGTCTGATCTCCAGGTGCTCCGCACTGTGAGCATGTTCACTACCTGAGTGTGAAAAAGAATAGGAGATGAACACAAACGGATCTAGGATTTTTACAAGTGGGGTGGGGTGCAGATAGTGGGGTGTACCATCCCACATAAAACAAATATTTTTCTCCAGTTTAAAAGAAAATACAAACTTACTAATATTGCAGGGCTCTGGGCTTTATTACTCAGTTTAAGATCAAAACAAAAACAAATATAACTTTATTAGAATGTGCATTATGTATGAAAAAAAACAAACTAGGCAAAAATAGTTAAAAGATGTTTCATTAGTCTTGTAGTCATTAGAATTAAATGCACATCTCTTTTTTTTCAGATTCATTAATCAAAGTCTCAACAGTGCATCCAATGCTTCACTGGCTGCATCTACACAAGACTCTGACTGTGCAGTTGTTACTGCGCAGTCATTTAGTACTTGCATACACAAGTACTAAATGACTGCGCAGTAACCAACTTACTGCAGAGTAGCATTGCCGAAGAGCTTTTAGGTTCATGCTACGCAATGCTTCGTGTTACGTGATGTGTAGATGTGGCCACTAAAATTTATTTCTACACATGAGTTAATGCTTTAACTAGAGAGAGTTAAAAACAGTTCGTAGGACTGTGAAATAGGAGCTACTTTACCCCGATCAGCTAACAGACAGAAAAATAGCAAAAAAAAAGGATAGTTTGATTAGTGGAACCTCAAGGTGATGAAAAAGGAGAGAGGGTTGTTAACACCTGTGGAATGAAGAGTTTAGAAGGAATTATAATGAGCCATGAAGTTAACTGATTTCCTTACTTGGGCCTGAATAGAAATGATGTTGCCACTGTCAGTCAGTTGGCTTTAAACTTTGGGTGAACCAGGAATCAATCAAAAGGAGATGTGAATGCACCACTGGGCCATGTTTAAATTTGCCCTGGGAGGTGATTATCACCTTTCCCACCTACCTCTTCATAGCAACTGGTACAGTGCAAATGTGAGAATAAACTTCTACAACTTATTTCTTTGCTGTACTGCAAGAAGGAAGTAGGGAAGACCTTCTGAATGGCCTCTCAGAGGCACTGACTGTCTTTGGCCTGCTGTGGGTGTACTGAGACTATACATCACTTCTGCACTGTACCCAAAAGCAGAACCCAGGCTATTACTGCCATACTTATGCAGTCAGACCATCTTCATGCACATTTAATGCCCCCTATCTTGAGTTTGCTTTGAGGTAAAACCACCAAGGTGTGTTTTCAGGTGGATACCATTTGCAGTAAAACATTTTCCAGCAGTAGCTAACTGTGGACTCAGATTGATTAAAACATTTGATAGGTAATGAATCCAAATAAAAGTATGCATCAGAGAAAGATTATTAACAAAGATAAGACTGGTAAAAATAATTTGTAGACACTGAGTCATTTGAAGGTGCAAGGAATAAATTGGAAGGGAATTTTTCCAGCCATCTTTGCCAGCACTGAAGTGCAGGCCTTTTAATCAGTGCATAGGAAAGCAGTGGCAGAGAAATCCATATATTATAGAGCAGAGCATGATATATCATTTAATCTCTATAAAACTGTAAGTTTGGCACAGAAGGTAAAAAAACAGTATTTAATAGCATCACAATTTTTTTCCAGAAAGTTAAGCTGAGCCTTGTCAGCATAAAGATTGTTATCCCATTTTTTGCTTGACAGGCAAGCAGTAGCATAAGTATGGGTGGGCAAGTGCAGAACCAGTCCTAGCTGTTGATTTACAGGGGTTACAACAATGACATTTTCTATTGCCACCAATGCCCTGGCCAGTACTATCACAGAAGGCACAGAAATGGCTCGTTCTGCCTCTGCCTAAAAAGATTTGATATTGTTGAATCAGGTTGTTATGCAAAATATAACAAACCTATGTTTTCTTGAGAAGTAAACATGAGGGTAAACATGTCAGGTAACCACAGGAAAGGGTAGGAGGCAAATTAAAAACTGCATAGTGGAGGACACAGCAGGAAGAATGAAGATAGTTATTGCCATCATACTGTGACTTGTTCTCTGAAGCTCTCCCCTTTAATTTCAGTGAGTTCCACTTGGAGCATAAAGTCAGACTACAGCCTCTCATATCCAGGAAATAAGACAATGGTCCTCCCTTCAATCTGTATTCTGGTTATGATAAATAAATATAGTAAGTAGCTTGAATGTATCTATTTTCATTTTTTTTAATTTAAAGTATTTTGTCATGTGTTTTGATATGATATTACAGTAATTTAATTTATTGTTCATTAGACTCAACACAGCTTTTATGACATACAGTTAGGCCTGATCAGTAAACAAATACTGAAGCCAGATCTAATTGGCTGGCTCGGGCCAGTACTCTTCAACTCCTTCATAAATGATCTGGATTTGGGTGTCATGTGTGGACTGGCAAAGTTCATGGATGACACTAAACTATGAGGGAAGGGAGTCGCACTGGAGGATAGGCTGGGGATACAGGCTGACCTGGACAGTCTCGCAAGGTGGGCGGTCCAAAACCTGATGGCATTTAATGCAGAGAATTGCAGGGTGCTCCACCTTGGGAGGAAGAACCAGCATCACACTTATAGGCTCGGCAGTGCTATACTCTCTAGTACCATGATAGAAAGAGACTTGGGGTTCTTGATTGACTACAAAATGAACATGAGCCCCCAGTGCGATGCTGTGGCTGCAAAGCAAACCAAACTCTGGCATGCATCCACCGATGCATCTCAAGCAAAACCAGGGACATCATCCTCCCACTCTACTCAGTCTTAGTGAGGCCACAGCTAAAGCACTGTGTCCAGTTTTGGACCTCCCACTTCAGGAGGGATGTGGATAAGCTTGAGAGAGCACAAAGGAGAGCCACCCGCATGATCAAAGGCCAAGAGAGCAAACCTTATGAGGAGGGGTTGAGGGACATGGGCAGTGACAATGCATAGGGGGTGCATGGGGGTGCACATGAACCCCCTGAGAGCTCTTGTGCATCCCCTGATAGCAGCGTTCCCTGCTTAGGCAATGGGCAGGGGGGGCAGGTGAGAGTGCTGTTGCCTCCCTGGAGAGTGCTGGCCAGGAGAGTGGGGGTGACAGGAGAAGCGATCCCCACAGTCCCCCTGTGGCTGATCGTGCCAACCAGGGGGGCAGGTTCCTCTGCAGCTGATTGCACTGGTCTGGAAGTGCCCCCCCCTCGGTCTGCAAGATTGGCCATGGGGGACCCCCCTCCCCAGTTGTTGACTGGCTGCTTGGGGGGCAAGCGCTTGCCTGATTCAGGAGGCACCATTTGCCCATGGACATAAGACTCTTCATCCTGGAGCAGGCTTATGGGACTTAGTGGCAGCTTATAAGTATATAAGGGGGGGCTGCACCAGCATCTGGGAGAACAGTTGTTCATCAGGGTTCTCCAAGGGATGATGAGGTCTAACTGCCACAAACTTCTGGAAGGCCATTTTAAACTGGACATAAGAAAAAACTCCTTTACAGTCCAAGTGTCCGAGGTCTGGAACAGACTCCCCTCAGGTGGTGCAAGCACCTACTCTGGACCTATTCAAAAGGCATTTAGATGCATATATTGCTGGGATTGTTTGATCCCAGAAGACTTCCTGCCTATGGCAGGGGGGCTGGACTTGATGATTTTGCGCGGTCCCTTCCAGCCCTTAATGTCTATGAATCTATGAGTCTATGAATTAAATGATGTCCAAAGGGTAGGCGGTCATCTTGAATCCTGCTGGGGGCAGGTTCAAGCCAGAGTGGGCCCAGAGCCTGCAGAAAGCTGGGGCCAGGGGCCTAGAGCCCAGTGCCCAAGAGAGGTGGAGACAGGGTCCAGGGGCCCAGTGTCTGAGGGGCAAGACTAGAGCGGGTACCTATAAGCTATGTTTAATCCTGTGGGCCTAAGCTAGAAGGCCCAGCTAGAGAAGTGGGGTGGAGGCTGACAAGGCCAAAGGCCCAATAGGAGAATGATGGTACAGCAACACCTGAGAGGCATGAGATATGGTATAGGGGTGGGCAAAGCCATGTAATTAGCCCTTAAGGCTTACAGGTGCCCTGGGGCATGGAAAGGATGCCCACGTAGCCTAGGAGCATGATCGAGGCCAGTAGCATTCAGGAGGGTCCTGCTGGCTATTGGATGGATCAAAGTTTGTTCTAGGACTCTCAAGGCAGCCTCCCTTTTCAATTCAGTAAGTACATCAAGGCATGGTGGGCAAGGAGGAGGAAAGGGTACCCTAAAAGCAGAGCAGGGCATCAGTTAGGTTAAATTGACATAGATTGCAGTAGATTTTGTCTTCTTCCGTATTAGGGATGCACATTAACCTACTATTTCCCTGTTGGTGCAGCGGCAGGGCATTAGTAATACCCTCGTCTACCCTCCTGTTACCTATGGCGTATTATAGGATGTCTTGGACATTTTCAAAATTATTTCTTATAGTTGCAGATGAAGGTTTGTAGTGGCAATAACCACAGTTCTTACCTTAAAGAGTTTCACTTACAAAGTAAACAGATTAATGTAATTACAATGTAATTACAAAGAATGGAAGAAAGATGATATAATCTCCAATGCATAGTTGGGGATGGGACACAAAGGGTGTGTTTAGATGTGTTGCTATAACAATGTTGTTGCTGCACCATAATTTATTACTTCCTTTTGGAAGTACTAAGTCACAGCACAGTAACAGTCCATACTGTGCTGTACGCACTGCGCACGGTTATTTTTAGTAGCTACTTCGCCGTAGTGGCATGCTATAACGGGGTAGTGCATCGTTATGGTGAAGTAGCTGATGGTCACATGTAGGCCTCTGTGGATGCTATGCCACACCCTAGCACGTTGCTATGGTGACATAGCATCACATGTAGATATGCCCAAGAGATCAAATGTGGGTGGTTCAGTATCACACTCAAAGTCAATGGTTGAATCAAGAAACAAATTCAGAGATTTGTATTCCACAGCAATACTTTATCTACAGAACAGTCCTTCCAGCTTTAGTCTATTGATTCCTTTCCACAGCTTGACACAACCCTGTTTTACTTGTAAACAGAGTAATAAAAATCAATCGTGTTCTATTAGGAGCTATAATTTTAGTAATCATTTTAAAGAGAGTCCCCTGTATATGAACACATTCAGCAGCATGTTTGCCTTTAACTGATTTTTGAAGTCCAGCAGAAATTTAAGCTGTGCTTAAGCACAAGATTTCTTAACCTGCACTGCCTTCTCAGGTTTTACTGCTTTTTTATTTTATGTCCCTCATCTTCCATTGTGTCGGGTTCTAAATTGACTTGTTACGTTCTCTAGTATTTCCCTTTTGGCTGGTTGTTTATGTAGCCTGTCTTCTCAAGGGAACTTGGCTTTTGGCAGTTTTAAGGGTAATTTGTACATATCTTCTCTGTCATACCAGATTAATATTTGTGAATGTTGTCTTTTTATGCTTCATAATATACAGTCTTTCAAAATTACTTTCAGTTTCCTTACATTTGGTGCATTCACACTCAGACTCTTATGGACTCCAGTGTATGAAAAAGATTACATGACTGAACTGTAAATAGGAATTTGGAATGAAAAAGAACAATTAGGTTCATTTGGGCCTGCCATTAGTATTATAGTGGTGGTTTTTAATTACTGGGATGTACAGGACAGTCTCAATGTCATGCTCTGTGGCTGCTTACAGATGTTAAAAAAAAAAAAAAAAAAGTGCCTTACCAGAAGAAGCGGTATGGTAGTTTGACCTGGCTCTGCAGAGACTGTTATAGATTAGGCACTTCAACCGGGCTTTTTGGTGCTTTTTTCTAATAGCTGATTCAATCAGCTATTATATAAAAATGGCAAAAAAGCCCCACTGAAGTATCTGATTTATACAAACATTGGGCAAGCTGGGTCCAACTAATGCAATGCCTCTTCTGGGCATGTGCTGAGCTGAGCACAGGAGCATGCCAAGTTTAAAGTGTCATTTTTTGCTTTTGGGGGGGGCGGGCGGGGTTAATGTTGTAAGCAGTTAAAATGTTTGTTTCCTTTTACAACACACACAGTGTAAAATATTCACTTCTGGTTTCAAATGTCATATGTCTTGTTGAAAGAACAAAGAAAAAAAGCAAATATAAGTGAGATAACATGGTGCTTTCCCAGCTGCAGGAGGAAACAAATCCTCTGTATTTAGAAATACAGCACCCAAAAAACAGAATATGACCATCCCCTTTCAAGTACATAGCCATAGACACCTCAGTTGTAACACCCTAAACTTTAAGTCCAGTGATATCTTGTTATCTTCTATAGCTAGAAAGAAAAGTTTAATTTCTACTGGTACAGGGGGAATTCTATGTTTCTAATTACTTAAGCCTCCTAAGCCTAGCTCTGAAGTTCTCTGAGGTACTGGACATAAAGGCCAACATTTTCAAATGAGGTAATTAATTAGTTATGTGTGCACAGTTTTTATTGTCAAGAGCATTGTGCTCTGGGGTGGAGAACACCAAAAATTCTAGCTGAAGCTAGTGGGATATAGCAGTGCTTCAACATTTCCAAGCAACAGACCCAAACAGTCTCCAGTCAGACACTGAGGAACTGCAAAATCCATTACCTCTTTTTTTTTTTTTAAAGTTGGCCTAAATCTAGGATCCAGTATCCAGCTATTACTCTTTCTAGACTGTAAGTCAGTGTAATTGTTAAGGGACAAATTCCATATTTATCAAATAAATAAGGAAAATCATGTCGAACATATGAATCCTGAAAAGTAAAATTAGTAGCAATTTGGGGTTTGTTAGATCATGGACTATTAGAAACAGAATTGGCAAATATTAATGGACTGAGTGCACATAATGTGGTCAGTATTGCAAATATAGTATATCTAATTGTTCAGGCAGATACTACAAGATTATTTATTATTAGGAATATGGTAGTGCCTGTTTTTATGGTTATTGGACACACAAAATTTTTAAACACACATAAGGTGCTATTTTTTATCTTGCAAGGAACAATACAACATGAATGAGAAACTGGATTCCAATTCTTCATTCAGTTGGCCTCATGTGCCAAGTTTCAATGGGACATACAAGCATCCATACACAGAAAGCAACATTTCTTATGTAGACTTCTACCTGCATCAGCCTCCAGTGGCAGCAGTCTTCATCATCTCCTACCTCCTCATCTTCCTCTTGTGTATGGTTGGCAACGGAGTGGTTTGCTTCATCGTTCTGAGGAGCAAGCATATGCGTACAGTTACAAACCTCTTCATCTTAAACCTTGCTGTCAGTGATTTACTGGTGGGTATATTCTGCATGCCTACTACCCTCCTGGACAACATAATAGCAGGTAGGTAGACTCTGACTGCTTGAATGTAGACATTTTCAGGAAAATTACCTGTGCTGCAGAAATGCATTCTAAGTAAGGATGTGTAAAAGCTTTTGCTAAAATAACCAACACAGATATTTGGCAGAAGAATTTCCTGGATCAGAACTGAAAGTTCAAGAATGTTCAGAGTCAAATCCTTGGTTCCTAACTATTACAGAGGTCAACCAAATGACACTCAAGAGTTATTATAAAATTGAATATTTGCCTATAGAAAAACTACATTTGTGTTGGTAGATATTTCTAAAAAGGCCTGTCCTCCACATGATTACACCAGTTGTGTGATGAATAAGTTATGTTGCCTTCAGCTGACAAAACAAGTGCAATGAATGGAAAGTAGAATCAAGAACAAAATAGGGAAGTAACTGTGGCAACTAAGTGATATCAATACACATAATTTGACATTTTGTAATGACTGAATGTCAGATTTTTCATGTAGTTAATGGTTTGGGGTTTTTGGGGGTGGGTGGGTTGGTAAAATACCTATTATTATTCTGAAATGAGCTTGTTTTGAGTTCAGCTACAGAGACAATTTTAAAAATGTAAAGAATATTAGTGATAATAACATACATTTTCCATGTATTTTTGACATATGCCCACACCCTGTACTGTGACATTCATCTAATAAGCCCATGTCATACTTTGTGCTTCTCCATGACCTTGTCCTTGGTTTTGCCTGGCTGTATGGAATTTGAACTTTCACTCCACAGGGGTTAACTACTACCTTTTCAATGTAATGGCCTCAATGTTCAACTAATCAAGCTAACTTTTCTTAGGATAATATTGATGTCTAAAAGTGGCTCCTTGTTTTTTCCTGGTGTCTCACCTCCAATTTCACATCCCAGGAGACGGCTCTTTTCAAAATCACAGATCCAACCATGGAGAGCAGTTTTCAACAGCAGCTACAGTTTGACCTTTAGAGAATCAGGAAAGGGAGGATGAGTTAGCTCAAGATTAGGTTCAGTTTGTGCTTTATGCAGCCATAACTATGGAAAAATCCTTTTTTCCCTTTCTGGCTTTCAAAAACAAGGAGTATGTTGTATTCTAGGAGGTATTGTATGTGACAAATTATGGCATGTATTTCATGCAAATTTTTAATTAGCTTTTGGGGAAACAATATTTTTCCATGTGGGCAGTACAATTCAATATCTGTCTAATCAAATTAAATACATGCACAAATACAGCAAAGAAGATTATAAGGATGCAGGAGTAAGCTATCCTGATGCAACAGAAGAATGGAAAGCACAAGTCTGGCTAACATAGATGAAACTGAAAAAGCAATTGTATAAAAAGTGAAAACTTGGTCATAGTACTAGGAAACAGTATAAGTATATTGCATAGGCATGCAGGGAGAAAATCAGGAAGGCCAAGGAATAATTTGAGAAACAATTGGTAAAAGACACTAAAAAGGGATTTTACAAGTATATCAAGAATAAGAGGAAGACCAAAGAAACCATAGGTCCCTTATGAAATGCAGAAAAAAAAACTACTTACAGATCGTGTAGAGAAGACTGAAGTATTAATGCCTTTTGTACCTCAGTTTTCACACTCCATTCAGTACTGGTGAGGTCTCACCTAGAGTACCATGTCCAGTTTAGGCCCTACTCTTCAAGAAGGATGTGGACAGATTGGAAAGAGTTCAATGGAGAGCAACAAAAATGTTTAGAGGCCCAGGAAGTATGAGTTATGAAGAAAGGCTGGAAGAGCTAGGGTTATTGAATCTGGAGAAGAAAAGACTGATTGGGGAGTTGATAACAGTCTTCAAACACCTGAAGGGTGATTATAAAGAGGATGGAGATAGGCTTTTCTCTGTGCTACAGGGGATAGGACTAGGAATAATTGCCTAAGGCTACAGAAGGGGAAATTTAGATGGGAGATTAGGAGGAAATTTATGACTACGAAGGCAATCAAGCATTGGAACAGGCTACCTTGAGAAATTGTGAAATCTCTATCCCTGGCAATTTTCAAAAGCAGGTGAGACAGTAGGGGTGTCCGAAGTGGGCCCTATTCAATTTGGATTTGGATCGACTCAGATCAAGGACAGTGATTCAATTTGTTGATTTGGATCACTGTTGCTGATTCAATTCGGTCGAACCGGAATCTGAATATTCAATGCTGATTCAGAGAATCAGTGATTCACACATAGATGCAGCTTTAAATGTTTTTTTTACATACCTCGAGGTACCAACGTGGTTTGTGAACACTGCAGTACTGGGGCACATGGAACATCCCACAGGAGTGCAGGGGACCCTCCACATGCTTGGTGGCAAACCTGGAAGTGGACCGGAAGTTCTTCTGGTCCACTTCTGGATCCGCTGGAGAGCATGTGGGCCCCCCCCAGCTTGGCCATCAGTTGCAGGGGGAACCCTGGGTGCCCCTCCCAGACCCAGGAGTCACCAATTGCAGAGCTGGGGAGGGGGCAGCTTGGGGGGACCCCCTGCATGCTCCCCGGTAGACACGGAAGTGGACCAGAAGTGCTTCTGGTCCACTTCTAGGTCTACTGCCAAGTGTGCTGGGGGCCCTCCATGCTCCTGTGGGATGCTCCATGCACCCCAGTATTGCAGCATTCTTGAGCCACCTCCTATCTAGAGGTATGTAGAAAAGACATTTAAAGCTGTGTCTATGTCCAAATCTTTCCAAATCTCTCCAAATCAATTCAGAGGGTTCCAATTGGATTCAGAAAGATTAAAGGGTCCCATGATTTGATTTGGATTTGGAGATTCAGCCACCGAATTGGGTCAAATCTCTGTTGAATCAAATCAGGTACCAAAGCTTCACACTGCCCTATTGGACAGATACTTTCTGGCATTGTTTAGTCAGGGATGATCCTGCCTTGAGCAGGGGACTGGACTAGATGACCTTTTGAGGTCCGTTCCAGCCCTGCTTTCTTATGATCCTGTACTCCATTTGCTGACCATTTGAAAAGTATCTTTTTTTAGCATGTCTTCTTATGCAAAATTTTACATCATAGCTTATTAAAATATACCCCATTTCCTATCAAATTTGAGGTTTTCTTTAATGTCAAGGTTTACAGAATTATAAATGGTAGTGTATTACAGTACACCTAATTAGAAGTGTACCAATACATTGGTCCCATATCAGATCGGCATCAGTATAAGGAAAATTGATAATATTAGTAATCAGCCTTTTTTGGCTGAAGTGGCTGATAATATCACTGATAAATGCCCCATGCATGCAGCAGCCAGAGTGCAGCATGCAGGCGGCCAGGAGTGCAGCCCAGCAGTGTGGAGAGCTGCTGGGTCCAGCTGGTAAGGGAGGGAAAGGGGCATTGTGGGGGAGGGGGGCAGATCAAGGCCCCTGTGATGAGGGAGGGAGTGGGATTGGGCTGGGGCTGAGAAAGGAACAGCTTATCTGGGAGGCATGGGGGTGGCAGCTCCCACTGCTACACGCACCCTGGGAGAGCATAGGGGGCGTGTGCCCTTGGATCTGCGCATGGGGTGAGGGTGGGCTGCTGCTGTGGGCTGGGGCCGGGGGGGCATCAAGCTGTTCCCAGTGGGGTCTGTGCTAGACTGCGCTTGGGGCAGGTGGCATTGGGAGGGGGGTTACAGTGAATGTTGGGGTGGCTGCAGCCCTCCTTCTTAGCCCCACTTTCAGCATCATCACTGCCAGTGCTGAGCGCAGTCCAGCCCAGCCCTCTGCTGATAAGATCTCAGTGCCACCCCAGCCCACAGCAGCAGCCCACCCTCACCCTGTGCCCAAATCTGGGGGCACTCCCCCACCCCCATGCCCCCCTGGGGAGTGTGCAATGGCAGGAGCTGCCCTCCGCACCATGACCCTCAGATAAGCCTCTTGTGGCTCCATCCTGCCCTCCATCCTGGCTGTGCAGCATCTGCCTCAAGCCCATCCCCACTCCCTCCCTCACTGTGGGGCCTTGATCCGTCCCCTCATACCCCTTCCTTCCCCCTCGCCCCTTCCCCCATAACAGATATACCAGCCAGATGCTGCTTTCCAAGCTGTCAGACTGCATATCAGCAATTGGATCGGTATTGGCTGATATGGCTTGTTAAAAATCGGCCATCAATATCAGCCCAAAAAATCTCTATCAGTGCACCCTCTACAATTAATAGCATATTAAAAATCAATTAAAACTAGAATACCAACATCAAAAGGAACATACTTCTAGATTATTTCATCAACATTAAAGCGAGAGCTACATATCTAGGCAAGTGTCAATCCTCTGGATCATGGTGTA
The DNA here is from genome assembly GCF_052110815.1 of Crocodylus siamensis. NCBI lineage: Eukaryota > Metazoa > Chordata > Crocodylia > Crocodylidae > Crocodylus > Crocodylus siamensis. Next base: position 161,398,920 of record NC_143396.1, on the reverse strand, counting down.
TACATAAGATGTCTAGTCAAGTGCCTGATGAATCCACTTGTGGCTGACAAACTCAAATTGAGAGTGACACAGCGTGTTACAAGTTTCACAGATCCATGTCTTGCCTGAGTTGGAGTCCAAGTTTACAGCATGCTGTTTTCTTCTTTCCCACTTTGCATCCATCCTTGGATCAAAGATGCCTCATATTGAACTGCACCCAATGCCAGGTTTTCCCTCCAGATTGGACAGGATTCTGCACACTCCTTCCAAATTTCTATATTTCATAGTTTCATAGTAGTTAGGGGTCAGAAGGGCCCTAAATAGATCATCTAGTCTAACCCCCCACCACTGGCCAGAGCACACGCTGGGATCACACAACCCCAGGCAGGTGTTCATCCAACCTTGTTTTGAATTTACCCAAGGTAGGAGCGAGGACCACTTCCCTAGGAAGTTGGTTCCAGATCCTAGCCACCCTAACAGTGAAATAGTGCCTCCTGATCTCTAACCTGAACCTGTTCTTCAGCAGCTCCTGGCCATTGATCCTTGTCACCCCAGGTGCTGCTGGGGGGGAATAGGACCCTTCTTGTTTGCTGCTGATCTCCCCTAACTAGTTTGTAGGGAGCCACCAAATCCCCCCTCAGCCTCCATTTGCTGAGGCTGAACAGGTTCAGGTCCCTCAGTCTCTCCTCATAGGGCCTGTCCTACTGCCTCTCACCAAGTGGGTGTCCCTCCTCTGAACCCTCTCCAGGCTGGCCACATCCCTTTTGAAGTGCGGTGCCCAGAACTGGATGAAGTACTCAACTGTGGCCTGACCAGTGTCACACAGAGGGGGAGTATCACCTCTCTGGACCGGCTTGAGATGCACCTTTGGATGCATGACAAGGTATGGCTGGTCTTGCTGGCTGCAGTCTGGCATTGGCGGCTCATGTTCATCTTGGAATCAATAATGACTCCAAGATACCTTTCCGCCTCTGTGCTCTCAAGAGGGGAGCTCCTCAGCTTGTATGTATGCTGTGGATTCCTTCTTCCCAGATGCAGCACCCTGCATTTATCTACATTGAACTCCATCGTGTTACCAACTGCCCACTTCTGTAGTCTGTCTAAATCAAATTACAGCCTCTCTCTCCCTTTGAGTGTGCCTACCTCTCCCCACATCTTGGTGTCATTGGCAAACTTGGACAACGTGTATTCCATCCCCTCGTCCAAGTCACTGATGAAGATGTTGAACAGTGTAGGTCCCAGGACCGAGCCCTGGGGGACCCCACTATTCACATCCTGCCAGGTCAAGTACGACCCATCCACCACCACTCTCTGGGTGCACCCCATCAGTCAATCTTTGACCCATCCAACTGTGTAGGCATCAGTGCCACAGTCGCTCAATTTATTAATGAGAATGGGGTGAGAGACCGTGTCAAAGGCCTTCTTAAAGTCCAGAAAGACTATGTCCATGGCAATACCATCATCCAGGGATTTAGTTACCTGGTCATAAAAGGCCATCACATTGGTCTGGCAGGACTTGCCTTTGATGAACCCATGCTGATTGCCCCTGGGCATGATCTCCCCTGCTGGCCCCTCACAGATGTGATCCTTGATAACATTTTCAAGGATTTTCCCCAAGACCAATGTGAGGCTTATGGGCCTATAGTTTCCTGGGTCCTCTTTTCTCCCTTTTTATAAATAGGGATCACATTAGCTAGTTTCCAATCTCTGGGCACCTGGCCCATGAACCACAATTGCTTGTAAAACTGGGCCAAGGGCACAACAATGACCCCTGCCAGGTCTTTCAACACCTGTGGGTGGAGGGCATCAGGGCTCGCAGATTTAAAAACAACCAGCCCTTCCAGGAGATCCCTAACTACTGTGCAGACCCAAGGCCTGGCAGTGTTATCCCCAAGATTGCCCCTACCTGTGGCGGGAGAGCTGTCCTGTTCCCTGTCCAAGAAAACAGAGGCAAAGAACTTGGTAAAAATTTTGGCTTTCTCATCTGGCGTAGCCAGAAGATTACCATTTGAGTCTAACAGGGGCCCTACATTACCCAGTGCCTTCTTACTCCCAATGTAGTTTCATAGTTTCATAGTTTCTAGGGTCAGAAGGGACCTGAGCAGATCATCTAATCCGACCCCCTGCCATGCCAGGAAAGAATACTGGGGTCAAATGACCCCAGCAAGATGTTCATAAACACCCCCAGGGTAGAAGCCTGCACCACTTCTCTTGGAAGCTGGTTCCAGACCCTAGCCGCCCTGACTGTGAAGTAGCGCCTCCTGATATCTAATTTAAACCTACCCTCTGCCAGCTTGTGACCGTTATTCCTGGTCACTCCTGGCGGTGCTCGGGGAAACAGGGACTCCCCCAATGCCTGCTGATCCCCCCTGACTAGTTTATAACAGGCCACAAGATCCCCCCTCAGCCTTCTCTTTTGGAGGCTGAACAGGTTCAGGCCCCGCAGCCTGTCCTCATAGGGCCTGCCCTGCTGTCCCCTGATCATGCGGGTGGCCCTCCTCTGGACCCTCTCCATGCTGTCGACATCCCTCTTGAAGTGTGGCGCTCAGAACTGGACGCAATACTCCAGCTGCGGCCTGACCAGTGCCGCATAGAGGGGGAGGATCACCTCCTTGGACCTGCTCGAGATGCATCTGTGGATGCATGCCAAGGTGCAGTTGGCCTTCCTGACTGCCTCTCCACACTGCCGGCCCATGTTCATCTTGGGAGTCAATGATGACCCCCAGATCCCTTTCCGCCTTCGTGCTGACAAGAGGGGAGATCCCTAACCTGTAGGTATGGTGCCGGTTGATCCTCCCAAGGTGCATCACCTTGCACTTGTCTGTGTTGAAACCCATCCTATTCTCGTCCGCCCACCCTTGTAACCTGTCTAGGTCTGATTGTAGCCTGTTGCATCCTTCCAATGTGCCCACGTCCCCCCACATCTTAGTGTCATCAGCAAATTTGAACAGGGTGCTTTTTACCCCCTCATCCAAATTGCTGATGAAGATGTTGAACAGTGCGGGCCCGAGGACCGAGCCCTGCGGAACCCCACTGCCCACGTCCTTCCAGGTTGAGAAGGACCCATCTACTACCACCCTCTGGGTGTGGCCCTCCAGCCAGTTGGCGACCCATTTGACTGTGTGGGTGTCTACACCACAGCCCCCCAGTTTCTTAATGAGAACAGGGTGAGAGACAGTGTCAAAAGTCTTCTGGAAGTCCAGGAAGATTATATCCACTGCTACCCCTGCGTCTAACGATCTGGTGATCTGATCGTAAAAGGCCACCAGGTTGGTCTGACAGGACCTTCCACTGATGAACCCCTGTTGGTTGCCCCTAAGCATGCAGTCTCCTGCTGGCCCTTCCAGGATGTGTGCCAGCATAATTTTCTCTAACAGCTTGCCTAGGATCGAGGTGAGACTAACCGGCCTATAGTTTCCCGGGTCCTCCTTCCTGCCTTTTTTGAAGATGGGGACCACGTTGGCCCTCTTCCAGTCCTCCGGTACGTCACCAGAGCACCATGAGTGCTCATAAAGTTGTGCCAGGGGACTTGCAATGACCTCGGCCAGTTCCTTTAGAACTGAATGTATTTGAAGAAGGACTTTGTTGTCCTTAATCCTGAGCTCCACCCCCGCCTTGACCTTCCTAATGGCCCTCCTACACTTACGGACTGAGGAGGAGTATTCCTCCTTGGTGATGGTCTCTCTCTTGATGGTCTCCCTTTTGGCCCTCAGGCATTCTCAAATGCCTTTGCTGAGCCATGGGGCTTTCAAAGTGCTCTTACCCCCTTTCCTTCTCTTGGGGGCTGTCACACTCTGAGCCTGGAGGATCGTCCTCTTAAGGTACGACCATCCCTCGTAGATTCCCATATCCTCTACCTTTTGGGCCCTCAGTGCTTCCCCCACTAATCTCCTAAATTCATTGAACAACTTCATATCGTTATTGCATACTCAATGGTACTGCCATAAAGGACAATCCCACTTTCTAGAGCCATCTTGAATCTTGCTATACAAAATGTTCTTGGGGATAAGGTCTCCTATTCTCCTGATATCGTCAAGCGATTGCAACGTCTTCTTCTTGATAGTGGTTTCTAAGTGTGTCAATCCTGCATGGTCTAGCACCTCTGTGTTTAACATTTTGTCTTCCCACTTTATTTTCAGGATCTTGCTCAGGCATCTCATGTGGAATCTGCTCAGTTTCCTGATGTGCCTACCATATGTAATCCATGTTTCTGAACTATTAAGCAGGGATGACAGCATGCAAGTCTCATAGAGTCACATCTTCATCTTAGTTGATCGTTTGTTATTATTCCATGCATGTTTCTGTAATAGCCCAACTAAATAGTTGTAAAAAGTTCTTTGCAAGCTTTCAGGCACAAACACAATTCCTCAAGTGATCACAATCTTCTTGAGACTAATTGTCAATCCAAAACATTTGCATGATGCAGAAAATCTGTCCAAGAGATTTTGCATGGAAGGTTTACTGTGGACAACCAAGGCCGCATCACCCGCAAACAGAAAATCTCTCAAAACCAGTTCTTTCACCTTGTTTTTTGCTCTAAACCTTATAATGCTGAACAAGCCTCCATCTAGTTTGGTTTGAAGATAAATGCCATCATTCTTGTCTTTGAATGCTTGAAGAAGCAGTAAATGTTAAAAGAATACTAGCAACATATATGTTACTAGTTATCTACACAGTGTTTCTAGCGACTATCTTTTAAATGTGTTAGCAACCATTTTTCAAAATTGGAAAAGGCTCTCAAAAGATGAGCCAGTCAGAAGATATTAATTAAGGTATTTAAAGTAGTGTTGAAGCCACAGCTATAAGCAATAGTTTCATAAAAGAACACAGGGTTAAATAATGTCTTTTGATTGACCCTGCAAACTGCATGTGTTTTGTGGTATTTCTTGTGCATGGAAACTTTCCTCTTTTCTCTCCCTTTCTGTTTAATATACTTTCATGGACAATTTTGAAAGAAGGGTATTTTTTTACTATATTTTCCAAAGGATATGTTGTTATCCACACTTTATGCAATTATTATATTAATGCTAAAAACATAAAATAATATCTTCTTCTAAGAATGTAAGAAATATATTATTAACTTCCATTTTTCTCTGCCGTTTTTCATTGATTTATTTAAAATTTGACTACCAACTCCCTCTGTCAGGTAAGGTAAGGATGGACATAAGGAAAAACTTCTTTACTGTTCGAGACCCCAGGGCCTGGAATAGACTCTCCTCAGAGGCAGTGCAGGCACATACTCTGGATTCCTTTAAGAAATATTTGGATGCTTATCTTGCTGGGATAATTTGACCCTTGCTAACTTCCTGCCCCTTGGGCAGAGGGCTGGACCTGATGATCTTGCAAGGTCCTTTCCAGCCTTAATGTCTATGAAATCTATAAGGTCCATGTTATATATGGAACCAACTACAGCACTGCAACTACAGCAAACTGGTACAGTTTGGCCCTGAGCAGCATGGGGATCACTTCCCAGTAACCCTGATTCCTCCTGGGTGCTGGCTGTGCAGACACCTCTCCCTGTAGTAGCAGTGGCTCCCAGAGCAGGGTGTGATGCTGTTGAGAAGACCAAGGTTAATAGGATGTGTCCCACATAAGCTTCCAGCTGTCCCAATGGCTGTGAGGGACTCCCACACCAAACCCTGACTCTTCACTGAGTGCCACAGATTACTAACACTAGCAGCTATGGAAATCAGTGGATTTGGCACCACACTTAGGTTGTTCAGACTCTCTGGGAGTCTCCATTCTGGCATCTCCTTTATGTCAGTGGGATTGTGTCTCACTTGCCCAGCAGTAGTTATGGTACTGCTACAGTGCCTGTCCCTGCTTTCCCTCAGGAGATATTGCTTTAACCTGCATTCAGGTTAAGGAGATAGGTACATGTGTGTCACTTTAGGGATGAGAAACACATCTACAAGCTCAGTCCAAATATCTTCTACTTACATAATCTTTCCACCTGTTAAGTTACTTTATCCTGAGTCACTAGACAGCAACATGCTCCTTCATTTTAATATACACTTTGCTAATTTTAGGGAGTTTGCCATGCACATCAGAGGAAGGATGGAGCCTTCAACACTGAAGTGACACGGCAACAATTAGAAATTGCTCAGGCTCTTTCACTTTGTGCCTTCCAGGATGGCCCTTTGGAAGCCTAGTTTGCAAGATGAGCGGCATGGTCCAGGGAATCTCTGTCTCAGCCTCTGTTTTCACTTTGGTTGCAATTGCAGTCGACAGGTAAGATATTAAAAGACTGAAGCCAACAGGAATTTAAAATATGTACAGTGACCGTTCTCTCAGGATATCCAAGTATCTATTGTTATATTTTCACTGTATCTCTAGTTCTGGGTATTTTTCAGCTCAGTTGAGAAGCTGGCAAAATTAAGCAAGGAAAGGTGAAGTGTGGCCACATAATTTCCTTCCCCTGAATTTCCATAAGAAGGGTAGAAAAACAGGTACTTCAGGGAAGCCCACTGAGCGTGAACTCAGCTCTCCCTGCTGCTGCTTGTAGCATGAGGAGCAACTTGTTGTGCCCTGCTCTTTGATCACTTCCTAAAATGGGAAAAGAGGAAAACAAGTCAGAGTGCCTCCCTCCCCGCATAGAAGAGACTCTTAGAACAGGGAATACTCCTATTCCAGTCTGGAAACATCAGTCTCCAGGCAACGCACAGACCCTGCATCCTCCCTCCCTTCTGATGACTGCTAATGTAGCCAAAGGACCATGATCAGCCTGGTGGTAGCAGGACAGATGGGAGATCAGTGCTGGGGGCCTGGATCACAGTAGTTAGGCATCTGAACCCTTCTGCTGACCTTTTCCTCCCAGCTGTGTTATTTGCAGGTTCAACAGAGGAGATTTACCATATTTACTCAAATAAATGACCCTGATTATAAGACACCCCCCAATAATTAGATTCTATATATGGAAAATGTATAATTTTGTTATAATTTTCCAGGTATATAATATAATTATTGGAGGTTTCCTTGAATTTGTCCCCCTCACATTTCTACAGCAGGGGAAATAAATCTGGGGAATCAGATAGATAGGTCCTTGCTCTCTGCTTCCCCCCCAATTTTTTCTCTGCGAGCCCCTTCCCCCTCCTTTTACTGTCAGACATAGGGAAGTGAGGACCAAATTTGAAAACAATAACCTTGAAATTAAACATAGCTATAGCAATTTTCATTCAGTACTCATATATTTAGTTCATCCAGAATTGATGCATGTTACATTTTTTTTAACGGCTGCAAGATTTAGCACAGGTGTTTCATAAACACACTTTTGAGCAGCATTTTGGCACCTATTTATATCTAGTATAAAGTAGATAACAGGTAGGTGGTAGCTTCTTCTTGTGCCCAGCTGGTAAGTAACACAAGATGGGATGCGAAAAATGTAACACTTCCTTAATGTTAAGTTTCCATATAAGCAGTTATTGCAGGTGCCACAAGGGTGTTATTCGATTGTCATTGGTCAGGGAGGTGGTCCAGGCAAGCATGAACAGATGGGGAATTGTCTGTGGGTGTGCTCCACTTCACAGTGAAAGGTTCAACTAAAGCTTAGATAGATCTTTACAAAGTAGCTAGCTCAGATACAGGTAACAGTGTCGTCCCAACCACATAGTTTAGCATGGGCTGCAAAGCCCAGATGGAACTCCTGGTAAATATTAAAGCAATGAGGCAGGGCCAATTTTTCCTGAGGATGGTTCTTCTATATTTTTCTTAGGACTTTAAGAACACTGGTATCAGTCATATTGCCTTGAGAGCTATCCTCTGATATTTCCATCTCTCCGCTGCAGGTTCCGAAGCATTGTTTACCCATTTAAGCAGAAGCTTACCATATCGACTGCGGTTGTCATCATTGTTGTCATCTGGGTGTTGGCTGTTGCTATCATGTGCCCATCTGCTGTCATGTTGCAGGTGCAAGAGGAAAAGTATTTCCGAGTGATTCTTGGCTATAACAATCAAACCAGCCCAGTATACTGGTGCCGGGAGGATTGGCCCAATCAGGAAATGAGAAAAATATATACAACCGTGCTTTTTGCCAATATCTACCTGGCTCCACTGTCACTCATCGTCATTATGTATGCTAGGATAGGTATTGCTCTTTTCAACACAGCAGTGCCAACTACAGGAAAACATGGCCAGGAGCAGCGCCATGCTGTGTCCAAGAAGAAGCAGAAAGTCATCAAAATGCTCATCACTGTGGCTTTGCTTTTCATTTTATCATGGCTTCCCTTGTGGACTTTGATGATGCTCTCAGACTACGCCAATCTGACAGAAGTCCAGTTGCAGGTGATCAACATTTATATCTATCCTTTTGCTCACTGGCTGGCCTTTTTCAATAGCAGCATCAACCCCATCATCTATGGTTTCTTCAATGAGAACTTTCGCCGAGGTTTCCAGGCAGCCTTTAAACTTCAGCTCTGTTCTGGAGAGATGTTTCGCAGGGACGCTTACTCCCAGCGAGGTCAAAACAATGCCATTTTACCGGCAGCCACTTGCCAGCCTGCCCAGGACCAAGCTTGTAAAAAGGCTGAGGATGAGGGGAAAACAGTTAAGAAAGGGAACTGGATGATCAACCAGCAGGAGTTGATGATGGAAGACCTAGAAAAGTCCTCCAATAAAAATGGAGTTAAATGAGATGTGCTGTGAACTAGTGACATCATTTATTTCATTTTCCTTGCAGAGTGCTTCTGATGTAGTATGAGATTTGCAATCTTCAAGCCCTTTCTGGCAAAAACAAAACTTCCTGACACATTGCAGCGATTCTCAACCAGGGTGCTGCAACACCCTGGGGTTCCTTGATGTTCTTTCTAGAGTGTCACAGGGTGCCACACAATGTTAGCACTGCTGGATGGACACACTTAATCACAAGATGAACTAGAGATTTTAAATAGGAATCCATTGTGTCAAATGCATTCAGACCTGTTGCCATATTTCTGTGTTCTTTGCAACAGAGGAATTGCTCATTTATTTTTTTGCAGTCAAAAATGAGCAAAAACTAAGAGCTGGCATTTTCTGAGAGATTGCTTGAACATATCAATGTGTAACTTGAACCTGTTGAGGAGTGCCTTGAGTCTAGAAAGGTTGAGAACCACTGCATTATTGTCTAAAAAATATGTGTAACTTGCACAGTATCTGGTTGCCTGGACTATGCAATGAGACCTGATTCTGTCTTCTGTTATACCAGTGGAAATCAGGAGCAACCCTTTTGCAATCAGTGGGTGTGTCTACACGTGCATTTGCTGAGGTACCAGTTTACTCATGAGTAAATTACTTGGTCCCAGGCAGATGTCTACATGTACAGGGAAGCGGGACCAGATCTGCTGCCGTTGGCAGTAAATCTGCTTCCGCTTCCTAGGGCCCTGCAATGAGCCCTTGCCACCACCAAGGGTAGCTCCAGGCTCTGGCTGCCAGCAGCTCTCTTCAAAAGCCAGTCCCGCTTACTGCTTTCTGGCCAGCCATGTCCGTGGCCAGGAGCAGTATACACAGTGCAGGGACATCATGCAGAAGCGCTCTTCTTGCTACCTGTGCCTCCCCACACCATGGCTACTTCTGCCACTGCCACTGCCCCTGATAGAGATGGCCAGCACCCTGCACTCATGCTGGCTGCTGTGGAACCCTGCTGGCCCACCACACCTGCTGGGTGGGCCCTGCATTCATGCTGGCTGCTGTGGGACCCTGCTGGCCCACCACACCTGCTGGGTAGGCCCTGCACTCATGCTGGCTGCTGTGGGACCCTGCTGGCCCATCACACCTGCTGGGTAGGCCCTGTACTCATGCTGGCTGCTGTGGGACCCTGCTGGCCCACCACACCAACTGCCTCCTCGCCACGCCTGTTTCATCCCTCCCAGCTTCCCCACATGCAGTGACCACCTGCCTACCCACTGTGCGTTTTCCCAGGGTCACCATCACACACCTGCTGTCTTGACCCCATCTGTCTGATTGGACCCCACTAGGGATGCCAACAATGGGCTCCAGGATGCCAGTTCTGGGGCTGCCATTGCCCTCCTGGATCTGCAACTTCAATGCTTCTGGGGCCAACAGACCAGCCAGGGCTGGTGGTGTCATGTTGTCCAGCAGACCTGGGATGATAAGCAGTGGCTAGAGACCTTCAGGATGACACCTTGTGGGATCTCCTGGAGCAGTTCTGGCAACACGTGGAGTGGCAGGACACCAGCATGCAGCTGCACCTCCCTGTGGACAACTGACTGGCCCTTGCCCTGCTCAAGCTGGCCATGCCTAACAACCTGTTTGGTGTGAGCGTGGCCACCACAGAAGAGGCTGTCCTGGAGGTGTGTGGCACCCTACAGGACATGCTGGGGGACATCATGCTCTGCATGCGTGACTCCCCGGCAGTAGTAGTCAAGTCCCATGCTCTGGGATTCCCTCAGTACATTGAGGCCCTCAACTGGACCTACATCCATGTCACCTGCCCACCCCATGGTGATTGGCCCTACTACGGCAGCCAGAGGGGCTTTCACTCCATGATGCTCCACTGAGGTGTCTTCATGTGCGAGTGCTAGCTGGGGAGGCAGTGCCCATGATGCTGCATCTTCCAAAACTACAGCCTACTGGGACTGGTGGAAAACGGGTGCTTCATTCTGGGGGTGACCCACCTGCACCTTGGTGCCTTGGTGGTTCCACCCATCCTCATTGGAGACCTAACCTGCTGTGGCTCATGTGGCCCTGCACTGGCCACCTGGACCCCCACCAGGCCCACTTTAACTGCTGCCTGGGATGGACCTGTTTCCTTGTGGAGTGTGCTTTTGGCCACCTTGAGGGATGCTGGCGCACCCTCACCACCTCCCTCGAGTTCACTAAGAACAACCTCCCTCTGTTCAGCATCACAGCCTGTGTGCTGCTTAACATCTGTGAGGCCCAGGAGGAGATGTGATGCATGGCAGACACCTGGCAGTGGGAGCACTACCTGTGGGAACAACAGCAGCTCCCCCTGCCAAGGCCCCAGGAGAACCATGCATCTGTCAACAGGGGTCAGGGCACTGGGTGTGGGAGGCACTGGCTGACCACATCCTTCAACATTCCCCACTCTAGCTTACCTGCACTGCCACCCATGGACCTCCCCACCCCTCCTTGCCCACCCCCAGCACCATGCTTACTTCAGACACGCCTCAGAAGAACAAGCTTTTGTTTCCCTCACATCAACCAGAGCCCCTCTTCCCCCTCTACAAACAGAGGTCACCTCCAACCTCAACAAAGAATGCCCCTCCTCCACCCATGCCACCTACCAATAGTAAAAAGCCTTCTTCCCCATGAAAACTATGTACAAAATGCTTAGTGTGCCCCAGGTTGGGGGGCTATAGGGTGGGGATGCCTAGGGGCACAGTCTGAGGACAGGTGGCCAGTGTCTCATTCTCTGGCCATTCCCCCATAGGTACACATACTGTGGTACGTGAAGCAGGTGGTGGGAAGGGGGCTTGACAGAGGTGACGGTGGCCAGCGCCCCCCACATTGTGGGTGGTTTTTCCTCTGACAGGTGGTGTTCAGGGACAGCAGGGCGATGTGTAGTCTTGGACCCACTGCAGGCAGCTCCTGCTCTGTGTGCACGTGCAGCCAGGGTGAGTGGCAGGCCTGGCCCAGGTAGGGGAGCTGGGTGGCACTGAACCCAGGGCAGGGGCTTCTGGCTGCTGGAGGTGGCACAGGACCTCCTCCCAGGCCCAGGTGAGGCCTGCTGCTGGGCAGCAAGTGAATGTCAGGGGGGCAGGCAGGGCTAGGTGCCAGTCCTTCGCACCCTCATGGGCAACATCCCTTGCCTGCCATCTGTCCTGGCGGGCTACATCCTTCACCTGCCAGGGGCATGAGTGTCTGCCAGCCAGTCCTCTGATGCCATAACCAGGTGGTCTAGGAGGAAGGTTCTGTCCAAGTTCTTCCTTTGATGGAGGCAGCGCATCCACAGGGCCCTGGCTATGGGGTTGGCAACCCTGAGGCCATATCCCAGCTACCAAGCATGGCCTCTCTCATGCATTTAGTTGCAGCCCGTGTGGAGCCAAAAGAAAGAAGCTGTTTGTGTGAGATTGCAACATTTCAGAGATAAAATGCTCTGTACCAGGGGCCATGCAGTGCACAGCCTCAGATCAGAGGTTGGACATGCATGGGTTCCCAGGGACCATGGTAACTTGGGTGGGCAGGCCCTGGCCCTGGAGGCTGCCAGCTGAGCCCCCTCCCCACTCACTCATCTGAGGCCGACAGGCTGTTGGGTGCTGGCTGCAGGCAGCCTTTCCCTATTATCAGGGCAGGACAGGACAGGCTCCTGGCAGCACCTGCTGCCATGGCTCCAGACCCCACTTCCTTCCCATCCTGCAGGACAACTGTTTTGCTGTGCTGCCACTCAGCCCACAGTGCCTGGACTGAGGGGGCACAGGGCTCCTGGATGACTGAGATGAGGATCTGCCAGTGCTCCCCCACCCTTCCCCACAGGGTTCTTCTCCAAAGAGGTGCCCTGGGGCCAGCCCCCCCATCACACCTCTACTGTGCCCTGAACATCTCCACAGGCTGTGCATGCCCCAGGAAGTACAAAAGTAGCTGTTTGCATGGACTGAGTGCATGACCCGCTACACCTTGGTGCTGCTGATAGCCATCGTACCCCAGGTGCACCTGTACACCTGGCATAGGAACCTGAGCTACTACAGCACAGAGGGCAAGCCTGGGATGCCCCACAAGCTTCACTATTGCCTGGAGGGCTACCTGAGGCTATGTTACACATCCCTGTCTCCTGCAGCCAAGGAGGACATCACCATTGGCATTAGTGCATTTCTCAGCATGTGAGAGACCTGTGCCTGCCTAGCTGTGAGGGCACAGGCTGCTTAGTAATGTTGGCACTGTCTTTTGCCTCCACGTGTGCTGTGAGAAGTAAATCTGTGGCCAAAGGAATTGGCCAGGTTGTGTGGGGAGGGGGGCAGGGGCAGGTGGCCAGGGGCTGGGGTGGGGACAACCCCTCCCCCAATGTAGGCCTTACCACATGGGTAGAGCTGGCATGGCTGGTGGCTTCACATGGTCACAGCTGGTCAGTGATGGCATGGAGCTCTGGGCAATGACCTTAGATAGTGGGGTGCAGCATGTGAGTTCTCAGCCAGGGCCCCCCCTGCAGAAAAGCTAGTGCTGCTGGTAGTTGGCAGTGCAAAGATTGACTTCCTCATGGCAAGGGATGGGGCTGCAGAGCTGATGTAGTAGGTGCTGGCCTGGGTTCCACAAGCTTCTGATGGAGGGTGCAGCTGGGGAGCTCAGTGGGATGGGCTGAACACCTGAGGAGCCGTCTTCCAGTGACATGTCACCACGGGTGCCAGGTAGGAAAGGGGGCTCAGGTAGGTTGCTGGTACTGCTCTAGATGGCATGATTACAGCCTGGGTATTGGGGCATGAGGATGTCAATGAGTTGCCACATAAATGGCATGGAGCTACAGCCACTCTCTGATGATTGTGGTCAATGATAGTAACCACTGTGTCTACAAGGCCTTGACCTTTTTGTGGCATCACCATGATGACTGTTTGTGCTCCTGCTCCTACATTTGGCCCGACAGCCCCTCACAGACATGGGCATTGAAGCACCTGCCCTGCTTGAACTGGCATTGCACCTCCACACCTCACCCCACAGTGCCACAACTTTGCCAGTCTCATGAAACCAGTTGAGGCTCTGGATGATGGGCATGGGTATCAGTGATGATGAGGCCATTGTGGGTCCCGTGCCAGCTCTGTTGGCCTCCATGCAGCTGTCCCTGTGCTGATGGGCCTCAGCAGCTGCCTTCAGTGCCCAGAGCAGGACTCTGGCATAGGACTGACAGCCACACAGTTGAGGCGATGCCCTGCAGCACCTGCAAGCTCAGGACAGGCAGCTGGGGGAGGGCTGTGGCCAGCTGGAGTTGGCCCTGGCAGCCAGAAGCTGCCTGCAGCTGGGTCTGGGGACTGGCAGGCCTGGCTGGAGCCTGCAGCAGCCTTTAGCAGCCTTCCTGGACAGTGCTGGCCTGACAGCTGCATAGCATCATGGTGCCAGGTAGCAGCACCAGGGTGCAAGCAGATTGGGGCAGATGGCTTGGGACACAGGAGCCTGGAGTGCCCTCAGGGCTCAAAATGCTTGCAGGCTTTTAAAGGCCTGAGGCAGGGGCTGCCATAGTCCAGACCTGAGCAGAAAGGACTCACAGCCCAGAGTTCTGGGGTTAGCCTGAGGCCAGGCCCACAGTGGCGTGGCTGACCTAGGAGCAAATTTGTTCCTAGGTTGCATATATACATGTGATACTGCACAATAACTAACTGTGAGTAATTTGATACCTACATTTGCAGGTATCAGTTTTACTCATGATTAGGGGTTTCCCCTGTTCAGGAAGCATGCACACCTGTAGACACATGAGCTCGCTGCACAATAAACTATGTTACTGTGAAGTTAAGCGTCTTGTGTAATATAGTATGCATTGCTGCCTATTATTTCATGGAACAGTTTTGTTATGGCACTGTCTCAAGGTGTTACTGTCTGTACCCAGTTTAATGCTGGGGCTTGGGCAGAGGTTGGAATGATTGTCAGAACAAAACATTCTCCTCTATTTTTCCATTGAACACTTTGGGATCTTAGTGAAATGTTTTTCCGCTGACTGGAATAGTAGCTAATGAAGCTAATGAGAAATCTGCTTTTAATTTAAACATTTTCCATCTGAATAGACTAATCCAATAAGATCTCAATTCTATTGAAACAGATGACAGTCACTTAATTTATTAATAGCGCAATTCTGAGTAGTTGTTTTAAATGTCTCTCTCAGATATAGTAGCTTGTTCTAGGTGTAATTAAGAATGCTATTTCATCACTGTCATTAGCTCAGTGTTAGATATTTGCTTTATGAACTAGCATACATGTGTGAATAGTTCTTAATGTGGAGTATGGAACCTATCAGCTCCCAGGCAAATGGGTAATTTGTTTCCATGTGGCTGCCTGAATATTTTGTATGCTTATTGATTCTGTATACCTGCTGGCTCAAATTGGTGTAAGGTGCAGAGCTACAATGGCTTTATAATTGTTTCCCTTTCTGGCTTGTTTCTGTGTGATATGAACTGTCATTTCAGTTTGTCTCAACTTGAGAAATAAAGAGGATGAAGACTTTGAGAAATAAAAGAAGCAACCTTATTCAATTTTCTTTTATAAAAAGTAAGAGAGGGTTCATTAAAATTTCAAACCAGGGAAGTATCAGTTTGACTGCAGCCAAACTAGGTATCATTGCTCAACTTCAGGAGAGTCCCAATGGGCAATAACTGTAGTATTTCAGGTGTTGAACCTGCAGTATAGCAGAGCCTTGCATCCACTGACAGAACTGCTGACATCTGTGCACACCTGCTCCAGAAATTACCGGGGTTCCATGTGGGCACGAGGGGGTTTTGGAGGTGGACATGGACAAGGCCTGTAGATTTATTTACCATATCTTTCAGTGCATAATTTTTCCTGATCGTTATAACCTAGGCTCATTACAGATTCTTTTCCTGTGAAAGTTGATCATTTTTAGTTCTTGCAACTTCTACCGAACTAGAGGAGTTTCAAAACATGCTTCATGGTTTCATAGTTTCTAGAGTCGGAAGGGACCCGAGTAGATCATCTAGTCCGACCCCTGCCATGGCAGGAAAGAATACTGGGGTCAAACGACCCCAGCAAGGTGTTCATCTAACCTCCTCTTAAAGACCCCCAAGGTACGGGCCAGCACCACTTCTCTTGGAAGTTGGTTCCAGATCCTAGCCGCCCTGACCGTGAAGTAGCGCCTCCTGACATCTAGCCTAAATCTACCCTCTGCCAGCTTGTGATCGTTATTCCTGGTCACTCCTGGCAGTGCACGGGGGAACAGGGACTCCCCCAGTGCCTGCTGATTCCCTCTGACTAGTTTGTAAGAGGCCATTAGATCCCCCCTCAGGCTTCTCTTTTGGAGGCTGAACAGGTTCAGGTCCCGCAGCCTTTCCTCATAGGGCCTGCCCTGCTGCCCCCGATCATGCGAGTGGCCCTCCTCTGGACCCTGTCCATGTTGTCCACATCCCTGTGGAAGTGCGGCGCCCAGAACTGGACACAATACTCCAGCTGTGGCCTGACCAGTGCCACATAGAGGGGGAGGATCACCTCCTTGTACCTGCTCGAGATGCATCTGTGGATGCATGACAAGGTGCGGTTGGCCTTCCTAACTGCCTCCCCACACTGCCGGCCCATGTTCATCTTGGCATCAATGACGACTCCAAGATCCTTTTCCGCCTCTGTGCTGACAAGAGGGGAGTTCCCCAGCCTGTAGGTATGGTGCCAGTTGTTCCCCCCCAGGTGGATCACTTTGCACTTGTCAGTGTTAAATCCCATCCTGTTCTCATCTGCCCACCCCTGTAGCCTGTCTAGATCCGACTGTAGCCTATTCCTCCCTTCTAGCGTGCCCACATCCCCCCACATCTTAGTGTCATCAGCAAATTTGAACAGGGTGCTTTTTACCCCCTCGTCCAAGTCGCTGATGAAGATGTTGAATAGTGCGGGCCCGAGGCCCGAGCCCTGGGGGACCCCACCGCCCACATCCCTCCAGGCTGAAAATGACCCATCCACCACCACTCTCTGGGTGCAGCCCTCCAGCTAGTTGGCGACCCAATTGACTGTGTGGGTGTCAAAACCACAGTCCCCCAGTTTCTTAATGAGAACGGGGTGAGAGACAGTGTCAAAGGCCTTCTGAAAGTCCAGGAAGACTATGTCCACTGCTACCCCTGCATCTAATGATTTGGTGATCTAATCATAGAAGGCCACCAGGTTGCTGATCAAGGGTTTTCCATTACCTTGATTTGTTTGGGAAAATTCAAGAGCACTCAGGGATTTGGAAAGAAAAGAAGCAGGAGCAACAGATCTTATTTTGCAGTTAAGAAATCATGATGCAGTATATTATGGCTCTGATTTTTAAAGGAGCTAATAGGATTTGGGTGCCTCTCACCTTCAGCCTCATTTAAAAACCCAGGCAGAAGAGGTTTTCTAAAATCTAGGTATTATATGCCTACTACATTTTTTTCATCCACTGCTTTTTCCTTCACTTACTGTATTTCTGAAAAATTGGGATCTGTTTTGTCTGGTATAGTGTGCTCTATATTGTTTCCTGAGGCAGATTGCTTTGTATTTCTTCATAGCTGGCTCTGGGTGAGCTGTTTTTGCTCAGAGAATAGTAAACTTTGCCTGAGTTACACACGAATAAATATGTGATAAGAGCTATTAGGAACACAGCTACAGCAAAGGCAAAATATCAATGGCTTCATAAGTAACTATACACTATACATATTTTGCCTGAAATACTGCAAAACATTCAATATGTTGATATACAAAAGATGGCATTATCATCTACCAGAAGTGTGAGTGAGAGGCAAATGACTCTTGGGGATAGCTCTGTCAGGCCTTCAGTTACTGCATATGTAGTTAGGGATCTGCTGGAAGGGCTAGACATTTTTAAATCTGCAGGTCCAGATGCCCTCCAAGGTGTTAAGGGAGTTGAGGGAGCTGGCAGGGGTCTTCATGGAGTCTTTGGCCCAGCTGTATGAGCATTCATGGTCATCTGGACATGTGCCAGGGGATTGGAAACTGGCTAATGTGGTTCCAGTTTTCAAGAAAGGGAGGAAGGAGGACCCAAGTAACTATAGGTGTAAGTCTCACCTCAGTGATCGGGAAAATCTTGGAGAGAATCATAAAGGAGCACATCTGTGGGGGGCTTGCCTGACCAACCTAATTGGCTTTTATGACCAAGTAACTAAATCCCTGGATGATGGTGTTGCCATGGACATAGTCTTTCTAGACTTTAAGAAGGCCCTTGACACTGTCTCTCACCCCATCCTCATCAATAAATTAAGCAACTGTGGCGTTGATGCCTGCACAGTTGGAAGGGGAAAAAATTGGTGGATGGTGCGCACCCAGAGAGTAGTGGTGGCTGGGTTGTACTCAACCTGGCGAGATGCAAGCAGTGGGGCACCCCAGGGCTAAGTCCTCGGGCCTGCACTGTTTAAAATCTTCATCAGCAACTTGGATGATGGGGTGGAAAGCACACTGTCCAAGTTTGCTGATGACTCTAAGATGTGGGGTGAGGTGGACACACTTGAAGGGAGAGAGGGGCTGCAAATAGATTTAGACAGACTGCAAAAGTGGGCAGATGAGAATAGGATAGGGTTCAACGTAGACAAATGCAGGCAGAAGGAATCCACAGCAAACATACAGGCTGGCGAGTTCCCCTCTTGAAAGCACAAAGGCAGAAATGATCTTGGAGTCATTATTGACTATTGGAGTCATTATTGAAGTCAATAATGACTCCAAGATGAACAAAAGCCACCAATGCCAGACCGCAGCCAGCAAAGCCAGCCATATCTTGTCATGGATCCAAAGGTGCATCTCAAGCCGGTCCAGAGAGGTGATACTCCCCCTCTGTGCGACTTTGGTCAGGCCACAGTTGGAGTACTGCATCCAGTACTGGGCGCTGAACTTCAAGAGGGATGTGGCCAGCCTGGAAAGGGTTCAGAGGAGGGCCACCCGCTTGGTGAGAGGGCAGCAGGACAGGCCCTATAAGGAGAGACCGAGGGACCTGAACCTGTTCAGCTTCAGCAAGAGGAGGCTGAGGGGGGACCTGGTGGCTGCCTACAAACTCATCAGGGGAGATCAACAGCAAATAGGTAGAGCCCTTTTCTCCCCAGCACCGTCTGGGGTGACAAGGAACAATGGTAATAAGCTGATGGAAAATAGGTTTAGGTTAGAGATCAGAAGGCAATATTTTACATTTAGGGTGGCCAAAATCTGGGACCAACTTCCCAGGGAAGTGGTCCTCACCCCTACCTTGGGCAAATTCAAGAGGAGGTTGGATGATCACCTGTCTGGGGTCTTGTGAACACAGCATTCATTCCTGCCTGTGGCAGGGGGTCAGGCTAGATGATCTGTTCAGGTCCCTCCTGACCCTAGCTGCTATGAAACTAGGACTCAGACAGGATGATTCAAATTCTGGTGCCCTTCAAAACTGTGATTAAATCCACCTGCCCTATTTCAGACTCATGTAAATGAATGTTGTTCTAGTGTGATTCCAGTGACTTTTTATAAACTCTGGATTGAAACAGTCCCACAGTATAGTTGCTTTTTGTCCCCAAAAATGCTAGCTACAAGACACCGCTTTTTGGCTGAAGCCAGAATTCAGCAGAGGATTTAAATATACATTTAACTTTAAGTATGTTCTTATGGCCATCCCAATTCAACAAAGCACTTAAATGCAGTTATGCCCAGCAGAAAAAATGAACTTACAAACATGCTATGTGTCTTACTGGATCAGGGCCTAACAACAGAAGTTGACTGCTTTTGAATGAAAAGGTTTGCCACGTTATTAAAGAAAGGAAGTAACAAAGGACATAGCATTAAATATTTTGCTTTACCTAAAATACAGAACTGAGCTGAAATTTCATTTTGTGATAGATTCAAAAGTTTCACAGTTTCTCTTTGTTTCTAAGTGGAATTTCAAAATTCTCTTTGATCACAAAGCTCTCCTCTTCTGCCCTCCCCCTCACAATTTGTTTTGGATCAACTAGAACATTTTGTTTCTGCTTCAACTTTTAAAATGTTTGTTGTATACAACACAAAATAAAAGGTTAGTGTAGGATAAAAAGCTGTTTCAAACCATCTAAACAAAAAAAAATCATTCTGAAAATGTAAAAGGTTTTTTCAATATTGTCATTTTTCCTCACTAAGCAAAATCTCTGTGAAACTGACTCAGTTTTGTAAATACTTCAATTTTAATAAAACTAGCTGTAGAGAAAATGTTTCTATCAAAGTTTTATCCATCACCTTCACTAAAAAGAATTTTTCCTACCCAAAGTCATTACACATTAGGCTTGTTTCAGTGCTGATTGCCTACAGTACAGTTAATTGTATCATACATGGATTGTTTTGTTTTTACTCTCCAAAAAACAATTGGAAGCTAAGTGAGATGGATCCTAGCTTGCAGTTCAGATGGGAAACATTTTGGGAGCTCAGTGTGGGCAGGCTTTGAATCATTGAATCCACAGCCATGGAGTTCCCTCACTACTCCATCATCTCTCAGGGGAGGGATGGAACCTGCAGTGACCAGACCTGTGACCTAGACAGCCCGAGAGGCAGGGCCTTCCTCCAGGCTTGACACAACACCACTGCCCAGCCATGCTGGGAGTGACAGCAAGGATGGACTCACCATAGGCAGGGCCAGCAGCTACATCCAAGTTTGAGATGATGGAGGAGTGGCAGGTCCCCCAGCTCCTGCATGACCCCACTCCCAAGGAGCAGGCTGTGGTGCTGTGCAGATCAGTGGAGCCCAGAGTCCTTGCCACCAGCCCTCACCACCATCTGAAGCCAGGTCTGGCTTTAGGTCCCCACCTCCAACCCAGGGTTCAGGAACCACAGGCTCCTGGTCAAGGCAACTGCCTGTCACCACAGCCTCCTAAGTCCCACACAGGGCATGGGGAACTGGGAGCCTCTCCCTACCACCCTCCTTTCTCTCCCTTCTTGTGCTGTATAAGCATCCCAAGCCCATCTCTGCCACCTCCCTCCTCCTCTCCCAACCCCCATTCCTCTGCTATGCTGGGGCCCCTTGTCAGCACTCAACTGGATGGAGCTGGTCTTGACCATGAAAGCAGGGGGAAAGTGATGGCATCTCCAAGTCCACATGCCCATCAGGCTGCAGCTCTGCACCTGCTGGAGCCAGTGCCTGAGGGCCCATGAGTTGTGAAATGCCACATCTATAATGGTAAGGAGAGAAGCTGGGTGCTGGCTGTGACACTTGTATCTTGGAGGATCTCTCCAGGTGGAGCTGTGTGCAGAACATGGGTAAGGGGGGTGGAAGCCCTTTGGCCAGCAGGCCACCTGGACACACAGTGAGAGGGGATTTGTAGACCCCAGGATGCCAGACCCACATTGTTTTGGTTTGGGGGCCATCTGCCTGCCCCACATACAAAAGTGAGGCTACTCCTTGGGGACCCTCACCAAAGCCTGTTCTTGGCCATGTTGCTGTACCATTTTTTCTCTCTACAAACAGCCCATCTGTCAGGGGAGAGTTCACCATCCAGTGCCTGGGAGCTGCCTGCCCACTCTCCAGGGGCCATCTGAATGTGCTGCCTGCACCAGAAGCAACGTGCACAGTGGAACAGCGTCCAGGAGAAGCTGCTCTGGACAAAGTGAGTGCCCCGCCAGGAGGCCTAGGAATACTGCCAATAGGTCCTGGCCAAATTTCACCACTCTCAGAGTGACCAGGCCCTTGACCTGGAGGAAGTGTGCGCCAGGAGGGTGGCCTGGCACCAGCTGGTGGCAGACATAAGGGAGGAGTGGCAGCTGGCCCAGGACAGCTACAAGGAACGGAGGCAACTACAGTCCTCCATCAGCGCCACTGCCCACAGGAGTGCAGGGAGTTGCACCAGCTCCTGAACACCATCCCCACCCTGGCTGCTGCTGCCGCTGTGTCCCAGTCTGCATCAGCTCCAGCACAAGCACCTGGAACCTCTGAGTAACCTGTGCCCTCACCACCAGGGGCAGGCCCTGCTGGGAGCATTTTGCCTGGCTGGTGGCTCAGCTGGCACCCCAGCAGAACCCACAAGCCTGCCTCAACCATTCCAGGGGTGCCACTCCTGCCTCTCCCCTTTCTAGTCCTGAGTCTAGCTGCAGCAACTGCACCTGAGGAAGAGTGCCTTCCCTGCTTCCCAGAGCAACCAAGATCCTGGCCACGTTGGCATGGCTTCTGCACATGGAGTGGTGGCATGCAGAGTGGAGGCCAGGTTTAGGGCTGCAGGGCCACCAAGCCCTAATTCCTTCCGTCCTGTGTCTTCTCTGGTGTTTCCCCTGACCCTAAGGACACTCTCTCTTTCCCCTGTTGCTTGTATAAATAATTTCCATTTATTTCTGGGTTTATGCAGCTGACAGACACATAAGGATTCATTAATCCAATGGAGAAAATGTATACTGTCTGTTCACAAGTCGATAACTCTTCTTCCAGACTAGACAGGCTATTGCCACAAAGTAAATAGTGTTTAGAGAATTAAATTGCATGGAAAGTGTGACAGACCTACTACCATGTGGCAGGCTCAAATGAGCCAAGTATCTGAAGCCAAGCTGAATGACTAAAAAGAAGATAGAAAGGAGAAGGACCCCACTAATTATAGACTCTGTTTAACCACAGAGAAGGAATTGTCCATGTCCAATATTCTCTAGGTCTGTTATACAGAAAATGCAGGTGTTGTAGGTACATAACATTATTCACATGCATTGTTCTAGAGATTTCAGTGGCAATGCTCATGTAAGTTATATACATGTTTGCTGGATTGGGGATATCATGGATACACCCATGTACAGTGGGTGATTTGGCGGTATGCTGTGAGCCATATACAGATACGTTCACAACTTGGATTTACTACTGTCAAGTTTGGTATTTATTTACAGCTAATATCAAGTCATGTGCAATTTTATCATTCTTATGTTTATATAAAACATGGTTTGGTGTAATTGTATTTCTGTAATTTTGTAAAATGACTTAAGCAAAGGATGTGCAGTGGGCCTGTAGTTGCCTCAGTTCCTTATAGCTCTCCTGGGATAGCTGCCATATTTCAGAAAGGAGATCTGAATGCCCAAAGAAAGAAGGAAGTCAGTTTCTGGTAGGTATGATTAGAAGGGGTGTACAGGAGTGACAGATAATGGGGAGTGCATTCCAAGGGAACAGCCATTGTCAGCGAAAATTAAGCTCAGTGTCATTAAAGAAAACAAAGAACTAAAATATCCACTGCAAAGACTGTAAATAGTCCAGAGAGTCCAGAGGAGAGCCACACGCATGATCAGAGGTCAGGAAAACAGATCTTACGATGACAGGCTGAAAGACATGGGACTCTTTAGCCTGGAAAAGAGGCTCAGGGGTGATCTGATGGCCACCTATAAGTTTATCAGGGGTGACCAACAGGATCTGGGGGAACGTTTGTTCACCAGAGCGCCCCAAGGGATGACGAGGTCGAACGGTCACAAACTCCTGCAAGACCGTTTCAGGCTGGACATAAGGAAGAATTTCTTTACTGTCCGAGTCCCCAAGGTCTGGAACAGTCTGCCAGCGGAGGTGGTTCAAGCACCTACATTGAACACCTTCAAGAGTAAATTGGATGCTTATCTTGCTGGGATCCTATGACCCCAGCTGTCTTCCTGCGCTTTGGGCAGGGGGCTGGACTCGATCTCCCGAGGTCCCTTCCAGCCCTAATGTCTATGAAATCTATGAAATATATCCTGTGCTAACCTACCTCACTTACTGTCTCCTGTAGCCTTTGATCATCACTACCTCACATTGCATTTTTATATATTTCTCATAGTGCATTTTCATATTTCATCTGTCTCATCTTTACTATGGTATTTTCTATTTTATACTTTTAAACTCTTAAGGAATATACTCCCTATAGAATGAAGTTACACCCTAGACCATTGTTAAAACTGCATTGAAATTATAAAGTTATAAAATCTGTTGAGTGAATGATGATCATCAGTAGACAATAGCCTAGCCAAAGGAACTACATTTTAAGCTAACCAAGCGAAAGAACCGATTCTTGGAACTTGAGCACTCACCCTATGGATGATTCCTGTAACTCACGACAAAACAGCCATTAAGTCACTAGGTCAACGGTGGACTCCTGAAACTTCAGGTGCCAGTAGGCTGTCAGGTACTACTCAAGAGTCACATGGGACAGTGACCTCCAGATTAGCTAGCCAAGACGGTGCTGGGGGAAATCACACGAGTCTGCTAAAAAGGTATAAAAGGCAGTGAGGCATGGCCCTCAGTGGTGCCCTCTCATCCAGCACCAGACCTACTGAGACAGAAGGCCAAGCAGGCAATCCCCTTCTGGAGAAGACATCACCTTGAAGGAAGCTGACCATCAACGGCAGACTACAGGGCCTCGGATAGGTAGATATACTGACACCAGCGCTCATGATCACTACAGCAGCCACTACACACTATACTACATGGGTTTGAATGAGAGAGTGCATGTGTGTGTTGCATGTGTGTGTGTACGTGCTAAGGTGACCAGTACCACCCATAACTCAAAGGTTGCATGTATGATTTTATTGGTAACTTCACATCCTGTCCAATAAACTAAAATTTATTATGATCCCATGAGTTGGTCCTCTGTAGCCAACAATACAGTCCTAATAGGCCTGTCATTGACGCCCAGAATAACAGTCTTTACAGTTGACTACTGTTGTCTTGAAGTTACCTTAGTTCAGGCACAATCAGTCAGGTGTGGGTGTGATGGGAACTCCCTCGATGGGCCCAGGGCTCTACTCCTGATGATGGCTGGTGCCCTTTCTCAGCCTCCTGTAACACATAAATAACCTCCTGCCCATGGCACCCCTTTCTGCCCCTCAGACAGGGCTGGTGGGTCTGTTTTCCTGGTAGCTCACTCCTACAGCCCACAGAGCACAGCTTTAAGTCAATAGAAAAAGCAAAAGTGGGAATTTCAGACTTTCCCCTTATCTATCAAAATGACACCAGAATGTTTATATATTTCAAATACTGCCTTTTTAAAAAGCTGCCTGCTCATTTAAGCCTGATGGTCCATGACCTTCCCTCTACCATGATGTTCACACAGCTTCAGGATGAATCACATTCTGACTGCCCCACTGGTGCAGGTATTTTATTACTTTCAAAATTTATTGTTCAGCCTGTTTTGAGTCGGTGAGTTCTACTAAGCGGCCTATTAATCAATACAGAGTTCCTATTAGGTATAATGACCACAAGAGGAGAGACTAGCTTGCCTTTGCTTATGGAACTCTTTCTAACCTTGCTAAGTTCAGCCATGCAATCTTTGCCGGTACGCCCAAGGGGAATATGCTATTTAATGCCAGCTAAAATATTTCTATGTTGCAGGGTGGGGTGGAGGGGGGTGGGGAGGAGGGAGGAAGAAGGGAAGAGGGCTCACTAGTGTCTTCTGTTGCAGCACTATTAGTAGGTGTATGGCCAGCTGCCACTATAGCGATGACTACTTTTGTACCCCCCAAAGGCAATGCCCAGATCTGCTGCCTGTCACCCCAATTCAATTATACTACAGCGTATTGGGTCTTTATATATGAGCCACCTGAGCCCAGCCTCTCATATCCAAAATTAGCCAGTACCAGTTGATTCAAAGGAGTTTGGTGCCTAACCTGAAGAGATGCTTTTGAAAATCCCATTAGATGCCCATCTTCATTTGTAAGTGTTTAAATACCTTCAAATATCAGGCTCCTGAGAGTCTGGCTTGATTAGTTTTCAATGAGATTTAGGTTCCTGTGTTTCTAAATTCCTTTAGAAAGTGGAATCCAGGTTTCTAAGCCACTTGAGCACTAATAAATTCTCCCCATCCCCCCCACCATGGTAAAATGGCCATCATGGCATAAACTGAGTACCCAGAGTATTATGGTAGGGAATATTTCTCCACTTCCTTTCTTACTTGTATGATTTTGTGATGGGAGTAAACTCCCAGCCCTGGTCACAGTGCCAGCCCACCCACCTGTGTTTGGGCACGCCACCAGCCTTACCTGCCATACCTTGTTGTTAAATAATTAAGATAATACTAGGAGGGAGGCTGCCCGTCAAGTGCCCTGGTACCAAAGGGCAGTTCTCACATGACTCTAATCTTCCCTTTATCATGTCCCATGCCTTGTAGATGTCAATCCTGAGCTGTTCTATACTCCAGATTGAGGCAAAGCCAAACTCAGCACACTGTTAGGACTCACTCATATTGCCCTGTTCTGGGCCTCACACATACCACTCCTCTCTCACTGCGGCCTTATTCACTCCACCCTCTCTTACTGGACCTCTTGCACTCTTGCCCTTTACCAGGCCTCATTCACCCTGTCCTGCTCCCTTGAGCAAACATGTGGGCCATCAAGCTTATCCCTTCACTCCCTGGCCAGCCTCCTGAAGCCTTTTGGTCCTCTCCCATGACCCTCATCTGCATGGTGACTGGGCAATTAGCCAAATACTGGGCTAATTCCACCCCTGGCCCTCATCAGGTAACACAGCCCACTTGTTCTCAATTTGGGACTAGTGACTTGCCCTTTCTACTCATGGTTTCTTCTCTGCTGCCTCACACAACCTCAGGACCATTTGTGGCCTCAGGTACCTGAAGGCTTACCTGGGCCTCTCCACATACCTTCAGTTCCCTGGGGCCTCAGTATACTCACCCCCGCTCTGGGGCTCCATATAGTCACCCCCAATTTGGGGCTCAGCACATTCCTCTCCTCTCTAGGACCTCAATTTATTCACCCCCTTTTCTGCAGCTTCAGCACATTCACCCCCTCTCTGGGGCCTCCACGCAATTGCTCCCTCTCTGGGGCCTCAACATACTCACCTGCTCCCTGGGGCAGGGTCTTCCACCCCTGTGGGCTCAGCTGCTACTCCCATGAGCATGCCTGGCCCCACTACTCTCTGGGGTCTTACACCCCTACAGGCTCAGGTACCTCATTTATGAACAAGCCTCACTCCACTACCCACTCTGGGCTCAAGTGCTCCTCCCTGGGCATGCTTGGCCCTGCTCCCCTCCGATGCTGTCAACCCACTGAATGGTGGGGGTTAGGGTTTTAAGGCACCCCTCCTTGCCTTTCACTGGGGTGGTAACTGGCCTGGCATTTCTGGGGGACTGTCCCACCACAGGCAGTCCCACCAGACTTCCCTTCCCCAGCAGCCTGTAGTTTTCAGTCATACCCAGGACCAGGAGCCTCCTGCCATCCCCATAGCTCCTTCCCTTACCTCCAAGATGTTCAGAGCAGCAGCTCAGCCAGATGTTGCCTCCTTAGCTGCTAGCAGCAACCATTA
Organism: Crocodylus siamensis; assembly: GCF_052110815.1. Lineage (NCBI taxonomy): Eukaryota > Metazoa > Chordata > Crocodylia > Crocodylidae > Crocodylus > Crocodylus siamensis. The sequence continues at coordinate 161,372,153 of NC_143396.1, read as the reverse complement.
CCCCAGCCCTGAGAACCAGGATCTTAAAACAGCTGCCTCATAAGCACTAGCCTGCACCTTTCTTCTTAAAGTGTCAGACACCAAAGGTGCTCTGCCACCCACCTTCCCCCTTAAAATGGTGCCTGGGAAAGGCTTTTCCCACTGCTCACAAAGCAGGCTCACTCAGAGCCTGCAACAGCCTTAAGTGGCAAACACCCTGTTGGTGGTCCACCAGAATTTGTTTTCCTTTTACTGGGTGCATCTAAACATGCTATTAGCACAGAGCAATAAACTCAGCTGCATGTCCCACCAGAGTTTATTGTTCCCAGATGCCATATTTACACATGCACCAAGGACTGCAGCAAGCTGAGCCAGGTCAGAGCAGCCCTGGCTAGCAGGTGGTCTGGGGGGTCAGCCTGCCAGCCCAGAGCTGCTCCAACCAGGCTAAATGTGCTGCAGATAGACTGACTGCTCCAGTGAAGGACTAATCAGCAGGCAGTTCCACACTGAAGCACCCTTATGCCCCAGGCAGTCCCATCAGCATCTACATGTGCATTGCTGTACAGTAAATAATGCTGCTGCAGGATAGTACTTGTATTTACAAGTACTAACCTAAGGTGGTGCTCATTAGTTTACTGAGACCTAATAGGGCCACATGTGTAGACATGGAGACTTTACTGCGGAGCTAATTAGACTCTCTGCAGTAAAGATTTCACATAGACATGCTCAGTGTGATACAGTTAAAATAAAGCAGCAAGTTTCTATCTCACAGTACCATGAGTGGGTTAGTTTTAGACTGAACTGAGCAAGCCTTTTACAAAACCACTGTTTTATTTTATCCGAACCTAGACTAATGGTGCCTTGATCTCACCTGGGACAAAAACACTCTGTGCCACAAAGCCAGTCATCCAGGAAATACAGAGAATCCAGGAAGCGTGACTTCTGTAGAAACAGTCTAGGAGTTAGGCTAGCTCATACTATCTGGTGGCGCAAAACCAAAACACAAGCATGCTCCTCTGCAGAAGACTGTTAATATATACACCACAACCTGTAAGCAGATCTTTATGTAATATTCTGTCACAGGACACTAAGGTGTGCCTGCTCCTTTAAGAGCAGGAACTGGTTGGCTAGAGAGCCTGAGGAGTCAGACAAAGCTCCACAGCTGCAGGTTGCCTGGAGAGCAGGCTAATGGGGGAAATTAGCATCCACCTGCACCTGCTCAGGTGACCAGGAGGCATCAGGGCCCTGGTCACATATAAGCCCCAGGGCTGAAGCCAGCATGAGTAGGTTTTGGGGGGGGGGGGGGGGGGAGAGAAAGGAGTGTTCACAGAGAAGGCTATTTGGAGATGCTTGACTGACCCTTCTGCTACTGGTAGGATTAAGTGGCTATAGGAGCTTATAAGTGCTTGTGGGTAAGAGGCACATTATACTGAGAGATAAGCTTGCCTTCTTAAAAGGGATCAAGTGTGGGCCCCAGGTTATTGTTGTGTTGTAGCCCAGGGGCTTCTGTTTTCTGTTGTTATTTCTACTGGTGGACTGGACTGAGGATATTGGGGAGGAGGAAGCCTTATTGGAACACACTACAGTGTGGAGACTCTGGTGCTAGAGAATGCAGTGATAGGGCCTGCAGAGAGCCCAGCACCAGTGAGAGTGCACAAACAGGGCTGCAGAGAGCCCAGTGCCAATGGGGGTGCAAAGACAAGGGCCAACTGATGACAGGAGGCCAAGCTAGCTCAAGGCCTCAGAGAGACAATGAGTAAATACCACCTGCAAGGCATGGGGCATAGTAAAGAGGCAGTTTTGGAGTCATGCATCTAGCCTATATGGCTTGGGAAGGGGGGGCAAAAAGGCATGTAAATGAATAAAATACATTGTCAATTTCATGCTAATGAAGTAAAAGGTAAACAGAGGCAGAGCTTAAGATGGGAGGAAATATGGGTGGCACAAAGGAGGGACCAAGGTGCAGTAAATGTTTATAAGTATAAACCAAGGTGTATAAATATGGAAAAAAAACCCCAATGCTTACTACAGGTCTCTGGTTTATTGGACCTTTGCCTGAAGCTGTCTCCATTCTGAATAAAGCTGGTGTTTGCTCCCTGGGAAACTGGATCCTGAGCAATTGGATCGTTGTCTCCCTAGTCATTGGGTGCTGGATGGACTCGGGGTCTAGCAGGGGCCATATTTTGACATATGCCTATATATAATGAAGTTATCTAAATGTGGCTGATACTTAAAGATACTATACACCTTGTTTCTTAGCAGGTAGAGGGTTTGAAGACTTATGCTTTTTAACTCCAGGGGGGTGCTTAAATATTACAGTGATGAAGAACATTTAATTAAACATTTAGATTTAGTGGGCATGTCTACACATTCAGTGGACTATGCAGTTGTTACTGAGCAGTTCTGATGCTGCACCGCTATTTTAGCAGCTACTGCACAGTAGCTCATTTCTACTGTATAGTAGCGTTGGCATCAGTTTTTGCCCAGTGATGCTACATCTAGCCCATTGCTTCAGTAATGTAATGTCTTGTGTAGAAGTGTCCACAGACAAACAAATATAATGTTAGAGGCAAGGATTTTTGTGGGTGATATATTTTATTGGATAAGCTGCATAGTTGAGAAACTTAGACATACTTTTGAATGCAGGGGATTCTTCATCAGGACCTGATGAAGAATGCTACCAACTGCATGGTGGAGATAAAGTTAGACAAACTTTTGGATTATGGATTCTTATCCTATTACTTGAATTTGCTTTTGTGACACCTTTGCTTCTAAGGGTCCTTTACTTGTATGCCTCTCCCAGAACTGTCCCCCCTCCTCCTTCCCCATTCTACCCCTCTCCCTTCTCTTTTCCTGCCTTTTTGAATTTGAATCATACACTCCACTTTATATACTGCTCTATACAGCCCTTTCATAGCATCTGATGAAGTGAACTCAAGTTCACAAAAGCTGTGCTTTGTATATAATCTTATTTAGTTAGTCTGTGAGGTACATATCTGCCCTGCCTTCTAATTCTAACAAAGCATGGTCTGGAAGAGAAGAGAAACAAAGCTGGAACTCAACTTACACCCATGAAAGGAGCATGCTCTGTTGCGCTAGAAATCCAGCGAATTGGAGCTGACTTGATTATTCAAGTCTGCTGGAGCACGTAAGTTGACATAAAGTGCAAGGCTGCCACATTATGTATATCAGGGGTGCAGTGCACCTTCCTGCTGAGAAAATGGCAGCAGTGCACTTTGAACTAAAACAAGTTCAATGAGCTTTGGTTCAAAGCACGCCAATGCCATTTTCTCAGCACAAAGGTGCACTGTGAGCTGCTACATGTGTTCACAACATGGGGCCAGTCGCTTTTAATTAGTGCATCTCTCTAATTAAAAGAACCCAACACTGTGTTGGGAGCATGTGTAAAAATGCCCAAAGGTTTGTAGAAGCCTCTTTGCTTATCTTTAGCTAGCAGTTCTTCTTAATGCATGCCTCCGATTTAAGAGAGACTGTGATTCACTAGATCAGAATACATTTTCTGGCAGTTCCTTAGAAGATTCACAGTCACAATGAAATCAAAATATTTAATAACAATCCAGGAGAAGATACTATTTTAACACGTTATTACCAGTTAAAAATGAATGGAGCTAAAATTCAGTGTTTCCAGAAGAAAATTCATATTGAATGTAAATCTTATACTTTGGATGGTGCTTACAGTTGTCTACAGTACTTCTTGTCTCCATAATGCAATTTCTATGCTTTTCCAGGCCAAACCCCCCCCCCAAAAAACTTATAGCTATGCCTTTTTTTATTACAAAAAGAAAAACAACAACCAGTGATATATTTTGTTTTGCAATTTTAATTCCAGAGCCAGGGGAAATGAAACCCCCAAAACCAAGCCAAATCCTAAAGTCGGAAAATATGCATGCTTAACTTGCATATTTAAAGGGCACATGTAGGCAGTATGTTCAGTGTTCAAACATTCAAGCAAAGAATATTGTAACCCTCAAAGAAGTCCCTTCCTTTCTAGATAATATTACCATCGACATTCAGAAAATGACTAAACTATTTGAAAATGCATTTTGCATTTTGAAACCAATTTTGTGTGTGTGTGTGTATGTGTGCGCAAGCTGTCACAGAATCAATGCTGTTTTGGGGGAGTAAGAAAGCTTTGCCCTTGTACTCCCCAAGAAGCAGCCCTATTTAGTTTCCCTCACTTGAAGTCAGCCCTGGTGTGGCTTCCGAAGGAGCAAGCCTCTCACTTTAAGACCTGGTTCTTCTCAGTCTTGACTTCCCTGTAACCTGTAGCATCCCCACTTTAGAGAGCACCTTCTTTTTTTTGCAGCTCCCAGGAAGAGGGGGTGTTTCCTTCTCTAAGCGGAGAAGGAGGGTCATAGTTTCATAGTTTCATAGTAGCTAGAGTCGGAAGGGACCTAGGTAGATCATCTAGTCCGACCCCCTGCCTTAGCAGGAAAGAGCACCGGGGTCAGATGACCCCGGCAAGGTGCTCATCTAACTTCATGTCCCAAAAAGCACAGCAGACCACTCAATTCCAAACATGCAGCCATTATTGTGCCATTTTAGTTCCATCATGTCCTTCTGTGGATTCCCTTTTGTTCTCCCTGGGACTTTTTTCTCTATGTTCCCTTTGGGACTGTCTTTCTGTCCTAGGGCTACCTTTTCTCTTCCACCGGCTCACAGAGCCTCACTCTTTCTCAGGCCCAGTTAACCACACATGGAATAAAAGTTCCAAAACTATAGTATTCACCTGAGGACAACACTCACCCAATACAATGAAACATTATGTCATAGGGACCAATAAGAGAACAGTCTCTATAGCCTGCTATCAAGTCTAGACTACCATCTGCTCCTGGAGTGAAAGGGTCATAATGGTGTTCTACTTATAAGACTATTTGCAGCAACTGTTTACATCAACATGTGCTCACACTGAGCCCAGGCCCACTGAGTGAGGCCTGAGGCCCAAGAGGCATTAGGCCCAGAAGCCCAGTGAGGGAGCTGGGTGTTGAGGCCCCAGTGAAGTGCAGGGTACTGAAGCCCCAGTGTGGGGACATGGGAAGAAGGAGGTTACACATTAATTAGAGTGGTTCTGGGAGCCGTTCTAATTATATTGCCACAGCATCTTGTGTATCAGCTTCAAAATGGTGATAGGGGACCTTTACCTAAAGCTCATCAAATGAGTTTTAGCTAAAGTGCCTCCACCACCATTTTGAAGTGCGGGAACACTGATACAAGATGCAGAAGGCTGCTGGAGACCGGTAATTACCAGTAATGCACATTAAGTTTTGTACCACCAGGTGCCTGTGCACAAACATGGAGGCTGCTCTGATGCACTGTAATTGCAGCATGTCAGGGTAGGCATGATTAATGGAGTCTCCTGGAGCATGGTAATTACCGGTCTCCAGGAGACTCGATTAATCATGCCTGCTCTGACATGCTGCAATTACAGTGCATCGGAGCAGCCTCCACACTCATGTCCAGGCATCTGGAGGTACAAAATTTAATGCGCATTACCTAAAGTACATTGATGAATGTGTAGATGTGCCCAGTACCTGAAAACTCCATGGACAGCATGATTCTAGTAGGTACCTAGCCCCTTTCCAAATCAGGCCAGTGTTGTAAGTAGGGTGGGGCAACCAGGATAGTTTCCCTAGGTGTTGACTTGGGGGGTGCCTGTGGCCTGGCTCAGCAACAACAAGAAGCCATGATCGCCTGTGTGTGTGGAAGCTGTCCTGGGCACCCAACTACATAGTTACACCTCCCAATCAGGCCCTATATTCTAAGGGATTCCCAGGATCAGTCCTCAGGCAATTAAATATTTTAACTGAATTACTGTTTCTTACAAGCGGTTCTATGATAATATATTTGCTAAAGGCAGAGTTAGGGGCAAGGTAACAATTCCTGTTAGATAACGAATACATTCTTGTGATTCTGAATTTTGTGTGTGTTAGTCACAGAAATTGTATTTTCTGGAGACCGACAAGCCCAAATGTGTGTGGAAAGATATCATATCAGTTGACAGATACCTTCTCAGATCAATAGGGCATGAAAATAACAGCTGCGCTTGTCTTGTTCTGAAATCAACTTTTAAATCACACGGGGCTCATCTACAAGTGTCCCTACAGCACCTTTGTTGCTGCGCTGTCATTTAGGACTTCGTTTTGGAAGTACTAAATTATGGCACAGTAATAGACTGTACCATGCTATGTGCTTCAGTTATTTTTAGTTGCCATGTCACTATAGCACTGCGCTATAATGGAGGAGCGTGTTGCTATGGCAACATAGCTGCAGCACCACAGTTTGTAAACACTGATGCTACGTCGCCATAGCGTGTTGCTATGGCAGCAGAGTGTCATGTGTAGGTGGTGCTCTCACCTTCCCTGGAGATCTTCAGAAGGAGACTGGATAGGTACCTGGCTGGGGTCTTATGACCCCTCCCACCCCCAGTGCTCCTTCCTGCCCATGGCAGGGGGTCGGACTCAATGATCTGTCTAGGTCCCTCCCGACTCATTGATTCTATGATTCTATGCCCAATATAGTCCACATTTGGCCTCAGACAAAGTTGATTTTCCAGGGATGAATCACAAATTTTTGTTGTCTAAGCTCAGGCTAAGTACAAATAAGTAGCTTTTATAGCATAACAATTTGTTCTGAAGTTACAGCAAGAGAGCTGGCTAATAGACAAAACCACTTAAAAATATAAAATGGATTGTTGTGGTCTGTTCAGAACAACTGCATTAGTAAATGTCTTTCTACACACACTAAAGCTAGAGCAAAACTAGGCAAATTCTCACTATTGCTATCAGAAGTTAAAATAGCAGCACTTTTCACTTACACATTTGTGGAGAATGCAAGGGGAAATCCATGAAATGCTGCTGTCCCACTATTTTTTAGAGTGATATCTCTCTGAGATAGGGCCATGTGTAATTTGCCTTTACTTTGAAACTTTTGCATGCTGTAAAATAATGATGACTGTAATTCTTCAGCTCCAGGGTTTGCAGGGGCATTAGCAGCCTGAAAGGTCTCTCTCTGGCATACTGTAGCTGGGCAGTTCTGTGCCCTAGGCAGCATACAGTGGCAGTGATGCTGGGTCAACAGTGGTGGCAGCTGCCACTTTTGCACACCCCTGTACATCAGTGCCCCCTCCCCCTGCTTTAGCTCTCTGGCAGTTGTTGCAGGTGGAGACTATAAAGCTACAGAAAAGAGATTCTGGAAGCGGTTTACACGCTTCCGTTGGAGACTGCAGCACCTCCTGTGACCAGTGGTGGAGGGATTCCTGAGAGCAGAGAAAACTGAAGACATGACAAATGTGCTGAACAAGTGGTTGAGAGAGAAAAGAAAGACAAACATCTTCCTCATGAAGGCCTCCCGGGTGGAGAAAAAAGAAGAATGTTTCTCTTACTTTGCTTGGAGGAAGGGGAAAAAAGTATAACAGGAGTGTGGGGCAAGAGGGGAGTGTGGCTAACAAAGACAGAAAAGATACTGAGTGTGGTGAAGGAAATGCACCAAAATGTATACTCCAGCAGCACGTTGCATCAGGAAGCCCTTTTTGGTGGGGTTAGAAGTGAGCTTGGAGGAATATGAAAGGCAGTAGCTGGAGAAGATGTGGACATTGAAAGAACTGTGGGAGGCAACCCAAACTTTCAAGACAGAAAAGTTCTCAGGGAAAGGCAGGCTTCTGGCAGAATTTTACAAGATTTTGGGGGACATATTAAGCCCAAACCTGTTAGTGGTGTTCCAGGAATGTCTGGAGATGGAGCAACCGGGGGCAGGTATGAACATAGGAGCAATAATACTATTGTACCAAAAAGCAGAGTGGGGAAAAGCTAGAAAACTGGAAGTTGACAATTTTATTGAATCTAGACTATAAGATAATAGCTAAAATGTAAGTAAATAGATTTTAAAAAGTCATGGGAAAGGTGGTCCACAGTGACCAAGCTTGCACAGTCCCTGGCAGAGGATCGAATGTGGGACTCCTGAATCTAGATATAGAAAAAGTATATGACTGGGTGGAGCAGGAGTTCCTGTTTGGTATGCCGTACAAGATGGGGGTCCCAACAAAGTTGTTGGATTTGAGACTTTATACAAAGAAGCATGGTGTAAAGTAGGAGTGAATGGTCATCTAACAGAGGAAGTTAGGGTCGGATCATGTGTGAGACAGGGCTGACCCCTGTTGCCTTTCCTATTCATCTGTGCCATTGAGCCATTGGCACAGAGGATCGGGATGGATTGTGAGACTGAGGGCATGCCAATCACTGGAGGAAAGTACATGTAATCAAAATGCATGTTCATGGGTAGTGTTAATATCTTAGCAAGAGACAGCATGTCCCTAGAGCAGGTGATAAGACATACAAATAATATGAAAAGGTGTTGGGGGCAAAATTAAGTGTACAAAAAAGTAAGTGTCAGGTGGTGGGGAAGATGGAAGAAATGGAAAAACTGGGGTTACAGGTCACAGTGGACCAAGTGAATATATTGAGAGTGGAGGCTGACACTGAACTGACAACTGAAGTGGCCTGGGAGAAGGTAAAAGGGAAAGTGAAACAAAAAGGTGGTACAACCCCAAGCTGTCAATGACAGGATGGATAAATGCAAATAAGGCAGTGGTACTTCCAATCATACCGTATGTAGGCGTGGTCTTCCCTCTGGAATGGTCCTATTGGCAAAGACCCGGCACAGTCATGACAAATGTGGGCTGGAGCTATGTGACAGATGTTAATCGCCTGATCTGAGGTAGCATGGGAGAGGAAGAAGGCAGGCCACTACACTTAAATTTCAAAGTAAAACTTGTAAGGGGTAAGAGACTGGAATATCTAAGAAGAGGCAAGAGACAGACATGAACATGTGAGAGTCGTAAGAGACATGGGATACATGAGACACCCAAGGGGCATAAGGGGGTGAAGTTCCCTATAAAAACACAGGCAAAAGTAAGCCCCGTGGAATCTCCTCATCATCACCTAAGACAGCCTACAGATCCCCCAGAAAGACTTTCTGAATATGTGATTGCAAGGAGCCACTCTGCCCTCAGGATTAGGTCAGATCTGTGCAAGGCTTTCTGTTGTCTTTTTGCCTTATTATGCTGTATTTTAAGTTTTAGGCTAAGTTATGTGTACTGTTACTATGTCTTATTGGGCTGTGTCATAGCTTAGACAGAGTTTTTCTGTTCTTTGTCACATATTTGAAATTGCAAATTGCTGTGTTCAGTAAATGTTCTCTTCAGGGAACAGGCTATTCTTGTTCAAGCATTTTTTAATTCAGTGCCACTACTTAAAATCTAATATTAAGTCTGCTAACAGTCCATCGCGTGTAGGATCCCATGGGGAACTGATGGTATTCTTTCGGAAAACCAAAAGGGAAAAGCTTGAGAGAACACCACTATACAAGGAGAAAGGAAGTGGAGGATGGGGCTTCCTAGATGTGTGGTTTGTTTTTTTTATGCAACGTATGTCAGTCTGGGCTGCACTGGAGGGGTAAAAGGGCATACCAAATGTTCTGGGTTTCTCTGGTACTATGCAGGGACATTACTGCATAAATATAATGTATGTAAAAGGTTACTCTCAGGGCCTGGGCCTGGATAATGGCACCAGTTAATGAGAAGTTTGTAAAATTTGTGAATTAGTACAGGATACAGACAATAGCCACAACAGAGTTGGTAGAACATAAAAAAAAAAAAAAATCAAGGCCTGGGCCAGGGAAAAGGAGACTGTGGCCGTAGTAGGTAGGTTTGTAGGGAAAGAAGCATGAACAGTTTGGAAGGGGGTGTTTGAAAACAGCTTACAGAAGCACCACTGGGACTCTGGTTAACTGCTAGCACATTGGATTGTTCTGGTATAGGTGCTTCATTACAGTTGGGGATTGTAACAGCGGGATGTCCCAGACATATGTGCCATTGGGAAGAAAGTATATGGCATGCAATGTGGGAATTTCAGTTCACTAGAACAGTCTAGGGGAAGGTGGAGAAACTGCTTCAGCGTCTGGGTGTTAACAGCTGACTCATGGTAGAAGTGATTCTGTACAGAGTGTGGGCTGGGGCCCAGAGGAAGGAGAGAGAAAGAGAGTGGAAAGGTGCAGTGAGCTTTCATACAGCACTGTGGAAGGCAAAACATTTAGTGGCCTTGCAACAACTAGAATTCTCTGGAGAAGATCATTTGTGTTTGGGTTTGAGGAAACTTGAGTGGTATCACATGGGATACAAGAGAACTAGGTAAGGAACAAGTGATGAATTTATGGAAACAAGAAGAATGGAGGTATCGAGGAGGATGAAAAGTTGATGAAGCCTGGGAAGTGGCAAAGGTATGGCTGAAAGACTGGGGTTGTCTAGGGAAAGACACAATAGGGGCTAAGGCAAGGCATAGATGGGATAAGGGGTGATAGATGTTAATAGGTAAGCCTATTAAGGTGATGGGGAATAATGCAGTTTTATGAAACAAAAATGTCCGGGCCCCTGGATTAATGGGAATTTGGGGAACAAAAGAAATCATTGGAAAATTTAAAAATGTTCTATGGTTTTGTTGATCTTTTTTGTCAAAGTTTTGGAAGCTGGTGGAAACACGTTTTAAGTTTTGATGGCTTATTGTTTTGCTTCTTGGTGATGGAGTTTTTGTAATTTACTATAAGCTGATGGAAGCAGGTTTTAAGTTTTGGTACTTCTGTAATAATAGAAAAGAGTCCCCATTAGTATGTTTGCCCAATATGGGCCATGTGTTTTACAGGCATGCTCCGTGGGCTGGATTCAATCAACTTTTCATTACTGAGTGTGAGCACATGCTGTGTGTGGCATCAGTTTAATGACAGACAGTATATTCAATGAGGTTTTCTAATATGAAAATATTAGATATAGGTTTTTTCCCCATGCTGATGTGGGGGGAACCTTGTCTTATTCATGTAAACATGGTATAACAAGGTTTATTGATGGAAAGGAGAAATGGGACAACAGATTTAGGAAACCCTGAATAATAAGCAGCCCACCTCAAAACAGTAGTAACAGTTTAGCACAGTCAGCATGTTACAATTTCTTTCTTAGTCCCACACAGGGTGAATAGTGTAGCCAGTAGAGCCAGTGTAGCTGCTAGCCCAAAGTTTCTGTCCATACCATCCTGTCCCGTCTCACTACCACTGGGGAGTGCTGCTCCTCTGTTAGTGTCATTGCTTCTCACCACTGCTGGGGGGCACTGCATTGCTGCTGCTTGCCACCACTGGGAGGAGGGTGCTGCTCCACTGGTGTTTGCCACCACCAAGGCTGTTGTACCATTGCTGCTTGCCAATACTGAGGTACTGCTCCTCTCCTGTTTACCAAAGCCACCCAGGCCTTTTAGACCTTGGGCAACCTCAAGGATTTCAGATTTTTTTTTTTCAGAGTCTACCTTACCAACTAGTTCCCACAGAATGTCTCTTTAGAAGCAACCAGGTAACAAGACCAGCCTGAACCCACTGAAAGATTTTATACATTATGAATACTTACCACTTCATGGCTTACAGCATCAGTTCCCTTATGAACTTCAGAATTTTAAAATGCAGATCACATAAGCCTGGCTTCTCTGGCCTCTTACATTATATTCAAAGTGTTTAAAAGCAGTCAAAACATGTTATCACAGTCAAAACAAGCACAAAAGAGTCTATTACTGTCTTGTCCATGCATTTCAAGAGGTACGGTGATCATGTCTTGGCTGAGCTGAGACGGTCCTGGATTTAAGAAGACAGTCCTAGCTGGCTGAGAAGAATTATAATAGAAGTCCTAGAAATGCAGGGGCACAAGGCAGAGCATCGGAGCAATATGGAGCAGTGCAGTCCAGCTTGCAAGCAGCAGGCAGGCACAGCTGCCTGCCTGGAAGGTGGCCTGGCCTCCTGCCAACCTGTGAAAGGGCAGGTGGACAGCATCTTGGATGTCAGGGATGAAAGTCCCAGCTGTCTGGGATCTTCTTATGGTCAGCCTACCAACAGGGAATGTGCAGATAAGGGACACAATCCCCCATAATCCAACCTGGCATACCAATGGGGGTATGGAAAAAAAGCACCACGGAGAAGTTTTAATACAGATACTGTAGCACCAGAATCACATAAGCAAAGGCCAGAAGCCTACCTCTGGTCCCCTCCCCTGCATTAACTTCATGGGCAGCAGGTATCTGAGACCATGACCTAACTATAGGGATCCTCCAGGCCTTGAAGTAACCATCCATCCTGAGACTGCTGAGTCCAGATAAGAATCAGTAGTATCAGTGGTGTGTGAAAGCTTCAGCATGTAAGAGAGCCACAGGACTTACGTTTTCCCAACCTCTTATGTAGAGTTGATGTTTGGGTTTGTCACATTATAGTTTCATAGTTTCTAAGGTCAGAAGGGACCTGAGCAGATCATCTAGTCCGACCCCCTGCCATGGCAGGAAAGAGTACTGGGGTCAAACGACCCCAGCAAGGTGTTCATCTAGCCTCCTCTTAAAACCCCCCAGGGTAGGAGCTTGCATCACTTCTCTTGGAAGTTGGTTCCAGATCCTAGCTGCCCTGATGGTGAAGTAGCGCCTCCTGACATCCAGCCTAAATCTACCCTCTGCCAGCTTGTGACCGTTATTCCTGGTCACTCCTGGCAGTGCTCGGGGGAACACGGACTCCCGCAATGCCTGCTGATCCCGCCCCCCGACTAGTTTATAACAGGCCACTAGATCCCCCCTCAGCCTTCTCTTTTGGAGGCTGAACAGATTCAGGTCCCATAGCCTCTTGTCTTGTTCCTTCCGTATAGTAAGAAACTCATCAACATCTATGTTTCCAAGCTGCTGTGTAGTTGTCATATACGGGTGTTATACGTATGACTTTGCATCGAACACATTGTTTCAATGAGCAGTAAACTTAAAAACTACAGGCAGTCAGTGAATGCCTTACGTATTGCTGCAAAAAATTAGAAAGGAGTTTGTTATTGATCTAGTTTGGTTGTTTGTTTAAAAATATCCCTAGCATAAATATAGCTATTTACTAAAGAACCTATGGTTAACAACAAGTAGTGAATAAAGTGTAATGATAAAATCAGATGAGAAACCCAAAAAAAGAATAGTTTAAACATGTCCTATAGCTAGTCTAAGACAACAGATTGAATAATTGTAAGGCCAGAAGTTCTGTTTTATCGCCTACATATCACAGGCTTTGTTTTATCTATTAACAAATTAACACAACTGCAGAAAGTTAAAATTAACCAAATGAATCAGATCCTTCACATTTCCACTTCTCATGTCACATCACTGTGCTATCAGCAAAGAAGTTAGTGGGATGGATTCATCCCAGTTATTACCTCTCCTACTCTGTTAAAACCCCAAATTAAGTACCAAGTAGTGTCTGTCCATGGGGTAACGTGGCAGCTCCCTAGAAGCTAGATGCTATGTTTGGAAACTTGGATGTATGATGTGATAAGTGAATCTCTGTATGGATATGTGTGCATAGAAACAAACTAATGGGTCAGGAGACCAGTTTGTTTTATGAAACCCTGTGAGAAACACTCAAGTTTGATTCCTAAGAAATGTCTATGAGCTAGCAGGGGCTGGGCAAGGCAGAGCACAATACTCCTTAAGCAAGCAGCATCTTGTACCTCATTTTAAGTTTCTATTGACAATGAGCAGTTGGAAGTTCTGCACCAGGTGCCTCCCAGCCCATGCCAGTCAGAGTCAATCTTTGCAAAGCAAGGCTGCAAGAAAAAGAACAGTGTAACAAGGCACCATCCCCAGGGGTGGCCACAAGCTGCTGGAGGTGCACAAAATTCTCTTTTTGTCCTGCTTGCTCTGGGAACAGTCTTCCCTTCACTCTTCTTCCATGTCTTTATGTCCTTTATGGTTATAAAGGGAAGGCTTCCTCAGAGTTTACCAGACCTGACCTTGCTTTAAGGAACACATGGTGGTTGTGGTCTTTTGCCTTAAGGGCTAAATGCATGGCTCTATACCTCCCTACACCGTGCCCCTTGCCTTGCAGATTTTGAGTTGCCAATCAGGTGGGACACTTGTTCCTTCATCTCAAGGCCATTCCAGGTCTTTCTTCCTTTGATGGGTTTTTAACCTTCCCAGCATCTGCCCCCCCTACTCTGGCTGGTCCTGCAGTCCAGGGTCACTGTTCTAAGCCTGGCATGGACCCCAGCCCCTGCTTTGCTTTGAACCTGCCCCCAAAGGGCCCAAGAAAATCAAATGTCCCTAGGACACTAATGGGACTTGGAACTACCCCTCTAGCCCCAGAGCCAATGCATCCATCTTAGCAAAAAAATGAAAACTGTTTGTCTGCTTAACAGGTCTCTCTCTGTAGCTCTTTCTTGTTCCCAGGCCTGCAGAGCTTCTTTCTTCCACCCTTCTTGTAGATTCAGGACCCTGCCATGCTGCTGTCAGGAGCTCCACATGCCACAACTCTCAGAGCTGGCCTCCTTGACTGACTGATCCCAGGGCTTATATAGCTCTGGACTGAGCCCTCATTTGGTCATGTGAGGCCCCAGCTACATGACCTGACCACAGGTCTGTCCTTTAACTCCCGCTTTGCTGGCTGCCTCTGGTATAAAGACTCTCTTATCTACATGATCCCTCCTGCACAGGGTATAGCCATCTATACCCGTGGTCCAGTCATGGGTGGAGTACCACCAGGTCTCCGTTATCCCTATGATATCATAATTATTTGGATTGAGCAGGAGGATGAGCTCCTCCTGCTTATTCCCCAAGCTCCTGGCATTTGTCTACAGGCAGGAAAGTGTCCCCTTGGGGGCTCTTGCCTTGCCCACAGGTTATACCAGGGCTGAGGCAAGGGTAGGCTCCCTTAAGTGCCTTGGCCTGCTGGCTTTGCAAGGGTTGCTCAGAGGGCCAGCAGTGGCAGTAGTCCCCCTGTCCCCCAGTGGGCTTAGTTTAAAGTCTGGTGGAGCAGGTCAGCCAGTCTGGCTGAGAAGAGCCTAAGAGCCTCCTCCCCAGGGGAGAGAGGTGGAGGCCATCTCTTCCCAGTAGCTTGCTGCCTCTCTCGCTCAAGAGCGGGCTGTGGTCATGGAAGCCAAAGCCTTCCCCAAGATACTAGCGCCACAGTCTTTTGTTGACTACATGTATCCTCCTCTCCCTCCTCAGCCCATAGCCCAAGACTGGGAGGATAGACGAGAACGCCACCTGTGCCCCCAGACCCTTTAGCCCCGCTCCCAAATCCCTGTAGTGCTTCATGACCCAGCTGGGAGCACTCTGAGCCATGTCATTGGTGCCCACATGAACAAGGAGCATAGGTTAGTGGTCTGTGGGTTGGAGGAGCTTAGGGATCCTCTCCACAATGTTCCAGATGCGAGCCCCCGGGAAGCAGCAGACCTCCCAGGCTAAGGGGTCAGGGTGGCAGATTGCCCCCTCACGATGGAGTCTCCCACAACAAACACCTTACATTTTGTCTTGGGGAGAGTGGGGGCGGTAGCTGCAGTTGGGCCTGTGTTGCCTGTGGGAGCTGGCAACACAGCAGGTGCTGCTGGAGCAGCAAGAGGCGTGTACCTGAAGCTAAGCTCCAGTGGGGCAGGGGCCTTGGTGCAGCAGGCCACCTTGGTCCATGCCCCTGACTGGACAGAGTGGGAGGTCCCAGAGTCTTCCTTTGTTCTGAGCTATAGGCTGTACAGGAGGGACAGGACAGGGAGGAAAGGCGGGGTTGTGGCACTCTACATTAAGGAGGAAAACACATCCTCGTCAAGCAGCACAGAGTCACAGGAGGGGCACACTGAAGTGCTCTGGGTTAGAATGAGGCAGTCGAGGGGGAAGAGACTTAACGGTTGGGATCTACTACAGACCACACAGCCAAGGGGAAGAGCTAGACCAGGAATTCTTAGATCAGCTCATGGAGGTAGTTAGGTTAAAGGATGTGGTCATCATAGGTGACCTGAACTTTCCAGACATCTGCTCGGAAGAGCAGTCAGCCAGATCTGACTGCTCATGTAGATTCCTAGTCAAAATACAGGACCTCCATCTAACCCAGGAGGTGCACAGCCCCACCAGGGGAAGCGCCTTGTTGGACCTGGTGCTGGCCATGGGTGATGACCTGGTGAGGGGGCTGCGAGTACTCGACCACCTGGGTGACGGCGATCATCGCCTGCTGGAATTCACCATCCAGCACAAGGTGGCAAAGGCCTGCAGCAAGGCAGCAGCCCTAGATTTCAGGATGGTGGACTTCAGTGAGGTAAGGAGAATAGTCAGGGAGGCACTGAGGTCCCGGAGGAGAGGGGAGCCAGGTGTCCAAAAGAGTGGTTGCTCATTGATGGAGGCGCTCTTCCAAGCCCAAAGGGAGGTAATCCCAACATTTATCAAAGGGGGCAAGAGGGCGGAAAAGCCCCCATGGCTCACCAAATCATCCAAGAATGTCTTCTAGCTAAAAGAGAGGTGTACACCCAATGGAAGAGAGGGGCCATCACCAGGGAGGACTATATTACAGTTGCTTGGGGATGCAGAGAGGCAGTCAGGAAGGCCAAGACAGAGATGGAACTGGGACTAGCTACCCAGATCAAGGACAACAAGAAGTCCTTTTTTAAATACATAGGGAGCAAAAAGAAGGTACTGGGTAACACAGGGCCCCTGCAAGACTCGCTAGGAAATCTGGTTGTCACACCAGGCGACAAAGCTAAGCTATTTAATAACTTCTTTGCCTCCATTTTCCTGAGTAGGGACCAGTTCAGCCCCCCCACTAGGCCCCCCTCAGGCCCCAAGGGAGGCACACCTAAGCTAAGGGTCAGTGAGGACCTAGTCGGGGAACTTCTGGAGGTACTGGATGTATTTAAATCACCTGGTCCTGACTATCTCCACCCCAGAGTGCTGAGGGAATTAGCGGAGGTCATTGCGGGACCCCTGGCATGGCTTTACGAGCACTCGTGGTGCTCTGGTGTGGTGCCAGAGGACTGGAAGAGGGCCAACGTGGTCCCCATCTTCAAAAAAGGCAGGAAGGAGGACCCGGGAAACTATAGGCCAGCTAGTCTTACCTCGGTCCTGGGTAAGCTTTTTGAGAGAAATTATCCTGTCGCATGTTCACGAGGGGCCAGCGGGGGAGATTATGCTTAGGGGCAACCAACATGGGTTCATTAGAGGCAGGTCCTGTCAGACCAACCTGGTGGCCTTCTACGACCAGGTCACCAAATCCTTAGACACAGGGGTAGCAGTGGACAAAGTCTTCCTGGACTTCCAGAAGGTCTTCAACACTGTTTCGCACCCCGTTCTCATTAAAAAACTGGGGGGACTGTGATGTCGACACCTAGACAGTCAAATAGGTTGCTAACTGGCTGGAGGGCCACACTCAGAGGGTGGTGGTGGATGGGTCATTTTCGACCTGGAGGGATGTGGGCAGTGGGGTTCCGCAGGGCTCAGTTCTCGGGCTCACACTGTTCAACATCTTCATCAGTGACTTGGACGAGGGGGTAAAAAGCACCCTGTTTGAATTTGCTGATGACACTAAGATGTGGGAGGATGTGGGCATGCTAAAAGAAAGGAATAGGCTGCAATTGGACCTAGACAGGTTACAGGGGTGGGTGGATGAGAATAGGATGGGATTCAACACTGACAAGTGCAAGGTGATGTACCTGGGGGGAAGAACCAGCACCATCCCTACAGGCTGGGGAACTCCCTTCTCGTCAGTGCAGAGGCAGAAAAAGATCTTGGAGTTGTCATTGCCAAGATGAACATGGGCTGGCAGTGTGGGGATGCAGTCAGGAAGGCCAACCGCACCTTGTCATGCATCCACAGATGCATCTCAAGCAAGTCTAAGGAGGTGATCCTCCCCCTCTATGTGGCACTGGTCAGGCTGCAGCTGGAGTAGTGCATTCAGTTCTGGGCACCACGCTTCAAGAGGGATATGGACAACATGGAGAGGGTCCAGAGGAGGGCCACTCGCATGATCAGGGGGCAGCAGGCCCTATGAGGAGAGGCTATGGGACCTGAACCTGTTCAGCCTCCAGCGGAGAAGGCTGAGGGGGGATCTTGTGGCCTGTTACAAACTAGTTAGGGGGGACCAGCAGGCATTGAGGGAGTCCCTGTTCCCCCGAGCACGACCAGGAGTGACTAGACATAAAGGAGAAGTGGTGTTGGCTCCTACCTTGGGGGTCTTTAAGACAAGGCTAGAGGATCACCTTGCTGGGGTCGTTTGACTGTCCTTACTCTTTCCTGCCATGGCAGGGGGTCGGACGTGATGATCTGCTCAGGTTCCTTCTGACCCTACTAACTATGAAACTCTGAAATCCCAGAGCTACCTGGAAGCAGGAAGAGCAAGGTAATGAGCAAGCCCTAGCACTACAATGAAAGGCGAAACCCCCATAGCCTGTACCAATCTGGCAACCAGGGAGAATCCCTTGTGGTGGCCAGTAGTGTTCCAAAGCATGACAAATACTCCTAGTATAGCAAAGGCATAGCTATTCCTAGGTCATCGCTAACAATGCTTATCCTTCATTTTCTTGAATACCTTCAATGAAGGAGAGCCCACAACTCTCCTAGGCAGTCTATCCCACTGTGTCACTGATGCCCTGTCATTGATGAGGTGATCATCACAAGGAAAATCTTCAAATGACATCTCTCTCAAGCAGCTCAGTCCAAGGCAGCAAGGGGGTCACCATTGCCCCTTTGAAGCTAGTCAATCAGCTCTGCTCTCAGGTCAAGATTTAGGTGAAGACTAAGACAGAAGTGAATCATTTTGATGACTGACCCGGGTAAATTCATACCTCAGAACAGCCTGCTACACAAATCCGATTGCATCCTTTGCCTTGAATTCCTGGGTCGCAGTCACACTTCTCAAATCCTCTATGAACCTTAGCCTGTGTTTGGGTTGCTCTGCCTCTCTGGGGGGTGTGGTACCCATATATTCGGTTATGCTGTCAGCACAGAAAACAGACATGAAGTTGACAAAAGAGAAACCTAAGTGTTCTGACTGCATGGTTGCTACTGAGCTGCTGAAACGGGGAAACATGTGGTTTCATGACATTGTCAAGAAAATAAAACGCCTGTGCTGCAAACCACAAAACCGTGTCAAAAGGTGAGCAGCTTGCCCAACGAGGTAGCAGCTCAGGGCGGCTTGCCCAACAAAGAAACTGCTCAAGGCGGCTTGACAACATTTTAACCACAACAGGATATGGCAGCTACAATATGAACCTGGCTGCGCAGTGCATCCAAAAGTCTGCTAACCGCAGGTGGGTAGCTACTTAACCAATCACAGTAAGCGTTAATCCAAATTTGGTTCTAAATTCTGCTTGAATGCGAATAAATTTGGGATGAAATTTGAGCAAAGGGTGCAGATCTTTGGGTTCCCATAGAAGCATACTGCTGGGGGAACAGATGACTTAAGAAGCTTTGAGGGTGCTGCAGAACCAACAGCTTAGTTGATCTGCTCCAGGCGTCATCTGTAAGGGTATCTTTAACAAATTGTGCCTAAGAGGTAACAAGGCTTGAACATGCTATATTGGATTTTGTGAGTATACTCTAAGTTATTCTTTCTCTCTTAAATAAAACAAAGCTTGCCTCAGAGATCTGCATGTCTATTTTAAGTAACTCATCCACTCAACCCAATTACGGGTGCAACAGGGGGAAACACACTGTTCTGCCCCATTCAGCACTCACCAGCCCATCACCACAGGCCCACACGAGGTCACCCGGTGATCAATTCACAGGCCAGGGCTGGAATACAGCTGGCTACCTTTTGACGTGTGCAAGGAGGGTTTCTAGTGCTAGTCCTATGATCTCAGTGCATTACCCTTGAACAGATGGTTTGGTGGCAGTGTCCAAGGTCTAGGCCCTGGGCACAGAGAGGACAAGGGTTAGAGGTTTTCAGCAAGGATGTGCTGGGGGGCAGGGGGGGATGAACTGAAGGGCACACTGGTTTCCACTGAGCAGGGTGTAATCCCACCCTCCATTATTCCTCCATTCATGGCATTGCAAAGTAGTGCGGTAAGGGAAGCCTGCTTGGATGTTCCTGTTGGTGATGCATGAGCCAGACCAGAGTCCCATTTTGGCATGTTGCTGTCAGCATGATTGTTGTCATCAGAGCAAGAGGATGCAGCTCTCACATACACAGCCCCCTGTAAATGCTGCCTGGTCAGCCTGGCTCTCCATTGCACTTCCTGCTATGAATACTGCACCAGACTGCGGGGCAATGGGGCATCACATGGCGGGAACCAACCGGCTGAGTGGGAAGGGACATCTGCAAAATGGACCCATACTGCAGAGTTTTGGAGAGAAATGACTGATGGCACCTCCCTGTAACCTACTATCTGATGCTGTGGGGGTGGTATCTGAAACAACATCTGTCTCTTCCTAGAAAATATTTTCTAGCTCAATCACCAGATCTGGGCTTGATGCAGAGTCCCCTGGCCTGCGTAATGCTGGCAATCAGATACTACAGCCCTGGGGGAGCCCTGAACTCCTTGCAGTGATCTGGTTTCACTCCCATACAGTCAGGCATGGTTCTCCTTACTTGTTCCTCCCAAATATTGGTACATTCTCACAGGGCAAAGACCAGTTGAATTTTTAACATTCAAAAAATCCATCCTGGAGATGCAGGAGGGAAGGAATCTTCCCTTTAAATAAACAAATCCCTGAGGCTTTTCTACATTACAAATTCAGAGTTTTGTTGCACATTGTCCTTCGAGGAAACTCTGCTACAGGGGTGTCTGCATAGGCTGCGGACGGGGAGCACGCCCAGCGCTGGCACAGATCAGAGTCTCTGTGCAGACTGAGCAGAAGGGGCGGGGCCAGCTCGAGCGGAAGGGGCGGGGTTCGGAGCACGCAGGTCCCTCAGCAGCAAAAATCTGTGCCAGCAAGACTGAGCCAATTCCTTGAGGGGGGGTGCAAGGGGCTGGGTGGGCCGAGACGCACTGAGCCAGCGCTGGGGCCAGGCGGGATAGGTGGGGCAGGCCTCACCCATCTCAAGCTGGATCCTGGGAGCTGCAAGGGAGAGCGGGCGGCGTGGAGGAGGCGGGGCCTGGGGTGCGTGAGGGGAGCACGGGGAGAGAAAACTGGGAAGTGCCAAGGGGGCGGGGCCAAGCTTAGCTTGAGGAGAAGTGAGAGGGGCCTGGGCGAAGGCCGTGGGTTGTGATGAGCTGGGGGGGCGGGGCCAAGCTGGGGCTGAGGAAAGGGGGGCAGGGCCCATCTCCATGTCTGCGATGGCTGTCTCGTAACCACTGTGTGCCCAGTACCTGTGAGTTGATCACCCAAGATGCTGACTCCCTTGCTTAAGACAGACTAGTGCCAGACATTGCTCGACTTGGCTTTCTTAGAGACAGGCTTTGGAGACTGGACTGGCCGTGTGAGGCTGCAGCCACAAATAGCCTGAAGAGGATCCCTTTCGGGGTCAGCCTGCATTGCCCTGGATGACCTCCTGTGCCTCCTGGCCTGTGAGCAAGGTCCAGGTCTCCTGCCCTTATATCAGGGCAGGTAATTATTTTGGGCAGAGGGCTACTTACTGAGTTGTGGCAAGCCACCGAGGGCTGCAGGACAGGCAGCCAGGGGCAGATAAATATTAATTTTCTAAATTTTTTAGGGGGCTGCGGGCTGGATAGAATGGTCTGGTGGGCCGCATCTTGCCTGTCCCTGCCTTATATCCTCTCATCTCAGGTTACTTTGTGAGGTTGACCAGAAGTATTGCCCGTGCGTTATGGGGAAGTCTGCAGGTTTCTAGAGAAGACCGAGTGCATGGAAATCCCCTAATGTAAGGGCTTAAAAAAGAGAAGTTGCAGCTGCTAGATGCATACTGGTCACTTAACAGCCAGTCTCAGTCTCCGTTCTTGCAGGCCTTGGACGAACTGAAAGGGGAAGCAGACAGAGGAGCATCAGGAAGGAGGCGAGGTAGGAGGAAAGCCAGCCAAAGAAATGGGATGCAAAGGAAAGGGACTGTGGACAGAGTGACCTCCCTGCCTTTAGGTCTCAATCATGTATTAGTCAAATTTCAGCTGCGTTAGCCTTTGGGTGAGCTCCTTGTAATCCAGACGTGGGTATCTGCCCTTCATGCTGTTGCACTTCTGCAGCAGTCAGGTGGCAGGTGGATAACCCTGTAACCAAGGCATGTGTCACCACCACCTCATTTCTAAAGGCCATGGATCTGGTTGGTGGTCTTGCATAGCACAGCCGCCCTGTAATCAGGCCCAGGCCAGCTGCCAGACGTGGCTGCTGACACCGCAGCATCCCGTAAGTGGGATGTGTGCCACCTACGACACAAGAAGGACAGTGTATTTGAATGTGCGTAGCGCTGGATGTCCTGTAACTGGGAGACCAGGTCCGCTGCCATAGCCAGCCAGTCGGAGAGGTGCTCCTGTAAGCAGGGTGGGTGTAGCCTCCTTCCGCTGGCTTGAGAGAGCCGGAGCAGTCTGCAGCATTGTGCCACAGGGTGGCCTTGTACACAGGAGCTGAGTCTCATGGGGTGAAAGCAAACTCTTCAGAACCCAGAGCTTGATGACCTTCCTGTGGCTGGGTTGACACTGTGGCCTCATCTTCCATCCCTGTGTCCAGGCACCTGTTCTTCTTCCTGCATCTGTGCCTGGCAGTCCACATCCAGAAGGCTGGGCCATCCCATAGGGAGGGTGTGAGTCCCATGCCCCTGGTGGAGGGCTAGGTCTGCAAAGCTGTGGACCACCTTGTAAGCAGGGTGCAGGTCTCACTGTGGCTCTGGGGACAGCTCTGTCCTTTGGCTGCCCTGATGGCCCTCCCTGTAAGCAGGGCTCTGGGCCTTTCCCTTTTGCTCCCCATGGGCATTATGGCTAATCAGATGGACCGTGCCCTGTAATGAGGGTGTGAGGCCCATGCCCCTGGTGGAGGGCTAGGTTCTGCAGAGCTGCAGACTACCCTGTAAGCAGGGTCCAGGTCACTATGCGCCTCTGGGGACAGCTTTGTCCTTTGGCTGGCTGAGGAGCCTCCCTCTAAGCAGGGCTCTGGGCCTTTCCCTTTTGCCTCCTGTGGGCAATCTGGCTAGTCAGACGGACCGTGCCCGGTGAGGAGGGTGCTGGTCTCAGCCTTCTTGCCCCCTAGGAGTGGATGAGGATTTTCAGTGGAAGGCTGGAGGTGAAGTGGTTTGCGGCATGGAGCTCCTTTCTAGTTTGGGAACACTCTTTTTTCCCTTGTGAGAGTGTGGATGGTGAGATAGGAGTGCCTGGGAATGAAAGTGTTTGTTTTTTTCTTTATGTTCTTAAAATTGCTGCAGTGTACTTTTATTTTCTTCCCAATGCTGGAAAAGTGGTGAGATGTGTTCTTGTAGCCTTCTCCTCCAACTTCCTCACCTATGGGGTAAAGCAACATTGTAGATTTCCATGCCTTCTGGACTTGGGAAGCATTAGGCCCCTGTCTAATATTGGGCACAAGACCCCTCTGTATCTCAGGGTACAGGTCTTATGCCCCCTCTTTTTGGGTGGCTAGTATGTTTTTTTGGCCACTTGGCAGCTCACATGAAGGGTTACTGCCCTCCTTAAGGGAAGGCTATGTATTCCTTACCTGAGACCCTAGAAATGAGTGCCCTGGCACTTGGCCAGCCATTCTTCTGTGTCCCTGGCTCCAGCCTGCAGCCTGTAAGCAGGGTCCAGGTCCCCTTCATTATCTGGGTCTCATTCCACTTGGACAGGTTGGCCAGAGGGAATAGCCATGGACTACAGGGAAGGTTGCAGGCTTCTGGAGGGTACTGAATGTGTTGGCACTCTGAGACTTAGTGACCTTCCCTTAGCTCAGATCCACCTCTGTCCCTCTCCATATGATCTGGTCTCAAGGCTTCTAATCGTGTGTGCCCCTCCTTTGGACTCTTTCAAGCTTCTCCACATCCTTCCTGAAGTATGGTGCCCAGAACTGGACACAGTACTCCAGCTGCAGTTTCACCAAGGCTGAGCTGCAGGCTCCTGGAGGAGATCTGAGTGTGTTAGAACTCCTTCATATCGGGGTGAAAAGGGAGAAGTTGCAGTCGCTCAGCGTGCCCTCACACTGTGTTTATTTACAACTGGTCTCTGTCTTTGTCATTCAAGTCTTTGGAAGACCCGGTGGCAAAGGGGTGAGCCAGGAGCAAAGCCAGCCAGGGAAATGGGGTGCAAAGGGAAGGGGTTCAGGACACAGTGACTGCCCCACCCTTAGGTCTCAGTCATGTATGAGTCAAAATGTGGCTCAGACAGCCTTGGTGCAGTGGGAGCTCCCTGTAAGCAGGAAGCAGGTCTCCCTGTAAGCGGGAAGCTTGTGGCCCATGGGTTTCCATGTCCAACTGACCCAGTCTTGGGAAGCTGAGCAAGGAGATTTCATGCTCGCCCCTCTGTTGAACAGAAGACAGATCACCAGAGGTTACAAGGAAGGACCAAACAGAGAGAGGTTATACCTTACTGTCTCAGTCTCTGGCTCCATGCCTAACACCCAGACTGTGTCCCCCTGTTTTTTTGCTGGGGTAGGTTATTATTTCTCTTCTTTTTCCAGCTGCCAGAAGGACAAGCAGTGGGCAAACCACAGGAGGCCAAGCAGGATGCGAAGGAAAGGGGCTCTGAACAGAGTGGCCTCCCTGCCTTTAGGTCTCAATCATGTATTGGCCAAATTTTGGCTGTGGGAGCCTTTGGGTGAGCTCCCTGTAACCCAGAAGTGGGTCTTGGCCCTTGATGCTGTTGCTCTTCTGCAGCAGTCAGGTGGAAGGTGGACAGCCCTGTAAGCAAGGTGTGTGTCACTACCCCCTTGTTCATAAAGGGCGCAGATCTGGTTCGTGGTCTCACACAGTGCAGCTGCTCAATAATCAGGGCCAGGCCAGCTGCCAGACCCAAGTGGGGTGCATGCTGCCTCCTCCTACACGAGAATGTGCATAGCACTGGACATCCTGTAATTGGGAGGCCAGGTCCGCTGCCATAGCCAGCCAGTCAGAAAGGTGCCCCTATAAGCAGGGTGAATGTAGCCTCCTTCCACTGGCTTGAGACACTACTGGAATAAATCCTCAATTTATAGAAGGCCTAGTTATGACAAGTGCTGTACAAATACAAAGGAATAGACAAGCCCTGCCTACAAACCTTGAATTCACCACAAGCTCTGTCTTTTAACCGATACCCGCCTTGACTTGATATAGGCAGAATTAGTCTAAAGAATTCTTAACCCATAGCTTCATAGTTCCATAGGTGTTAGGGGCTGGAAGGGACTTTACAGATCATCAGGTCCAGCCCCCCTGCACTTGGGCAGGAAAGACTGCTGGGATCAGATGATCCCAGCAAGCTGGGCATCAAGACACTTTTTGAAGATTGCCAGGATGGATGACTGTACCAGGGTCTGGGGGGAGCCTGTTCCAAACCCTTGGCACTCGACTTGTAAAGAAGGTTTTCCTTATGTCTAGCCTGAAGTGATCTTCAATCAGTTTTTGCCCATTATTTCATGTCCTCCCCTGGGGGGCCTTGGTCAATATATGCTCCCCCAGGCCCTGATGTACTCCCCTGATATAGGCTGCCACCAAGTACCTTCTGAGTTTTCTTTTCTCTAGGCTGAACAGTCCCAAGTTTTTCAGCCCCTCCCCATATGATCTGGTCTCATGGCTTCTAATCGTGTGTGGTCCTCCTTCGGACTCTTTTGAGCTTCTCCACATCCTTCTTGAAGTATGGTGTCCAGAACTGGACACAGTACTCCAGCTGCAGTTTCACCAAGGCTGAGTAGAATGGAAGGATGATATCCCACTCGGGATGCCTTGGTAGATGCCTGCTAATGTTTGATTAGCTTTGCCAGCCATGGCATCACATTTGTGGCTCATGTTCATTGTCCCAGGGGGAAGAAGGAAACGAGTAGGGAGACTGCTCCTTCTTGAGGGTTCAGGTGGAAACAGAAAGAAAACCCGGAGAACAGGGCAAACTTACCTTTTTCAGAAGCAGCTAGACTGGACAAGCCACGAAGGGACAGAATGCCCACACAGTTTGTCAGCCGCTTTTATCGGCAACTTGGGCCTCTGAGGTATGATGACATCATCAAAGAACTCTGCCTGGTGGAGAGAAAAGCCAGCAGCAGGGAAGCAGCTGAGGGGGACATGGCATGGAAAGAGCTGTGAAGCCATCTCCCGAGCTAGGTTGGGAGAAGAGGTGGTGGGGTCAGCTCCTTGAGGATGATGAGGTTGATATAGAGGTTGGACCCTCTGGGAGCTGCAAAAGTGTCTGACCCATGAGAGTGCTCCACCCAAGAGATCAGGGACTGATGTTCCCCTCCCAGCCCTTTTTGGAGGATGCTGCTCCTACAGGGCCTGATGTTTTGGATCCTGGTGAGGGGACAAGTGCTCCTCCCAGGACTCGGTGGCTCTCAGTGACTGATGTGTACAGCTCCTCATCCTCAGTGCTGTATTTTGACTCTGCCTCTGAGGACGAGTTAACAGAAGTCCTGCCTTGGGAGGTGGCATCCTCTGATTTAGCTAAAGTTCCCCCCTCAATAGGCAGTGTCCCCACATCAAAGGCAAAACCTGTTCCTGCTTCTGAGGAACCTCCCTATGTCATTTACTCAGTTGAAAGCCTTATTAAGTTTCTTGACCAGACAAAACATCACTGGAGGGTTGCGCAACATATACAGAAATGGTTCCCAGAACCAGAGATATCTGTGGTGTTTTCTAAGGCTGCAGCAGCAGCACTCCACTCCACTGCAGGGATGCAGTGATATAGTTTTTGCTTAAGCAAGCTTGTGGGTGACATTGGGAGCTTGTTGAGAGCAGTACTGCCTGGCAAGCTGTAGGCCTGTTTTCCCTGTCCTGTATGCTTGATCCTCTCTGCTGTTCATCTCTATTCCCTTGGCTTTGCCTGTCCCTCCTTTTCCACACCCTTCAAGCATGGCTGCCACAACCTTTGGTTCGTTCAACGCCAACGGCTGCAGAGACCATGTGAAGTGGGTGGCACTGTTTGATTTCCTGCATCAAAAAAAGCTGGATGTCATCTTTCGGCAAGAAACCCATAGTGATGCAGCTAGTCAAGCTAACTGGCATGCTGCCTGGAAAGGCCATACGTTCCTGAGCCATGGCACCTCTTTCAGCGCAGCAGTCACAATCCTCTTATCGTCACAGCTGATGCCTGACTCAGCGGTAACCCAAGAGGTCATCCCTGTTTGCCTGCTAACTGCTCATATCACATTGGCACAACATCACCTCCTCCTAATTACCATCTATGCACCCACTGTTGGGTGAGAATGGACGGCCTTTTTTGAGACCCTGGCTGACTTTTTGAGGATTGCAGCCGATGATGACAACCTTCTCCTCCTGGGCAAGGACTTTAATTGCCGGTCAACGAATGGCGTGACTAGAATGGGCCAGAACCCCATCAGTCCTCAGCCTGGTGGCTGTGGACAGCTTTGGAAGCAGGGGACCTTGTGGATGTCTAGTATCATTTCCATGCTGATGCCAAGCAGTACACCTGGATAAAAGCAACTGCTGGTGGGATTGCCATAGCATGCCTTGACCGCTTCTATGTCACCAGGCATTGCCTGCCAGTCCTGCATGGCATCTGCATTATTCCATCCAGACTCTTGGGTCACAGTCTTATTTTCTGCAAGCTGAGTCTCATTGGCAGAACATGTTCCCGGGCACCCTACTTGTGCTTTAACACCAGCTTGCTGCAAGATGCTCACTTCTGTGAATGCTCTGCCTATTTCTGGTGGATGTGGGAGACTGTGAGAACCACCTATTCCTCCTGAAAGCAATGGTGGGATGTGGGGAAGGCACAGGTCAGAGCTTTCTGCCAGCAATACACACGGCTGGCAATGAGCAAGCTCTGCTGCCCTGTCTGGGGGTTGGAGGAGAATGTAGCAAAGCTTGAGGCAGCCCTACGTGATGCTCACAGGGACAAAGGACTGCTTGAGAGCCTTAAGCTTCAGAAGAAGCACCTGCAGGGGCTGGCGGAGGGCACAGCCTGAGGCACGAGGATTTGTGCCTGCTCCCAAGAGCTGGGAGAGGCTGATGCCCCAACCCAGTTCTTTTTCAACTTGGAAAAGCAATGGGCCCTGCAGAAAATCTTTGACAATCTGAAGACTCTGCCTGGCCAGCTACTCTTTGATCCTTTTGAGATCCGCCGTCGTGCTGTAGCCTTCTATCAAGGCTTGTATGCAGCTGAACCTCTCTGCCCAGAGTCCACTAAGTACTTACAAGATGGCCTTCCCAAGCTGTGCCTGGTGGGAGCCCATGAACTTGAGCGAGAGCTGTCCCTGGAGGAGCTCACAATTGTGATGAGGAGCCTTACCGCAGACAAACCCCAGGGGTTGACGGGCTGCCCGCTGAGTTTTATAAGACCTGGCCTCTCCTTGGACCCTTCCTCTTGCATGTGTTTCATGAGAGCCTCCCTGATAAAATCCTACCTGCCAGCTGTCACCGGGCAGTTCTCACCCTGCTACCAAAGACAGGGGACCTCAGCTGCATTAAGAACTGGTGGCCAGTATCTCTTCTGTGTTGTGACTACAAGATTCTGGCAAAAGTCTTACCCAATTGACTGCGTACTGTCATCGACTCAGTCATAGGTCCTGAACAGAGCTACTGTGGCAGGACCATCCAAGATAATCTGTTCCTGCTTCATGACCTGGTGACAGCTGCAGACCTCTTTGGACTGAACATTGGGCTCATCTCCTTGGACCAGAGTCAGCCGCTACTACCTTTTTCAGACCCTGAAGGCCTTTGATTTTGGACTGGTCTTCTCCTCCTCCCCCTGGGTACTGTATCGAGACATCTCCAATCTTTTGAAAGTGAATGGTGTGCTCTGTGCTTCATTCATGGCTCACAAGGGCATCCGCCAGGGCTGCCCCCTCTCAGGAATGCTGTACAATCTGGCCATCGATCCCCTACTTCACATCCTGCAACAGCGCCTGACCATCTTTATTCTTCCATTGACCTCTGGTTTGGTTGCCATTCTGCCAGTTAGGCTGATGGTATATGCAGATGATCTGACCATTTTCCTCAGCACCCAGAGTGATGTCCAGTCAATGGTAGACTGTCAGCATGCTTATGAGTTTGCTTCCTTAGCTTGTGTTAATTGGCCTAAGAGGAACACTCTACTCCTCAGTTTGTGGACCAATCTTCCCCCCCCAGACCTGCCCAGGGGTCTCACCTGGCAGCGCAAGGGCCTTAAAGGTGTAGGGGTGTTCTTTGGCCCATTAGTCTTCCCAGCCTGGAATTGGGAAGGCCTTAGTGAGGAGGTGGAGATGCGTCTGCAGTGGTGGTGCTGATGCTTGCCCAGCCTCTCCTACAGTGGGTGGGTCCTCATTGTGAACAGTTTGTTAGCTGCAACCTTTTGCTGGGTTGCACCCCCCGCCGGAATTACCTGAACAGCTTCAAAGACTGCTGATGGACTTTTCTGGGATGGATGCCATTGGCTCCCCTGAGCTGTTCTCTATCTGCCTACAGCTGAAGGAGGCCAGGGCTTGGTTGACCTGGCAAGTAGAATGGCTGCTTTCCATCTGCAGGCTCTCCAGGGAGTCCTTTATTGTGAAGAGCTCTCTCCTCAGCAGCAGCTGGCCTGTGTGTTTCTGTACTGGGTAGGGAACCTTGGGTTTGACTAAGACCTCTTTATCCTGGATCCTGCCCGCCTGGACTGGGGCACCCTCCTGCCCTTCTACTGCAGCTTGGTGCAGGCCTGGAAGACTGCCTTCAGCCTCCAACCCCGGGACAGACATCTGCAATTTCCACAGTTGCTGCAGGAGCTACTTGTCTACAGCCGGGCCCTGCAGCCCAGACTGTTGAGCCTCAGGTCTGGTAGCCTTGCTGACTCCCTCATCCAGTCACGTACAGTCCGGCTAGGCCACCTTTTCAATCTGGACTGGCTGGACTGGCTGTCAGCTGAGGGTCTGGCTGCCTAGCTGGGCATGCATTCAGTCCACTGCGCTGGCCGTCTCTTGAGGGACGTGCAGACCACCCTCCCAGGCAGAGGCAGCGGCTGCCATTGAGGACTACCTCTGAGTGTGGCGGGACATCCCTGCTGGAGATGTCTCTGGAGAGCCCTTTCCACCACTGTCTGTTGTCCTGGCCATGGATAGCAACCTGTGCTATGGTCCAGGCACCTTATTGACTCTTCCCATGCCTCCTGACAGTGATTCCAGGATTCACTTTGATGTGCTTCCCCAGAAAGCCCTGTATGCATGGGTGGTTTGTGTCCACTACACTCATGTCCCTGCCACTCGACACGACATGGAGGTGGCACCTAGTGGCACCAGCACTCACACCAGCTCACCCTGCATGGCGCACACCTTACAAACTAACTATTGCCAAATGGACTGGTGACCTTCAGTGGTGGTTGCTGCACAGGATACTGGCCACCAGCACTCTCATCCACCACATGGACCTGACTGCATCAGTGGCCTGTCCTTTTTGCCTAGGGGAGGTAGAAGAGGATTTATTCCATGCCTTCCTTGGGTGCTCCCAGCCGCTGCTGCTCTTTGCTGCCTTTGACACCTTGTTTGAGGCACTAGACTTGGACCTCTCAGAGACCACCTATTTGTTTTATTTCCCATACTGGGTGGCAGATGGGGGTGTCATTTTCCTGGCCAGCTTTTTGCTTGGTCATGCTAAGATGGCCATCCTTAAGAGCCACAGGGACTGGCTCCCTGGGGCTGGTTCTGTTGATGCCTTGACTCTTTCAATTCTTGGGCCAGGCATGCCTGACACTGGAATTTGAACATGGAGTCCTCCAGAGGTCAGTACCCACCTTTCAGGAATGTTGGGCCGTTCAGGGGGTGCTCTGCAGCATTGAGGGCATCCATTTAGTCCTTGTGCTGTGATACTGTGTGCCATTTCCCAGGGTACCAGCAGGGTCTGAGCAGAGTGTTTTTGGACTAGCTGTTTTTGGTTTTTTTGACTGTGAGGGCAGAGCTTGCAGGCCATAGCCCTAGGCTCTGTCTCTTATACCTGGGCCCCTGTGTGGGCAGTTTTTTGTTTGTTGGATTTTATCCCCTTTTCCTCTTAATAAACCTTTATAGAAAGTCAAAAAGTCTTTCTTTCTTTCTTTTCTTTTCTTTCTTTCAAGATGGCCACTGACAGGTGAAGCCCTTCTGAGCTCCTCCAGCTCAGGTCCCTTCTGCATGTTTCCTCCAGCTCTCTGCCCTGCCCTGTTCCTCTCCCCACCCACTCCCCAAACCTTGCCTCTCCCCAGCCTGTGCTTGGGGACCCCCTCTCTGCCCCTTTCCCCGAATTTCTGAGCATTTTCCCCATGGCTCTGGCAGCCTCCTTTGCCTCTGCCCCTCCCCCACCCCGCCTGTGCTCTCCCTTTGATTCCTGCTGCCTCCCTCCTGCAGAGGCCCTTATCTTGGTCTCTGCCATCTCCTCCTGCCTTATGGCTTGCCTACAACCCCTGCAGGGTAGCTTTGCCCCGCCCCCCGGGACCGATTTTGGGGCTCTTTCAGCCCCCTCTCAGTCCCCAGCTTCAGTTTGAGGCTTTTTTTCCCTCTGTAGCAGCCTCTGTGGGAGAGTTAACCCTCTCCTGCCCAGGATGGTGCCAGCAGCCAAGGCATTTGTCATGGAGATGTCTCTGCGGACCTTCCCTTCAGCCATGGCCTGCGGGTGCACGCCCCTCTCCACATCGGGGTGGAGGACTACGCCAAAGCTCTGGCGGACCTGCTGGGACACCGGAGCTTCCAGTACAGCTCCCGGGTAAACTCAGTGCCCATTGTATATTTGAGCTTTCCCAGCCTGGTGAGAGAGGACTGTGCCGGGGGGATGGAAATCTCAGGGGTCCACCACTTGGTTATGCCCTTGGAGACCCTGGCAGTGTGGGTGGTGGCTTCCAACATCCCCCCACACCTGCCAGACAGAGACCTTACTAAAGCAATTGAGCGCTATGGTGTCCTCACCAGCCCCTGGCATAAGCTGACCTCCCCTCCACCTCCCTCCACCCCTTCCTCAGTCGAGGTGGTGGACCCCGAGGTGGCAAACCCCAAGCAGCCTGGGCTGTCCCTTTTGGGGGAGGTGCCAGCTGATCCTAAGAAACCTAAGAGCAAGAGGCAAAAAAGGAGCTTCTAAAGGAGTGCCTTCCCCTTTGGGGCCTGCCTCGGACAGCGCCAGGGAACCTGACCCCACCCTGCCTGGCCCCCCGGAAACCCTGCCACCTCAAGCCATGACTGAGGGTGTCCCAGCAATGTCTGGCAACCCTTCGCCCCCATCCCAGCTCATGGGGCTTGTAAGTGGCAAGGCAGAAAGAAAGTGCCTGCCTCTTCAACATCAGGCACGGGAGATAGCAGAAAGTCCTGCCACCACCCTGCCCGCTCCCCTGCCCACTGAGGCCGATGAGGAAGAGAGGAGTGCCTGCCCTCTGAGCACTGCAAGTGGCCCCAGGAGCAGGATGACATTTGCCCCCCAAAGCGGATGGGGATTGATCTTAGATACTAAGGGGGGCCTGCTAGGGCACTTTCACCGGTCTCACCGGGAGGTCCCCTCCCAGAATACAGCTCTCTGGTTCTCGGTCAGCAACATCCAGCTCCTGCTGGAGAGCTCACCCTGGGTGGTTCCCAGCTATGGAGGCCTCCTCAAGCTCTTAGAGCAGACCAAAGGCCAGAGGAATGTGGCAGAGAGTATCTGGTGACACGGCAAGGCTCATGCATCAGGACCCAGGCTCGAGAAGCTGGTGATCCGGGTGAGGTGTGGGGCCGAGGCAGGCCAACAGAATAGGGTAGGGCAAGGACAGGCCTTCCCCTGTCTCTGTGTTTTTTGCCCAACTCTGTCACCTTCTCTCCCACCAGTACCCTGCCTACCCTTCCTCTCTGTTCTCCTGCTTATGGCGGTTACCACAATTGCCTCGTTAAACACCAATGGCTGTGGAGACCTGGTGAAGTAGATAGCTGTCCTGAAGGGCTTGCAGCAAAAGTGGCTGGATCCTCCAGGAGACGCACAGTGATGTGCATGTTCAAGCTGACTGGCAAACTGCCTGGAGAGGCCGCTTATTTCTGAGCCATGGCACCATCCTCAGCGCAGGAATGGGGACCCCCCCTCTCGCTGCAGCTGCAGTAACACTCGGCAGTGGAATGAGAGGTTGTCCCTGGCCAGCTGCTGACCGTCCATATCACCCTGGCATCATCAGGCCCAAGCAGAGCTACTGTGTCCCAGACAGGACCATCCAGGACAACCTGTTTCTGCTGCATGACCTGCTCATGGCTGAGGAGCTTTTTGGCCTGGATATCGGCTTGGTCTCCCTGGACCAGGAGAAGGCCTTCAATCACGTCGACCACCGGTACCTGCTTGGTACCCTCAAGGCTTTTGGCTTCGGGGCTCTTTTCACTGCGGCACTCTGGGTCCTGTACCACGATGCGTCCAGCCTGCTCAAGGTGAACAGCATGCTGTGCTCCCCCTTCCCAGTGTGTCACGGCATATGCCAAGGCTGCCTTCTCTCGGGCATGCTGTACACACTGGCCATCGAACTGCTGCTGCACACTCTGTGACATCGCTTGACTGACTTAGCCCTGCCCCTGGCACCGGGCCCGGCCACCGGCTCCCTGATCTGGCTGATGGCGTATGCAGACGACATGACAGTCTTCCTGGTCAGCCAGGAGGATGCTCAGGCTCTGCTGGACTGCCAACGCACCTACCAGCTCGCTGCATTGGCATAAACTGGGGCAAGAGTGACACACTCCTCCTCGGGATGTGGGCCGGCAAACCACCTCTGGACCTGCCAGGGGGCCTTGCCTGGCACTGGGAAGGCCTCAAAACCCTGGGAGTGTTCCTGGGGCCACCGGCCTTTGCAGCCTGCAAATGGGAGGACCTGGCAGAGGGAGTGGAGGCCCGCCTTCCCTCTCCTACTGCGACCAGGTCCTCATCACCATCAACCTGGCAGTGGCGACCCTGTGACACCGCTGTGCGGTGCTGGACCCTCTGCCAGAGCTACTCGAGACTGCAGAGGCTCCTAGTGGACTTCCTCTGGGACGGATGCCACTGGCTTCTGCGAGCTGTCCTTTACCTGCCCACCACTGAGGGGAACCAGGGCATGATCATCTTGGCCAGCAGGGCGGCTGCCTACTGCCTGCAAGCCCTCCAGCAGCTCCCATATGCCAAGGGCCACCTCCCATGGTGGCAGCTGGCATGCAGGTTCCTGCAGTGAATGGGGGGCCTTGGTTTTGACCGGGAGCTCTTTGTGCTGGACCTCACCTTCCTGAATGGGGCGGTCCTTCCTCCATTCTACCGCAGCATGGTGCAGACCTGCCGGGCTGCCTTCCATCTCTGTCCCCAAGCCAGGCACCTGCATTTCCCGCAACTGCTTCAGGAGTCCTTGGTCCACAACCTGGCCCTGCAGCATGTTGTGCCAAGTCTGGCTTCTGCTAGCCTCATGGCTGCTCTCATCGAGGTGCATGCTACCCACCTGGGGCACCTCCTGGATCCTGCTCAGTTGGGATGGCTGTCAGCCCAAGCCCTGGCTGCCCAGCTGGCACTGTGCTCCGTCCACGCTGCGGGCCAGCTTCTGTGGGCAGTTAGGGCTGCCCTCCCAAAGAAAGCAGCAACCGCCCTAGAAGGCTACCTCCAGGCTCACCAGGCCCTCCCCACTGCGGATGCCACAGGTGATGCCTTCCCACCACTGCCGGTCATCCCAGCAGTGGCCAGTGAGCTGGCTGACCAGCCCAACAAACTGCTCAGGCTCCCTGTGCCCCCCAGTAGCAATACAGGCTGCCCCTTTGGCACACTGACCCAGAAGGGACTCTACACGTGGGTGCTGTGCACCCAGTATGCCCAGGTTCTGGCCAGTTGCCCCAACACCATGTGGTGGCACCTGGTGTGGCTCAGGACCCCAGCATGGCCCACGCGGTACAAAGTACCCACCGCCAAGAAGACCAGCAACCTCCAGTGGAGATTGGTGCACAGCATCCTAGTCACTGGCACCTTTGTGCGTCACCTGGACCTGGTGGCCTCAGCGGCTTGCCCCTTCTGCCTGGGGTTGCTGGACGAGGACATTTTCCATGCCTTCCTTGACTGCCCCTGGCTGCAGCCACTCTTTGCTACTGTCAGGGTGCTGCTTTGGGCACTGGGCTGGGACTTCTCAGAGGAAATCTACATCAACTCCTTCCCGTACCGGGCACCCGAGTGGGCCGCAGTCAGCCTGGCCATCTTCCTGGTGGGCCAGGCCAAGATGGCCACCTTGAAGAGATGGTGAAACTGGCTCACCGGCACCAGGATGGATGACACCCTGCAGCTCTTCCATCTGCTGGTGTGGGTCCACCTCTCACTTGAATTCGAGCATGCAGTCCTTCAGAGGATGGTGTCCACCTTTGAGGAATGCTGGGCCATCGAGAGGGCACTGTGCCAAGTCCAGGTGGGACGCCTGCTTCTTGCCCTGTGATGCCACCAGCTGCTCAAGGTGTCGAAGCACACCCAGCGAGCTGAGACCTTGGGTTTTGTCCAGGAGGGCTGACCCCTGATGTCCTGAGGCCCCCCTGGGCATCCCCGCTAGCAAGAACTGTATATATGTATATATGTAAATACTTCTTTTGTTCTTTGTGTTTTTTTGTTTTTTTGTCTAGAGTATGCGGTCAGGCCTTGCAGGCCATGGGCCCAGGCCCTGTCCTCCAGGGCCAAATCCTCGGACCAACCTGTACATGATCTCTACTTCCCCTTATTTGTCACCCACTCCGGAATAAATGTCTCTTGAAAGTTAAAGTCAAAGTCTTTCTTTCTTTCTGGCACTGGGCGTTGGCTGCAGCCAAAGTTGGGGATTTTGACTGGACCATATCAGTATTCCTTCTGGGACTAAAACTTGAAGATTCCTAGCTAAAGGGTCTTGTCCCTCAGGTCTGGGTCAGGCTGACTGGCATATCTGGGGTCAAAAAGAAATTTTACCTCATGCTCAGACTGGTATGGATTGTGCGTGGTTTTGCCTTTCCCTGTAGCAGGGGGAATGACCCTCTCTCTTCCTTGGATCTCTTGAGCATATATTAAGAACCTTTACAGAAATGGGATGTAGGCTGCTATGGTTCTCTTACTTTACCTGGGGCAAGGTTAGGGTGTTACATGTGTTGGATCAGTGTGACTGCTGACTCTGTAGTTTGGTTAAGAGGTTAGACAATGGATTTGTATAGGATAGTCTGAATAGGGATGATCTTACCTTATGCAGGTGGTTGAACAAGATGACCTATGGAGATCTCTTCCATCCCTAGTTCTCTATGATTCTATGAAAACTTTGAAAGGGCTAGTGGGAAAGTTTATGGAAAGAAGAAGAGAAATTATTTCTATTCAGCCATAGAGACAGCTCTGGGTATGGTGGAATGCATGCATCTAAACTTCCTTGCATCAGGTTGGCACTTAGTCTGCATATCTTTCTGTTTCTCTCCAACACTTTATAGCTCTCTTTAAAGGTAACATGCCAGATGCTTAAATACAGTGAAACTATGTTCCTATGCTCACTGATTTCATATGTTCATAATCACATAGTGGCAGAGTGAGGCTGTAAAGCTCTGTAGCAGAACAGGTGCATTAAGGGAAGAAAACTATGAAGAAATTGAAAGAGTGCCATCACTGTGGGTTGTAATGGAATAATGTTTCCCACCTGTCAGCAGGTGGCTTTATTCCATTCTTTGTTCTGACGTACATTGCTTAGATCTCCTCTTCAGCCAGTGTGGAAGTCTGAAGTTTTGCAGATGAGTTGTTTGTCTGAGATACTCAGCTAGTCTCAACCCTATGTGAGAGGTTCCACCTGTTCCTGTTGCTGAGATGGCTTTCGAGGAATAGTTGATCCCCTGCCCCTTGGCTCCAGGGCTGCTAATTTTTTTGAACCCTGTTTTCAGTCCACAGCCTGCAGCATTCATTTTTTCCCCTCTGGCATACAACTATTAGTGATTTCACTGACTTTCAGGATCAATGTGACTACAACAGTTAGAAAGCTGTCTTTTGCAGGCTTTTGAAGACTGTCTTACCAGGCATATCAATTCAGTGTTTCATGGCTAGATTGTACTTTATCTGAGAGGCAATAGGAGTGTTTAGCTCCTAAATGGCATTGGACACTCCTGGACCAGTAGGTTTTCATCTGTAGAGAAATTTATAGAGAATCCAAAGGTGAGCAACAGGTAATAACTGGGTGAAAATGCCAGTCACAGATGGAAAGGCTGAGGCATTCAGGTCTATTTAGTGTGGAGAAAAGGAGACTGGGGGAGACATAATGGAAGTTTTCCAAGTGCTTTAATATTGACATAAAGAAACATTAGTCCTCCCTTGCCATAAAGGGAAAGATATATGGCCTTGGACTTAAATTTCAGTGAAGTAAATTTGGACCAAATTGTAGGGGGAAAAAGCTCCCTAACTAAAAGAGTAGGACAATAGAACTAGCTGCCTAGAAATCACCTTCACTGGAAGTGTTCAAAAAAGAGGCTGTGTGAATATCTGCTTGGGATGGCTTAGGAGATTGGATTAGATGACACTTGAGGTTCTTTCCAACTCTGATTCTCCTTTACAAGTTACCCCAGTGACAAAGTCTAGCTTTGGCCACTTGCTTCCCCCTGATGAATGGCTCTCACTCTTACTGAATGGACTGTGCCTAAGCGCATTCATCTACTCTTGATGTCCCATCTCATTCCAACTGTTGAAGGTTTTGCTTAAGGCAAAGGATAATTGCAAATCTTGAAGTCTTTCAAATATTGCCTTATTTGAGGCTGAATTATGTCATTTGATATCTGTGTGCTGTACCCTGAAAAAAAAAATCAGCTTGGGGTATTCTGTCATCACAGTCAGAGGCAGACCATGGGCTGCTTGGGTCAATGGTTGCTGGAAATAGGAATTATCCTTTTCTACAAAATCATTCTTAAAAGAAGCAGCTTCTAATACTTCTGCACCTGCTATTTCATTTATAGTTGCCCAAGAAGACATCATTCAGCTCTGAATCATGCTGGAAATGTGGCTGTTGTCTCTAGGTAGATGCACTCAGAGTGGGAAGAGCTCTCTGTTTCTTGTATTGGTATGAAGGGAAAAGAATGGCTATCAGGAACCCTGTTTACCTATGACATCTACAATGTCACCAGTTCCAGATGGAAATCACCCAGTCCTTCATCTAGAGGGTGGCGGGGTGGTGAAGTTTGAAATATGAAAAGAAGATAGAAACAGGGCTCTTTCCTTATAGCGAGAAGGTAATTTTTATGTAGAAAAGAACTTTGTCCCAGGACCTGAAATGCTCTTCTTTTTCCTTATACTGAAAATCCTTTTCTAAATGGAGGACTTTTTAAGGCATAGAAGATACCCTACATAACTCCTGTGAGATTCATATTCTGTAGCACTTAGATTGAGTTGAATCACAAAGTGCTGAGACCCCAAAACTGGACTAGATGAGCAACATCAACAAGGCTGGAGTAAGTTGTAGAGACTTCAGTGTCATTCTGTTGTTATTCACTGACCTGAACCATGAGTAGAGGAATGTCCATTTACCTATTAAATTCCTCAAGACAGTAGCCATCTCTTGTGTATCTGTACATTACACAGTATAATATGGCACGCACTTTGGTTGAAGCTTTTAGGTATACTACAATTGTGCTGGTGGTGGCGGTGATGACAGCAGACTTATTAACACATTGTCAACAAAGAACTGCAGATCAAATTTTTAACAAGCAAAAATGTAATTGTCTGCATATCTAAAAACAGACGTATATTTTTTGCTAAAACAAACACTAGAATCTTTTTCATAAATTCTAGAGAAGTATTGGGGAAATTCATAAAGCCTCATTTATGAGGTGATGCAAGACCAGGAAAGCAAGGCAAATGGGGATGCATGAAAAGTGGTAGTTGCTCAAGGTTATGGTCCTCAAAGCACAAAATAAAACCATTCCTGCAAAGAGAAAAGGTAGCAGAAAGGATGGCAAGCCCTCTTGGCTTAATAGGGACATTTGCAGTCCTCTTAAAAAAAAAAAAGAGGTGTACACAGAGTGGAAGCTAGGGATGGTCCTCAAGGATGACTATACAACAGTGGCCAGCACTTGTAGGGAAATGATCAGGAAAGCCAAGGCAATGAGAGTTTAGGTTAGCTAAGGGAGTCAAGGACAACAGGAAGTCCTTCTTTAGGTATGTAGGCAGTAGAAGGAAAACTAATGGAAATGTAGGACTTCTGCTTAGTACCTTGAGACAGCTGATAACCAACATTCAGGAAAAAACTGAACTCCTGAATGCCCACTTTGCTTTGGTATTTCACTGGACCAAGGGGAAAGTCACGCAAGATAAGGCTCAAAGGGGACAAGCTGGGATTGACACCCTCCCCGCTGTGGATGTGGAGTGGATACAATACCAATTACAAAAGCTAGACATAAGTCAGCAGGACCAAATGAACTCCATCCGAGAGTGCTGAAGGAGCTGGCTGACGTCATCAGTGAACTCCTGGAAAAGTTCTTTCAGAATTCATGGTGCACAGGGGAAATCCCTGAGGATTGGAAGAGGCCCAACATTGTGCCCATCTTCAAGAAGGGGAAGAGGGAGGACCCTGGCAACTATAGGCCAATCAGCCTAACCTCCACCCTAGGGAAAATCCTGGAAAAGCTCATTAAAGAATCTATGTGCAATACGTTCACAAAAAGTAAGATTCTGAATGACAGCCAGCATGGCTTTATCATGGGTAGGTCTTGTTTTACCAATCTCATCTCCTTCTATGACCAAGTCTTTTGCCACCTGGACAAAGGAGACGTGGTAGACATTATATATCTAGACTTCCATAAGGCTTGATCTAGTATCCCACGATATCCTTGCAGGAAAACTGGAAGATTGTGGGCTTGGCTGCTCGATGGTTCAGTGGGTGGGAAACTGGCTACAAGAGAGTTCTCATGAATGGATCTGGGCATCTTGGTGTGAAGTGGCCAGTGGTGTCCTTCAGGGGTCTGTGCTTGGACGGGTGTTTTTCAACTTCTTTATCAATGATTTGGATGGAGTGAAAAGCTCGCTAGCCAAATTCATGAACAACACCAAGTTATGGGGCAGTGTGGTCACATCAGAAGATAGGTTGCAGATACAGGAGGACCTGGACAGGCTTGAGAGTTGGGCAGATCAGAACCAGGTGAAGTTTAACACTTCCAAGTGTAAGGTGCTCCTTCTGGGGGCAAACAACCCTCAACATACATACAGTCTCGGTGGTGACAGCT
This sequence comes from Crocodylus siamensis, assembly GCF_052110815.1. Classification (NCBI taxonomy): domain Eukaryota; kingdom Metazoa; phylum Chordata; order Crocodylia; family Crocodylidae; genus Crocodylus; species Crocodylus siamensis. Next base: position 161,332,239 of record NC_143396.1, on the reverse strand, counting down.
TGACTTGCACCACAGCCAAAAGGGACCTAGAGTTAACGATTGACCATCGCATGAATATAAGCCATCAGTGCAAGGCAGTGATCAGCAGCGAAAACAACATGCTGGCATGCATCAACCGATGCATCTCATGTAAAACTAAGGAAGTGATACTCCCACTGTACTCAGCACTGGGGAGTCTGCAGTTGGAGTACTGCATCCAGTTCTGGGTGCCACACTTCAATAAGGACATGGGAAAACTTGAGAGGATCCAGAAAAGAGCCACTCATATGATCAGGGATTTACAAGGCAAGCCATACAAGAAAAGGCTGAGGGACCTGGGCCTCTTTAGCTTAAAGAAGAGAAGGTTGAAAGAAGACTTGATAGTGGCTTACCGCTATATCAGAGGAGTACATCCGGAGCTTAGTGAGCAACTGTTCACTAGGGCACCCCCAGGGAAGACCAGGACCAATGGATAGAAACTCCTGAAAGGCCACTGTGGAACAAACTCCTGAGGTGGTGCAGTCACCTACCCTGGAGATTTTCAAGAGGAGACAAATAGTCACCTTGCTGGAGTCACCTAACCCCAGTTGTCTTCCTGCCTAGAGTGGTGGGGGGTCTGGACCCAATGATCTGCAATTCCCTTCCAGCCCCTAACAATCTATGATTCTACGAATTTCCTAACTAATTTAACATTAGTACACCTACATTTAAAAAAATATATATCACCTGCCCCATCATTCCACAGGAAAAAAACCATACTGCTAAAATTGGTTTAATACAATAAAGTTTTACAAGATTTAGTCACTGTAAAAGAGGAAGCTAAACTGCAAAATTACACTGAACAGGAAAACAAACATTGAAATATGGAGAGAGGAGCCAAATCATTAAAAAGAAATGATAATCCAATGCCAAAAGACTGTCAGGAGAGTAAATTAAACTATGTAGTAATAAATATGTCAAAATTCTTGGCTTTATTTAGACTTTCATTATTTTGTTTTCTATTTGTTTTACACTGGATATTTTATTTATTTTTAATGAAGATCAGAAATGTTTTTTATCTAAATTACTGTTAGGCATAATACTTTCCAAACCTGTCTTTAATGTCAAAAACAAAGTACACAAAACCAGGCAGTAATAGAGAATTTATTTTAACTTTGCTCTCAAAACTACACATTTAAAAAGTCTTCAAATATTAAAATGAAACAAAACACTGCAAACAGTTTTATCCCTTGCGAAAGAATGAGAGAAAGAACAAATGATTATGTCATTTAATATACTTAGTGTAACATCCTATTTCCATTTGAATGACCAAGTGGAGATAGGATGTCACCTTTAGAGCAGATGTATGTCACCAACTGGATGACCAAAGTGCAGTTCACAGTCAACTCTGTGTTACTTGAATAAAGTGCAGGAACACTTTCATGGGCAGATCCAGGATTGCAGCAATGGGGTTGTGGCCCCACCTTCTTTAGGACTATGAGAGGGGTGCATGTGGAGCAAAGTGTGCTTGTTATCCACATGTCACACCACCGAAGGAATTGTGGCTGCAGCCTCTTACCATGATGCTGGATGCTAGTAAGCTTGCAGTAGCTCCTGCTGGAGCTCCATGTGTGCTGTGAGCTCTGACCTCACTATTGCTGGGTCTGCCCAGAGCCCCTGCATTGGGTAGCTCCAGAGCCTGCTGCTCTTTGCTCTTCCTCCTTCCCTGGCTCCCCAATTTGGCATCAGGGCAAGGAGGAGATGGGATGAACAGAAGGAGTTCATAACCTTCAGAGTAGCATTGCCAGCTGCTCCTTCCCTTCTTTCCCATTTCTGAATTCAGGGGTAAAAGGAAGAAAAGCAGCAACTCCAAACAAAGCCTGCACCAATCAGCAGAGAGCTAATATTGCCTACAGAAAGTTCAGAGCTCCCAGCAGGGGCTGTGTTGATGTGCAAGTGAGTTGTCAGAGCTCCCAGCCAAACAGTGAAGCAACTGCACTGCTGCATCATGCCTGAGCATTTCTATTGCCGCCCTATCCGGGTATCAGAGGCATAATTAGCCATTTTTGCTGAGTCAGGGGCTGGGACCACCACTGCACACCCTGTTTGGCTTCAGTTGCTGGGGTACAGTGTTCCCTGGGGCCCACTATTCTTGCTCCCTTCTAAAATTGTCAGCCAGACCTGGTGCCCCTCTTGCTCATCACTAGTTCAACTACTTTGGGGCACGTAAAGGCCCCTATTATAGGAATAGTAAGACTTTGAATCACCAAATGGCAATCTACTGGTGGAAGGCATCAAGCTACTATGTGATAAAAGCCATACAAGAACCTTGAGAGAATAGAATAGCTTATGGGAAGACTACATGAACCAGGGACTAGCAAGATTTAATGGACCTTAGAATTGGTTTTCAGTGACACTGAAAAATTTAGGTTCATGCTCTCACTAGTTGTAATGGGGCAAGTTCTAACCCACTGATTGGGCCACGTAACTACACTTACTATAAATAGTATTCACTCACATGTGTAATTCTATTCCACTCTGCTCAAGTCCCTTTAAAACTATAAATACAGGAAGTGGGTTGGTCCTCCTCCTCCTCTCCACTGCTGCTTTCTAACTCCAATCTGGCGGCCAAGATGACAGCAAAAATAGTTGCATTAATGGATTTTCACTCAAGCAAGGTGGAATAGAATTACACTTAGGTGCCTAACTCCGCTGGAATACCAAATGGGTAGAATAGAATATGGCCCAATGTGTTTAAAAAAAAAGTTTAGGAACACGACAATATAAGAGTTTTGATACACACGGTACTTTGAGCTACTCAAATGCTGGTAGATGTTAGCACTAGTTTGAGTTTGAAGTAGTGGCACCTTAAAGCTAAAAACTAGGGCTGTGCAAAGCTTCGGCTTGATATTCAATTCGACAAATATTCAACATATTTGACCTTGAAAAGTGAAAGTCAAGTCAAATAGCAGCTGGTCGAATAGCTGTCAAATTGAATACTGGAAGTCGAATATTAGCAGCGTGAGTCGAATATTAACAGTGCGGGTCGAATATTCGACAAGGGTCGAATATTTGACTTGCCTATACTGGATTCCCTGTGTGGGGAAAAAAGGAAAGTGAGGGGAGGGAGGGGGAGGCGGGGAGGAGTGCTTTCATGACTGACGTGTGGCTGGCCAGTGAGCTGTCATCATTCTCTCAGGTCCCTTCCAATCCCAGTGCTCTGGGGGAGGGCCAGAGAAAATGTAGAAAAGGCAGCAGTTTGTCAGCTCCCTGCTTTCTGCCTTGGGGTCCATTTCTGAGCTGCTGGTGTTCTCCAACACCTCCGCGTCAGACCATGACGGCTGGAAGCCCTGATCTTCAACAGATTCCCTGCTTGCAGCGCTAGCAATAGGGATTTCTGAGAACTTGGTGCTTTTATTTTATAACTACTTTTCATATTAGTTTATGCTTATATTGGATAGGGTTAGTAGTAGTCTAGGATCTAGTCTATATATAGGAATTTAATTTATATATATATATATATATATATATTTATACATCATTCATTCTTTCCACCACACCAACGCTTCTCGATATATTATCTACACACACAAACACATTTACATAACATCCAGATATCTAACCCGTGGTGCACAGCACACTTACAGGTTCCAGTTTACGTACGAAGGAACACATTATGAAGCGGGGTGGAAAGGGAGGTGGCCACACTGGACAGCCTGCATGAAGGGGAGCAAGGGGGGTTGCAAGCGGGAGAGCTGCAGTTTCTCCCCCCACCAAACTCAGACGCAGCCTCTTTCCTCCCACTACAAGGGATGAGGCTGCTATAAGCAGTAAAGAGAGGGGAGCAGCAGTGCCACCAGAGCCACTGCCTGTGCCTAAGACTCTCTCATGTCCAGACACAGCAGCCACAACCTCTCCCACCATAACTGCAACCAGCACAGCAGCGCGCTCCACCCCATGTCACCGCCAATGCTGAGCCTTCCCACACCAGAGTGGGAGCTGGCGCTGGATCTGGATCTCAGTGCCCTGGCAAGGGAAGCTCTGGGGAAGGAGGGGGAATCAGTCGAGTTTGTGCTCGACACCCCTCAGGTTTTTTCCTTTCAAACCACGAGGTCTTTCCCAGAAGGCACTTCAGAAGGTGCCTCTGTACAGGTGAAGGCAAGCGGTTCAGCTGAGTCCGCTCTTTCTCCTGCTGCGCCTCTGACTGCTGAAGAGGGGGAGAGTTCAGCAGCACCCACAGATGCACCCGCATGCCAGAGGGAAAGGCCTAGTACTAGCATGGTCTGGGATCATTATGAGCTGGCAGATGATCCTGCGTTTGCTATCTGCATGCACTACCGAGCCAAAATTAGTCGGGGCAAGGGAACAAAGTGCATGACCACCTCGGCGATGCTGAATCATCTCTGCAGGTACCACCCCTTTGCCACAGGAACGTCCCCCACTCACTCCATAGCCCCATCCCCCACAGCAGAGGCAGGGCACCCTGGAACATTGGGGGCAAAAGGGACCAGTTGCAAATGCACCCAGGACAGGTCACCCTGACCACTGGGGAAATGCTTGCTCTGGATGGCCAGCCCTTCACTTGTGTTGAGCAGCCAGGGTTCAGGTGGCTCCTGGCACTGCTGGCTCCATCCTACCAGGTGCCCGCACACACCACGTTCAGCAGGACAGTGGTGCCCTTCCTCTACGAAGCATGCAGGGAGCACTTGAGGGAGGAGCTGCACAAGGCAGATCCCCAGGTGACCGTACACTTCACCTCAGACATCTGGAGCAGCCGGGGTGGAGATCATGCGTACCTCTCCCTCACAGGACACTGGTGTGGCCAGTCAGGCCATCGATGGGCTCTCCTTCATGCCAAGGTGATGGATGAGTCCCACATAGCGCAGAGATAAGGAGGGTCATGAACCACATGGCGCAGGGGTGGCTGGGCGTTGGGCAAGCTGAGCTCACCCATGGCTTCATGGTCACCGACAATGGGGCCAATATGGTCGAGGCAGTTCATGATGCCCACTTTGCTGGTATTCGCTGTGTGGCACACAATTTACATCTGATTGTGAGGGATGCCTTGGAGGGGGACAGGGCTGCCGGTGATGATGCCAGCAACACCAGCAGGCTCGTTTCCAGATGCAGGAAGGTGGCAGGCTACTTCTACCGGAGCATCAAGGGGGGCAAGATGCTGTGGGACAAAAAAGCAGAGCTAAATGTCCCACAGCGAAGAATCATCCAGGACGTGGAGACTCGGTGGAGCTCCACATACCTGATGCTCGAGAGGCCGGTGGAACAACAGAAGGCCATCCATGAGCTGGCCTTGCTTGGAGAGATTGGGATCAGCGGCCCCCTGACCACAGTTGAGTGGAATGCCATCTCCCAGATCTTGCTGGTCCTCAAGCCCTTCTTTGAGGCCACTGAGGCCCTCAGTGCTGCTGATGCCTTCCTCAGGCAGGTGGTCCCCATAGTGAAGGAGCTCTGCAGCCAAACGGAGAGCTTCCTGGGGGCCAATGTTCCTGGCTGGGGCAGGCCACTGTAACCAGATGTGCAGGCACTGGTGAGGTGACTGAAGGAGGGCCTTAGGAAAAAGCTTGAACCCTTGGGATCCAACACAGTGCATATTCTGGCTGCCATCTGTGAACCAAGGGTGAAGGGCACCATATGTGGCAGTGAGACACTGAGTTGCTGGAGGGAGGTACTTATGAAGAAAGTGATGGAGGTGGAACAGCAGAGGCGGAGGGAAGTGGGATGGGGGATCCACTGAACCCAGCCTGCCATCCATGAGCCAGTCTTCCCCTTTACCACAGGCGCTGCCAATATGGGCTAAGGCCATGGCAAACATTAGGGGGTCCAGACCCACCAGACTCCATGATCAGGCGGACAGCCCTCACACCGTGGTGTCTGCCTATCTTGCTGAGCCTGTGGAGCCCCTGGACTGCGAACCCTTGGCTACTGGGCAACCCGCAGCCTGATGTGGCTGGATGTGGCCACAGTTGCCTGGGAATACCTGTGCTGTCCACCAACCAGTGTGCCAAGCAAGAGGGTGTTCAGCACAGCTGCAGATGTTGTGACACCCCACTGCACCTGCTTGGATCCTGGTTTGGGGGAGCAGCTGGTGTTCCTCAAGGTGAGCCTCCCGCTGCCGGGGTCCCCAAGCGCCAGGTGCAGACAGAGCGAATGCCGCCTCCTCGCTCCATCTGGATCATGAGTTTTGTCTGTCAGCAGACTAAGGTGCAGTTTCCCCCAAACCCCTGCACCTATCACTGTGAAAGTTGGCAGGCTTTGTGGGCTCCTCAGGGGATGGAAAGCCTGCAGTTTTGAGCTCCCTGTGGCTTTCCACACAGAAGTCACAGGAGGTTTTCTCTCCGGAATTTGGGGTGCTGTTTCTCCGAACCCCCTGAACCTAACTTGTTGAAAGTTGGCAAACTTTGTGGGCTCTTCAGGAGCTACCATTCCTGCAAGTTTCATCAAGATCAGACAAGAAATGCCGAAGTTATAGCCTGCTTCGACCTTCCCCATTATAGCCTATGGGGAAGTCGAAGCAGCTCGAATATTCAACTGAGCTTTGACCTCGAGTCCAAGTGGACCTGCTTCGACTTGAAGCGGATGGCAAATTGAAGCGGGACCCGGTTTAATATTCAACATGGCTATCGAATTGAATATGACCTGTTCTGCACAACCCTACCAAAACCTTCTGATTGTTCCCTACTCGCACAGCTGTGACTTGCCACTAGAGGGCTGGCAAGCAGCGGCCTGACTAGGAGCTACAGCTGTGAGCTGACACTAGAGGTCTGGTGAGCTGGAACAGTCTTTTATCCCAGCTGTAGATGGGGGTGTGAGAGAGAGGTTTTGTATTTGGATGGTACTTTGATGCCTCAAACAAGTAAAGAACGCACAGTGCCACCATATGGAAAGATATACATCCCAGGGGGAAGAAAGAGCAGTCTAAGGTTCTTATCCTACAATTGTACAGGTATGGGAGGACCTCAGAATTCCTAAGGAGCTTCCAAAGGACAATGGGGCACCATGCAAATGCAAATATCCACTTACCTCCTTGCCTAACAGGGTTAAAGAAACAAGTATGAAAACCCATTTGGCAGTGACTGGGAAAAATTAGAAGGAGGCATTTGGAAGACTGGAAGGAGGCATATGCTAATCTCTTTATTTTCACCAGCTGGACCATGCTGTCTAAATATTTCTAACTGACTTGCAAGACTTTGTTATCACAGAAAAAAACTCTCACTGAACCACTGATGCCCTTAAACTACATACACACCTTTTCATTAACATCCTATGGACAGAATATCTCACATGTATATAGATGTGAGCAAGATAAAAGCAGCAGTGCATGGATGCCAAATGGATTTTTAAATTATTTCCAATGGAGTGCTGAATGGGAGCAAAAAAATCCATTAACTGAAAATGATAATGACCTGTCAGAGGACAAGGGGACTTCACAAAAAGGATATACTGTGAAACGTGCCACTGCTTCACATACAGTACAGGTTTCCCTTGCTTTATGCTGTACATGCATTTCTGAAAAACACCACATAACTTGAATTCTCATAAAGGGAACCCACTTTACAATGCAACAAATAGGGATACATTCAAAGACCTCGACTGTACTGACCCCAGACCTGTTTCTACCACTTTTACAAGACAATTTTGGAGCTCACCAACAGCAGACAGTACACACAACCACAGGGAGGTGGTGAATGTTACCATAATGCGGATGGCAACTACAGAAACACATGTTGTAGACAATGAGTGAGGAGCACAGATCCACACAGGAGACTATATTTTGGTGTGCATCACTCCCACAATGCACTGCACAGAGCAGCTGACTGTGGGCTTCCACCACACCGATCTCATGAGAGTGAATTTACTTTGAATATAACAAATTTTTGGTGTAAAAAGAGCCATCGCATAAGAGCAAATTCTCACATACAGAAACTGCGTAAAGCGAGGGAAACTTATAGTAGTTTTGAGAAAAAATCATAATGATTTCTTTATTGAAACTAGCTCTGACTCATTTTGTCTTCTGTCTCTGGCTTAACCTTGGGCTCATTTACACAAACAGGTATCTGTACAAATCCACCTGAAATTAAAGGAGTTGAACTGAAACAAAAATCAAGGCAAGTGAGAGGAGAATCAAGCCCTGTGTACTGGATGAAAACTACACGCTACAAACTAAACAGAGTGCATGAAAGTGAATGTGCACTTAAGTTAATGACTGAAAAAATAGAGAACAGGCCAGTTGATTCTTGCACACTTTTCCCACCTAGAAATCTTTCAGAGATGCTGAGATCAACAACTGATAGCATATCAGAGAGAGGTAGTTAGCTGTGTTAGTCTGAAGTTGGGCAGAAGGCAGGGTAGAGATGTACCTTATAGACTGAATCAGACATGCATAAACTTTCTTGAGCCCATGACCACTTCATCAGATGCTGTGAAATGACATGCAGAGAGCAGTGTAACAAATAGAGACAGAGTGATCTGAATATAAAAGACAGGAAAGAGAGGAAGAGAGGGGAAAGAGGAGAGGGGGTCAGCGCTGGGAGAGGGAAGTAAGTAATAAACCCAGAGGGACAAAGGGGTTGTAAAAGCTAATTCAGGTAATGGGGTAAAAAACTGTATTCTTGGTTTAAAGCATACCATATTTAGTTAAATATAAGATTAACTTGATTATAAGATGACATCCCAATAATTAGTTTTTATATATGGAAGCTCATAATTTTTCAGATATAGAATCTAATTATTGGACATTAATTTTGAATTTGTCAGCCTCCCACTGCTATATAAGGGAAACAAATCTCAGGGAGTCAGATATCCCCTGTGCCCCCACCCCCGACTTCTTCCCTCTGCAGCTCTTTTCCTCTCTCCTTACTGTCAGACTCTGCTCTCCCTGAGCACAGGGAAGTGAGGAACAAATTTGAAAAAACTGACTTTGAAATAAACATAGATGTAGCAATTTCTATATAGCTTCTATAAACTTAGTTCCTCCAGCATTGGTACCTTTCTACCTTTTTTGATACTGCTACAAGACTTAGCACAGGTATTCCATAAACATATTTTAAGTAGCACTTTGGAACGTACTTATATGACAAACTATTTTTTTACTTTATTTACAAAAATATCCAAATTCCATTTAGCTCTTTCTTTCTTCCCCTTTAAAAACAATTAAGTATGTATCTTGTTCCTGGAAACACAAACTCTTCTCTGACTTACTCCCTCGTATGTTTTATGTATTCTGCATTTTACATGTTTTTGGTACGTGAACATTTTCCCATCCCCTTTATTTATACAATCCAGTTTCCCATGCAACTTTTTTTGCTTTTTGCATCTTTCTTTCCTTATGTTCTACCTACAAAAATCAGGACCTATTTCTCTTTTTCCCCGGACTTCATCCACTTCCTTCTCTCTCCATCCCCAGTTCTTCCATAGGCATATTTTCACCCAGCATAGACCTGGCTATAAACACTATTTGACAGACCACTCTACCTTTTTGAAGACCAACAAGGTTCTTACAGTCTACAATGCATTTTTAAAACTGATTACCACTTTCTGTCCTCTGCACACTCAATTTTATTCTGTTTTTGGCATCTCTCCCCACTGTACCACTTCAGCTGTCAACTTGGTGGCTGCTATTAGCTGGTATAATCGCTGTACCCTTCCCCACACCCTTTGTTGCCCAGTGGGGCCAGGCCAACTCTCAGGATCTCAAAATTGTGCTGTTACATGGGAGGGTGTGACACAATTGCACATATACACACACAAAAATCAAGTAGGCGCATACACACACACTACCAACTCAGGCACACCCAAAATTACTAGTCTAAGCACATGCACAACTATCACCAATTCAAACACATATATACTATACAAACCAAAAATTAGACAAAAAGCAGTTGTCAATACCCACACACTCAATACATATACGTGAATCAGTAATTCATATATCACCCACACAATTATATATATATCCGTGCCCTGTAGGGTAGTATGTGTGTGCTACCCTACACATACACACAGTTGAGTTCCTAACTTGGGTGGTATGGTGTGTATGTGTGTGCTTGGGGTACTTGGGGTACTTAGGGTGCTTGGTGACTATGGAAGGGGGAATCAAGAGTCATAGATTTCCAGAAGCAGGGGAAGGAGAGAGATGGATGGGGGTTAAGATGAGAGAGGAAAAAGTAAGAGAGGAATTGAAGCATCAAATCCATGGATTTGTTGCATGTAAGCGCAAAGGCACTCAAAGGCATATAATGAGCCTCTTTTGTCCACCAGATGGCACAGCAACTTTTTTGTAGTTCACTCCTTCAAATTGCTTTCATTTTTTAATTGCTCCCACTTTTTTTTTCTCTTGTGTGGTTTTTTCTTTTCTTTTCTTTTCTTTTCTTGTTTGCTGGCTCCCTGCTTCCACAGCTGCATGGCAGGGCACAGGTATGGGGTGAGTGGGGGGCCTGGGCTGGGGGACAGCTCTGAACCATCGTGGTCTCCTGCAGTGCTGGCCAAGGACCTGGCTGAATTTGTTTGAAAACCTAGTGTGTGTAAACACTGATGCAATGCTCCAAGGCTTAATTCGTTTGAAAACCTAGTGCATGTAAACATAGATGTGATGCTCCAAAAGAAAAAAGTTTAAATTTTATGAACCTATTTAATTTAATGAGGATTAAAACCTGTGGTGTGCACAGATGACCAATAAGACTAGTTCCCTCAGCCTGTCCTCATCAGTTATGTTCTACAGCCCCCTCCCCATTTTCACTGCCCTCCTTTGGACTCTTTCCAATTTATCCACATCCTTTCTGTAATGGAGAGCCCAAAACTGAACACGTTACTCCAGATCTGGTCTCCCCAGTGCTAAATAGAGGTGAAGAATCACTTCCCTTGATCTTCTGACAGTGCTCCTACCAGTGCAGCCCAGTATGTCGTTAGCTTTCTTGGCAACTAGCTCTGACTCATTTACACAAACTCATTTACACTGTTGGCTGATGGTCAATTTACTGCCCACTGTAACACCCAGGTCCTTTTCTGCAGAGCTGCTACTTATCCAGTCTGTCCCCAGGATGTAAAAATGCATGGGATTATTTTGTTCTATGCAGAACTCTGCACTTTTTCTTATTGAACCTCATGAGATTTATTTTTGTCCAATCCTCCAATTTGTTGAGGTCTCATGGAATCCTAGCCTTACCCTCCTGAGTATCTACTACTCCCCCCAGCTTGGTGTCACCTGAAAATTTACAGAGGGTGCACTCTATGTCATCTTCCAGGTCATTGATGAAGATATTGAACAACACCAGGCCAAGGACTGACCCTTAGGAACTCCACTTGATACTACATGCCAACTAGAGATTGAGCAATTGAATACTACCTTCTGAGCACAACTGTAGCGGGTGGGCCCTTCCCAGGGCCAGTTTGATGTTGTCCTGCCCACCTGTCTCTGAGCTAACTGCCTGCCTTTCTCCTGCCATGCCTTAATGATACATAATTATAATGTTAACTAGGCAGGAGGCTGCCCATTTTGCACCCTGATGTTTAGGGGGATTTCCACAGGTCCATTCCACCCCTACACTATGGCCCAAGTCTCGCAGATGGCATCTCAGGCAGCTGAACTCCACTGTACCCTTCACTGTATTAGCTGTGGTCCCCTCACTGGGACCCTTGGCTCCCCATTAGGCCCTGAACCCGTCTCAGGCCAGTTGGGACCCCAAGCCTCTTTGCTTTTTGGGCATCCCTCATGAACCCCTTGCCCTTCGACCCCTCTCTGGGTCCTGGCCCCAGCATGGACCAGTTGAGTCCCTCGGGACAAGCCTGAGCTGCTTGCCTGCTTTTCCCTCACAACTCCACTGCATCACGTGATCCCCAGGTCTCTCGCTGGCCTGGGCTTTCCCCAGCTAGGATTATGTGGGGACTGAAGGTTATTAGGCACCCCGACCTGCCTTTCACTGGGGTGGTAACTGGCATGGCATTTCTGGGGGACTGTTCCACCATGAACAGCCCCCGCCAGGCCACCTGTCCCTAGCAGGGTGCAGTTTTAGGTCATACCCAGGACCTGGAGCCTTTTCCATCCCCATAGCCCCAGCCCATAAACCTCCAAGCTGTTCCTGAGCTGCAGCTCAGTTGACTGATGTTTCTCTCACGGCGGCCAGCAGCAAACTGCTGCTTCACCCTCTATATATCCTGGGTCTCAAAATGACTGCCGTACTCAAGCATCTGGCTACTTCCTGGTCTAGCCCTTAAAGTGGCAGGCACCAACAGTGCCCTGCTACACCAACCATCCAGCCAGTTTTCTATCCACCTTACAATCCATTCATCCAACCTGTACTTCTTTAGCTTGCTTGCAAGAATGTTGTGGGAGACCATATCAGAAGACCTACTAAAGACAAGGTATAACACATTCACTTATCTCCCCACATCCACAGAGGCAGCCATTTTGTCAGAAGGCAATCAGGCTGGTCAGGTATATGTTGCCTTTGATGAATCCATGCTGACTGTTCTTAAGCACCTTCTTCTCCTCCAAGTGCTGAGAAATGGATTCCTCGGGGACCTGCTCCATAATGTTTCCAGGGACTGAGGTGAGGCTGACCAGTCAGTAGTTCCCTGGACCCTCCTGTTCGGGGTGCGAACCAGGTTGTGACTATTGCCCCGGTGGGTTCTATCCCCTGATGTTAGTTTGCGAGAGGGAGAGGTGGACTCGTAAAGGTTCCAGAAAATTTTTATTTGATTTCTTACGTACGCACCACCGGTGTGGATGTGGCTGCACAGGCGGTTACACTTGGATCTCTCCCGGTTCGGTTGAGGGATGAACGAACGGAAAACAGAACGATGAATCCGAGACCGAAAACGACAATGAACGAACGGTTGATATATGAGATACAGATGGTTGACATACAAGATATGAATGGTTGATATCCGAGATATGAACGGTTGATATACGAGATATGAACGGTTGATATACGGGATATGAACGAGTGCACAAACGATTGCCTATGGTTCCGGAGGCAGGAGAAGCCATGAGAAGCTGGCCAGGCTTACCCACTGAGCGGTGAATGGTCTGGCTTCCTCCCCAGGCAGAAACTCAACCCTAGCTTTTTTAGGTCAGATGACAAGCACAATTTCAAGCCCTGATTGGTCACATATTCGCACTAAAATGCTCACGGGGTTTTTCCACAGGGGATGGGGTTTCCCCAGCACATGGCCACGGCCATGCAGCAAGCCAAATAGGGGCTTTCCAGATTGTGAAGAGAGTGCTGACGGCATCTGTTGCTGGGCGAAGCTGGCAGAGTCCAGCTTGAGCGTGACATCTCCTTCTTCTCTTTCTTAAAGATGGGTACTATGTTTGCCCTTTTCCAGTCATCCAGGACCTCTCCCAATCACCATGTGTTTTCAAAGATGATGGCCAGCAGCTCTGCAATCACATCAGCCAACTCCCTCAGCACTCTTGGGTGCATCCTGTTTAGCCTCCTTGAATTGTACATGTCCAGCTTTAATAGTCCCTAATCTGTTATTTTGGCACTGTTGGCTGCTCACCTCCTCCCCAAACTGTGCTTCTAGGCATGGGCTACTGGTGCCTCCCGAGTCTGGGGGGGCACCGGATTGCTGATGGGGGGAGGAGAAGGGAGTCCCTCAGTGGCTGATTGCCAAGTGCAGAACCACCACCAGCGAAAATGGAAGTGCACTTCCACTGGCACATCTGGTTTCATGGCTGGCACTTCCAGGGGGTGCATGGCCAATCTCATGGGGTGCACACGCAGCTGCATACACCCTCTATGTGTCGCCAATGCTGCTAGGTGCAGTAGTCTGTGAACTGACCTTGCCTGTGAAGACTGAGGTGAAAAAGGCATTGAGTGCTTCAGCCTTTTCTGCATCCTCTGTCGCTAGGTTGCCTCCCCCAGTTAGTAAAGGACTCGCATGTTCTCTGATCTTCCTCTTGTTGCTGACTTACTTGTAGAAATCCTTCTTGTTACCCTTCACATCCTTTGCTAACTCCAACTCCAGTTTAATTTCGGTCTTCCTGATTTCATCCCTGCATGTGCTAGCAATACCCTTACACTCCTCCCTAGTTGTTTGTCTAAGTTTCCACTTCTTATAATCTTCCTTTTTGTGTTTTGGCTTATTAAAGTGTTCCCTACTAAGCCAAGGTAGTCTTCTGCCATACTTGCCAGTCTTTTTGCACATTGGGATGGTTTGTTCCTGTGCCCTTAGTGAGGTTTATTTAAAGTACAGTGATGTCTCCTGGGCTCCTCTCCCCTCAGACTGGCTTCCCAGGGGATCCTACCCATCAGTTCCCTGAGTGAGTTTAAGTCTGCTTTTCTTAAGTTCAGGCTCCTAACTCTACTGCTCTACTTCCTTCCTTTCCTCAGGATCCTGAACTCAATTGTCTCGTGGTCACTGCTGCCCAAGTTACCTTGCACTACTACATTCCTCACCAGTTCTCTGTTTGTGAGGAGGAGGTCGAGAAGACCACAGCCCTTATTGTCTTCTCCAACACTTGCACCAGTAGGTTGTCCCCAACACTTTCTAAAAACATCCTGCATTGCCTGTGCACTGCTGTATTGCTCTCCCAGCAGATATCAAGGGGATTGAGGTCTCCCATGAGAACCAGGGACTGTGATTGGGAAACTAGTGCTACATATTTGAAGAAAACCTCATCCACCACATTCTCCTGGTGTGGTGGTCTATAATAGATCCCCATCATGACATCGCCCTTGTTGTTCTCCCTTCTGACTAACCCATAGACTATCAAAAGGCCTGTCTCCAGTTTCATAATGGAGCTCTGTAGCAGGGCACTAAGGTGCCTGCTGCTAACAAGTAGTAATGTGGGTTCAGCTGCCCGTCACCAGGGCAGCACAGGTGTGGGTTGCCAAGACAACCAGTCTGGTCAGCTGACCAGAAGGGGGCAGGGCCTGGCCTATATAAACAGCGAGGCTGAGGCCAGAGTCAGTTCCCCTTTGGCAGCTGAAGAAGCTGGAGCAAGCAGGGCAGAGAAGCCTGATGGTCTGAGCAGTGTTGGCCCAATGATACTGGGTAGAGGAAAACTCTGGTAGGGATATGAATGGAGCTATGGATAGCCAGTCGGCTTGGAATTTATGTTATAACAGGAGTGTGAAGTTTTTGTTTTGTGGTTGTTGTATTACACGGGAGGACCTGGTGAGGTTGTAGGGGTGGAGGAGGCCTCATAGGAGCTCCCCAGTAGTGGGGGGGGTTCCTAGTGTTGGAGAATGGCGCTGCTTTTTGGGGTGTCCTGACCCCGGCCCCAGTGTGGGCAGCATTGGAAGGAGCTCAGTATGGGTGCACGCAAGAAGCCCCAGTGGGGCATAAGACCCGAGAAGGCGGGTCTGGGGCCAGGTAAGGCTGAGGCCGCCTGAGCCCCATTGTGAGGACCCCAGTGGGCATAAGACCCAAGAAGGGCATCTGGGGGCCAGGTAAGGCCAAGGCTGCCTGAGCCCTGATTTGCAGGAAGTGTGAGCAAGGCCCCAGTGCAGGCCGCAGGAGCCGCGAGGCGAGGCAGGCCCCGGTTGGGGGTGATGGTATCGAGGCCCCGGGGTGGGCGACGATATAAGGGCAAGTCCCATGGGGAGACAGACCCCAGTGAGGGCTGTGAGGCCCGTGGGGCGAGACAGGCCCCGGCATGGATGGCGAGAGCCGTGAGGCCCCGTGCATGGCGACGGTACAGAGGCAAGGCCCCGGTGCGGGCGAGAGCCGTGGGAGACAGGCCCCGGTCCGAGTGAGAGCCACGAGGGGAGACAGGCTGGCATGGAGATGAGTCCGGGGACCCGTAAGGGCATGGGCGACTGTGGGACTCACGTGTAGCCCCAAAGGTCAGAGTGCACCGGGCGGTTAGACCGAGTCAGGATACATCCAGGCCGTGCCAAAGAGGGTAGAAAGGCAGCCTCCCTTGAACATATTAACATCAAAGACATGGCGGGCAAGATAAAGAGGGTGCATTTAAACCAGATTTGGCACAGTAGGTAGGGGCGCTAGGGGAGGTCACAGCACCCCTAAGGGCATCCTGCCACAAGCTCTCAGCAATCATGTGTCTCTTTTACATAAAGTGCAACTCCTTTTCTTCTCCCCTGCATGTCATTCCTGAACAGTTTATTCACATCCATGACAGTGCTCCAGTCATACGAGCTATCCCACCAAGTCTCTGTTGTTCCAATCATGTCATAGTTCTGTGGTTATGCAAGGACTTCCAGTTTTTCCTGCTTGTTTCCCAGGCTCGGTGTATTAATGTGCAGGCACCTTGACTTTTTGTACCTGCACACAGCATCTTCCACCAATTGAGGAATTCTATAGGGAACCCTAGCTTTCCCAATGTTCATTGCAGGAATTTGTGGTCGACCCTATCACGGGCTTTCTCATGGTCTGTGTTTAATATTGCCATGTTTAGGTTTCTTTCTTTGCAGTACTGCATAGCATCTCTTAGTTGTATCATGACTTCATGATCTCTTAGCATTTTCTCAATGACTTATTTTAGTCTGTTTGCTATCACTTTGGCTAGGAGCTTGTACTTGAAGTTTAACAAGTTATTGGTCTCCAGTTCTTTATCTAGTTTTTGTCCCATTTCTTGAGTATCGGGGTTACTCCCTTCATGCTTTTCAGGAGTCCCCTTTCTCTCCTCTCACTGTGGGCTTCTATCAGGTCTGGTCTCAGCTGATCCCAGAAAGTTACATAGAATTATTTTGGCAGTCCATTTTTCCAGGTGTTTTCCCATTTTTAAAACTTTTCAGAGTGCCCCAGATTTCCTGCACCTTCTAGTCTTCTTCCTCTTCTTTCAGTTGTTGTTGGTCTTCTTCCATTAGCTTCTCTTGCAGTACTTCCAAACAGATCTCTCTGGCCTTTGGCTTTACTGCTCTCTTTCTCTGTATAGTTTCTGGGAGAAATCTTTCACTATTTGAAATATGGATTCTATTGATGGTGGTGTTTTCCTTTCTCATCCTGGAGGCACCATATTCTCTCTTTCCCTTCTCTTCTGATCTTGTTGTAGTACTCTGTCCGTTCTTTCTTTTCTGCCACCCACTGTGCTCATGCCAGAAACACTTTTTTCCTCCCTTGCTCTGTAAACCACTGTTCCATTTTCCCTTTTGTTTCCTCAATTTCTTCTTTCACTTTGAATCCTAGCATACTCTGCTGGTGTAATTTTTGTAGTTTCTGCTGCAATTGCACCCTGTGTGCTTCTTTCCTTTTTGCTTATTCTTTTTTTACTTTTATAAAATAGTCCTTTGTGCACTCTTTTATCCACTCTTACCAAGCTGTTACTGTTTCAAAGAACCCTTTTTGTGCTTTCCGTCCATTGTACAGTTTTTTTTGTATTCTTCTTGTTGTTTAGCTTTCAGATTCCTTTTGTCTTTCTGAATGTGTTTCCCTTTCAGCCCTGCTGTAAATACACAGTGGTCTGAGAAGAAAACTTGTGTTGTTTTTGCCTCTGATTTTATCCAGTGCTTCAATGTCAGGATAAGGTCAATCCATGAGAATTTTCTCTGCTGCATCTCCTCTTGTGAAGGCGACTTTTTTTCCTTGGTCTACTTTCTCCTGTATCCTGCAAGTCATTGTGTGTGATTTATTCTTTTTAGGGACTTTGATTTGTCTGTGGTTCCTGCTTGCCCATCACCCTTTCTGTCCAGTGCTTGTCATACACAGTTGAAATCACCTACTAACATCTGGGCACCACACTTTAACAAGGATGTGGAAAAACTTGAGAGTCCAGAGAAGAGCCACCCATGTGATCAGAGACTTGCAAGGCAAACTATACAAGGAGAGGCTGAGGGACTTGGACCTCTTGAGCCTTAAAAAGAAAAGGCTGAGAGGGGACTTGTTAGCAGCTTATCACTATATCAGGGGAATACATCAAGGGCTTGGTGAACAACTGTTCACCAGGGCACTGTTGGGGAAAATCAGGAGTAATGGCCACAAACTCCTGGAAGACTGCTTCAAGCTCAACTTCAGAAAAAAACTTCTTCACAGTCAGGGTGTCTAGACTGTGGAATAAACTCCCTCCAGAAGTGGTGCAATCACCTACCCTGGAAATCTTCAATAGGAGACTGGACAGTCACCTGACCCCAGTTGTCTTTCCTGCCTAGTGCAGGGGGGCTGGACCTGTTGATCTTGTGAGGTCCCTTCCAGTCCCTAATAATCTATCAGTCTATACAAGGTGTTCCACCAGTTTTTCCAGCAATGTGCACCTCTCTTCTCAATCCACTGTGCATAGATATTTTGAGCTCAAATATTTTCTTATGCATTTTGCATATTACTTGCAGCATTCCTCCTCCACTACTACTTCTTTTGTTCTCTTAATTTTGATGCTTGCATTCTTAATTAACACTGCTACAGCTGTTGCTAAGTTACTATTTGAACCAAACCAGCTAGACTGCCCCCAATTCCACATTTTTTTTTATTTTTTTGTTGTTGCTGGTATTGCACATTCTTGTATACAGATAATATCTACCTTTATTTGGGCTAGATGCAATTCAATCATGTTCCTTCTGTCTTTATTTAGTACAGGCTGTACATTTAGAGAAGCTATAAATAACATTTTGGTTTAAGATTTTGATTTACCTTCATCTGTCTGTTAGCTTCTTGCTTTTCAGCCTTTCTTCTGTCTTTATCCTCCTCCTGTCCTCCCTCTTCATCTATTCTCATATTTGTTTTTTTTCACAGACCCTTCCACATCTGACTCTTCTAGGAACTTGTCCACCCACTCCTCCTGACTGGTGAAAATCTTTCCTGGGAGGTCAGGATTTTGTAGTGGGGAGAAAACTGATGAGGGAAGACTACTGGCAGAGGTGCTTGGCCAGATCTCTGCTTTTTTCCTCTCTACCCTTTGTCTCCTTCAATTGGTTTCTCCTCCTCCCTTCTTTCTCTTTCTTATAATTTCTTGCCATTCCATGTAATTTCCTCCATCTCTTAACCTCCTTTTTACTCTGAGCTGCTCTTTTCTTCTCCTTCCTTTTTTTGAGTGCAGTGGTCTCCTTCCCTACATTTTGTTCCTCCTCTTTCTCCCTGGCTTTGGGGGGTGGGAAGGGGAGGACAGGACGGGGGCTGGACCTTCATCCTCCCCCTGCTTTTGACTCCTACCTGGCTCTCATTATCCTTCTCTTCTGATTCTTTCACCTGCTTCTCAGGCTCTTCTCATGTGCTTCTCATTCCCTTTCCCCCTGTTCTTTGTTTTTCTCCTTTCCTTGCTCTGTTTGCAAAGAACTGGGGTGGAATATGGGCTCTTCTCCACAGACATTGCAGCACCTTTTCTTTCTACAATCCTTTGCCATTGGGTACTTATTTCTATATGTTGAGTATATGGGGTAGTGGCAGACCAGAGCTAAGTGTCCCTCTTCATGACATTTCACATACAAATTTGGCTGGGCATGGTAAATCATGAATCCCTTGTTTGCCCCTAGGGCTACTGGTGTTGGGAAATGTCTCACTCCTCTGAAAATTGCTGGGTCCCACTCTAACAGGGCACAAGCCCACCAAGCCCTGGTCCAGATCCAATCAGGGTCCTGTACCTTTCCAATCTCACCCATCTTTTTGCAGTACCTTATGAGCCAGCTCTGTGTATTCTTTTTTCATTGCCAGGTTGTCATATGATTTTTTTTACCAAGTTAAACATATTCACAATCATTATATAGTCCTGATTCCCCTCCAGCTCCCTGAAGTCAAAGAAACAAAACTCTGGATCCTCTCTCTTCCTCTTATACATCTCCCAGAAATCCTTAATGTTCCACTGTTCCTGGAATGTGAAGTCCTAATTCAGCCCTCTGGGCAAGGCTATCAGTCCTACCAGATATCCACAGCTTACCTTCAAGATGTTCTGCAGCACTAGCTTCAAAGGTCTGGTCCAATATTCATGGACGGTCCAAGCACTTACCAGAAGCCTTCTTCCTTCTGCCATGGTCCTTTCTCAGCTGCATTTCTTCTCCTTCCTTGTGCAAGCATTCTCTTCTCTCTAGGTGATCTGTCTTCACACCATCCATTCTGTCCTTTCCAGGCCCTTCTTCTGCCTTTCTTACCTTGACCCAGGCAGGTAAAACTGCACATGATTTTAGATAAATAGACTATGCATGATACTAATATCAAATATACAGGACATCAGGTCAAAGCAAAAAGGCTTATGATTTACCAAAGAGTTCATTGGAATGGGCCCTAGAAGAATCAACATCATTTCAAGACATGGTGACCTTACAACTCAGCACTGCTCAGTGTGTGTGTATTCTAGATGCCCCACACTAAGCATCCACATGCTAATTAAACCCCCACCCCACAACACAGACACACAGTCATGACTGGAACCTGATGTTCTTGTCCTGGGATCCTCCCAAAATGTATATGCAGATAAAGCTTATGGCAACCTTGTGTAGCTTCACCTCATGGATGGGGAGCCACACTAATCACATGTGACAGGCTGATAGAGGGTCTGAGAGAAGGATTTTGAGTGAAATGTTTGGGGTCCCATTTGGTGATGTTTTCCAGGCAGTTAAAGATGGTGAAAAAACAGAAATAATTAGACATGGAAAGGAAAGGTGAAGCTCAGCTGTGGGATTGAAAAGGAAGTAAAAATGTAGTCAGTGTAGTGGGTCACTATGATCTTTAAAAAGAGTCAGTGCTGAGTGGAACTGAGTGCAATGGGCAGTAACAGACATTGCATTCAGATGGACTGCACTTACTTATCCTTGTAGTAGGTTCCCATCTGTGGCATAGCTTCTTGGTCCCTTTTGGCTAAGACCAAGTATAGTGGCCAGGTAGAAGCCTGATATTCTACCTGGACTGATGCCAGAATCTGGGTGTGTCTGTGTGGGGGAGAAAAGGGAGTTGTTTTTGGGGCCCAGAACAACAACATCAGCCATCTTGGAGAGGAGAGTGACAGTTACGGAAGAGCCAAGAGATGAGAAGTGAATCATAGAGTAGAAGCAAACATCCAGAGTCTGATGGAAGATGTGATGAAAGCAGGTAGGAAAGAAAGGTGTGGTGGGATTGGTGGTGTTGGAGGAGGTTTTATTGAAGAAAGTTATGTGGGAAAAGTCCAGTCAGCAGGAAGACCAAGAGAAGAGGAGTTCAGGAGGGAGAAATGAGGAATGAAACAGTGATTGAAGGGAACAGGAAGACTAGTGGGAGGAATAACCCATATCTGCAAAGAGAAAGAAGATGGGAGGAAGCAAGAGATGTAACAGTAGGTAATCTATACCTGAGAATAAGAGCAGTAGTAACAGGGGAAGGATAATAAAGAAGTCAGACAATGAATAGATATGAATTTATACAAAAAATATTGTTTGATGTTTTGGATGTTAAAATGGAACATTTGAATAGCCTGGTCAGTTTTCCTAACTGGAAGTCTCAGGAAATTTCATATTGGAACCAAAAAGGTTTTGAGGATTTTTAGAAGATTTATGCAGCAATAGGTGAGAGAGAACTTAAGGGGATATGCTTTACTATGGGAGAAAAGACAAGAGAATGGAAAATAATTATTCAAATGTACATAGACATGCTTGAGATGGGGGAGATAGAGAAATGGTTGGAGAATTATTTTAAAAAAGTTATGTAGTTTGAGAAGATATGTGATAAGTATGGTACATGGATGGGATTGTGGAAAGCTCAGGTGGTAATGAGAGCAGATGAAAGGAGTCCTGGCAAGATAATGCAATTACCACCAGTAATCTAAGTATGGCCTCATCAAGGGTTTACAGCATATCTCGGATACCCTAAACTCTGTAGTAAGTGTGGGCAAGAAGGACACCTGGCCGCATCCTGTTGGTATAGCATGTGCTACAGATGTGAAGGTGAAAAGGCATGGGGCGGTGGAGTACCAAGAAATGTTAAAGTATGTTATTTTCAGGGAAGAGGGACACTTACAGTACCAATACTTGTGGCCCTTCTCAAATAAAGCTAGATCTACAAAGGAGAAGCAGAGATGGGAAGGGAAAGTGGGGAAGAAGGAGATGTTGTGTCAACATACATGACAGTGGAGGAGACACCACAAGAAGGAAGAGCTAGGGAGCAAGAGTTAAATTTCATGAAGTGGCACAGCTGGCAACAGAGGAGGGAAAAGAAGGGAAGATGTGGAACAAGTGACTTTGAGACAGAGGAGCAAGAATAGAATGAGGAAAGAGGAGATAACATACAGGAGGAAGGAGGAGGAGTAAGAATAGATCAGGAGAAAGAAGAAGAGAGCTAAATTGGGAACAGAAAGAAATTGCACACTATGATGCTTAGAAAAAAGAAGGAAGACCAAAAGAGAGAGGGGGAGGGATACAGGTTTTTGAAAAGTTAATTGAAGCTAATGTGATTTGGGTCTAATGGAGGGGGAAAGGGGAGGATGGGAAGCAGAAAGGTGTGGGAGAGAGGAAAGGGGAACCGTTCTTAAATTTAAAGCAATAAAACAATTGGCAAAGACTATAGGGAGCCAAAGATGGGGAGGATTAGAATTGACAGCATCAAGCAGCAGCATAGAAAATTTGTAATGTGGTGGAGATGTGAAGCTCAAATGGATAAACATGATTTTGTGTATTGGCTCTATAAATGTCAGAGTTGTGTTATTGAGGAAGAGGTGGGATAAGATTAAGCCAATACTGGGTGGGGTAAAAGTTGACATAATATGTTTGGAGGAGTGTAAAATTCAATGGGACAGGAGATTACAAGTGTTTTGTAAAGTGATGGGGATAAGGACCATCATGGTGGGTGGGCTCAAATACAAACAAAGAGGCTGGAGTCACTCTTCTGCTCAAGAGAGAGGAAGTGGAAGTGTGGCAAGTGTGAGTGATTGTGGAAGGGAGACTGGAATGCATGGTGGTAGACTTTGAAAATAACGTATAAGAGATGTTTAACATACACTCCAGTTGAAAGAGGAGGAAGGATAGCTTTGTTTAAGAAATTAGAGGTGTATGTAATGGCAGGCAGCATATTCTGGTGGGGAATTTCAATTGCATTATTGAGAAGGGGGATATGTGAGGGGATGGAGGTGGGGAGAGCTAGACAGCTTCTCAAAGCCACTGATTAATACAGTAAAAGAATAAGGTTTAAAGAATGTATGACTTAGTGAGAAGGTGATTACAAGGATGGAACCAAGCAGTAGACAGGTGTTGAGGATTGATTTTTGTCTTCAGCAGTTGTCTTCAGAAGGCATAATTGACCATAAAATGAATATGAGCCCCCAGTGTGATGCTACAGTTAGCAGAATAAACAATATGCTGGCATGCATCAACCAATGCATCTCAAGCAAAACTAAGGAAGTTATTCTCCCACTCTACTCAGCATTGATGAGGCTGCAGCTGGAGTACTAAGTCTAGTTCTGGAGAAGCTTGCAAGAGTCCAGAGAAGAGCCACTTGTATGATTTAGAGGCAAGAAGAGCAAGCCATATACGGAAAGGCTGACAGATATGGGACTGTTCAACCTAGAAAAGAGAAGACTTTGGGGGGATGTGGTGGCAGCTTACAAATATATCAGGGGTGAGCATCAAAGGCAAGGTGAACAGCTATTCACCAAAACACCCCAGGGGAAGACCAGGAGCAATGGTCATAAGCTCCTAGAAGGTTTCAGACTGGATATAAGGAAAAACTTCTTCATGGTTTGGGTGACAGGACTCTGGAATAGACTCCCAGTGGGGGTGGTGCAGGCACCTACCATGGAGATCTTCAAAGAGAGACTGGACACTCATCTTCCTGGGGTTATTTGACCCAGAAGTCTTTTCTGCCCAGAGCAGGGGGTCTGCCTGCAATGGTCTCATGTGGTCCCTTCCAGATCTAAACTTCTGTGAATTTGTTAATCTATGTTAGGCAACTGGAGGCCAATAACCCTTTTAAACATGGACAACAAATTGATGACAAAAGTATTGGCCAGAAGAATGTGTGACTATTTAGCAGATGTGATACAAGAAGAAAAAAACACGTGCCATTCCTGAGAGGAGGATACACCAAACCCTATGATTAATGAGAGATGTCATATCAAATGTGCAAGACAGGAAAAGAAATGCAGTAATAATAAATCTAGACCTGGAAAAAGCTCATGATAGGATTAAACATGATTTCATGTTTGAAGTGAAGGGGCTATCACCAAGGAGTATTACACCTCCGTTGCTCCGGACTGCAGGGAGGCTGTTAGGAAGGCCAAGGCAGAGATGGAGCTAGGGCTAGTGACCAGAATTCAGGATAATAAAAAGCCCTTTTTCAAATACATAGGAAGTAAGAAGAAGGCACTGGGTAATGTGGGACCCCTACAGGATAGGCTTGGCAATCTGGTGATAGCGGTAAATGAAAAAGCCGACCTCTTTAATGAATTCTTTGCCTCCATATTCCTGAACAGGGACCAGGACATCTCCCCCACTAGAATTGTGGACAGACCCAGGGGAGGCACTGCCATGACCAGGGTCAGGGATGACCTAGTTATGGAACTTTTGAAGGGGCTGGATGTGTTTTAAATCAGAAGGTCCAGATGCTCTTCACCCAAGGGTGCTGAGGGAATTGGTGGGGGTCATAGCAGGGCCCCTGGCATAGCTCTATGAGCATTCATGGGTCACTGGCTAGGTACCAGAGGATTGTAAATGGGGACCACACTGGTCCTTTTCCAAAAAGTGGAGGAAGAAGGACCCCAGCAATTATAATGCAGTCAGTCTTACCTCAGTTCTTGGGAAGACCTTTGAGAAAATTATCAAGGAGCACATCTGCAAGCCCCAGCAGGGGAGGTAATGCTCAGGTGCAACCAACGTGGGTTCACTGAGGGCAGGTCCTGCCTGACTAACCTGGTTTCTTTTTATGATCAGGTCACAAAGTCCCTGGATGAGGGTGTCGGTGTGGAATTTGTCTTCAGAAGGCCTTTGACATGGTTTCCCACCACATTCTCTTTAAAAAACCTGGTGACTGCTGCATTGATGCCTACACAGTCAGATGGGTGGCAAATTGGCTAGATGGTTGCACCCAGAGAGTGGTAATGGATGGGTCATTTTCTACCTGGAGGGATGTGGGCAGTGGAGTCCCCCAGGGTTTGGTCTTGGTGCCTGTACTGTTCAAAATCTTTATCAGAAATCTGGATGTGGCTGTGGAAAGCACACTGTCCAAATTCACTGATGACACCAAGTTGTGGGGTGACGTGTCCATGTTGGATGGGAGGGACAGAATCCAGCTAGACTGAGATAAAATACAGAGGTGGGCAGATAAGAATAGGATGGAATTCAACTCAGACAAGTGCAGGGCACTGCATCTAGGGAGAAGGGACCAGCAACACACCTATAGGCTGGGGAACACCCTTCTTGTAAATACAGTGGTGGAAAGGGATCTTGGAGTCATTCACTCCAGGATGAACATGAGCCTCCAATGCAAGGAAGCGGTCAGTAATGCTAACCGCACCTTGTCATGCATCTACAGATGTATCACAAGCAGGTCCAGGGTGGTGATCCTTCCCCTCTATATGGCATTGATCAGGCCACAGTTGGAGTACTGTGTCCAGTTCTGGGCACCGCACTTCAAAAGAGATGTGGCTAGCACTGAGAGGGTCCAGAGGAGAGCCACTTGCCTGGTCAAGAGGCAGCAGGGCAGGCCCTATGAGGAGAGGCTAAGGGGCCTAAACCTATTCAGCCTCCACAAGAGAAGGCTGAGAGAGGATCTGGTGGCCATTTACAAACTCACCAGGGAGGACCAGTGGGAATTGGGGGAGGCTCTGTTTCCCCAAGCACCACCTGGGGTTACTAGAAATAATGGCCACAAATTGTTATAGAGAAGGTTCAGGTTGGACATCAGGAGATATTAGTTTACAGTTATGGCTGCCAGGCTCTGGAATGGGCTCCCAAGTGAGGTGGTACTCTCTCCTACCTTGGGGGGTCTTCAAGAGGAGGCTGGACAGATGTTTGCCAGGGGTGATATGATCCCGGCACCTGTTTCTGCCCAGGGCAGGGGGTCGGACCTGATGATCTGTTTAGGTCCCTTCTGCCCCTAAGTGCTATGATACTATGAAGTATTGAGGAAGATGGGTTTCCAGTGACTATAATTAGATAGTTCAAAGTGCTATACAGTAAAGCTGGAAGTCAAGTACTAATAAATGATTACCAATGCATTCCCCATACAAACAGGGGTAAGACAGGGATGCCCTGTGTCCCCCTATCTTTTGTGTGCATGATGGAGCCATTGGCACAAAGAATTTATGATGATAAACTGATACATGCTTGAAGATACCAGGAGGAGGAGAAGTTAACTGCACATTTACATGGATGATATTAACATAGTGGCTTGGACATATCAATTGAGAGTGTATTGAAGCATGCTGAGATCTATGGCAAAGTGTCAGAGGCAAAATTAAATATGATGAAAAGTACATTGATGGGTGTGGGGAATTGGGAGAATTTACAGAAGTTCAGGCTGCAGGTCGTAGAGCAGGGGTGGGCAAAATGGCAGATTCAGATGGTGGCTGGACTCTATTTCCCAGCAGCCCCTGCCTGCATTACTGCAGCCAGCTTCATGGGGATCCCAGTAGTGATGGCACCATGACAGTGTGGGGCCAGGGTTTCCATGGAGACTGGCCCCAGCAGTACTGGCAGGGTATGCATCTGCATGGGAACTGCTCTGGGGCTGGGGCTGGGTTCTTTCACTGGTGACAGCAGGGTCCAGAGCTGGGGTATAGCTGCATTTGGGAAGCAGATTGCAGATCTGTCCCAGCTACAAACCACACTGTCACAAGGTCATAAATGGAATAAAGATACAGGGGAGGGGAGAGGTAAAATGAGTACTATCCTTGAATAATATAGCTGTCGTAGTTACAGTCTTTCGATAGAAAAGGTGTTAAAGCATATGTCAGAGTATGGAGAAGCAATAGGGGTGTGACAGGAAGTCACCTGAACCACTGGTCAGGCCAGGAGGAAATGCAGGCCCACATTGGTTCTATTCTAGCTTGTTGATGGGGGTTGGTCCTTTTCTAGGGCTCTTCTTTCCCCTACACCCTAGTCTGACACACACCCAAGACATCTTGCAAATTATTGACCTTGCAATGTTCATTTTCAAATTCCTTGTTACCTTTAGTCTGGGAATTCCTCTCTGTTTATCTTTGCCACATATCATTCTCACACAGGTGGAAATTCAAACAGCACTGAAATTAATACCTCAGTCCCCTCTAGAGACCTCCTTGGTGATTACCACATGGCAATTGAGATTCAGTCCTCACCAGACTTTCCTCATAGTCCAGGTCTCGACCTTGGTAAGTCATAGTCACCCTTGAAGGGACTACTCCTCTTAGTCAGTTATTCCCCTCTATACTCAACTGGGCTCAAGGACTCCATAAGTTCCTTCACTTAAGTCCATGTCTTGAGCCAATAACAGTCTCTCCGAATCCTCAGAGCAACACCTGCA
The DNA here is from genome assembly GCF_052110815.1 of Crocodylus siamensis. Classification (NCBI taxonomy): domain Eukaryota; kingdom Metazoa; phylum Chordata; order Crocodylia; family Crocodylidae; genus Crocodylus; species Crocodylus siamensis. The sequence goes on along the minus strand of NC_143396.1, from coordinate 161,304,972 downwards.
TTCCAAATATTCAATTAATTCATGCTTCTGCTTTTTTAGTCGAATAGAAATTCTTCTCCCTCAAGCATTTTCAGGTGCAGCCTATGTAAAGCTAGAGGCAGGACACACCCCAAGTAGCGTCCCACACAGTCTGTATTCAGTCCCAGAAATTTGCCCTCCAGGCCTCACTCGATTCCACTTGAGTGCCTGATTAGAAGCAGGCTATAAGCAGGCTCTCACTCGAATCCCTCAACACATCAATTTTCTGTTGCTTCTCTTTCCCTCCAGGGTCAACCCCTGGATCCTCTTTAGAGTCAGAGTTAGATCTCTGTGCCCCCTTCTGCGGCCAGGTCAGCATCTTTACCAGTGCGTGTCCCACTGGTGGAACCACAGATATGGGCCATATTCCCTGGCTTCCTCAGTGGTGGAGAGTCCCAGTTCTTGGTACCCACAACTGGTATGCATCTCCGCGGTTCCCAGGCAAGTCCCCCATATTCGCCTTGTCCCATAAATAATCCTCATGTTGTTAGGGCTGGGACAGTGCCTCCCAACTCCCCTCCCATCCCTCCCCCATGGATAATCACATTTCTACCAATCTGTAATGAAACTGTCACCTCAGTGGCTTCAGCTGTTGCTTCCTTGCTGGTACGGTGAGTGGCATCCTCCAGGCTCTTCTACAGCAGTCAGCCCATGCTTCCACATGGATCTCACATAAAACTCCCTGTTTGGCTCCTTTCCAGAGGACAAAACTGCCTGGATGTTCCCCACAGTCAAACTCTTGTGGACACCTGAAACTCTTGAGGTCTTCTGGGTGCTTGCCTCTCCCTGGCCTGGCTGAGAGGCATGTGCTTTCAGTGTTTTCTGTCCAACCCAATATGCCTCTGGACTTGGACTTCCAGGACAAGCTTGCCTGAAAAGGTGAGTATAGTGGGACCAAAACATGGCTCCTTCCTACAGGGGGCTAAACTAAATAAATTTTAAAAGCACCAAAATGGGGGTGGGGAACTGGAGGGATTTGGAAAAGTTGGGTCTTCAAATAAGAGGAGAGAAAGCAGAGTGCTGGGGATCCCAATGGATGCCGAAGGGAAAGGTAATACAACATGGGAAAAGGTGAAGGCAAGGCTACAAAAAAAAAAAATGCTTTGATTATGGTCCAGAAGGATGCTGTCCTTTAGCAGAAAAGTGGCAGCATTTAAGGCTGTGCTACTGCTGATTTTCTGTATATGGGAATGGCACTGGTAGGAAACTTCACAGAAGGACAAGTGAAGAAGGTGTGTGGAGTGGTGGCCAGTAAACAACTAAAAGGTGAACATGCTGACCTGACATAAATGTTTGTAAGAAGTATCTTGCCAGTGAGAGAAGTGCAACACAGGTGGGTCTTGACAAGCTCACCCAGGTGCCCAAGGAAGAGGTGCAGGGAAATAGAAACAGTGAGATTTGTGTTTTGGGAGCGCACATATGCCCAGTGGGTACAGGAAAGGGTTCACTGCTTTCTAAGTGTCACCAGAATAAAACTGTCATTGGTGCAGGAGATGGTACTATATGGATCCATACCAAAAGAAGAGGAGAAGATGTTGTTAAGGACTTTATTAGAGTGTGTTAAAACTAGTTTATGGTAAGTAAGAAACCTGTGGGTGTTTAAGGGGTTGGCTTTCACTGAAAGAGAGTGCCTGAAGCTGGGGATGCATGAACTGAAGTATTACATAAATCAGGACAAGGAAAAGATCAGAGAGGAATAGATGGCGAAGAAGTGGAGGAAAAATGACTAGATACATTTTTTCACTAAAACAACAGAGGACTGGTGGGATGGGAAGTTTTAGGTGGTTACTGAGGTAACAGTTTGTTTCATGGGGTTATGTATGAAGAAAAAGATTTCTGTAAGGGTTTGTTTTTTGTGGGAAGTTGATGTATGTTTTAAGGGTTTAATATGCATATTTTAATATCAGTAGTTTCTGATATGTAGTTTCTATGATATGAAGTTCTGGTAAAACAAGGATGCTCAATATGTGTAGCTTTGTCAGTGTAGAATGATACATGTATTTTTAATGACATTTGTTAAAAATGAAATTTTAAAAAAGGTTTCCATCAGCATCTTGGCCTTTTGGCTAAGACCAATGCAGAACACATCATAGGACACTGTCAGTATATGAACCCCACCAGGCTGGAAGTGGTGCTGAAATGACCACCTGACCACCCCCAACTGCTGTGCCAAATCACCTGCAAGGATTTTTCATTCTGAACTGTTTCTCACCCCCACTTATTGTATCCCACATGTTGTTATTTGTAACTGTATGTGTTTTCCAAACCATCTCCCTATTATAATGCAGTTGTTGTGTGAGGTCTCCTGTAAATTCTCTGCTGTGCAAGCATTTGTGCCATCTCCCTTCCTTTCCCCCTTTGCATCCCCATCACCCCCAGGCTTAATTGGCTGCATGTTTCATATATGTGTAACTTAGTTGTATGCCTCATCCTCAGCTATGTAGCCCCCCTGCTTGGGTCTTTTTGTATTTCCTTGTCCTTTGAACTTTATCATATGAACTTTAACATTTGCTAATAAATTAAATTTTTGGCACCAAAGGGAAGGTGTCAGGGCTGGCTCTGGCCCTAGTACTGCTGTACCTCCAAGCCCAGTGCCAGTTCCCTGCTGAGGGAACCCTCCCCCCTCCCCATTTTTTTAAAGGGATCCATGCACACGCATACACAAAAAGGTTCCCTTCAGCATTTCTGGTACTGGAGTGGATGATGGAGTTTGCTCTGGCCTCTCCAAGTGGCCTGGTATTGCAGTACCTGCAGGCCCAGTGCTTGTTCCTTTGTGGGGGGAAAAAATCTCAGGTTTTTTTAAGGGCCACATGCACAAAAAGGTTCCCATCAGCATGTTTCCCCAATATGGGCTATATACTTCATAGTCATGATCAGTGTTGGCTGCTTTTAATCAGCTTTATAGTTGGTTTCCATTACTGAGCACATGCTGCTTTTAGCAGTAATTCAAAATTAGGCAATGTATTTAATAATATTTCTGTGTATGAGAACATAAAATGAGGGACTTTTTCCTCCATGCTAATTGGGGTAAAAACCTCATCTCTTATTCTATTAAATGAGGTATTTAACACAATACATGGGTGGTGTGGATGATTTCTTGTTCTGCAATGTTGTGTCCAAGTTAGTTTTCAAAAAGTTGTTGTTTTAGAACAGCCAGTCTGAGGTCAGCAATGGAATGTTTAGGGAAGTCAAAGCGTTCTGCCACAGGCTTGCATGTCTTTTTGGAAATGATGTCAGATTGGTGTTAATTTATTTTTACACATAGGATTCTCTGTCTGTCCAGGTAGACAGCAGAGGGGCATTGTAAGCAGATAACGGTGTGTATGATGTTGGTAGAGGTGCAGGTGAATGAACCTCAGAAGTTATATTCCATGCTATTTGGTCCAGTGATGATGCGGTCTGTGTAGATGAGCAAGCATAGCTTGCATCTGGGTGTGTTTCAAAGCCTGGTGCCTTGGTGAGAACAGGCTTTGGTAGTTTGTTGCTTGAGAGATGCTGTTGGGGAGGGGGGGCACTCTGTAGTCTAGGATAGATTTGTCCCTAATGGGTAACTCAGGATGGTCATCATTTTCCAGAAGGGGCTGGGGGTCATTAATGATGTGTTCTAGGTGATCAAGCTGGGAGCTGTCAGTGACAACTACAGAGATTCTGTTGTCCTTGTCTTTGGGCTGGTAGTGTAGTAGGTCTCAGTAGGTCTGAGTCCAGGTTTGTAGATTTTAATGGCTACAGTTTAGGGATTGTATTGTACTTATAGGAATCCCTTCTCCAGATCCTTAAGGTGTGCATCCAGGTCTGGGGGCTCAGGGCAGATACAGTTGCAATGTAGATCTTAGCTGTAGACAACGGATCTTGTGGTGTGCTTAGAATGAAATGTGGTAGCATGAAGACAGTTGTAGTGGTTGGTGGGTTTCCCGTACCAAGTAGTGGTGATGTGGTGACTCAAAATATTTACCCTGGTTTCTAGGAAACGAATTTGCTGGATGGAGTATTGCAGAGTTAGTTTGATGGAAGGATGGAGAGGTTATTGGAAAAACAATTAACCACTACCATGTGCACCTCTCATATGTAAGCGCTGTTTAAAAAACAAACAAACAAGGCTTTGATGAGAGCTGATCAAATACTTTTTCATCAACACTCATTTTCAAAAGACTTAAGGCAAGAAGAGACCATAGGGGTCATCTAGTCCAACACTGCGCAGATGAAGAATGCACCATCCCTAAACTAGCCCAGACAGATGCCTGTCCAGCCTTTTCTTGGAAAGCTCCAGTGAATGGGATTCCAGAACTTGTCTAGGCAGTTTATTCCATTATCCTGTTGCTCTTACAGCTAGGAAGTTTTTCTTCAGAGTTGATTTAAAAATCTGCTTTTTGCTGCAGTGTAAACCTGCTGCCTAGCGCCCTCACTCACTGTGACAAGGAAAAATCATAGAATCATAGAAGTAGGGTGGGAAGGGACCTTGTAGATCTGCAAGTCTGACCCCCTGCCTGGGCAGGAGAAAAACTGGGCTCAAATGACTCCAGCTAGCTAGGCATCAAGCCTCTTCTTAAAGACCCCCAGGGTAGGAGTCAGCAACACTTCCCTTGGAAGTTGGTTCCAGATCCTAGCCGCCCTGACTGTGAAGTAGTTCTTGTGGATGTCTAATCTAAACCAACTCTCCAACAACTTGTGGCCATTATTCCTTGTTATGCCAGGGGGCGCTAGGGGAAACAAGGTCTCTCCCAAACCCTTCTGTTCCCCCCGAGTGAGTTTATACAGTCATCAGGTCCACCTCAGCCTTCTCTTGTGAAAGCTGAACAGGTTGAGGTCCTGCAGTCTCTCATGGTAGGGTCTGCCCTGTTGTCCCTGGATCATGCAGGTGGCCCTCCTCTGGACCCTCTCAATGTTGTTCACATCCCTCCTGAAGTGGGGCGCATAGAACTGGACACAGTACTCCACCTATGGTCTGATCAGTGTCGCGTAGAGCGGAAGGATCACCTTCCTGGCCCTACTTGAGATGCACCTGTGAATGTACAACAAGGTCTGGTTAGCCCTGCCAACCATGACCTCGCATTGTCAGCCCATGTTCATCTTGGAGTCAATAATTTTTGCCTCCATGCTCTCAAGAAGGGAGTTTCCCATCTTATAAGTGTGCTGCTGGTTACTACTGCCCAAGTGCAGCAGCCTGCACTTGTCAGTATTGAAATGCATCTTGTTTTTGTTAGCCCAGCCCTGTAACCTATCCAGGTCTTGCTGCAGTCTTTCCCTCCCTACTAGCGTGCTCACCTCACCCCAAATTTTGGTATCATCAGCGAATTTAAACAGGTTGCTTTTCACCCCATCATCCAAATTGCTGATGAAGAAATTGAACAGTGCAGGCCCAAGGACCAAGCCCTGGGGGACTCTGCTGCCCACTTCCCCCCAGGTTGAATATGACCCATCCACCACCACCCTCTGAGTGCAACCCTTCACCCAATCTGCAGTCCATCTGACTGTGCAGGCATCAATGCCACAGTCACCTAGTTTTTTAATAAGGATAGGATAGGAGACCATGTCAAAAGCCTTGATGAAGTCTACATCCACAGCAACACCTTCATCCAATGCTTTTGTGACCTGATCATAAAAGGCAATCAGGTTGGTCTGACATGACCTGCCCCTGATGAAACCGTGCTGGTTGACCTTGAGCATCATCCCCGAAGCCGGCCCATCGCAGATGTGCTCCATGAAGATCTTCTCAGAGTTTCCCTAGGATTTAGGTAAGACTGATGGGCCTATAGTTGCCCGGGGCCTCCCTCTTCCTTTTTTCAAAGATGAGGATCACGCTGGCTATCTTCCAATCATCTGGCACCTGGCCCAAGCACCATGAGCACTCATAAAGCCATGCCAAGGGCCCTGCAATAACCCCTGCTAGCTCCCTCAACACCCTGGGGTGGAGAGCATCTGGACCCGCTGATTTGAACACGTCCAGCCCCTACAGAATCTCTCTAACCCGGTTCTCCCCAACCTGAGGTCTGGAGGCATTCCCCTCAAGTATGTCTTGCATCACGGTGGGGAAGTCCCGGTCCCTGCACAAGAAAATGGAGGTGAAGAATTGGTTAAAGAGGTCTGCTTTCTCCTCTGGCACAACCACCAGATTGCCCAGCATATCTTGCAGGGGCCCCATGTTTCCCGGTGCTTTCTTCATCCTCCCTATATACTTGAAAAAGGACTTTTTATTATCTTTGATCTTGGATGCTAGTCCTAGCTCTATGTCTGCCTTAGCTTTCCTGATAGCCCCCCTACCGGCCTGAGCAGAGGAGGTATGCTCCTCTGTGGAGATAGCACCCCCCTTCCACTAGGTGTACACTGCCTTTTTGGCAATCAGGCATTCCTGGATGCCCTTGGTGAGCCAGGGGATCTTTTGGGTACTCTTGCCCCCCTTGCTTCTTGTTGGGATGGTCACCCCTTGAGCCCTGAGTATAGTCTCTTTAAGGAACAGCTACTCATCTTGGGCACTGAGTTAGCCTGCCCTCAAGAACCCCAGTGCCTCTTTCACTAATCTCCTCAACTCGTTGAAGTTGGCCTTCTTGAAGTCTAGGGCTACCACCTTGCTGCGCCCTTGAAACCCTGTGCTGGACAGTGAATTCCAGCAAGCAATGATCGGTATCACTCAGGTGGTCAAGGACCTGGAGGCCCCTTACCAGGTCGTCCCCTGTGGCCAGGACCAGGTCCAACAGGGCATTTCCTCTGGTGGGGCTGTGCACCTCCTGAATTAAGTGGAGGTCCTGTATCTCAGCCAGGAACCTTCTGGAACGGTCCGACCTGGCTGACTGTTCCTCCCAGCAGATGTCTGGGTAATTGAAGTCACCCATGACAACTACATCCCTTGCCTTAAGTGCCTCTGCAGGCTGGCCCAAAAATTCCTGGTCCTGCTTGTCTCCTTGGTTGGGGGGTCTGTAGAAGACCCACACCGTTAAATCCCTCTCCCCATGGCCCCTTGTATCTTGACCCAGAGCACTTCAGCCTGCCCCTCCTCTGACCCCATTCTGTTGGCAGAGGATATGTATTGCTCCTTGACAGAGCACCAGACCCCTGCCTTTCCTTCCTTCTCTATCCCACCTGTAAAACCTATAGCCCCTAACGTTAACTGCCCAGTCGTGGGATGAATCCCACCAAGTTTCTGTTAACCCTATTATGTCTGGGTCTGAACTGGCTATTCTGAGGGTGAGTTCCTCCTGCTTATTCCCCATACTATGAGCATTGGTATATAGGCATATATCACAGTCTGATTGCTGAGGAATTGGCTCCGAGGTCGGACCTGAAGAGTGGTAATTGTTTGAAGTTAACCATCATGGTGCTCTGTGATGAGTGGTGCCCCCCAACGCTCCATCCTTGGATCTATACTTGTTAGCATCTTTAATAACGATGTGGACAAAAGTGTCAGAAGCGGGCTGGCCATGTTCGCCGATGACACCAAACTTCGGGGTCAAGTGTCCATACCTGAGGATAAGCTGGTGATCCAGGCTGACTTTGAGAGGCTTAGAAAAGATACTCCACCTCGGGAGAACAGCCCGCATCATACTTATAGGCTGGGCTGTGCTGTGCTTACTAGCACCATGGCTGAAAGGGACTTGGGAGTCATGATTGCCCACAAGATGAACATGAGCCACCAGTGCAATGTCACAGCTGGTAAAGTGAACAAAACTAGGCTTGCATCCATAGATGCTTCTCAAGCAAATCTCAGGATGTCATCTTCCCACTGTACTTGGCCTTGGTGAGGCCCACAGCTGGAGTATTGCATCCAATTCTGGACTCCACAATTTAAAAAGGCTGTGGAAAAGCTTCAGACACTCAAGAGGATAGCCATATGCATCATCAGAGGGCAAGCAAACTGGCCTTATGATGAGAAACTGAGAGCCATGAGACTCTTCAGCCTGGAAAAGCTCAGGCTCAGAAGTGACCTACTGGCTGCTTGTAAGTATATAAATGGGTGTACTTCAGGATCTGGTGGAACACCTGTTCACCAGAGCACCCCAAGGGATGACCAGATGAAACAGTCACAAACTCCTTCAAGACTATTTTAGGCTGGACACAAGGAAAAATTTCTTTACTGTCTGAGCCCCAAGGCCTGAAATAGACTCCCTCCAGAGGTGGTGCAAGCACCTACTCTGGACTCTTTTAAGAAACATATGAATGCCTATCTTGCTGGGATCCTCTGACCCTAGCTGACTTCCTTCCCCTGGGGTGGGGGGGCTGGACTTGATCGTCCAAGGTCCCTTACAGCCCTAATGTCTACAAAATCTATGAAATATAGTCTTAACATTTTACCAATACTCTAGATTTTCATTATGAGGATTGATGATTCGGAGAGCTCTTTTGATCTTTTCAGCCATCTGGAAGCAATTATCCATATCTGCTTTTTTATTCAAAAAAAAAATCTCACTTTTTTTAGTTATTTAACTTCCACCTTAATTACTGCTGGACTAAAACATATTTTGTGTCATTCTACAATATGACTGCATCATGTGGCTTTTTCTCAAATGCAGAACAAAGAAGTGTATTAACCACTTCAGCTTTTTCTGTATTATTCACAATTCTATCTTTTCCACCTAGTAATGGACCAGCTGTGTTGTCAGGATTATTTAGTTCATATTATAATTGACAAAATCCTTCTTGAGTCTGTCTCTTGGCCATAGTTTTCTCCTTAAAAAAATTTCCTCAAATTCCTAGCTTCTGATTTATAGTCTTTGCTATTAAATTATTTCCTGTATTATATATCTAATTTTATAGATGTTTTCGTTTCACCTCCAAATCCGTGTGTGTGTGTGTGTGTGTGTACACACACACAAATATAAAACCAGTGTGTTTTTCTGTTTTGCCTTCTTTCTTGAATGTGTGTTAATGGCATTTTGGGTATTTACTAAAGTGTGCAATGTCCAGTTATTTCAAGTTTTTGGGCGGGTTTTTTAATTCTGACTCTCAATCACTTTGACTCATGATTGTTCCCTAATTGTTAAACTGTCCTTTAAGAACACCAAACATGAATACAACTGGTTTGGATTTAATCCTCTGTGTGCATAAGTAATGTAATCAAATCACGATCACTTGCACAAAAGTAACCAAATGTGCATTGTTCTGTGAAGATGATTTATAATATAGATTACCCCTATGCTGTAGGAAACTCTTTCTTATTTAGGAAATTATCACCTCTGATTTTCAAAAATTCCAAGTATGTTTTATTACCAGCAGCATGAAATCAGCATATTTTCCTGCATATTATAGCTAAGGAATCTTGTTCTCAGGTGTGATTCTTTTCATATGTTAGAACATTGATCCATATGATTCAGGATCACTTGCTTCTTGAATTATCAGTGATTCAGAAATAGATCATAACATTTTTCACAGCCAGTATTCAGAAAAATTAGGGTTTCTTTTCCATTAAAGCTTTAAGAAATCCCATGCTTTTCTTTTCTTTTTGAATTTTCATCAAGGAAATCATAAGCTACAAAGTGTTGGTTAAAGACTGAAATTTTCACCGAGGAAATACCACCACAGTACTTCATGGGGACTGCCTTTTGGGTGCCTCTCTCCCCATTTTCTGTGGGTAATGCTCCTTGACTTGAATACATATACCATGAAACACCACTCTCTTCCTTCTTGCTGGGCCACAATGGTCCATGCTGGGAATTTCTATTCATGGTTTATCATAGGAAAGAAAATTTCCTATAGAGACCCTGACCCATTGAGAATTATGGAAGACTAGAACACAGAGCACAATTCCCACTGTGGCAACATGTCCAAATCAAACCTTTTGGGATTTTGGATTAAACTTTTCTGTTTCAGTTGTATGAGATTCTTTTTTCGGTAAAAGTCAACATTTTCTACAGAAAGCAGGCCTGTTTCTTGAAAAGAAATCATAAATTCAAAAAACACTGTTTTATATTTCTACCGGGGGGGGGGAGATTGGCTTTGATGGCATAACAGGAGAAGAACTGGGGGTTATGGTGGTTTATAAAGTCACGAGTCAGAAATATGATGTTGTTGCAAAAAAAAGCAGATAAAATTTGGGGCTGCATTAATAGAATCATGCTATGCAAGACACAGGAAGTGATTGTAATGATGTGTAAGCAAAATGTTACAATGTATACAGTCGTTTATAATGGCCAGTGTTGTGATTATAGGAATTTGGGGGCTGAACACTGGGGATCAGAAAAAACAAAGCTTCCACTTTGAAGCAGTCATCCATGACCATGAAGGGAAGATTTTGTTTCGTTCTCATTCAAACAATATTCTCATGAACCCCTAAAAAGCATTGTGAATACCACTCTACATGAAACTGCTTAGGGTTTCAGCAGGGCTATTATATCCAGTTTGGGGCAACCCATTATAAAAAGATTATAGAGAAACTGTAAAGGATTGAGAGGAATAAATGGATTGAAATGTAAGCTATACAAGGAAAAGCTGAAGGAACTATGTGTGTTTATTCTGGACAAATGGAGACTAAGGTGGACATAATGGCAGTTTGTAAAATATTTAAAATGCTTCCATAAAGAAGACATGATCAAGATGCAAGGGGGCCATGGGGAGAGGGATTTAACGGTGGGGGTCTACTACAGACCCCCCCCATCCAAGGGGAGGAGCTGGACCGGGAAACCTTACAGTGATCAGGAGAGGTCTTTGATGACTAGAAAAGGGGAAGTATAGTGCCCATCTTTAAGAATGGGAAGAAGGAGGATCCATGACTCTACATACTGCTCAGCCTCACCTCAGTCCTTGGAAAAGTCATGGAGCAGGTCATCAAGGAATCCATTTCTAAGCACTTGCAGGACAAGAGGAAGATCTCCCACAAAATTCTCACAAGCAAGCTAAGGAAGTACGGGTTGGATGAATGGACTGCAAGGTGGAAAGAAAATTGGCTGGATGGTCAGGATCAAAGGGTAGTAATCAATGGCTTAATGTCTAGTTGGCAGCCAGTATCAAATTGAATGTCCCAGGGGTCAGTCCTGGGGCTGGTTTTATTCAATAACTTCATCGATGATCTGGAAGATGGAATGGACTGCACCCTCAGCAAGTCTGTAGTTGACATGAAGCTGGGTGGAGTAGTAAATATGCTGGAGGGTAGAGCTATGATTCAGGGTGACCTCAACATATTGAAGGATTGGGCCATGTACACACAAGCGCAGATATTTGTTTCCCTGGACAAGAAGCAGCAGCAGCACACCTTGTAGTACATGCGCTCTGGTGTGTGGCAGATTACCCTGGATGGGGTAGAGGAGAGTGGGGCCAGCAACTAAGCTGGTTCCACAAACTTTACCTCAGATTCTGGGGGCCTGAGAAGCTGCAGTCACAGTGCTCCTTCAGCTGGAAGCCGGTTGGCAGCCGAACTGTGGCTGTACCTAACCAGGCTCTGGTTTTGTATGGTGCATGCTGCCACCATGTGCACTGATCTGCTTCACCCCCCCCCCCCGCTCACCCCCAGTCCTGCAAGGTAGCAGCACAGAGAACACCTGGACAGGTGGTGTGTGGCACTGCAGATGGGGCTGTGGTGCTGCATACACATGGCCACACTCGTCTGGACGCGGTCACAGATTTTGATAAGGACAAGTGCATAGCCCTGCCCTTAGGTTAGAACAATCCTGTGCACCAATACAGACTGGGGACTATGCGGCTAAGCAGCAGATCTGCAGAAAAGCACCTAGGCTAAATAGGAGCTAAAAGTGTGTCCTTGTTGTGAAGAATACTAACAGCATACTGGGCTACATTAGTAGCAGCATTGCCAGCAGATCGAGGGAAGTGATTATGCCCCTCTACTCAGCACTGGTAAGGCCACGTCTGGAGTACTGTGTCCAGTTTTGGGCCATCCACTACAGAAAGAATTTAGACAAATTGGGGAGAGGCCAGCAGAAGGCAATGAAAATGGTTATGGGGCTGGGGAGCATGACTGATGAGAAGAGGCTGAGGGAACTGGGCTTATGTAGTCTAGAGAAGAGAAAACTAAGGTTTAATGGGTTTAATGACAGCCTTCAATTACTGGAGGGGAGTGAGACTGTTCACAGTGGTGGCAAATGACAAAATAAGGAGCAATGGTCTCAAGTTGCAGGAAGGAAAGTTTAGGTTAGATATTAGGAAAAACTTTCTCACTAGAAGAGTAGTATAGCACTGGCAGAGGTTACCCAGAGAAGTTGTGGACTCTGTTCTTAGAGGTTTCTGAGACACAGGTGGTTAAAGCCTGGTCTGGGATGATCAAGTTGGGGATGCTCCTCTTTGAGCAGGGGTTGGACTAGATGACCCTCTGAGGTCCTTTCCAAACCTAATTTTCTATGATTCTATGTTTTTATGATTCAATGTACAGACACTTGCATTTTAATTGCCCTCAGTATGTTCTAATTGTAACCTCTCTCTCTCATCATAACTAACCAGAAAGTCTATTCTGGACTTCAAGAACCCTTCCCACGGAATGTTTGAAATTACTTTGTCTCTGTAAACATGAATTCAGCTTGCATATTACTAGGCAGTCTAATGACTTTGCTTATGGCCTCATGAATAGCAATAAATTGAATCTGAGTAATTTATTCACCAGTGCAGTCATGGTACAAGTAATTGGGAATTTTTCTTTCTTTTTTTATTATTCAGCCAGATCTATTAATAACCTGCTTTATGGAAGGAAAGTATTTTCAATTATATAATTTCTTTCTAATCTGACACGTTTCCATTTTATATCAAATCAGTCAACTACTACATAAGACTCTCCATGAGTTAAGTTTTCATTTACAGATGGTAATTAGACTGAAATCTTGATGTTAGACACCAGTGAAAATGCATTAATGCAAACATTCTAAACACCACAGAGCTATTTCCACTTCCTTTAATGGCATCCGTAAGAGTATTTGTGATCTCTGCAAAACCAGGGATAAATCTATGATAGTAACTAGCTACCCCTAAATAGGCTCTCATTTGCTTTTTACTTATTGGGATGGTATAATTCTTTATTGTATTCGCTTTGCCTGCTAGAGGTCTTATTTGTCCTTGTCCCATCAAAAATCCCAAGTATTGGGTTTGGGCTTGACTGAGGGTGCATTCCTTTGGGTTGTCAGTCAACCCAATCTATCTAAGCTCATTTAATACAGATCTTCAAGGTGTTTCAAGGTGCTGTTCACATCTCTCAGTATAAACCACTATGTCATCAATATAAGCTGCCTCATAATTGTGATATGGGCCTAATATCCAGTCCATCAGTCTTTGGAAAGTAGCCGTGGCTCCATTCAGGCTGAACAGCATTCTTTTAAATTCATATAGACCTCAAAGGGCCCCAAATGCGGTTTTGGCTTTGTCTTCGGTTCTTAGAGGTAATTTCCAATATCCTTTGGCTAGATCTAATGTTGAAATATTTGGCCCTTCCTATACATTCTAATATGCTGCAACATTCTGTGTAGTTCCTCTGTAGTTTGTTGGTACTTATGATAGGGAATTCTGTGCTGTTTTTATTGTACTATACTTCCCTCTGCATTTACTATCTTGTGGACTACACCATGAGTGTATCATGGGCCAATCTGTAGTTGGCATTCACTCTGGAAGTATGCTTTCCAGCTGTTTGGGTCCCCTGTGGTCCTCCAGTATTCTAAGGTTTCTTTCCTAAGGTAAATCCCTTTTCCCAGTTTCTCTTCTCCTTACAATAAGGATCTTTTTCATGCAGTCCACTTACCTACCATTGCAGTTTACTGCTAATGATCTAGAAAACCTCACAAAAGCATTAGTTAAAGTGACTCCACTGCCATTTTTCAGTGTGGGCATGCTGATGCACATGATGATGGAGTCTGCTGGAGTGCACTAATTGCCACGCTCCAGCAGATTCAGTTTCATAGTTTCTAGGGTCGGAAGGGACCTGAGCAGATAGTTTCATAGTTTCATAGTAGCTAGAGTCGGAAGGGACCTAGGTAGATCATCTAGTCCGACCCCCTGCCTTAGCAGGAAAGAGCACCGGGGTCAGATGACCCCGGCAAGGTGCTCATCTAACTTCCTTTTAAAAATCCCCAGGCTCGGAGCCTGCACCACTTCCCCTGGAAGCTGGTTCCAGGCCCTAGCCACCCTGACTGTGAAGTAGCGCCTCCTAATATCTAATCTAAACTTACCCTCCGCCAGTTTGTGACCGTTATTCCTGGTCACTCCCGGCAGCGCACGGGGGAACAGGGACTCCCCCAATACCTGCTGATCCCCCCTGACCAGTTTGTAGCAGGCCACAAGGTCCCCCCTTAGCCTTCTCTTGTGGAGGCTAAACAGGTTCAGGTCCCGTAGCCTATCCTCATAAGGCCTGCCCTGCTGACCCCTGATCATACGAGTGGCCCTCCTCTGAACTCTTTCCATATTGTCCACGTCCCTCTTGAAGTGTGGCGCCCAGAACTGGACGCAGTACTCCAGCTGCGGCCTGACCAGTGCCGCATAGAGGGGGAGGATCACCTCCCTGGACCTGCTCGAGATGCATCTGTGGATGCATGACAGGGTACGGTTGGCCTTCTTGACTGCCTCCCCACACTGCCGGCCCATGTTCATCGTGGAGTCAATGACGACTCCAAGATCCTTTTCCGTCTCCGTGCTGGCAAGAGGAGAGTTCCCCAACCTGTAAGTGTGGTGCCGGTTCTTCCTCCCCATGTGCAACACCTTGCACTTATCAGTGTTAAACCCCATCCTATTCTCATCCGCCCACCGTTGCAACCTGTCAAGGTCAGCTTGTAGCCTATTGCACCCTTCTAGTGCACCCACATCCCCCCACATCTTAGTGTCATCAGCAAACTTGAACAGGGTGCTTTCTACCCCCTCATCCAAGTCACTGATGAAGATGTTGAACAGTGCAGGCCCGAGGACCGAGCCCTGCGGAACCCCACTGCCCACATCCTTCCAGGTCGAGAAGAACCCATCCACTACCACCCTCTGGGTGCGGCCCTCCAACCAGTTGGCGACCCATTTGACCGTGTGGGCATCGACACCACAGTCTCTCAGCTTTTTGATGAGGACAGGGTGAGAGACAGTGTCGAAAGCCTTCCGGAAGTCCAAAAAGACTACATCCACAGCAACCCCTGCGTCTAATGATTTGGTGACCTGATCGTAAAAGGCCACCAGGTTGGTCTGACAAGACCTGCCACTGATAAACCCATGTTGGTTGCCCCTGAGCATGCATTCCCCCGCAAGGCCCTCCTGGATGTGTGCCAGGATAATTTTTTCAAAGAGCTTACCCGGGATTGAGGTCAGACTAACTGGCCTGTAATTTCCCGGGTCCTCTTTTTTTCCCTTTTTGAAGATAGGGACCACATTGGCCCTCTTCCAGTCCTCCGGCACCTCGCCAGAGCACCACGAGTGCTCATAGAGCCGTGCCAGGGGTCCCGCAATGACCTCAGCCAGTTCCTGTAGAACCCTAGGGTGAAGATCGTCCGGACCAGCGGACTTGAACACGTCCAGCTTCTCCAGAAGTACCCTAACTAACTCCTCGCTAACCCTTGGCCCAGGCGTGTCTCTCTCGGGGCCCGAGGGGGGCCCAGCAGGGAGGTGGCTGAACTGGTCCCTACTTAGGAAGACAGAGGCAAAGAAATCGTTAAATATGTTAGCTTTGTCATCTGGCGTGATGACTAAGTTGCCCATCGTGTCCTGCAGGGGCCCCACATTACCCGGGACCCTCTTTTTACCCCCTATGTATTTGAAGAAGGACTTCTTATTGTCCTTAATCCGGGAAGCTAGTCCTATCTCCAACTCTGCCTTGGCCCTCCTGACTGCCCCCCTACATCCTCGGGCGACTATAACATAGTCCTTCTTGGCGATGACCCCATCTCTCCATTGGGTATATGCCTCCCTTTTAGCAAGGAGACATTCCCGGATGCTCTTAGTGAGCCATGGGGGTTTATGTGCCCTCCTGCTCCCTTTGACCCTTGTTGGGATTACCTCCCTTTGGGCATGGAGGATCGTCTCCTTAAGGAGCAACCACTCACCTTCGACATCTGATTCCCTTCCCCTCTGGGTCCTCAGCGCTTCCCCAACTATCCTCCTTAGCTTGTTGAAGTCAGCCCTCCTAAAGTCTAGGGCTGTTGCCTTGCTGCAGCCCTTTGCCACCTTACGCTGGATGGTGAATTCCAGCAAGCGATGATCACTGTCTCCCAGGTGGCCCATCACCCGCAGCCCCCTCACCAGGTCATCACCCGTGGCCAGCACTAGGTCCAACAAGGCGTCTCCCCTGGTGGGACTGTGCACCTCCTGGGTTAGATGGAGGTCCTGCAGTCTGGCTAAGAACCGACGTGAGCGATCAGACTTGGCTGACTGCTCCTCCCAGCAGATGTCTGGGAAGTTTAGGTCCCCCATGATGACCACATCCTTAGCCCTCACTGCCTCTGTAAGCTGACCTAAGAATTCCAGGTCGAGCTCTTCTCCCTGGTTGGGAGGTCTATAGTAGACTCCCACCGTTAAGTCTCTCTCCCCTGGACTGCCTTTTACTCTAACCCAGAGCACCTCAGAGTGCCCCCCCTCTACCCCCATGCTAATTAACGAGGAAGTATATTCCTCCTTGATGTAGAGTGCTACTCCTCCACCTTTCCTTCCTATCCTGTCCTTCCTGTATAGCCTATAGCCCTTGACACTCACCGCCCAGTCATGCGATGAGTCCCACCACGTTTCTGTGATCCCTACTATGTCAGGGCTGGTGACAGCTAGGAGGAGGGCAAGTTCCTCCTGCTTCTTCCCCATACTTCGAGCATTCGTGTAGAGGCATTTGAGGCCTTCAGCGGTTGTGCCCACTGACCCCCTAGTCTCAGCAATGCCCCGTCCCCTATCGCTTACCTGTTTCTCCGTTTTGACCATTGGTCTGGGCTCGCTGGCTGTTGCTGGGCCTGGTATGTCATCGTCTCCTCCGCCCTCATCGTCCCCCTCCCCCGACGAGCCTAGTTTAAAGCCCGCCGAAGGAGGTTCACCAACCTGGAAGAGAACACACGCTTACCTTTAGGGGAAAGGTGGAGCCCATCCCATCCCAGCATGTCTCTCATCATGATGTGCCGGTCATGGCTGAGGAAGCCAAAGCCCGCCTCGAAGCACCATTCCTGTAGCCTCCAGTTGGTCTCCGCAATGCACATCTCGTGACGTCTGCCGCGTCCGCTCACTGGCAGGATGGAAGAGAAGACCGCCTGTGCGCCCATCTCCCTCAGCACGCCTCCCAGAGCACCACAGTCTCAGTCCAACCCCCTGCCATGACAGCAAGGAGTACTGGGGTCAAATGACCCCAGCAAGGTGATTGTCAAGCCTTGTCTTAAAGACTCCCACGGTAGAAGCCTGCACCACTTCTCTTGGAAGTTGGTTCCAGATCCTAGCTGCCCTGTCAGTGAAGTTGCGCCTTCTGACATCTAGCCTAAATCTACCCTCTGCCAGCTTGTGACCATTATTCCTGGTTACTCCTGGTAGTGCACGGGGGAACAGGGACTCCCACAATGCCTGCTGGTCCCCTCTGACTAGTTTCTAACAGGCCACTAGAGCCCCACTCAGCCTTCTCTTCTGGAGGCTGAACAGGTTCAGGTCCCGTAGCCTCTCCTCGTAGGGCCTGCTGCCCCCTGATCATGCGAGTGACCCTCCTCTGGACCCTCTCCATGTTGTCCACATCCCTCTTGAAGTGCGGAACCCAGAACTGGACGCAGTACTCCAGCTGTGGCCTGACCAGTGCCGCATAGAGGGGGAGGATCACCTCCTTGGACCTGCTTGAGATGCGTCTGTGGATGCATGACAAGGTGCGGTTGGCCTTCCTGACTGCATCCCCACACTGCCGGCCCATGTTCATAATGGCATCAATGATGACTCCAAGATCCTTTTCTGCCTCTGTACTGATGAGAAGGGAGTTCCCTAGCCTGTAGGTATGGTGCCAGTTTTTCCTCCCCAGGTGCATCACTTTGCACTTGTCAGTGTTGAATCCCTTCCTGTTCTCATCTGCCCACCCCTGTAACCTGTCTAGATCCGATTGTAGCTTATTCCTTCCTTCTAACATGCCCAGATCCCCCCACATATTTGTGTCATCAGCAAATTTGAACAGGGTGCTTTTTAGCCCCTTGTCCAAGTCACTGATGAAGATGTTGAACAGTGCGGGCCCAAGGACCGAGCCCTGTGGAATCTCACTGCCCACATCCCTCCAGGTCAAAAATGACCCATCCACCACCACTCTCTGGGTGCGGCCCTCCAGCCAGTTGGTGACCCAATTGATTGTGTGGGTGTTGACACCACAGTTCCCCAGTTTCTCAATGAGAACAGGGTGAGAGACAGTGTTGAAGGTCTTCCAAAAATCCAGAAAGACTATGTCCACTGCTACCCCTGCATGCAAGGATTTGGTGACCTGGTTGTAGAAGGCCACCAGGTTGGTCTGACAGGACCTGCCACTGATGAACCCATGTTGGTTGCCCCTAAGCATAATCTCCCCTGCTGGCCCCTCGTGGATATGCGCTAGAATAATTTTCTCAAAAAGCTTGGCCAGGATTGAGGTAAGACTAACTGGCCTATAGTTTCCCAGGTCCTCCTTCCTCCCCTTTTTCAAGATGGGAACCACGTTGGCCCTCTTCCAGTCCTCTGGCACCACACCAGAGCACCACGAGTGCTTGTAAAGCCATGCCAGGGGTCCCACAATGACCTCAGCCAATTCCCTCAGCACTCAAGGGTGGAGATCGTACAGACGAGCTGATTTGAATACATCCAGTCCCTTCAGAAGTTCCCTAACTTGTTCCTCACTAACCCTTGGCCTTGGTGCGCCTTCCCTGGGGCTTAAGGGGGACCCGGGGGGGGTGACTGTTCCGGCCTCTGCTCAGGAAAATGGAGGCGAAGAAATCGTTAAATATGTTGGCTTTGTCATCTGGTGTGACGACCAAATTTCCTAGCGTGTCCTGCAGGCGCCCCACATTACCTGGAACCTTCTTTTTGCCCCCTATGTATTTAAAAAAGGACTTCTTGTTCTCCTTGATCTGGGAAGCTAGTTCCAGTTCCATCTCTGCCTTGGCCTTCCTGACTGCTCCCCTGCATCCCCAAGCAACCGCAGTATAATCCTCCCTGGTGATGGCCCCTCTCTTCCATTGGGTGTGCACCTCCCTTTTAGCTAGGAGATACTCCCGGATGTTTTTGGTGAGCCGTAGGGGCTTTTGCGCCCTCCTGCCCCCTCTGATCCACGTTGGGATTACCTCTCTTTGGGCTTGGAGGATTATGTCCTTAAGGAGCAACCACTCTTCTTGGACACCTGGCTCCGCTCCCCTCCGGGACCTCAGCGCTTCCCCGACTATTCTCCTTAGCTCATTGAAGTCCGCCTTCCTGAAATCTAGGGCTGCTGTCTCACTGCAGGCCTTTGCCACCTTGCGCTGGATGGTGAATTCCAGCAGGCGATGACATATTATGCATGTCATTCTTCTATCTCAAGTTTATAATACATCCTCTAGAAACAATACAGCAATTTTATGGAATAAGCAAGGGGAAAATCACCAGTAGAGCCTAGCTTGCTTGTGAATTTTATTTATTCTTCAAGGAGCTGCTTCAGAGCCTGTCAATGTGAAAAAAAATCAGTATTTACTGCTCCACTTTGCTAGGGGCTGAGTGCCTGCTGTACAATCAATGAGGGATGAAGAGTTAAGCTTCTCTTCAGTCTGAGTTCTAGCTGTGCCACAGTATTTGACCTGACTTCAGTGTTTTGTATATTTTCAATGCATAGATAACAATGCAGTAAAGTGAAATATTGTATTGTAATAAATGCTGATAAATAGGCAACATGGTATTTCTGTCCTGCTCTGCAAAAACTGGAAACAAATCTGGGGCACACTGACTTTAATACAGCCATTTCCTTGATTTTGGTGGGCTGTGAAGCAGGTCTTTTAATTATTTCCTCTACAACAACCTATCCTAAATATTAATCAACAAGTCAGAAGGGACCACACATAGGACAAGAGCTCCAAAACTGACTCACTATTAATTAACAGTGGTCATGCATCTAGGACAAAGTTTCTGGCAGACAGATTCACAGATGATATGTGCAATAAAAATGCTCGCTAAGGGTGTCTGTAGTCATGCCGGGGGGCTGCTTCAACACACTATAAATACAGCGTGTCAGAGTACTTAAATATGGTGTGTCGGAGTAGACTTGATTAACTGAGTCTGCAGGAGCATTAGCATGCTCCAGCCAGCCTCTGTGTCTTATGTATCAGTGTCCCTGTGCTTCGAAATGGTGGTGGGGGCGCTTTAACTAAAGCTTATTCAACTTTAGATAAAGTGTCTCCACTATCATTTTGAAGCCAGGGACTCTGATACTATGTAAATTTGTGGTTTACTTAATAACAGCCCTTTCTACTTGCAGGGCACATTTGGTCTAGGACTGTTCATTTACCATAACATCAAGCCTTGTGAACTGCACAGATATATCATTTCTGTTATGGATGGAGAAATGGAATCACAAAATGCTAAAATGACTTGTTCAGAGTTCAGGAAAAGTTACCAGCAGAACCAGAACGATGAGTTAAGGATACCAACTCCCAGGCCCCTGCTTTTACACAGCAAATCCTGCCTTTAGCAAGATAGAATTTACATGAGCACAAACATATAAAAAATATTTTGACACCATACTTGACCACGAAAGGTCTAAATTCTGTCCTCAGTTGTTCATGATTCACCAAATCACTTACCTGGAATGTTGCGTCATTTGCAAGTTAGGAAAGTGATTCTTGTGTACTATTCAGAATGGGTGAGGCCTCACTTGGAGTATTGCACCCAGTTTTAGGCACTGTACATAAAGAAAGATATGGACAAATTTGAAAGAGTTTAGCAGAAAACAACAAAAATGATCAGAGGTCTAATCATATATAGGGAAAGGTTGGAAAACCTAGGATTATTTAGTTTGGAGAAGAGAACATAGAAGGGTGATTTGATAGCAGTCTTCAAGTACCTGAAGAGTGGCTATAAAAAGAAAGTGACAGACTTCTCTCTGGCTACAGGGGACAAGAAAAGTCATGATGGGTAGTTTTAAGCAGCAACAAGGGAAATTTAATTTGGATACTAAGAAGGACTTTCTAACTATAAGGGTGGTTAAACATTGGATTAGGTTGCCTAACAAAAAGTTGTGGAATCTCTGTTCTTGGAAGTTTTAAGAGCAAGTTAGAAAAGTATTTGTTTGGAATCGTTTAGACATGGCTGATCCTACCTTGAGCAAGTATTGGAGTAAATGACCTCCTGAGGTCCCTTCCAGTTCTATTTTTTTATGATTCTTTGATCCAAGATGTCCTTAAAGATATCATTTACAAAATGTTGGAATGTAGTGCAGGCATATTGCACAGACCAAAAGGTGCATTATGCAGTACTTATAATACCCATGATATGCCTGGAAGGATGTTTTCCACTCATCCACTTTTCTGATTATGACTGGCCACTGAACAGGAGCTGGATGGTCTCTAAGAGATGTGGCTGCCCCATCTACTGCTGAATGCTGGACTCAGAGGACCAACAGAGTCTGCCCCTTATGGCAGAGATGAGCTCAGAAGGAGGAAGTAAATTTCTGGGACCCCATCAAGTAAAAGGATCATGGAGGGCCAGCCATGATAGGCCCAGAATGATGGGGAGACCAGGTCAAACTGAAGCATCTCCCCATGGTCCTATATCCATGCTACCAATGGAAATAGCTCCATCCTGATTGGGCCAGGGGAGAGAAGGGAGTCTATGGCTTCCATAACTTCTGACAAGTCTTTCTGTTGTATCAGGATGCTGTGACCCTCAGAAAACTGGATCTCCACAAAGTTTCTAGAGGCACTGGAATCCACCACTGCTGGTTGGTGAATCTCAGCCATGGCCATTAAAGCATCACCTGGAGGTAAGAGGTTTGGGGTCCTGCAGTGGCAGTAACTGAATCTGAGGCGGCAAAACAGAAAAAGGCATGGAAACTTGAGGGTTACATCTCACCCCCAGCCTGGGCCCCTCTATTGAGGCTGTGTCTTGCAATGTCCCTCTTGTGTAGCACCCCTTCTGTTAGTGGGACAGGTAATAATCATGTGACCTAGCCCACCACAGCAAAAGCATAGGCTTCCAGCTCACTGTCAGTTCCTTTCTGTCTTAGACAGTCATAGCCACACTTCATGTCTCTGCAAAGGTTTCAACTGGGAGAAGCTGAGGGCTGTAGGGCAGGAATGAAGGGTCCCTGCTGAGGGTTCGCACCTGCTCCATCCTCTTGTCAGATGGAAATCAATCTGCATGTAGAGATCCACTAATGGATCCATATGGCCACTGCACCATTCAAAATATAGAGTTTGAGAATACAAAGGTTGAGAGCATCTCCCTTTCCTGCCTGCTTGCTTTTGCCTTAAGGGGGTTGGCCAACTGCTATTGTGAGGCACTCATAACCAAATGAGCTGTATGTGATGTGCTGAAGAACAAGCAGCAAGGCACAGCAGATGAGATAGAAACAGGGTACAGGCAACCCCCTCTTAGCACTCTTAATTGGTTCCAGAAAAAACGAGCACTAAGAGAAACATCATTAAGCAAAACCCATTTCCCCATAGGATTTAGTGTAAATAAATATAACAGGTTCCACACCACCTGCCAGCCCAGACCCTGTGCTCCTGTAGCCCCGCCCTGGGCACTGCCAGCTCTGGCCCTGTCACTCCCAGCAAGGCACTGCATGGACTCCACCAAGGAAGGCATCAGCTCCTCCCAGCCTCATTGTTCTACAACCACAAGGGTCCCTGATGACCTGCATCTACCAGCCACCAGCGCACTGTGCATGGCCTCAGCTTCCCCACCTGTGAGGCCTGAGTCGGAGACCAGCCTGCCTAGGGATTTACGGTGAGAAGGCAGTGGGGCTCCCTCCAGGGCACCCCGCACTCGGACTAGCTGCCACTGCCAGATCACTGCAGGCTCAGGACAGTGTCCATGCCCCATGGGTGAGTGAATGACTGGAGCAGAATGGGTCATGGGCTGCAGCCTGGGGCGGGGAAGGGGCTCCACAGGCTTGGCCTCGCTGTGGCCTGGGGTGGGAGACACTGCGCATGTGTCCTTGAGTACTGGCTTGCACCAGCCCAGGCCCCACACTCTTGCCATCCCTGGCCTCAGGCCCTGTGCTTCTACTGCCCTGCCAGGCCAGGCCCTGTGCTCACATCCCCCGCCCACCCCTTCTTGCCACTGCCACTGCTGCTTCTCCCTACCCACTGGCCACTCCAGCATCACGTGCCAGAGCAGACTCTGTGCTCCTGCCACCCCACCTTGGCCCCCCCCAGCCTGGGTTCCACATTCATGCTGCCTGGCCCCCCACCTGTCCCTTCTTGCTGCTACTGCTCCTCCCCACTTGCTCCAGCACCATGTGCCAGAACAGACTCTGGGATCCTGCCATCCCACCCTGGACCCCTGCCAGCTGCCACTCACCACTTCACTGGATGCCACTGATGCCACTGCTGCCCACTGGTTCTCCCCACCTCCATGCTGAGCATTATAACAAAATGTGCTGAGTGCTAAGTGAAACCAGGTAGGTATTTTAAATGAGCAGTATAGTGAAACCGTAAGCGAAACTGTGTTAAGTGGGAGTTGCCTGTATATGGAAGACCTGGAGTGTGGGCAGGATTAGGGTGGTCCCTAGGAGCACTATGGCTATCTTCAGGGCCCATCCTGTCACAGGTACTAAAACATTTTAGTGGTGGGAGGTCTGCTGCAACTTCCTCTACTCCTTTCTTGACCCACACAAAACTCAGGGCCCCTGGCTGCCCACGTCAGCCGCACACTGCACTGCCAGAGCTCAACTGCCACATGCAGCCCCGCTTCTTTGGGCTTTTCTAGGGCAATAGCTCCCACCCTGATGCTGAGCTCTTGCCAGACCTTCAAATCCTCTTTTTCATCATTCCTTGCCAGACTCCCCGAGTCAACTGTGCTGCCCCTTTTAACTGTCTCCAAGTGGCTGGTGGGGCAAATTAGGGGACATGAAGGGTGAGTCTTTACTCAGGTCCAGTTTCTCCACCTAGACCCGGTGAGGGTAGCAAGCTTTCTCTCTCTCAGGGGCTTGATTGGTGAGGAAAAGGAAATCCCCCCCACCAATCATGTTTTACCTTTTTCAACCCCCCCGGGCCAAACCACTAGCCGTTAGCCCATCATATCACAAGCAATGCATTGCAAGTCACTGAGCAAGGAGAGGAGAAAATCAACCAGTTTTTAAGTCATCAGGTCTACCGCTTGGTCAGTCAGTACAGACTATCTTTGCAATTCAGGTTCCCATGTAAGCAGTCACAGCACTGGCTGTACTGTCCGAGTCTCTTCGGAATGTTTCTGCCAGCCCCAAAAGTGAACAGACCCTCCCTTATTGCCCAGCCTCTCCTTACCCAACTGTAATGGTGGGCTACCACTTACCGTCCCTGGAAGTGCTATTGGTCCTGTCATGGGCTGAGCTTCCTGGGGCATTGGGTTTCTATTGAGAGAGGGCGGGCTGTGATGCTGTAGACAGGGGGAAGACAGGGTACCAAAGACCTTTATTGTCTGAGTCTGGGTCCTTTTCAAAATGTGTACCTCTTCAACAGAGGTCCAGTAAGTTTTCATGGATTGGCAGGATGGACAGTGAGTCTGAGACATGGCTTGTCACTTGGACTGCTGTGGTGGCCTGTGAGGAATATGTGTCTTTGACCACAATCTTGTCAGAGTTATCATTGCTCTCATGGGCAATACAGGCAACTGTGTCCGCTGTGTTTTTGGATATAACTGTGCTGTTGACTACAAAGATGCAGGGCAATTTCTCATAGTGGACACACTTGATATTGTATGTTCCCAAAACACAGCTGCTTTTTCATGTTCTTGCAAAGTGCTGCCTAAGCTGAACTGGCTCTGTGCCCCGTCACAGTCATGTACTAGGGCCATTTTCTTCATAATCTATTCACAGACCACCCTGTTTTGGTGACTTTACAGGGGAACTTGCTGGTTCTCAATCTCACCCCAGATGGCAATGAAATATACTTTGTCCCTGGTTCAGTTGCTGCCAATCTTGTACATACCACTGCACTCTGATTGAGGGGCCACAGTTGGGGGGTGGAGATGAGGGTTGCCAACTGTTCATAAATTTACAGGCAATCCATGAAAAAGACTTGTCCATAAAGTCTATAAAAATTGAAGTCTCCATAAAAGTGTCCATAAACTAAGAAATCGTGAGTTAGATTAAAGATTTATTGCTGGAATGAAGCTGGATGCAATCGCTGATGGGAATAAAAGAAGAGAAGTATCACCTTGTGTCTGATAAGGGGTGCAGCTCAGCACTGCAGGGAGCTCTCTGTCAAGGCTTTCTGGCAATGGGAGCATCTATAACCCCTCATCCCCCCAGCCATGTGTTGCTGCTGTGCCCACTGCTTCCCTGTAATGACTGCTTGCCTTGAATGACGGTAGCCCTGGGTGAATCTCCTTTCCTAACAGATTGGGCTAGGTAGGAGATCCCCCGGGGTGGTTTGCTAATTACTGAGACTGTTAACTGTGTGGGTTTCACTTAATGTTTAATGGTTACATTTTTCTCTAAGGTTGTTTGTGTTCTTTCCTTTTTCCTGTAATAAACCCTGTTATAGTTGAATGGTGCGTACAAGTGGGGAAGTCTGTTCACTTTAGAACACCCATTTAATATTTATTTTCCCAGGTTTCTTGGTGGGGGCTCATGCTAGATTCAGAAAGTAGAGGTTAAACCTCTGAATTTGAACCTGGACCTTGTTACTGCCATCCAAAACCTTGCAGAAGGGTTACATTTCCATTACATAAACATCTGTCAGTAAAAAATGTGCAGATTGTCAGTAAAAAAAATTAGTTGTTGGTGACCCTGAGGAGGATAAATGGGTGTATGGGGGTATGGAGGTCTGGAGTTGTCTTAGTGGGTGATGGATGGGTCTGATAACCTCTCTGAAAGCTGAATTTTTAGGGTGATAGAGGTTCTCAGTGTTTGGTGGCATTTGAGATTGATTCAGTGGATGTAGGCTCTGATGCTCATCTTGGTTGGGTGGTGTGATCAGGGACAGAGTAGTCTCACAGATTTCAAGAGGGGCAGGGATTGGGACCAAAGTGGTGCATTGTGGGAAGCTTGGATCATATCATGGGACAACCATTCAGACATTCTTTGTGACAAAGCATGATAAACTGCTATTACCTTTTATCCTGTGAATCTTCTGGGGCTTTGAGCTGCAACAAGTGACAAGGACATTCTGAACTCTCAGGCTTTATCCTGGGAGAAAACATTTGCTCTGAGACAAGGACAAAGTCTGTTCATGGCCAAAAAGAAAAACTTCACAGAACAGCTAGCAAAATTTGTTTTGCTCTAGTAAGTTCTATCAAGAAGTTCTAACATGAGGCAACAATAAAGAGGCAGTAAACCAATTATGCAGAGGGTGAGAAAACATCTGAACTTTCAGGACCCCTAGAGGAATAAAAATAACAATCTCTCAGCCAGAAAAAAAAACCCATTAAGGATTCCTTAAGGATTTCTATACTCATCATCTTGATAGCGGCAAAGCTAAAAACCAGTGCGGAATCAAGCTTTAGAAGTGCACACCAAAACTGAACCTAATTTAAAAGCTTAGTGGCTAGTTATATTAATTTTTGTCATATGTGGGTTAGCATAGCAACAGCTCTTTCTAAACCTAGATTAACCAAAAGGCACTCTCTCCACATAAAAATTATTCTGAAATATGAAGTAGTAATATCTTGGGGCATAAACAGATTTTTCTTTGGGAGGAATCACTTAAGTCAGATACATCCCAGCACAGCTGATCAACTTTACTGATGTTTACAGATGTTCCCTGGAGCCATTATCTCAAAGGGTCAGGGCCCTGCTTCTTCCAGGACTTTAGGGGCCCAATCCTGCAAGCCAACAGCCCCAGTTCATGGTAGCCTCATACACATGCCATGGAAATCCTTTGTAGGGGCTTTCCTGGGACATGCATCTGCAAGTGTGATGAGGGATTCCCCTAGAGGAAGTCCTGTGGTGCACAATAAGCAAACAGACATTCACCTCTGTTAGACATCACAAACTGTGACTAACTTTGGTAGCAGCAACATTTTGGGGCACTTGGAATGCACCAAGGGAATAGGAAATCTGTTTGCTCACAACCTGTTCGCCATAAAGGTTTTATGACTGCACAAGGGCAATCTGTTTGCACCCTTAGATATACTTAGCCAAATTCTGCTCTTGGTTATACTAGCAAGGACAATTTGGCATTGGACTATGAAGATAAACTGTTGTGGAGGGTCAGAACTGTTTGTAGTGGGACCTGGGCCAAAGGGCCACACTGGGGTGGGACCCAGGTGCCACACTTTCAATGGGTGTTTCACCCCCTTATCTCTATATCCTTCCTGCCATGACTTGATGCTAATGAAAAAGATTTCAGGAGGTGGTACCTGATTGTAGTGGAGTACGTTGAGATGGGCACAGGCCTCAGCATCTGGGTGTCTTCTGTGGGGCTCTGCCTCCCCTATATCTCACCTCTTTCCACTCGGGTGTTCCTGTGATGATCAGGATAGGCACGTGATCCTCCTCCCCCCTGACACCTCTCTTCACGTGATGGGAGAAAAGGTCTGACATGAGAATAAAGCAAAGCATTCTGAGACCGTGAGCTTGCCGAGCCCTGACTCTGGTAAGGGACTACCACCAATGATGTCCATTCTGCATAGAAATTATTAAATACAACATAAATAGTCACATTCATCACTTACTTACAGGCCTAGCTTCGTCCTTGTGTAAGCTCCTCAGGTGGCTTACACTTTCTCAGCCATAAATCTAATTTACAGGATGGGCCTGTATCAGGCCTACCCCTGTGGGTATTTTGGGACCATGAGTACTATGAACCCCTGTGAGGCCCTTGCAGATATCTGGCATCCAGCATCCAGAGGTTGGTGAGGTTCCTGCCATGGGAGTAGGATGGACTGGTATCCAATCAGATGTCCTTGGTTTTGGTGCAGGGAAGCAGCGTGGCCAGGTGCCTACACCAGTGCCTCCCCTACTCTTGGGCTGGAGCTGCCCTATAAGAGGAGTTCCAGGTTGAACTGAGCCAACCCAAACCCCTGCAGGCTCCCATTTGCCTTGCCACTGCTGCCAGATGCTGAGAACCCCTGTGGGACTCACCATTGCCTGCAGCTCTGGGCTCTAGGTGGTCCCAGACACACTGGCTACTTGTTCTTATCCCTGATTGGGCTCTGGGCCTAGATGGAATCTTGCTTCTGGCTCTCAGCCTTGCCTGGAGAGCAGGCATACTGGGAGGCATGCTGTCTGCCTGCAGTCAGGGCCACCCACTTTCAGGACGGCCCAGGATCTCAAAAACTTGGGCACCCCAGTCGTCATTGCCCTGGTAAATGCGGAGCTGGACTGGGTCCTTGCTACACTGTCCCTAACGTGTGAAAAGAGATTGTATGCTTGGGAAATCACCCAGGGACTGGTCTCCTTCTCTCTTACATGATACTGAAAGTGTCAGGGGGAGAAAAGGACTATTATCTTGCTTTATTTGGGTTTTTTTTTAACTGACTGGACATATTTTGCATTGTAGTCATCTGAACTTGTAATGGAAGTGATGATCCATCTGATGATTAATACTCACAGCATTCACACATTACACTGACCAATGTCATAGTATTGTTCCTTTATAAGATAATGGCTATAGTAATCTGCAGAATCAGCATACAGAAAGTCCAGCCAATGAAAACGTCTTTTCTGAAATAGATTTCATTAAGTCTTCTGAACTCTCCTGTGTTTTACAGAGATGCATAATCTTATGGGAAGAGGCTTGACTACCATGAAGCGAAGCTGGCCAGGCTTTCAGTCTTTGTCAGCAGGGCTCCTCTAGATGGTTTGGCAGGTATCAGGTAGAGGTCCAAGGTCTGAATACATCCTTTGATTTTTTTATACCTTTTCTTGATAACAATATCTCTATATGCTCTGGCTGGGCCCTAACCAACCAAATGCTTAGTCCCATAGCTTTTAGTTACTGTTTTCTGGAGATGCTGGTTCATGTTTACTTAGCCTGTTGACAAGTTTCATTCAGGCCTTCTCAGTATATCAGGGGCAGCAGCTCCTTTCTTGTTTCTTGTTAAGAAGTTTCAACCATGTATTCTGGAGGGTCCCAAGGTCTTGCAGCTGCCTAATCCCTGTCAACAGGTTTTACTCACATATGGTGGTGTTCGTCAGATTTCATTTGTTTTATCCTTACATCCCAAAACCTTAAAAAAAAAATCTTCATGGATTTAGGACAATAGTTAATAGTTTTGTGTTGGTGGGAAGGTGGTTGTTACTTAATTCTAAATCCTGTTGTTTTTTTTTAATCTGGTCCACAAGTTATACAACCTGAGCAGCTAATTTTACCTTGGAATAATTTCTACTTGCTTCTAGTAAAGGAATAGAATTACATGCCAAAAATATTTGAAAATGACATTTTAGTTTGCAAAGTGAGGGCCTTAAAAGCTAGGGTGAAAGTTGCCTGGCTTATCCTCCATATATGCATCGTGATGCAATTTTTGCATCTGATCATATATTACTTTTCCTGCTGGACAACTGCCTCATTCAGGGTGGATGTTTCTCAATTAATGAGCAGCTAGTCAATATTTTGCTTCCTCCCTATTTTTCAATATGTGTCCCAGGGTACTATTTGCTGTACATCAGAGGTTTATATACTTTTTCTTATTGCGTACCCTCCTCCAGGTTTACCCACTGCCTGTGTACCCCTACCAGCATATGTTTTATATTTGAACCCCTTAAATGCCAATTATTATGATAATGAAAATGAAATCTGCCATTACACAATTTCTCCCACGTACTCCCCAGACATGTCTTGTATATCTCCAGGGGTACATGTACCACAGTTTGGGAACCCCTGCTGTACACTAATCAAATCCAGCTGTGAATACAGAAGTCTTAATTTTCTCATTAGGTTTTCTAAGGTGCTTGTCTTTATCATACCTTAATGCTTCACATATATAAATAAATTATCTTCCCTATGTTCTCCATTACTTAGGTACACATTGAGGTACAATGACATTAATATTAAAAATACTTACTATATTTTGAAGTGGCTTCAATTTATGGTATCTATAGCCTAACTTGTCAGAGATGCAGCATTTTATAACTTTTAAATGTATACAGGTTATAGCTCCCATTGATGTTGGTTGCTATGAGTCCTCAGCGCATCTGCAAATCATACCTCAGGGTATCTAACTGGGTACACAGAAAAGGAGGAGTAACTACCTCTGATTTTGGTGTACATGACCTGCCCAGCATCACACACAGAATGCCATATAGGCTGCAGGAGCTGAGTCCATTATTCCACTGTGCGTCTACATGTTCATGAATGCACATTAAATTTGGTACCTCTAATGTGAGGTACTAACTAAATGCACTTGAGGCTACCTAATCCTTAGTAGCAAAAGCACACACTTCCTTAGTGATGCCTAATGTGCAGTAGCTCTGACAAAGGGTATGTGGCAGTGGCTCCAGTCCCCTCTGTGTTTCCTGTGCTGGAGCTGAAACTGCTGCCACCGTGTGTCCTGTGATGGACCCTGAGCTGATGCTGCCATGTGCACTGTGCCCTGGTGGCAGCTCTAGTTTTGGCTCCACCACAGGACATGTGGTGGGGAGCAGCTGCCAGAGAGATAGAGCCACAACAGTGTTGACAGGTGAAGTGGCTGGAAGGCAACTGGGACTATCTCAGCCCTCATTTGCCCTCCTATTACCAATCACCATGTCCTGGGCCCCAGGTTCTGCTCCAGTTTGCAACTGCCAACCATGCTCCAAACTTCTGGTGGCATGCCAGTAGTCTGGCAGGCTGGATAGAGTGGCTCTGGGGACTGGATCCAGCCTCTGGGCTATAAGCTTGATATTCCTTTCATATGGCAATTTCTGTATATCTCTACCATGTCAATCTCAGTAACTGCACTTTCAATTTTTATTCTACAGCCATTGACAGGTTGCAGCCCCCATCATTTGCTGCAATGAATAATATTAGGCAAAGAGGTAGGTTACTACAATTAGCCTTTCCTGAATTATTCATAAGCAAACAGACACTCACCCCTGTTAGACTTCACAAACTGTGGCTAACTTTGGTAGCAGCAACATTTTGGGGCACTTGGAATGCACCAAGGGAATAGGAAATCTGTTTGCTCACAACCTGTTTGCCATGAAGGTTTTATGACTGCGCAAGGGCAATGTCTGTTTGCACCCTTAGATATACTTAGCCAAATTCTGCTCTTGGTTATACTAGCAAGGACAATTTGGCATTGGACTATGAAGATAAACTGTTGTGGAGGGTCAGAACTGTTTGTAGTGGGACCTGGGCCAAAGGGCCACGCTGGGGTGGGACCCAGGTGCCACACTTTCAATGGGTGTTTCACCCCCTTATCTCTATATCCTTCCTGCCATGACTTGATGTTAATGAAAAGGATACCAGGAGGTGGTACCTGATTGTAGTGGAGTACATTGAGATGGGCACAGGCCTCAGCATCTGGGTGTCTTCTGTGGGGCTCTGCCTCCCCTATATCTCACCTCTTTCCACTCGGGTGTTCCTGTGATGATTGGGATTTGGATTGCAGCAAATGGTGGAGGCTGTAGCAGGCTGAGTTAATGGCACAACCAGGGTGGCATAAAGCCCAGCATGGGTGGATCCAGGGGGATTGGTCTCCCTGCTGCAAGTGGCTCAAGCAAGTCCCCTCCCAATCCCAACCCCAACCTCTTGTTTCTGTATGTTGAGGGTGGAAGGCAGTGGAGGCCAGCTATGGGCATACTGTGGGGAGGAGGGGCAATGGAGGGTATTTACAGCCCTGCCTCACCTGCCCCATGGTGGAGGACCATTTGGGAAGACAGAGCCTATAAGGGTCTGGATGGGGAGATCACAGGCACCAAGGGTCTTGTGGAGGTAGGAGAGTGGGGGGCTCTGGTTAGAGGAGCTTGGGATGAGGAGGGTCTGGGGTGTTATAAAGGTGGGAGGTGAAGGGCAAATGGGTTTTAGGGCTGAAATGGTGTTTGAGAGAGTGTTGGTAGCAAGAGTAGCTGTGGCTGAGAGAGTCCCAAGAGGTGTGAGGGGCTGCATTGAGGTTTGGGTGCTCAGAAGGGCACAGAAGGGCTCAGTGGGTCATGACGAAGGTGGTCAGGGGGACTTGGATGTAATGGAGATGAGTCTGTGCAGGGTGCAGTGGATTCATGGGGTTAGTGAAGGGGCAGGGTAGGACTCTGTGGGGCATGCGGGGGATGATGGGTTCTGATGGGGCTTGGGGCACAATGCGATGAGGCTGAGAATGGCAGGGGATACATGGGAACAAAGTGGAGACAAGGGAATTTGAGATGGCAGGTGCTATGTATAAAGAGCAGTGAAGGGCACTTTGGGGCCATGGTGGAGTGTCTGGGGCGCTCATGTCTTGGGGTGCAAGGAGCAGTCCTGCCTATAACCAAGTTGAGCAGAAAGAATTGTACTTCCCTGACACCAGATGCCTGTCCCACTCTGAAGATGGAAGTCAGCCCCTCCAAACTCAGTTATATTTGTTCCTGCTTGGAGCTTAAACAGAATAATATAGCCCTGGGCCGCTAGCATATTAATAAAGCTTCTAGTTTCTTTTTAATTGGAGAAAGTTAAGTGTTTTATGTGATGATGTACCAAGACACCTGAACCCTGCTTTCCAAAATCATAGGTACACCCATGGGCATATCTAGCACAGCTGGGGAGAGCAGGAGCTACCAGGAGCAGGGTTGCAGCACGTGAGAGATTCTGCAGAAAGCATGCAATATCACAGATCTACAGAGGTGCCCCTGAAGCATCAAAGAATTGGGAGAGAGAAAAAGTAGCTTCAAGCCATTGCCACTTAATACATAATCAAGATGAAAGTGTATCTTTTCTCCTGAAACTGAACTACTAAGCAGAATGGGAAACATTTCCCTTTCCTTATTTACGAAGGATGAGTGAGTTGGGAATTTCTCTCATTTCATATTTATTTCAGCTAACAGAAAGCACTTCATGTTCCTGAAGAATTTTATCTGCATAGCAACCTCAGTCCCTTACATTGGAAACCTTGCTGCCCATACTATAACCCTATTAAATCAGTTAGCTTTATAAACTAAACTACTGACATTCATAGACTATCTCCATTCCCACTTCAGGTTATAATAGAATATTACTATCACCTCATCTATCTCACAGTTCCCAAGGTCTGGTTAAATTTTACACTGTAATGAGAAAGCTACATAATATGGATTCTGTTTGCAACACCAGGGAATACCAATGATGGAATATTTGATTTAATGTCAGAAGCAATTCTGCCTGTCTTAACTCTTTTCCAGTACAATAAAATAGATTTACCATTCTTATCGGTACATCCCTATAATAAATTACCATCTGTTTGGGGTTTTTTTGCATGGGATTTACAAACAAATAAGAATATCAGAATGGAATCTTTCTAAATCTCTTCATTTTGCCCAGATTATTGTCAAAGTACAAATGGTAGGGTATGAGTTTTCTCAGGCTTAACTGTGTTCTTTGTCTTAACCTTCCATGCTAGATACTTTGTCTTGTTTCCCCAGATCCAGTATGAAATCCAATAATGTGTGCTAAGAGTAGTCTCATCAAAAAGGAGTATCTGGATTGATGTGGCTGCTTCTTTAGTGCTTGTTACTACTTATGGAAAATAAGTCAGGTACTAGTAGATCTAGGATTTTGAACCAAAGTTGTGGAGTGAAGGCTAGACACTGCTGGGGAAGAGATGTCAGTATCAGGAGCCAGGTTAACCTCTCCATGGCTCTGCAGCCTCCACAATTTTATATGACAAGAGAAGACCAAAAGACCTTATTTCAGTACTGGCTGCAGGGTCAGGAAAGGGTTAACCTGGCTCTTGGCCTTGCTCTCCCTCCACTCCTCCCTGCTCCACTTCCTTAATGGGAGAAGGAATTAAGGAGGGGTGTGACCTTACCACTGCAGCTCACCTGGTTCTGCCCCTAGTGTCAGGTATTCAAAAGGCTTTCCAGCCCACTGTTTTGTGACAAAAGTGGCTTTGTTCCTGAAAACTTATCCTTTTTTAACCCTTGCTGAACTAACTTAGCTTGCCCGTATCATAATTCAGGTGCATCTGTATTCCACTTTAGATAAATTAATATAGAAATATTTATTTTAGTTGAAAGAAGTTCACCTCCCATAAAATAAGGTTTGGTGTTGACTCTTCAGGTAACTTCTTTCTTTAACTGTTCTGTTTTACAATTCTTTTTGTAATTTTCTGCAATATAAAATTACCAAATGATGGTGAAACATGAGGAACACACGCATGACACTAAGCATTATATTAGGGGTGTGCGTAGCGGGCCCTATTCGATCTGGATTCAGATTCAATCCAAATCAGGGACAGTGATTCAATTCATTGATTCAGGTCACTGTCCCTGATTTGATTTGACAAAGTCTGAATCTGAAGTTTCAATGCTGATTCAGAGAACCAGTGATTCAGACACAGACACAGCTTTAAAAGTTTTTCTACATACCTTGACGTAGCAGGCATAGCTTGTGAACGTTGCAATGCTGGGGTGCATGGAACATCCCACAGGAGTGCAGGGAGCTCTCCACGTGCTCAGCGGTGACCCCAGAAGTGGAGCAGAAGTTCTTCCAGTCCACTTCCGGGTCTGCTGGGGAGCACGCTGGGGGCTCCTCCCACCCCCCCAGGCCTCCCTGGCTTGGTAATTGGCAGCAGGGGGACCCTGGGTGTCGCCCCCAGACCCAGGAGGCACCAGTCACTGAGTCAAGGGGACATGGGGAGGTCCCCCGCACACTCCCTGGCAGACCTGGAAGTGGACTAGAAGTGCTTTTAGTCCACTTTCGGGTCTGCTGCCAAGCACGCTGGGAAGCCCCACTGTGCTTCTGTGGAATGCTCCATCCACACCAGCATTGCAGCACTCATGAACCCCTGCTACCTAGAGGTATGTAGAAAAAACATTTAAAGCTGTCTCTATGTCTGAATCCCTGAATCTTTCTGAATCGATTCAGAGGGTTCCAATTTGATTCAGAGAGATTAAGGGTCCTCTGATTCGATTTGGATTCAGAGATTTGATTCAATTTCCACTGAATTGAATCAGGGACCAAAGGTTTGCACAGCCCTACAGCATATTACATCAGTTGGGGCAAACTGTAATTTCCCAGCTACCCCAGAAGGGACAGCCAGCTGATACTGTTTCCTGGAAAGAGTAAAGGTATTTTTAAAATACCATTGCTAAGATAAGCAAGGTTCTTTGGGTAGATGTGATATCTTTTATTAGACCAACTGAGTAGTTGGGAAAAAGTTCTTAGCAAGCTTTTGGGCACAGTCACCCTTTGTTAGGGATAGGGAGTCTCTGCTGCTCTGAGACTCCAAGGAAAGAGAGAAGCTGAAAGTGTGGAGGGATGTCAGGGAAAATGTAAATAGGTAGAGATAAGCAAGACAAAAGGAAAAGCTGGGAAGGGGGAAGAGATCAGGGAGACAAATAGTTAGTGGGAGGCCACAGAGATAAAATGCAAGGTGAAAAAAAGGCAGTCTGTAAAAAAGGTAATAGTTGGAGATGAGGAAAGCAGGAATGGGAGAAGCTAAAAGTGTGACAAGATGTCAATGAAAATATAAAAGGGTAGAAGTAGGAAAACAAAAGGTAAAGAAGTGGGGAAGAATACAGGGGACAAAAAAGCCAAAGGGAAAACACTACAGAGGTAATAATACCAGGTAAAAAAGAGGCTAGTAATAGAAAAGAAATGGTAGGGAACCGGGAAGGAAAAGGGCAGAGAAGTGGGGGAGGGAAGGAGAGAAAAGATGCGGGGGGAAAGGAATGAAAGAGGTCAGGTCAGGCAGGTACCATGTGAATCAGATGTCAGGCAGGTTGTAATGGGTCATAAATTCAATGTCTATATTTAGTCCATGATTTTTAGTATCCAGTAGGTCAATGAAGTGAAGTTCGTAGGCTCATCTATGAAAGGTGTGTTGTAAATTCCGTTTGAGGAGTAGAACTGAGAGATCAGAGACGGACTGATTGTCCTGTGAGAAGTGTGCCCATACAGGTAGGTGGGTATTTTTGTCCATTGCTAAAATATCATCTGCCTTCCGGTTATTGAGAAGTTTCATGGAGCCACAGTGCTCACCTGGATTCCTCACTGCTTCTTGCAACCTAAAGATTGGTAAGAAAAATTCTCTTTTCCATTTATGAGAGGCAAAAATACTGCATTTTGAAGGGATGCCCCAAATTGGGTCAAAGGAAGCTTGCTTTGTTGGACAAGGTCCTGGAATAAAGAGACAGCACACCTGTCTCTTTTCAAGATAATCACTTTATTGGAAAGCTAAACATAAGTTTAACTAGCATTCAGATCCAGGCAATAGAAATGCAAGAACATACTTACATCTGGGAGGTGTAGGCCAGACCCCAGGAACTCTGAACTACTTTTCAGTTTTTCCAGCAGGTCAGGTCCATGATTTTCTGCTTCCCCCAGGTTTACAATTATAGATATACACTTGTAAATCGATGCATGTAATTAATAACCTGATTGGGTACAGGCAAGGCAACCCCCACTTAGTACTGTTTATTGGTTCCTGAAAAAAAGAGCATTAAGCAAGGTGGCGACCATGAGTGTTATAATGAAACTTGCTCAGCACTAAGTGGAATCAGGTATCAATTTAAAATGAGTGTTATCGTGAAATAGCGCAAAGCAAAACAGTGCTGTGGTGGTTGCCTGTATATTATAATGAAATTGGGTTGGCCATGAAGACCCCCTCCTCAGCAAAGTGAAGAATTTATGGCAAATACTTAACAACTGTTTAATGAGGATGGCCTTAGAGGTTATCAGTCAGGTTACCACTTTCAACAGTGAGTGCTATTCCTTATGGTAAAGGGTTTTATTGCTTTACGTGACTAGTCAAACACCTAAATTAGTGTTTTTCTCTTTATATTACCAACAAAACATGGATTCTAACCTTGCAAGCTTGTTTCCCTACAAGGTTATCCAAAGTTTGTTCCAACACTTATATAATCAAGGTTATATAAAAGATGGAAGTCCCAGCCCTGCCCAATTTCCTCCCTCAGTATGGGGGCCTCAGTTCCCCCTCCCACCACCACACTTACCTACAGGAGCTGCTCTCCAGGCTGCTTGATGGCCATGTGCATGTGCATGTGTACGTGCACACATGCACATGGTGCCCCTGCCTAATGGCCCTTCTCCTGCTCCTCCCAGCCCCTTGCAGGTTGGAATTCTGCTAGCCTGCAAGGGGAAACCCATTTCCTGCATTTTTCTCCTTTAAATGAGAAAATCTAGGTTTCTCCTTAAAATGAGAAAATCCAGATTTTACCATGTTTTTCCATGCTGAATGGAAAACCCAGATCCCTCATGTTCAGTGCTACAGCTCTCTGCTGAGGAAAGGATTTTTGTGGGTAGTATCTTTCACTGGAGCAACTGCATGGTTAGATAAAGTTAGACAAGATTTCAAATGCAAGTATTCTTTATCAGGTCACCTAACCAGATGCCACCAGTGGACCCAGTCAATCAGGCTGCAGGGCATGAACCTCACTCATTTAGTTCAGACAGGGAGGAAGGGGGAACACAGTGTTACTTGCCCCAAGATTCTGCAGTCTGGCAGCAGCTGCTACTGCAGTGTGACCTGGTGTAGCTGTGTAGGCTTGCTCTTTTGCAGTTGAGGGATAGTCTGCTGCTGTAGCTCACACTGCAGGGCTGCTGTAGGAGGGGAGGGGGCCTGCAACCTCTCCCATGGCAGTGGTAGCATATCCTGCATTCCCTTTTTTGTAGCTGCATCCCAGCTACAGGAGCTCTGCAGTGTGAGCTCCTCAGAGACCTCATCTGGTGACCTATTGGCTTCCCCCACCCCCCGACTCCCCCATGCCCCGATATGCTACTAGGAATTAAGCTGTATCTACATGCTCCTGTGGTCAAGTGGCATGGGATGACACCTGCTGTGGCACAGACATCTGGGGGGTGACCATTTTGGTACCCCAGGTATACTTTGGTACCCAGGGCTGGGTTTGCCTCTCCCAAACTATGCTACTGCTGTTTA
Source organism: Crocodylus siamensis (assembly GCF_052110815.1). Classification (NCBI taxonomy): domain Eukaryota; kingdom Metazoa; phylum Chordata; order Crocodylia; family Crocodylidae; genus Crocodylus; species Crocodylus siamensis. The sequence goes on along the minus strand of NC_143396.1, from coordinate 161,267,004 downwards.
CCTATTTATGAAAGCACCAACCTTTAAAAAGGTGTTGTTCCTCTGGAATGTAAGGAAACCTCAGGAGAAAAGCTAGTGTGCAGCCATGGGTGGATCCAGGAATTTAAAAATTGGGTGAAGAATATGCCACCACTGCCATGGGGCAGGTTGCAGCCCCCCTCCCTGTCTACAGACAGATGGGGCCAGGGACTTTTTGGAGTCCCTGAAGCAGGTGAGACTCCCTTTCACCATTCTCATCACCTCCTACTCTCCAGTGGGGTACCTACCCTCCCATTGCCCTCTCACCTTATCCATCATAGGTTGCCTAGGTGGTGCCTTTGAGTGCAAGAAAAGGGGATCTTTGCACTGCCAGTTCTGTCTTTGGCTGACCTAGTGCTGGGGCAGACCCAGAGCTAGTCCTGCAGGGGCTTTTATAAGTGGAAGTGTGGCAGTCTGGCTGAGGACAGTGGCAGCAGGAGTGGATCCCCTATCAAATCCCTGCCTGAGGACTACAGGGGACATCCAGGGGATGGGCAGGGAGCAGGAGAACCTGGAAGCCCACTGCTGCTGATGTCTCCAGCTGACCTTAGGTGAGGAAAGCACCAGGACTTCTCCTGCCCCACTCTAGCTGGGGGCTATGGGGAGCAGCTGCAAGAGGTGTCAGACTTCACTACCATGCTGAGACCTGCCTGGCACTGTGCAGCTGCTCCCCATAGTTGGAATCCTCCAGCTGTGGAGGAAACTTGGAGGATGGAGGGAGCAGGAATTTGAATCTGCCACTGATGCCGACAGAGCACCCCTGTGGAAAGGGGGGGTGCAACTACACCACTGCACCTCCCCAGGATCTGCCTCTGTGTGCAGCAAGCAGCTGTCTTGGTGCCTGGTCCACAACTGTGGAACTGACTACTAGGACTGATTGGGGTAAGTATGAATCATGCCTGCTGCTTGTACAGAAACATATAAAACCCTGGTCCTTCACTCCAGTGTTCCAAAAAAATCATAAAAAAACCAACACAACAAACAAAAAATAAAAAAGTCCAGTCCCCAAGGAGTAAAGGGAAGAGAGAGAAATGGATGTGTGCATTATCATAAAGGATTTAAGGAGATTGCTATAGAAAAAGCAAGAGGGTCACAGCCATTACAGCTTGAATCAAAGCTGATTGCCTCAAAATTATTACTGAACTCAGCAGAAAGCTTGGGAAGTATTTTGGGAAGTATCATGGACAAACATAAATGGTTTCATTTCCTCCTATTTTCTCCCTATATGTTAATATACCTGATCTCTGGAACCTAAATTATGTCAGCTAACTCCTCTGCCTAATCTGACTGCTGTCTGGAATATCTTCTAAAAGGTGCTTTCAGGGTGACAGGATTTACATTCCCTTTGAAAACAGAGACATAAAAAGCAAACCAATAATCCCTTCCCCCAGGATCTTGTTGTAGTAAAGGAATATGTTTGCCTGTAGAGATCTAAAGAGTGACACATCATTGGTTTCATAACCACAGTGGAACTTCTTGGAGCAGTAACATTACTTTAAATTAATACCAAAGCAGGCTTTACAGCCAAAGCATAGGTTGTTGTGTAACTTGAGCAGCATACAGAGCTTTACAAAGAAAAGAGCAGCTTACATCCGTTTTATTAGTTGAAGCAATGTAAACTAGCAAAGAACCCAGGCCGGGATGGGGATAAGAGGGAGGATTAATTAGTATGGCTGGAAGTATGTACTACGGGATCTTTAAAAACAAGCGCCCAGGCTCATTGTTTCTTACTATCTGAAGGCCAGCATTTCATTGGTATTGTGATGATTTATTTGTACTGAGGAAGGGCTTTCTTGCCATTCCTAATCATGAATCAAGGTCCTGCTGTCAAAGATAGCTTTTGTACAGGCATGGAGTTCAAAGACAGTCTGTGCCCCATGCAGCTTGCAGGTTGTTTGTAATGAGAGAGAAAACTAAATATGAAAGTCAAAACCAACAGAGAACAAAAGTCACTGTAAAATCAGAATGCTTGATAACAAGCCAGTAGTTTCAGCTTGCCAGAAACATAGCCAGTGTCAGCACTGGCTTGACTTGCTAGACACCCTGAGGAAAGAATACATCTACCTTGAATACATTAATTTCTCTTGAGGATGGTATCTAATACACGAGTGACTAGCCCTCACTACTTACTAACTTGGAAAATCTCACAACACTATAGCCTGACATGGATGTAAGCCAGAAGGAGGGTCTCTGTTCCAAAACATAGAACCCTTCTCCCCGATTTTGAATAATGGCAGTGATGAGGGGGCAGTGGGAATGATTCAAATAGAAGCTTGTCATTTAATAATCACATGAAGCAATTTTTAATGTCAAAACTTGATAACTTTTGATAAAGGGACAGAAAGGTTTGAAACAGACCTACAGAAGCTGCTTTCATCTTTTAAAGCCTACATTCTTTCATGGATAAGCAGAAATCATATATATTCTTACTATGGATATTAAACATTCAGTCTTTTAAGCCAGCACTTCCCAAATAGTAGTTCCAACCCCTTAAGAGGCGTGAAACGTTCCTGAGGGCAGGGGGCAATGCTTGTGAATCATGGAGGCAATCAGCAGTGCCCCTGACTTCAGTGCCCCTGTTAGAAATGGAGTATTGTTATAATATTGTTAGAAATGGAGTGTTGTTAGAAATGCACAGTTTGCATCTCGTACCTGATAAGAAAAAAACACTGCCAAGGACTTTTCTTTCTTGGCTAGCTTTGCCACAGCTCTTCTCATACTAAATCACTCTCTCCCCCACACTCCCACTGGTTTTCTCATGCAGATTACAGAAGCTGGAATTCAACTGACTGTGTCCTTGAAAGGGGGGGGATTTAAACTCTTGGTGACCTAAAGAACTTTCTGAGCATGCGCAATTAGCTGATGCATATTTACTTATCTGCCCTACATACTTAAGTAGTTAATTATAATATACATGCGATGGATGAAGTGACGTAGCCACATACATGTTTGTATGAAACGGAAATGAGCTGTAAGAGTTCCTGTTTCTGCACACGTGCCCAGGAGGGGAAGGATAAAAACCAGCTGAAAAAGTTCCTCAGGGGTTCGGAGTAATCTGAGTTTTTTAACTCTGCTCTGACCCTATTTGCAAATACACCTTTTGTGCTGCTAATAAGTGTGTGTCTAAGATTTCTTTGCGTGCCTCCAGAGAAACGAACCGCTTTTTGCATCACCCCTATACTTTGGCTTCTGCCACCACTAGCCTCACTGCCACATCCTCTTCCCACTGATTGCCCCTGGTGAGAGCAAGCAGAAGCAATTGGCAGTAAGGGGAAGCAATCACAAGAGAAATTATGGCAGTGGCTGAAGCAAAGGGAACAAGAGCACCTGCTTGCATTATGGCAGGGCATAAACCCATGAGATTTGGGAAATGTTATTTTCAGCAATGACATTTCCATTTTTACAAGGTTTATTCAATGTCTGTATAACCTGTCTGGATCACTGTTTTTTCCTTACCATTAGAAAAAATGGTAAACAATTAGAAACAGCAGAAAAGGTTTAAATATGCTCCCTAATTTCTTCCAAATAAAGGATTCGGTTTGCCATTTCTCAGTTATAATAAGCATATTAGAGCATTTGATGTTCTTGCCATTCTTACAAATGAAAGACGTACCCAAATTGTATATTGTTTTTTGCTTGTGAAAGGAATAGAAAGATGTTTTAACAAATGAAGGAGCTCTCAGCAAATACAGTGTATTTTGAGAGTTTATTTACTATCCATGGAATATTAAACACACTCGTTATGAAGGTTATTATATTAATATGTTCCCATAGTGGAGTATGTGTCATACCTGATGTTCTGCATACTTCCTTGAAAGCTTTTTCTTTGATTTTATCCTTGGTTATGCTCAGGAATGTTGAACTAGTTATCAACTTTGGCCTGCTGTTTCAAGAAGGGGAAAAAGTGTGAAATTATTTCGTTTCTTTGGCCTATTTCACTACGTGATCTTTGGCAAATCATGTTTTTTTTAGACTATTGGCTTTCTTTGACCCCATTCCAGCAAGATGCTCCATGCAGGAGGAGCTTTGTATCCACAAAGACCAATCAATAATAATGTGACTTCATAAGGCCTTGAAGGATAGCTTGCATGGTACAGTTTGGAGGACCTCAGCCTTAGACTGCAGATTCGCTATGGCGTGGCAGGGATAGAGTCTCTCTGTGCTCCTACAGAGGAACTAGATCATTTTCTTTATCTGTTACGAATTTCTATAGTACATTTCACTGCAGATGCTAATTGAGGACCAGCTGAAGTAGAGCTGTGTGGCCATGGCCAAAGAACAAGATGACAGGAGGAAAAGATAAGGCATTAGTATTGCACACGTCACAGAAAGAAAATGATGGAACTGACAGAAAACAAAAACAAGACCCTCCTACCATTCCCCCCCCTCCCCCCCCAGCAGAAGAGAAATGATGATGGTATTTTTAAAGGAAGTAAGATGAAGGGAAGACATAACAACCCAGGTGGGTGCCCAGGGCAGGTGTGACACAGGGGGGCAGTGAAGACTTCCAGTTGCCACCATTCTACTACCGTGATCATGCAGCTGCAGTGGCAGCAGATTTTTTCCACCCTCTTTGCTTTGCCCCAAGCTATTCGTGTTACTAGGCAGTCCTAGACTGAGAACAAAGGAGTTCATTTCATTAATGCATTAAATGAAAAATAACTTGCAGAACAAGATTTCTGCCCGTTGCTTGCCTTTGATCTGAATAAGTGGTTTTGGAGACTCAAGCCTCTCTGCTTCAAAGGGAAATGCAGAGAGAGAAGGAGGAGGCAGAGGGGTATATGTAGCTAGAAGTGAACTGTGGCTTTAGCACATGGTTCAAACATATCCCAAAGTCTCAGGGAGGGCTGACAGTGATGCACAGAGTCTCCCAGGCACCCCACACCTGGGAGGTATATGATTAGAGACAAGGCATACTTGGGGCATTACAGCACACACTAAGTGATTGCTATTCCAGACTTTGCTCTCTCACAGGCATCAGCAAGAGGAACTAACAAGCCTTGAGACCTGGACTGGGAGCAGGGAGCATGTGCGAGGGAGGATTTGAGCTGTAACAATCAGATAACATGGATGCTTGCTTATGACATGCATTCACAGATAAAAGCCATTGGTCTTGAAAAAAATTCAATCAATTTTTCAGTTCAACTCAAATCTTACCACTGCATAGGCCTCAGTACACCAGGCTAGAGCAGCAATGCACTGAGGCTTACGTGGTGGTAGGATTTGAGTTGATTTGAACAATTAGCTCTGAACCACTAGTATCAGTTACTTTGCCCCAGGCTGGTGAGTGCACCTGTCTTAACTCCATTAAAACAAGGATAGCCAACCTACAGCACACATATCACAAGTGGTAGAGGCAGCTTCTGTGTGTGGTGCATGGCAGATCAGGAAGGGGACAAATAACATGACAGCAGACAGGGCAGGAAGCAGAAAACTGAGCAGCAGATTGGGCAGGGGAAGGGGATCAGAATGGCACTCAGGGAGGGCACAGGCTATTTTATGGCATGCCTGCCCAAAAGGTTGGCCCCTGATTAATTAAATTGAGTTAACATCTGCTTAGCATGATGCAGGACTAACCCAAAGCAGCTTGTTCTACTTTGCTAGTGAACATTTTGACCCAAGATCAACCCATAATGGGGATGGCATAAATGTGTGTTAAAAAACTTGATGGTAGGGCACAGAACCAGCCTGGATGTTTTTCTGAACCATCCAAATCATTCTGTCGGCAAAACTAATTGAAAATCTCCCTCAGACAGATGGTCCCAGCTTCTGTGCATCCTGCCACTTGCTGCTAAATGATACATTGCTGCAGCTGAGCCTTCTCCAGCCCTGACGCTTAGATCCCAGGGCTGCAAAAGTCCCTGCTTTCATTTTATTCTCTATTCATATGCTAACAAGGCCAGCTCTTCATGGTACAGTTATGATTCCTGGATGCAACCAGTTTTTATAAATTTACTTTCAGTGAAAAATTACCGTTTGCACAATAGACTTTTTACAACCAATTGACAGGTTTCTGTCTACCGCAGTTGCTTTTCTTTTCTAGCCCCAAACATGGTTTTGCTAAAATCAATGGCAAAACTTCTCCGATTTGATAGCAGTGAATCAGGCAACTTGTAGTAAAATGGAAATTTGTGAACCTTTGAAAAAGTATTTTTGTTGTTGCTGTAGAGAATTTTTTTTACCCCAAGGCCTAGTTCAGTAGTTTTTTTCCTTAATCTCTGCAAAGGGAATGGTGAAGGGTCCTACCTATCTGAGTGATGACATAGATGCTGCAAATGATGGCCTTTGGACGTATTACTTATAGTAGCTAGGATCCTTTTGTAAGTAACAGTGAGCTCAAAGAACAAAACTTAGGCATTGAGAAATTCAAGAGAAGTAAATCAGAGGTTTATAGGGACTGGCCCATTATAAAGATAAGACCAATCAGGAAAGTTTATGTGAAATGGCAATGTTCTCTGCTTGGACCAAACACAAAGTTGTAGTGTTGCACTACTTGTATCTGCACAAGGTGGCTATGACACCAGCAATATAGACATACTCTAAACCTAAGAGATTTGCTTGTGCCATTCTGGTTTGTTTTTTTGCAAACTAGTGTTTTGCAAACCAGCTTTTGCAAACCAGTTGTGGCAGTGCAGCCCAGTGACCAGGGCTGCACTGCCACAACAAGGATTGGCCACTCACAGCTCACCCCTGTCATCTGTCCCAGCATGCCAACATCTTACAAGTTAATGTTGCATATGTCTTTTGCACTCTGCCCAAAAATGTTGCCAAACCTGTGCTAGAAAGATAACAACATAATAGCGCAAGACTCATTGTGGACCAATTAATTTAACTAGTGCTTGGCTATGTCAGTGTATGCAGCTGAAAATGTGGTCCATGTAGATTTTTACAAACAGAAGTACAATGAATGCTATTGCTGTGAATTCTGAGAAATAGAATTGAGATTTTAACATGCCAAAACAGACAGCCATAACATGTGTTCTCACTAGGCTGCTAGCAAGTGTGCAGACAATAAAGGAAATACCAAATAATGAATATTTGGTAATAAATAGGGCCCTATTTGGGTATTTACAAGCACCATTATGTTTTAAGTAATCATATAAAACAGTACAGTCTGATATCATTACAGACTTACAAGTCAAGCCATATTATACCAGTATGTCAATACAGAATCACATAACTCTTACTCTGTGACAACTGAAAGGACAAGAAATCTGAATTACAGAAAAACTTACCTGTAAGCAGCTCCAGCTTAAAAAGCCACATAATGACAAGACCTGTTTTTAGCTCTGTGCTTATTCCACTTTTTGAATCTCCTGATGTTACACACTTAAGGTACTTGAACACTTTTATTCAAAGAGGCTGCACTGCTCAGCTCCATAGAGTTATTCACCTGCCTTTGCAGGATCTGGTCTGAGAGCCAGACCAAGTGAAGACTGGTTTCTTCCCATTCAACAGGTCTTGCATGTGTACTAAAACTTAAAGGGTCTACAGAACTTGAACAGATCAAAATATCATGGGTTAGAGCAAGTAATTTGCTCCACTGTATAAGGTAACCTATGGCTACCCTGTCCAGTAACTATGCTAGGAGATGTAACTGGCTAAAGAATTCTTACCTCCTTTTCCCCCCATAAACAATCAGAGCAATTGAAAGGGCTGTACCTGGGGTCCAGAAGGTTTTGGGTTCTAGTCTAGGCTAAATGGGAAACGCGCTTTGATAGTTACAGAATTATCTGCTCCTTCTCTTACCAAACCTGGTACCTTTTGCCCCAGGACCATGCTTGGTCCCTTGTCCCAGCCCCCCTCCCTCTCATCTAGCTCTACATATTAGCCAAAGGGTTTCCAACAAATATTTTCTAAGAGACCGAGGAAACTTTCAGTCCGAATGGTTAAGGTTCAGCAAAGTTATACGCAAATGAATAAAGGGTAGGATGCCAGAAGGCACTGGGCAACCTCAGATACCTGCTTTGCATAAATAGAAAGGACACAATGCATTTTGCTGTGCAGTCAGTCTGTGTTAAGTGGGATCAGGTCAGTGTAAAAAAAAGTAGTTGCTGAAAAGAAGTGTGTTATTTAAACCTAATCGAGGGTTTTTCTTCACTTCCTTCTCTCGCTTTTTATTGTTGTTGTATTTTCTATTTTAAATCAAACTGAAGATAGAGATGTTCAGAATCATATATGAAACTGCTGACATCATCAGGCAACTGCTGGATTACTTGAGCAATATTCAACAGAAGCCCAGTGAAATAAATGTAAAGGCTGCCATTACTTCAGTGGGTTTTGGATTAGGCCCAAGTTAAGCAAACAGCTCAGGAAATCTACAGGTTTACTGTGGTAGGGAGAAAGATGCTTGCCTCCCATGCATTCATTCTTACAGCTGGTGTGCAAGTCCCTCACAAGACCCACAATACTCTCTCTGGCCAACACAGCGTGTTTGCGGAAGTTGGGTAACTTCCTTGTGAAATGACCTCATGAATCCCTTTTGCCTATCACTGACTACAATTTGTATTACATAAGGCCTGAAATCTGTGGGAAATTTCAAAAACATCTATCTCTATGCCTCATTTTCCAAGCAGCAAGACAATTAGGAGGCTGAATTGCAATTAAGGCTGACAGGACTTTGGCTCCAAAGGCATTTAAATGCTAGTGAACATTTTTGCTCCTAGTCATTTATTCAATAAGCTAAAAACAGTATCTCAGTCCATACTGCCACCAAATCCCCATGCCAGCGTTAGTGGTTTTACAATCCCTTTGCTTTAGGAACATTTTCCTCCTCCATACTGCTGTGACAGAGCCATACAAGGAACTGAAGAGACTAACTAAATAATCAGTCTCACTGGTTCCCTGCAGAATTTTCAGTGCTGTCAACTGAAAAGAAATACATTCTTTTAATTCATTAATTGAAAAAAAATGAGAAATCATTCCCCACTTTTTCAATTAAACTAACCTTTGACTTCAACTATTTTTTTTTGCAATTAAAGTAATTGGTTAGTAGCCAGGCAACTCGAATCATAAGCTTGAGCTTTCCATTGAAAGCTTTTGCTGTCCCTTTCACTGCTTATCATTATGTTTCTCTAAATTTATTTTTTGTGCAATACATTTTAGAGACATGAGAGCATAGAAATGCCCTCTAGTGAGATTAAAACCTTCTTTGAACAGATAATGTTTTCTAAGATTGAGGTACCCAAATTAATTCAACTAAATGCAGAAATTAAGAAAGGAGAAATAATTTAAGATAGTGAAAAAGAAAATTGTACAAACCCAGGAATCAGAGTAGTATAAAACAACATATGTTATTATGCTGCAGAGTTTGTGCCTAACAGATACCTATGCTGCTGAGTGACTATGACCTTCTCATTTCTGGTGGTGATTTGATTGTTAGATTCTTATTGGTAATTACTAATTGTTACGGGATTAGGAAAAGGCTAACATTGCCTTTGTTTAATGACTGTGTTTTAAATATAAAGCAAAGGAGCCAGCAGTTCCAGACAAGGGCCTTTTTTTGAATGAAGCTGGCACTGATTAATCAATTATATAGCCAGAATAGGAGGCCAGGGAGAATTATGCAGCATTTAGCATTGTTCAAACATACAGGAGATCAGTGAGTCACTCGGGTCTGCCAGTAGGACCCAAGGGAGGTAATCTGTGCTTCTCTTATTCAAAGGGTGGTGGATTAGCATGGGTCACAATAGTCCATCTGCCTAAAATTCACACCCCTGTTGCAGTGTCCCTGGTGGGGTACAGCAAGGGCACAGAATCACCAACATGCAGGTCTGCCCCAGCCACAACCCCTGGACTATAATCCTCACCTTGCAGTTTGAGTAGTGTATATAGAAATGATTGGATAATAGCTCAAAATAAGGTCTTGCTCTTGTATATTGTGTATATAGGCAATAAGGCACAGGCATGACCAGTCAGGTAGTGATAGGTTGTGACTCCTCTAACAACTTGCCCCATCACCCTCAACCAATCAACAGGGATTTCAGGAGCATCGGACCTCCCTGAGAATGGCACCAGACCAGTTGAGTCAAGGGCTATGCACATAAAATCTTTCAGAAGAAATCATTTTAACAAAGTATAGATAAAAAACAATTTATATATTATAAATCAAGCATTGACTATAACATATTTTATTTAAAAAATATTTTTGTCCTGCTTTATATGTGTTTCAGTAGCGTATATAGAAGTGATTGCATAACAGCTCAAAATAGAGTTGTACTTTTGTATATTGTGTGGGTGGAGATAGGGAGGCATATGGGGTGGGGGCAGGAGCCACACATGGAGGGCACAGAACCATACTGGCCTGGAGCTGGGTTGGCTGCATCATATAGGGCTCCCTGTGGCTCTCGGCCAGAGTCCCAGGAGCCACACATCTCCAGAGCCCCCTACCTTGCGGCTTCGGGCAGGACAGATCAAGCCAGGCTAGTGTGGGGGTTGGTTGCCTGGAACCAGAGCTTGAGCTGTTTCTGTGGCTGGAGGTGCCAGCTTTCAGAGGGGCATCCTGAGGCCAGTGATAATTGGCTTTGGAGGGGCTCTGTGCACTGTACAGAATTGCCTGGTGGGCCAAATCTGGCCCACACGCTATACTTTGCCCACCTCTGTGCTACAGCATCAGCTTGCTTTAGAAAGTCTGCACTGCCTGGGCTTGGGCAGAGCTGGTAACTTAGCCTCCTGTGCAGCACCCTGTGTACAAACCTGGGGGATGAAAAAGGAAACACACAAAAAATAACCAATCAGGGCTGCAATAAGAGAGAGTTCCTACTTCAGAAAAACACTCCTTTTCTCCAGACTTTCACTTCTTCCTTGCAATCTTTCCTTTCTTCTTCAACTCTGGATTTTCTCTTTTCCTATTTGCTTTTCTCCCTCATTTTTCATCTGGCTGCTGCCATCTTCAGCTGCTCTCAGGTTCTTCTGTTGGCATTTCTGGCCCCTGGCTAATTTTCATTTAATGGCAAGATGGAATCTGATCCCTGATGCCTACAGTTGCACTTCCATGTCAGGAGATGCAATTTTTGGGATTGGGGATCAGATCCCAATGGAGCCATTTCTACTTGCCAGTGCAGGAGGCACCTAGGGTCATAACTGTGGTTTCTGTCGGAGCTGGTAAATTGAAAGTTGGGTGCCACAGTACTGCACATGGGGCTGACAATCAACAGAGTTCGAAGTGTATTTGTGTTATATTTCTTTTTTGCAGCAGGTGCTCAAAGCTGGATGCATGTTCTTCTGGTTCAGAGAAACATTATTAAAATTACCTTGCATCTCTCTCAGTTCCTGGGACACTGGGCAGATTTATTACCACTTGGCCAGCAGGAGCCAGACCTCACCCAGCCTTGATCAGAGTTTTTTTTCCTTTGTAAAAGGACAGCCCATTTCAGTCAACCACAGCAATCTATCCTCTGGGCCCCATTTGCCCCATACAATGCCAGTCTTGTTGCTCAGATAGTAATTTGCTCCCTTCAATCTCAGTGATACACCCAACTTGGCTGCCAGCTACCACCACTTCCCCACCAAGCAAGTTCAAGAGGGTCTCCCATGACAAACACATTTTGAAAAGTTCCCTACTACAGCACAAGGGGGTTACACTGTGCCAATGTATTTTTCCACAGGATTTCAGAGCTATGGATTGCCAGTTTATTCCAAGAATATTAGGAAGGAAAAGTGAAGTAGCCATGAAGAAGTGTCCAGAGTGGTTCTAGTAAGAACCTATGATGATTCTTTCCCCAAACTAATTCTTCAGTGAGTCATTCATTGAAGCATTTAGCACATTTCCTGTGGTTATATCTTTTCAGACTGGGTCTTCCTGCATTTGTATTAAGTGCTTAGGCTGATTGATAGTTACAGATTACTGGCTATGATTGAGTGTGGGGTGATGCTTGACTGACATAAAGAGCAGAAAACCAAGTAACATGACTACTGGAAAAATCCAGTAGTCAGGCTATTTGTATAACAGTCTGACAAGCCAGCACAGCCTCATCTACCACAGAGTGATCTCTCAGTTGACTGGAATATAGTTTATGGGTACATGAAGAGCTTCCATCCACTGAAAGAGAAGCCATAATCACTGGATTCCTGATGGAAATGAAGAAGCAAGCACAGTATGAGGATGTGGGGGTATTTTGCACATTCAGCCCTTGATACCTGCCAGACCTGCGCTCCCATTCTTAACTTTATGCTGTGCTCTGCTCAGCGGTGCTTCTCTCAAAGTTACCCCGTGATTCCTGCTCTTCAACTTCTCAGCGGACAATCTTTGCCTATTCAGGGTGTGTTGGTGAAATACTGGACAGAGCGTGCAGATCCCGTAAGTGTCCCACAGATGTACTGCAAGCAGGGGGATGCGTTGTAAGTTTAAGGGGAGGTACTTTCAGGGCTCCGGATCTTGTAAAGGGAGTACAAAGAATGGAGGCTTCCTCTCTAAACCAGTCTACTGGCCTGATTCAGCTATGTACTTAAGCACGTGCCCAACTTCAGTATGAAAGCTAAGTGGTGTGAGGTCACCGTTAAATTCAGGGGTCTTCTCAGGACTTTAATATTATGGCACATGCTTACGTATCTTGATAAACTGCAAGATGAGAATTACCCAACCTGAACCAGAATCAGGCAAAGATAGAATATATGTCATAGAGGATCTTACCCCAAGACAGACCAAATAATGGCAAAGCACTCAAATGGTGGAAGAGCCATGAACATCAACAAATTACAAAATGTAATTTGTAGGCAAGGCCACATAAAAAAATTACACTATCAAGACAATCTTAGTAAGCCTGTAAAAAGAATACAATGTTTATTATTAATGATAAGCATAAATACTCTTTTCTTTTGTTCAACCATCAGCACTGCTTATTCTCCCCATCCAAACCCATAAAGCACATGCAGAATGTGTACCCTGTTTTGATATCTCCTATCATCAAAGAATGAATTTGTCTTCTGACCTTAAAAAATAGCTCTTTGTGTTATTATGCAGTTTCTATCACCACAGAAGCCTTCACGCATAAGTGACCAGGCTCCATCAGAGCATAAAGAAGGAGGAGGCTTTGAATTCACAATCACTACACATTTGCTGACTCCTTTGCAGTGACCAGCTCTGCTGTCCTGAGAGCTGTTGCAGAGAATTGTGTGGAAAAAGTTGATGCATTGCATCACTAACTTTAAATTGCTCGGAGATGTAATTCGAGCCTTAGCTGTAGGCAAAGAAAGAGGAGGACTGAAACAGAGGAATGTAAAAGACAAATTTAAATCTGAGGATTTAGGGAAGGGGCTGAAAGACAGATAGACATGTCACATGGTTTTTCTGTAGCATCCTAAAAAAATACCTTTCGGGCCAATCCTCAGCTATCATAAATGAGCTTGGTTCTATCAAGGTCACAGGGATCAAGGCAAATTATACAAGATGCAGCCCTGTTTCTGTTAATAGATTTTTAAGATGGTTATATTATAACTATAACTTTTGCACTGATCTTTTAACAGGGCCAGATTATGACATGCTGGGGGCCCTAAACTGTCAAGCTTAAGAGGTCCCATAGCGTTACCAAAAAAATCCGGCACTTCCCCCTCCACTTCAGGACCATCTGCCACTCCCCCCTGGCCCAGAAGTGGTGGAAGAAGCTTGCATACGGCTGCTGCCACCTCCATTAAGCACCCCATGCCACTGCTTTGCACGCAGCTGGTGCTCCAGGACTGGCCACCGCTACTCCCCACCACTCCCCAGCACCGCGACTGGCTTCAGCGCTGGTTTCAACAAAAGCAGCGTTTTCATATTTCCGTCACGTGCTTTGTCCTGAGCATACTGGGCTTGGGAGGTTTTACTGTATTTTTTTTATATATATTTAGAAACCCCTTCTAATGCGAGGCCCTAAGCTGCAGCACTGCTAAATCCAGCACTGTCATTTAATTAAGGAAAAATGTGCTTCTAAGGAAATATTTTAAAAGGGTGTTAAAGATTAAGCTAAATTCTGCTCCCGCTTTCTTTGGGTTTCTTATATCATTGCAAATTAGAGAAGAAATTCCCTTAGTATGCTGAAAGACATTCTCTTTAATTTTCTCCTTTACAACAAATGCAGATACTCTAATTGATGAATGTTCTGATGCAGCATAAATATTAAAATAATTCTAACTATGAGGGGCAAAGCAATATAAGCACTTTCAAGGAAAGCTTCCCTTTTAAATTAATGTATCATTAATAAAACTGAGTGCTATTTTTAGCCAAAACTTTCTGTTAAAAATACAGAATCATAGAATCAGAAAATTAGGGTTGGAAGAGACCTCAGGAGGCCATCTAGTCCAAACCCCTGCTCAAAACAGGACCATTGCCAACTAGATCATCCCAGCCAAAGCTTTGTCTAGCCAGGTCTTAAATATCTCCAAGGATAAAGATTCCACCACCTCTCTGGGTAACTTGTTGCAGTGCTTTACTACCCTTCTTGTGAGAGTGTTTCTTAATATCTTGCCTAAACTCCCCTTGCTGCAACTTAAGACAATTGCCCCTTGTTCTGTCATCGGCCACCATTGAGAACAATCCGGCTCCATCCTCTCTGTAACCACCTTTCAGGTAGTTGAAGGCTGCTATTAAATCCCCTTTCAGTCTTGTCTTCTTTAGACTACATACACCCAGTTCCCTTAGCCTTTCCTCAGAAGTCATGTGCCCTAACTCCCTAACCATTTTCATTGCTCTCTACTGCACTCTCTCCAATTTGCCCACATCCTTTCCGTAGTAGGAGGCCCAAAACTGGACACAGTACTCTAGATATGGCCTCACCAGTGTTGTATAAAAGGGAAGAATCACTTCCCTCAATCTGCTGGCAATGCTTTTACTAATACAGCCCAGCATACTGTTAGTCTTTTTGGCAACAAGGGCACAGTAGTGGCTCATATTTAGCTAATTGCCCACTGTAACCCACATGTTCTTTTCTGCAGAGCTGCTGCTTAGCCAGTTGTTCCCTAGTTTGTTCCAGTGCATGGGGCCTCCATTCTAAGTACAGGATGTTGCACTTCTCCTTATTGACCCTTGTGAGATTTCTTTTGGTCCAATCCTTCAATTTCTCTAGGTCTAACTGAATCCTAGCCCTACCTTTCAGCATATACACTACTCCAGTCAGATTTGTGTCATCTTTAAACTTGTTAAGAGTGCACTCCATCCCATCTTTCAGGTTGCTGATGAAGATATTGAACAAAGGCCTAACCCTTGGGGCACTCCACTTGATACCAGCTGCCAACTAGACATTGAACCATTGATTACTACACTTTGAACCTGAATACCTGACCCACATGCATGGAGGCACTCATCTCATTAGAGATGGCAATCAGGTTGGTCAGGCATGACTTGTCCTTGGTGAATCCAGGATGACTTTCTAATCACCTTCTCCTCCTCCAAATGCTGAGAAATGGATTCCTTGAGGGTGTGCTTCATGATTTTTCCAGGGACTGAGGTGAGGTTGACTGGTCTATAGTTCCCTGGATCCTCCTTCTTCCCTTTTTTAAAGATGGATACTATATTTTCCCTTTTCCAGTCACCCAGGACCTCTCCAAATTGCCATGAGTTTTCAAAGGTAATGGTCAGTGGTTCTGCAATCATATTGGCTAACTCCCTCAGCACCTTTGTGTGCTTTGTGTCCAGTCCAGCTTTGCTAAATAGTCCCTAATCTGTTCTTTCACCACTGTTGGTTGCTTACCTCCTCCCCACACTAGTCTGGGAGGTGCCCTTGCCTGTGAAGACTAAGGTGAACAAGACATTGAGCACTTCAGCCTTTTCTACATCATCTGTCTCTAGGTTGCCTCCCACAATCAGTAAGGGACCCACACTTTCCCTGATCTTCCTTTTGTTATTGACATACTTGTAGAAACCCTTCTTGTTACCCTTCACATCCTTTCTTTGGTGGCTGCAACTCTAATTGTGCTTTGATCTTCCTGATTTCCTCCTGGTGTGCCTGAGCAATACTTTTATACTTCTCCCTAGTCATTTGTCCAAGTGTCCACTTCTTATAAAATTCCCTTTTTTGTTTTAGCTCACTGAAGAATTCCCTGCTAAGCCAAGCTGTTCTTCTGCCATACTTGCTAGTCTTCCTGCACATCAGGATGTTTTGTTCCTGTGCCCTCAGAAAGGTTTCTTAATAGTACAAACAGCTCTCCTGAACTCCTTTCCCTGCCAATCTGGCCTACCAGGGGATCCTTCCTATTAGTTTACTGAGTGAGTCGAAGTCTGCTTTTCTGATGTCCAGGGTCCTTACTCTGCTGCTGCTCTCCTTCCTTTCTTTCCTCAGGATCCTGAACTCAATCATATCATGGTCACTGCTACCCAAGTTGCCATCTACTACTACATTCCTCAGCAATTCTTTCCTGTTTATGAGCAGCAGGTCAAGAAGAGCATGGCCCCTAGTTGGTCTCTCCAGCACTTGCACCAGGAGGCTGTCACCGACACTCTCCAAAAGCTTCCTGGATTGCCTGTGAACTGCTGTATTGCCCTTCCAGAAGTTGTCAGGGTGACTGAAGTCCCTCATAAGAACCATGGCCTGTCTGGGGAAACTTGTGTTAGCTGTCTGAAGGAAGCCTCATCCACCTCAGCCTTCTGGTTTGGTGGTCTATAGCAGACACCCACTACGATACCACCCTTGAAAGACCTTGTTGCTCTCCCCTCTTACCTTAACTGACAGGCTTCCAACAGGTCTATTTCTAGTTTCATACTGAAGCTATGAGTAGTCAAACAGCTCTTTTACATAAAGAGCAACTCTTCCTCCTCTTCTCCCCTGCCTGTTTTTCCTGAACAGTTTATAATCTTCCACGACAGTGCTCCAGTCATGCGAGCTATCTCATGACATGTCTGTTATTCCAATCATGTCATCGTTCCATGACTGTGCAAGGACTTCCAAGTCTATGTGTTTGGTTCCCAGGGTCTGTGTGTTCATGTACAGACACCTGAGGTGACTAAATGATTGCCCTATTTCTGAGGAAGAATAAGAAGCCCTCTCCTGTTGCCCCCTCCTACTTATGCTTCTTCCAGGTCATCCCCTTCCCTACTTACCTCTGGGCTTTGGTTTCCATCCCCTGGCAAACCTATTTTAATGTCCTCCTTGCTAGTTTAGCAAGGAGGGCTTTAAACTAAGTTCACCGGGGGAATGAATAAATCAAATGCTTTGCAAATTTGTGTCAGTTTTCCTGAATTGTTTGCCTTGGGGATACAAAACCAGAAAAGACTTTCTTGATAAAGTGAAATATTTTGTTCTGAACAACTTCAAAATGAAACTTCTCTGATTGAAAACAACTTCTTCTGAAATGTCCTTCTAATTATTTAACCAATTAAAAACATAAAAACCTCAGCATTTAAAGAAAAAGTTTTCTGTTGAGTTCAATAAAATGTGTCATTTGACCTGAAATTAATTTTTTATGTTTTGATTTATAAAAAGGAGCAGGGGTGGGGCAGGCAGAAAATATTTCAGCTTGAGTCCAAATTAATTTTTAACAGTTTTTATAAACTGACAGCAAACCAAAATAATTCCACATTTGCACAGCTTGTTGCACATCTTACATGCTTTATGTATTTTGTAAATTTTTGTTAGATAATTGTCCATCAACTTGGCAATTACATATCCTTTTTTCTCATAACTGTTCAATGATTACTGGTAATTCCATTTTTCATCAGTGTTTTTTCCACAATGTAATAAGCAGTCAGTTCTCTTACAGCTGCTGAGCAGCTGGAATTCCTTAGCCACCAAGGTCCTGAAAAGAAGTGGATGAGAAATAATAAAGACTGTTAATTACATTCATTTCCATGGCATCTTCAGGAAATGTTCAGGGTATTCATTAGTGTGTAACAATGGAATTCACAAAGAGCCAGTCAAATGAACTACAATTCAGTGGCTAAAACCTTCCTCCGATTCACGGTACTCTAGACACAAGTTTGGTGCAATGAGGATCATGATCTCGCTGCTTCTGTAGAAGCTCGTTAGTCAGTGGTTTCTTGGATGATGATGGCAAAATCTTGTGAGCAGCTCATTTAATCTAAGAACTTTCAAACTTCAGAGAATCAAAGTTTTACTTTTTGGAACCAAAGGTGAGGATGCTCTTAGACCCAATAAATTGAAGCAATATCCTAAAGTTAGTGTTTGAGTCTTTCATGTCTGACTCAGAATTGATTTGTCAGTATCAAGAAAACAAAGTGCTGCCTTGCCTTCTTTCTCCTTTCAATGAGCACAGAAATAGGAATATAGACTTACTGCATACTGTGTGCTTGGAAAGTAGGGAGAACAGAAATGCCTTAGAGTGAAAACAGGGCATTCTACAACAGAGTGTAGAAGTTATTTGAACATTTTCTGAGCATCAAAGAGGTTCCCATTGTCTTAAAGCAGATCTCACTTCTCCCATAGCGGTTCTGCCATCCCAAACTTCATCACATGCCATGAATGAATTCTAGACTAAGTGATAGCATTTCTTTCAGGCAATGAGGATAGGTCATTTAGCCTCTGGGGGTGAGTCCAGACGAGCATGCACGGGCCTCTTGCAGCATCCCAAACCAGTCTGAAACACTGCAAGAGGCACTCTGGGAACAAAAAAATGTTTCCTGTGCTGCATATTTGCAGTGCAGGATTAAAATTTGATACCTGGAGATCCAGGTATCATAAAATATCAGAAAATACCCTGGGGGAAAAAAGCAGGGCAGGCTTTTTTCCCCCAAGCAGAGGCTCAGGTCCTCCACAGAGATGCTCTGGTAGTCAGCCGGAGCATCTTCATGGCTAGCACTTGCCCCGGTACTGAAACACACCACGTGCCCATGGAGGGAAAGCAGTGGTGCAGGCTGCAAGGACCTGGACCTGGGCTCCATGCCAGGTAAGTAGCGAGTGAGGGGGGTAGACGGGGCTGGGGGCAGGCGGGGAGAGCTGGGGGGTGCTGTGGGCCCCTGTTGGGAGCTGTGGCCCTGTGGGAGGGAGCTGTGGCCCCTGTGAGGCAGTCCATGAGCTGTGCAGGGGGGCTGCACCCTGGAGGGGGCAGGTGACCCACCCATCCTGAGAAACTCCCCATACCTACAGTCCCCCCACAGTCTACCCACAAACTCCACACCCCCAAACAACCCTCTACCAACTCCTCATCCACATACCTGGCCTTGTGGGTCAGGAGTGAGAGGACTGGGGTGGGGGGCAGGCTGTGTGTTGAGAGTGAGGGGCAAAGGCGGGGAAGAGCACTGGCATATCAGTACTATTCAGCTCTGCACATTCTGGTGAAAGAAGGGGGCAGGGGCAGCTCTGATTTTTCTATGAAAAAAAAGCCAAGTAAATGCCAAACCTTATAGCTATTTAGAATGTATTTTATTATGAAGATAGAGGCACTGGTAGGTTTCCAAATGGAAATGTATCAATAAACATTGCCCATTGAATCTAATCTCTCTCATTATACACACATACATACACACACACACACACATACATATATATATACATATTTGAATATAGTCATCTTTTGTTTTAATTGTGGAAGAACATGGATTTGGGGATATTTTAAAGAGTAACTGGGATTTTTCTATCAGGGATTTTGCAGTTTTTAAAATGGAGAACACGAGAATTCCTGCTAGCGAGTCAAGTGGCAGGACCCAGGCAGAGAAGCCGGCTCAGAGCTGGCACCCAGGACCCAGCTGGAGGTGGCTGACCTCCTGGCCACTTAGGGCCAGGAGGACATACTTTGACAGTTCAAAACAGGCCATCCCACTGAGAAAATCTTCTGGGCAATATTTGCCCAGGTGGCCTGGCAATGACACGCATGGCAGCAGTGCCACACAAAGGTGAACTGTGCAGCCACAGCCCACTGGCAGTGAACCCAGAAGTGCAGATGCCTCTACTGGGTGTGCAGTAGCCATCCAGGTCTGGAAGGTGCACAGCTTTGGTGCCACATGTTGTCGCAGGTGGCAGCAGGTTACAGCCAGGCAGCAGCCGCCACTGCTGACCAGGAGGTCCCTGGACTTGGTGAGTTTGTGGAAGGGGTAACCAAAAACAAAAGGGTTGAGGGTGAAATTCAACCAGAACCTCCGCAGCAATGCAGTGCTGTCCTGGCCAGAAAAACTCCAGCACACATCTCTGGAGCCCTGCCAGGACCTCAGGGGGCACAGCAAGGTGTGCCAGCCTGCTGTGGTGGGTAGAGGGTGCAGGGAACTCTAAGGGCTGCTTCAGCAGTCCACCTAGCACAAAAGGTAGTGTCCCCAGATACTAATTGGCTGGGCCCCAGAAGCTCCTGTGTACTTGTAATACTCATGCAGTGGGCCCTACGGCCCACCTGGCTAACTAGTAACCCCATGTGGGACTAATGAAAAAAACAAGATAGGAGTGTCATGTGGGTCAAAGGGTCAAAATGTGAAAATAAGTGGGCCTGAAGTGGACAGTGAGCAGAGCCCCCCGGGCGACACCCACTGGTCCCCAAAGGCATCCAAGGAGCCGGTGGATGCCACCCACTGATTCTCTGCCCAGAAATGTGCACGGACAAGTGAGAGGAAAGCAGCCTTGCAGTCTCTGGGCACCTTCCCAGCCACAGCCTCCTTCCTGATCAAGTACAGGGCCCACTTTGCCAGGGCCAGGAGGAGGTTGACCAGGAGGTCCCTGGACTTGGTGAGTTTGTGGAAGGGGTAACCAAAAACAAAAGGGTTGAGGGTGAAATTCAACCAGAACCTCCGCAGCAATGCAGTGTTGTCCTGGCCAGAAAAACTCCAGCACACATCTCTGGAGCCCTGCCAGGACCTCAGGGGGCACAGCAAGGTGTGTAAGTGGTGCCAGAGTATGGACAGGACCAGCTGGTTCAGCACCAGCACTTTCCCATACAGGGAAAGAGACCTCAGGAGCCCTGCCCATGCTCAGAGCTGCCTCACCACACTTACCTCCAGCTGGTGCCAGTTCTCTGGTGGGGAGGGGTCTGCAGCAGATCCCACGGAGAGTGGGTGGGAGTGAGCCCACCTGCCACCCACCACCAGGCAACTCTTGATCCAGTTGACCTGGGCAGAGGAGACTGCCAAGCACAATGCCTGGCCAGGTCACCTGAGTCCTGGACCACAAGGAGTATGTTGTTAGTGTACACTGACAGGACCAGCTGCACCACCAGCTCCCAGAGCGTCAATCCCACCACCCACCTCTGCAGGAAGACGAGGAAGGGCTGCAAGCCCAAGGCATATAGCTGGCCTGACAGTGGGCAGCTTTGACACACCCCTCTTGTGAATGAGATGGGCTCCATAAGGGTCCAGTTGAGCTTGACCAAACACTCTGCAGAGGCATGCAGCACCTGGAGAGTCTACATGAAGTGGGGACCAAAGCCAAAGGCCCACAGAGTACCTATAAGGTACTTGTGATCCACTGTCAGCTGGTCCAGGGACAGGAGGGCAAAAAACAGACCCTCCCAGCACACAAGCTCCAGGAAGTCCTGAACCAGGTACAAGTTGTTAAAGATGGAATGTCTGGGCACTGTGTACATCTAATCGGGATGGATCATATCCATCAGCATGGACTGCAGGCACAGTGAGATGGCCTCCGCTTCCACCTTGTAGTCCATGCAGATGAGGAACAAGGGACGCTTGTTCCTCAGGTCACATGGATCCCCCTTCTTCAGAAGGAGGGTCAACATGGCCCTCCAGCATGAAAGGGGGAGCTCCCTGCTTTCCTCAGATTTGGAAACCACAGGAAACTCCAGGTCGAGGACATCTCAGAAGGCCCAGTAGAACTCCACGGTCAGCCCATCAATGCCTGGTGCCTTGTTGCCGGGCATCAGGTGGAGGGAGGCCAGAAACTCGACCAGGGTGAGAGGAGCCTCCAGCTGGTACTAGTTGCCAATGCTGACCTGCAGGAGTCCCTCCCACAGGGTCTGACAGGCCTTCAAGGTCGGTCAGATCCAGGGAGAAGAGCTCTTCGTAGAAGGCCCGCACACACCAGCACATCTCACCTGAATCTGTGAGCGGGGTGCCATCACCCGCCAGAAGGCAGGTGATGTATTTCTTTGCCCCCTGCCTCCTCTCCAGGGCATAGAAGAAGCAGGAGCCATGGTCCATCTCCCGAGGGAGCTGGACATGCGAGTGGACAAACACACCACAGGTGCGGTGATCATCCAGAGCATAAAGCTCTTCCCACCTCTCCCAACACTCTCCGCAGAGGGACGGATTGGTTGGGTCATGGCCAGGCACCTCTCCAGCTCCAGCACTTGCCACTCAAGCTGCTCCCAGACTGCATCCCTCACTGGGTGTGCCCCCAAGTGTAGCTGTGGCAAAAAAAGCCAGACGTGCACCTTCCCCATGCCCCACCATCTCTGAGCCATGGGGAAAGTTGCCTGTTGCTCCTTCCAGGCCAGCCAGAACTCCTGGAAGGCCTCCCTGAAGCCCACATTCTCCAGCAAACTGGCATTGAAATGCCAGTAAGCTGACCCTGGATGCCCAGGGCCCAGCGTGGTCTGGGCCCAGACAAGGTGGTGATTGCTGAAAGGGGTCAGCCGGATGCCACAGTAGTGGGCCTGGGCAAAGTGCAGCAAAGAGATATAAATCTGGTCTAACTGTGAGTGGTATGCCTGCTTCTCCCCCACCCTCACATAGGTGAAGGTAGGGGGGCCCGTAGGGTGACAGGCATGCCAGATGCCCACCAGGGAGTAGTCCCTCAGGATCTCCTTATGACACCCACCGCGACCTGGTTCCTCTCCCTGCCCAACCAGTCTTGCATGTCTACGGTGACGTTAATGTCCCTACCAAGGACCAGGCACTTGCAAGGGTTCAGAGTGCTGATGTAAGTGGCCACCTGGCAGAAGAAATCCACCAACTCTGGGTCCTTCACAGGGGTGTACACATTCAAAAGGTTCAGGACTAGCCCCTGCACTTGGACCCCGAGGAGCAGCAGGTGGCCCGGCACCACCTCAACGTCCTGGAGAACCTCTGGCTGCAGGTCATAGAATCATAGGATCATAGAATCATAGAAGTAGGGTCAGAAGGGACCTTGTAGATCTTCAAGTCCGACCCCCGCCTGGGCGGGAGAAAAAAACTGGACTCAAATGAGTCCAGCCAGGTAGGCATCAAGCCTCTTCTTAAAGATCCCCAGGGTAGGAGCCAGCACAACTTCCCTTGGAAGTTGGTTCCAGATCCTAGGCGCCCTGACCATGAAGTAGTTCTTGGAGATGTCTAATCTAAACCTACTCTCTAATAATTTGTGTCCATTATTCCTTGTTATGCCAGGGGGCACTAGGGGAAACAGTGTCTCCCTCAAACCCTTCTGGTCCCCCCTAGTGAGTTTATAGGCAGTCACCAGGTCCCCCCGCAGCCTTCTCTTGTGAAGGCTGAACAGGTTTAGGTCCCGCAATCTTTCAACGTAGGGTCTGCCCTGTAGTCCCCAGCTCATGCGTGTGGCCCTCCTCTGGACCCTTTCAATGTTGTCCATATCCCTCCTGAAATGGGGCGCACAGACCTGGATGCAGTACTCCAGCTGTGGCCTGACCAGCGTTGCATAGAGGGGGAGGATCACCTCCCTGGCTCTACTTGAGATGCACCTGTGGGTGCACAACAAGGTCTGGTTAGCCCTACCAACCGTGACCTCGCATTGTTGGCCCATGTTCATCTTGGAGTCAATAATGACTCCAAGATCCCTTTCTGCCTCTGTGCTCATTCTATAAGTGTGCTGCTGGTTTTTACCACCTAAGTGCAGCACCCTGCACTTGTCAGTATTGAAATGCATCCTGTTTATGTTAGCCCACTCCTGTAACCAGATCTTGCTGCAATCTTTCCTTCCCTACTAGCACGCTCACCTCACCCCAGATTTTGGTATCATCAGCGAATTTAAACAGGTTGCATATCACCCCGTTGTCCAAATTGCTGATGAAGAAATTGAACAGCGCAGGCCCGAGGACCGAGCCCTGGGGTACTCTGCTGCCCACTTCCCCCCAGGTTGAATATGACCTCTCCACCACCACACTCAGAGTACGACCCTTGAGCCAGTCTGCAGGCCATCTGACTGTGTAGGAATCAATGCCACAGTCACCTAGTTTTTTAATGAGGATGGGGTGGGAGACGGTGTCAAAGGCCTTGCTGAAGTCTAGAAAGACTACATCCACGGTGACACCTGCATCCATTGCCTTTGTGACCTGATCATAAAAGACAATCAGGTTGGTCTCACATGACCTGCCCGTAATGAAACCGTGCTGGTTGCCCTTGAGCATCATCCCTGAAGCCGGCCCATCACAGATGTGCTCCTTGAGGATCTTCTCAGAGAGTTTCCCAAGAATAGAGGTAAGACTGGTGGGCCGGCTTCACCCACCACAGGTAGGTTGCCTGTGTCCTCTCTCTTCCGTTTTTTGAAGGTGGAGACCACGTTAGCTATCTTCCAGTCATCTGGCACCTGGCCCGAGCACCACGAGCACTCGTAAAGCTGCGCCAAGGGCCCTGCAATAACCCCAGCTAGCTCCCTCAACACCCTGGGGTGGAGACCATCTGGACCCGCTGACTTGAACACGTCCAGCCCCTTCAGAAGGTTTCTAACCTGGTCCTCCCCAAACTGAGGTCTGGAGGCTTTCTAGTCGAGTCTGTCTGGCATCACAGCAGGGAAGTCCTGGTCCCTGCACAAGAAAACAGGGGTGAAGAATTGGTTAAAGAGTTTCGCTTTCTCCTCTGGCGCAACCATCAGATTGCCCAGCGTACTTTGCAGGGGCCGCACATTACCCGGTGCCTTCTTCATCCTCCCTGTATATTTGAAAAAGGACTTTTTATTATCCTTGATCTTGGATGCTAGTCCTAACTCTATGTCCGCTTTAGCTTTTCTGACAGCCCCTCTACAGGCCTGAGCAGAGGAGGTATATTCCTCTTTGGAGATAGCACCCCCCTTCCACTGGGTGTACGCCGCCTTTTTGGTAAGCAGGCATTCCCAGACGCCCTTGGTGAGCCAGGGAGCCTTTCAGGCACTCTTGCTCCCCTTGCTTTTTGTTGGGATGGACTCCCCTTGGGCCCTGAGTATCGTTTCCTTAAGGAATGACCACTCGTCCTGGACACTGAGTTCCCCTGCCCTCAAGGACCCCAGTGCCTCTCCCACTAGTCTTCTCAACTTGTTGAAGTTGGCCCTCCTAAAGTCTAGGGCTACCATCTTGCTGCTGGCCCTTGACACCCTGCACTGGATGGTGATTTCCAGCAAGTGATGATCACTATCGCCCAGGTTGTCAAGAACCTGGAGGCCCCTTACCAGGTCATGGCCTGTGGCCCCCACCTTTCCTTCCTTCTCTATCCCGCCTGTAAAGCCTATAGCCCCTAATGCTAACTGCCCAGTCATGGGACGAATCCCACCACGTTTCTATTAGCCCTATGACATCTGGGTTTGAACTAGCTATTCTGAGGGTGAGTTCCTCTTGTTTATTCCCCATACTCCGAGCATTGGTATATAGGCATTTAAGGCCTTGCAAGACTGTGTGTGCCACCTCCCATTTAGGGAGACTGTCTGGACCCCCGTTCCTTACCTTAGCACTCCTTGCCTTTGTCACCTGTCTTGCTCGGATGGCATCTCCTCATCTTCCTGTGGCCCCCTCCCCCGGCGAGGCTAGTTTAAAGCTGGCTGTACGAGATCAGCCAACCTGGAAGAGACCTCGCGTGCCTTTAGGAGAGAGATGAAGCCCATCCCACCCCAGCAAGTCCCTCGCCTGAAAGCATGGGTCATTATCAAGGAACCCAAAGCCTGCCTGGCGGCACCAGTTGCGTAAGCGCCGGTTGACCACACCCATGCAGGCCTCGTGTCACTATCCCCGCCTACTCACCACCAGAAGTAGAGAGG
Organism: Crocodylus siamensis; assembly: GCF_052110815.1. Classification (NCBI taxonomy): domain Eukaryota; kingdom Metazoa; phylum Chordata; order Crocodylia; family Crocodylidae; genus Crocodylus; species Crocodylus siamensis. Next base: position 161,241,250 of record NC_143396.1, on the reverse strand, counting down.
AAAATACCACCTGCACCCCCTGTCTCCTTCAGCTTGTCTCCCAGAACCTTGAAATCCTTCATAATGCAGTCAGGGTTGCCCCGGCCGCGTCATTCATACCCACATGGATGACAACCACAGGGTACTGGTCTGCAGGTCGGATGTAGGCCGGGATCCTTTCTGTGATGTCCCTGACCCAAGCCCCAGGCATGAAGCAGACCTGTTGTGTCCAGGGGTTGGGCTGGCAAATGGTACCTTCCAGTCCTCATAGGATGGAGTCTCCGATGACGAGGACCCGGCGTTTCTTCCTCCTGGTGTTCGCTCTCCGCCCATTCCCTGTTGTGTGGGGAGTGGCATAGTCCCCACCAGAGGCCATTCCACTGTCCTCCTCCGTCACAGCTGCCAGGGCATCAAACCTGTTCCCCAGCTGAATGTGGGGAGCTTCCACCACTCTAGGCCTAGCAGCTCTGGATTTGGGCACCTTCTTCCACTCCTGCATTGGATGCGTCTCCTGTGGGGGCTGTACAGTGGGTGACTGGGTCTGCAGAGAATAGAAATAGGCATCAATTTAATCCTCTGCAACCCTGAACCCCCTCAGCCTGCTTACCGCAGCCTGGAGCTCACTTATCTGCTCCTCCAGGGCCCTAAGTCATGCCCAGGAGGGACAGGCAAGGACACCTCCAGGGCCCCTCCCCCTGGAGCCCACCGAGACCCCTCCACAGACAGAGGGGCAAGGGGCCACTGACCCCACCATGAGCTCCGTCTGGGTGGAGGCCTCAGAAGAGCCCTCGGTAGGTGGCAGCACCAGGGCAGGGCCCCTGTGAGCTGCACTCTGCGTCTGCATCACCGTGCCTGCAGAGGTGCGCCTGCTGTTTTGCTCTCTGGAGGTGCCGCTCTGTGCAGCTACCTCGCGCCCGCCTTATGCGAATGCTGGTGCAAATGCCGGCGTGCCCTTACAGAGCGTGGCTGTTTGCACGCACTGTTCGGGCACGCTGCCCGTGCATGGGTCAGAAGTGCAGCTCTCTGTCAGGCGAGCTAAGGCAGCACCGAAGGGCTTCCCCTCTGGATCTGCCTCAGCTGTGCTGCGTCCTCTGCCCCACTTACCTTAGGGGGAATCAGCTGTTGCTGCCCCCACCACTGGCTCCTCTGCAGCTGCTGCTGCTACCTCCGCTGCTGAGGTAAGGGGGAACTCGTGTGAGTGGTAAACGTGCACCCTGCTCCCTCTGCTCCTGCTTCCCAACTGCTGGTGGAATTTCAAACTGCGGCTTTTAAAGCCCGCGGTTTGAAAATTCCCGCAATTTTCCCTCAGCCAATCACGCCTTCTGGCTAGCCCGGAAGCACGTGCAGGTGGCTCCGCCCCCTACCAGCCCTCCTGCTAGACTCCCGGGGTTGAGGCCAAGGGACTATCTGGAACTGCCCCCCCCACTTTGGGGAAGGGCCCCCGCTAGTTCCTCCCAGCTAGATTCCCCCCTGGCCGCTTGTCTGCTTGCCCATGCGCGGCTCGGGAGCACAGCTCCCTGTCGGGCGAGCTAAGGCAACACCAAAGGTCTGGGGAGAACAGGGTGGCCTCCAAGAGGTGGCCACACGGTGACTAAAAAAGATCCTGTCTCCCCACTCCAGCTGCTAATTGGACTCATCAGCCAGAGTCTTCAAGGTCTCTTGCAAGAATACCATGGGGTACCCCCACTTCTGAAGGAAGAAGAGCACCCAGCATCTCCAGAGACCCTTCCTGCAGCTGTGGCCATTGAGAGTCATGACCTTAAATGACCTGATGGCTGGGGGGTGTGGAGTGGATGGTTCAGCAGGGGTCTCATGCATCTCAACGCCCAGTGTGGGGCTTGCTGGCTCATGCAGCACCCTTCCATAAGTATAAAGGGTGCCTATGAAACTGTAGGCCCACCAATAGGTCTGGGTGTTGCAGCTTTTGGGCCCCTTGACTTCCCCCATCAGCACCCTCACAGTGGTAAAGATGCTGTCAAAATCTCCTCAGCAGTCCAGGCTGAGCCGTACCTTGCTGTCAGACTGGTGGGTGTAGTCACAGTCAAGAAATGCAGATAGCTCACCTTGGGGACTGCCGTGACTGAGAGGTCCACAGGCTCCTTGCAGCCTGCTGGTTCTCGGGCATCCTTGTCCTAGTCCTGGGGCTCAGTTGGCTCCTTAGGTACTGTCTGAATGCCTACAGTCTGCTAAGACCCTGGACTCTGGCTGGGATTGGGAGAGCTCTGCAGCCCCTTGGGACAAGGGTGGGGGTAAGGGTGGGGCTCCTTCACAAGATGATAGGTTAGAGCTAGAGCCCTGGGGGGTCTGCACAGGGTCCCCAACAAGATTGGCCTGTTGATTAGGGGACCCCACCCTGACCTCCTCTGGTGTGGGACCATGGGGCAGGTTGGAAGTGAAGTTTTTCTGGGAGAGGGAGGGAAGAGACCCATCAGACACCACTGTGGCTGTTAAACCTCAACCCCACATGAGGCCCAATGACTAGGGAACCAATTGCCCATGGGATCCTGATACTCATTAGCCAGAACACAGCAGGGGCAAACACAACCACACACTGCATTCAACAGCTTTATTGAAGTGGAGGCAACTTTGGGTGGGTTCCCACCAAACAGAGGAATGACCACCACACACGCACCACACAGAACACTGCGAAAACTGCACAGAACATCATTGAGTTCATACATTTATACTTTCCAGTCCACACTCATTAGCATTAAACCATGCCCAGTTCCCTCCTGTTATGCCCACGGCTCCGCCCCTGCATTTACATGGAATTCCCTATGCATTTGGTAATTATCATGAAACTTTCCACTCTGCACTCACATGAGGTCATCACCCCTATCTCACCCCTACTGTCTTTGGTCACTTACAGCTCTCAAAAGCCTTCTTCATATTTTCATATACCATTGGTTTCCCTTCCCTGAACAAACAATCAAACAATTAGACAGACATTTAACCATTTAAAGCCCCCAAGTAAACAATGCCTGGTTAAATCTCTAACATGAAACCAAGACCCTTCAGTGTTTAGGCTCAGCACAAATCAACAAGGTAAAAGAGCGGGAGAAAGAGCAGATTGCAAAAAAGGTGGGAAAAAGCAAGCATAAGTAAGCAATGCATCAGCTGCAAGAAATCAGCAGGAAAAAATGGTGGGAAAATGCAAGAAACACTGGGCGGGAAAAAGCAAGGTTCACCATCCTAACAGTGGCTTCGGTGTCTGCCTCGGGGTCCTGGGAAAGGGGACCTCCCTCCTCAGGACTCACCGGTGTGAGCCCCAGGGCTCCTGTCTCCCCCAGATCATCAGAGGGTGGGGGCTCCGCTGCCATGCCTTCTTTTGGGTTGGCCTCAGCCTTGGTGCCTGTGGTCTCAGGGGATAGGCCCTGGCTAGCACAGCGAGGGGCTTCCTCCATGGGCTCCTGTTTTGGGCTCAAATTTGTGCTGCTCCTATTTGAGCTGCTGCATGTGTGGACATGCCCTCTAAGTTCTTCTGTACTAAGTAATAATCAAATGATAGTGCTTAAATGAGGTTAGGTAACTGCCCTAAATCTCCTGTCAAAGAAATTTTTATTATCTTCTGTGACATTCTAGTTTCACATTTTTCCTCATCATCATTTGGCTGTGACTGAACTAGCTGTTGAGCTGGAGTTATTTTTATTTCAGAAGAGAGTGATCATTAAGCCCATAAATGAGCTGAAAAGGATCAATAAATGATCACAACAATAATTCTCATCATAAACTTCACATATTGCATTTCCTGCATGGTCTTCCAGTTGTCTTTATTCAGGAGAGGAACAATGTGAAAAAAATCTACAATGTTACTTCACTAATTTCTTTAAAACTCTCCTGTATTATAATGTCTACAAAACACTGAAATGGTGGAGGCAGCTCACTTGCTGTATGCACTGCTTTCTGCAGTTCTGCCATTTGTTGTACTTTGTTTGTTATGTTCACCTCTTATGTTCAGTTGTCTTTCTGGTGTGCACGTAGTGTCTAGTACTATATAGTACAATGCACAGTACAAGTAGAAATAAATCAGTTTGATATTTTTTATAGCATTAATGCCCTAACCAGAAGACCTTTTTCTTAAAGGAGTACTACTCCTGTAGGTAGTTCCCTAGGATGTTTCATTTTCATGAAGTTACTCATACACCTAGTTATTTGCAGAACTGGGCCTTAAACTCTACTATATATTATCAATATTAATAATTAGCAATTGCTGTTGAACAGGGGCAGATGCAGGATTTCCTAAAGGGGATGGGTTGCAGGAGCCTCAACCAACATTACAGGAGTGGCTGTACCCCTAGCTCTTCCATCTCCACTGATACAGACAAACCACCCTCAGGAGCTTCCAGGGCTCTTTTTTAAGTCCCTAAAGCAGGTGAAAATCCACCTCTCTTTCCCTTCCCTTCTTCCCTCCCCTGCCTGTTGACGCTTTCCCTCCTATTCCAGGGGCAGGGAAAGCACCAGAGCTGTTCCTGCCCACCCCAACTGGGGTGTGCTGAAGCTGGGCTCATCTGGGGACAGAGACAAGGTGGGAGAGTATTTCCCCACCTCCTTGCCCTGACCCCTGGGAGCAAGTGCAGGGTAGGGGTTTCCCCTGCCCATCCCTACTGTCATGTTCCCCATCCCCAGCTGAAACAAGCCCACATGCAGCCCAAATGGGGCAGACAGGAACAGTTCTAGTGGTTCCCCCATTCCAGGGGCAGCTGGCAAAGCAACAGCAGTAGGTCGGGAAGGGGGGGGAAAGAAGGGGAGGAGGATTTTCAAGTCCTCTAAGGGCTTGAAAAAGCCCTCAGAGGCTCCCATGGTGTAGTCCTATCCAAACGGGTGTAGTTTTGCCACTGAACTCACTCTTGATCTGTCCCTGCTTTTGAGGTACAGCTCTCCAAGTCTACACACTTTTCAGTAATCTCCCCAGGTGTCCTGGTGGTATTGATAATGAAAATGCAAGAGTTGACAAGCATATTGGTTGTAGGTGATGTTCTTTTCTTCTTTGACTTTTGTGATGCACAGATTTTCTCCTGTTGCTTTGCATCGGGGTGAATTTCACTCAGGAGTATTTTCCCCTGCAATGCATAACCTTTTGCTAACTTCTCTAAATTTTAATAGTTTGTATACCATTTATTCTGGAGATTTAATTAGCCCAGATTCCTGCAAAACTGTGTAAGTGTTGGGAGATAAAAAAGGAAATGGTGTATTTTTTAAATTACAAGACCATTTACTGAGCTGCTGGGCATCTGACTGTAATGAAGTCTTTGGTACTTCTTTTTTTTCTGTTACATGTTATTTGCCTTGGGACTTCCCATGTGTTAGAATTAACTATTTAAATCAAGGTATTTGATGGTTACACTGCATTTATTCCAATGCCACACACACCTTCCCCTCCCCCCCCAGCTCTCCAAAATTGGGGTGTGCATCTTAAGCAAGGGAGCTGATTTTTATTTTGCCAGAATAGAAACGGGAAAGCAAGCAAACTGTTCTAAAATGGCTGCCGTTTCTTGCTGGGGCAGCAAGGGTGGAGTCCAGTGTTAATCCTCTCACAGTTGCTGGTGAGGCAGTGGCTTTTGGCTGAAGAGCTGTTTAGCTGGCTTAGCACAACCAAGCTGCTGCATGCACTCTGCAGTACTATGAGAGGCTTGTGGTATAGAAGTAGTGCTTGCTTATTTACAATAACTTATATAAAGAAGTATTTACTGTAAAGATGTAACTGTCTTGCTTCTGCCCTTGCAAGGGTCTAAAGCCTAGCCTTGTTGATGTTCTGTCACACCAGGAAGTTCTTGCTGCCTCACTCAGACTGATTCCTGGGGTGCCACACTTCCTAGATATCCTGTTTCCAGGTGGAAATACTGTATCACAGTCAGCCATGACTCTGGAAACATGTTTTTTCTACATTCTACCCTCCAAAAACAAGGTGCATCTTGCAGGTATGAAAAAAACCCACAGTATCATCTATTCAGAAAAACTTGATGACTGTCCTCAAACTGAATTTGTATAAGATGGTTGGATTGGGATGATCCTGCCTCATTCAGAGGTTTAGACTAGAGGACCTATGGAGATCCCTCCCAGCCCAACTTCTCTATGATTCTATGATAAAGCTGGTTAGCATTATCCTGCCCTCACTGATGTAAACATGTGGCAAGAAGTAGTCCCAGCACTGCTTTTACCTATTATATTATGTAGACCTTACAGAAGATGCTTGTATACCATGTGCTATCTATGTTTTCTCACCTGGTTCCCCAAGGAATCCCCTCCTCAGCTTTTTTCTCTTTATATAGCAATCTCCCTGGTTTGTTTTTCTTTAATACATGGTGGATAGTTTCAAACATCCACCTGTCTCCTGAGATAATTGGGGAGAATGCACATGTTACCTATGGAGTCTGAGAGATGTTCAGAAAGGGCATGCAGTTATAGAGTCCTAAAACATACCTATGATGTACAGCCAGCATATGCTACCTGTACTCTTCCTCCAAGAAAATACCAATCCTGGAAGATGGGTTTTTGGTTGGAGCTGTGTTGGTCTAAGGATATGGCAGGCAAGTTTCTTTGAGTAGACTGCATCTGAAAGCTTGCTAAGAACTTTTTTCCAACTACTCAGTTGGTTTAATAAAATATATCACATTTACTCAAAGAACCTTGCCAACCCTTGAAGAAGTAATTTAGCCTTAGGCCTTTTCCCTTAGTGGCTCAGCTTCTGATCTGTTTTATTTTCTCAACAACCATAAATATTTAAAAGAAGACTGCAAGAAGTGTCAAGTCAGAGAATGCAGCATTAAAAGAATTACTGGGGCAGTATGGATACTCCTAAGAAAACTCAGGCATCTTTGAAGAGACAAATTCCCATCCACTTGGAAACTCTTGCTGCATGTATCATGTCTTTTATCGAGAATCAGTCCTGTTGCATTAGCCAACCTCTTAAATACATCTTAAAGATGTATGTACTGGATCCAGCCAGTTTACAAGGGGACTTAGAACTAACCTTGTTAGATAAACCAGTCATCATCATCTGCAATCCCCCTCACTCAAGGATTTTTGTCTTCTGTGATCGTCTTATCTGTGGGTCTGAAGATGGCTGATGAGACTTATCTGGGATTGACAGACTCTGTTGCAGCTCGGAGACAAATTTCTGTATGAAGAGGGAGAAGGGAGCTCTGGGTTCTTGGTTTGGTCCACAACATACTGTTTCTGATGCTCCCATTTTTCATCTGCTGTTCTTGTCATACAGTTTCAAAGTACTGAGATACTTGTAGCAGACTCTTCCTCCATTTGGGGCAGTCCTGGGTGATAGTCTCCCATGAATTGATACCAATATTGCATTTTTTTCAAGTTAGCCTTGAGGACATCCTTGAGGTGTTATCTTTGCCCTCCTCTTGAGCATATGCCTTGACTGAGTTTGAAGAATAACACTTGCTTCAGGAGTATGGAGTTAGATATCTGGATGATGTGGGTGGCCTAGAGAAGTTGATATTGAATAATCAAATCCCTCAATGCTCATGATGTTTGCTTGTGAGAGGATGCTAATGTTGGTGTGTCTGTCTACCCTCTGGATTTGAAGGATCTTCTGCAGGTAGCATTGATGGTACTTCTCCAGTGACTTGAAGTGTCTTTGGAACATTGTTCCCATCTCAGCTCCATACAATAAGGAAGGGATCACAACCTCTTGATAAACCATGAGCTTTATTTTAGATCTGATGTCGTGATCTATGAATACCCATTTCCCCAGGTGTCTGAAGCCTGTATTTGCACATTTGAGGTGATATTAGATTTCTTCATTGATGTCAGCCTTCGGCAAAAGATGGCTTCTGAGGTACAGGAAGTATTCAACATTCTCCAGCGTCTCACCATGAATCTGAATTACCAGAATTGGGGACTGCTCATTAAGAGCTTGTTAATGCTCAAAGAAAGTACCAACCTTAGTCTTCTGAATGTTAAGTATCAGTCCTGTTTTCTTGTATGCCTCAGTAAAGATGCTGATGATTGCCTGAAGCTGCTTTCAGTGTGCAGTGAGGCACACTGGTGCTCGATGATTGAGGTTGGGGTGCTCTTTATTTTGGCTTGGAGTTGGCTAAAATTAAATAGTTTACCATCCATTTGGTAGTTTAGCTTCACTCCAACTAGAAGCTAATTGGTGGTCAGATGGGCCTTACCAGGGGGGACTAGAGGGGAATGGGTGAGACCCTGTTCCCCTGAGCATCTCCCAGGGTAACAAGGAATAACAGCCACAAGGTGATTGAGAGTAGGTTCAGGCTAGACATCAGGAAGCACTACTTCACGGTCAGGGCAGCTAGGATCTGGAACCAGCTTCCAAGGAAAGTGGTGCTGGCTCCTACTCTGGGGGGTCTTTAAAATGAGGCTTGATAATTACCTAGCTGGGGTGATATGAGCTTAAATTTACCAGGGGTCATATAAGCCCAATATTCATTCCTGCCCAGCGCAGGGGGTCAGACTTGATGATCTGCTCAGGTCCATTCCCACCCTACATCTATGAACCTATAAGATGTAGTGTTACAGTAAGGAATATTGAGAAGTGTGCTGGAATAATGGTGCAGCCTTGCTTAAATGCTATCTTAACCTCAAAGGGATATGTGATAGATCCATTGTTGATAACCACTGCTTGCATACCATCATGAAGGCAAAGAATGGTGATGAATTTCAGTGGGTATCCAGACTTCAGAAGGATCCTCCACATTGCTTCCCAGTTGGCAGAGTAGAAACCTTTTATGAGGTCAAAGAAGGCTATGTAGAGAGATTTATGTTGCTCCTGGCATTCTTGCTGAAGCTGATGAGCAGTAAAAATCATGCCAGTCATGCCTCTTGATGCCCTAAACCCATGCTGAGATTCCGGGAAGAGGATTTCAGCAATTGGAAGGAGGTGGCTCAGGAGGGTTCTTGCAATGATCTTTCCCATGGTACACAGTAAGGTGATCCCTCTGTAGTTTCCAGTCAGACTTGTCTCTTCTTTTGAAGATAGTCACAATCATTGCTTCCCTAAGTTCAACTGGGATTTTCTCATCATACTAGATCCTTAAGATGGGAGCATGGAGTTGTGATGTGAGCTCCTTCCCCGCCCTGCTTAAAGATTTTGGCAGGGATTCCATCAGCTCTTGATGTCTTGTAATTCTTCATCTGCTTGATGGCTTTACTCACCTTATCAAGGGTTGGAGGGATTTTAAGATTGTTTCTGAATGGGTGTTGGGGGATGGGGTTGAGAACACACTTGTCAACATTAGAGTCTCAGTTGAAAAGGTCTTCAAAATGCTCCTTCTAGTGAGCACCGAATGTATTTCCTAATGAACGTCTTGGATCTCTGTTCATGCATAATGTGCCTTGCTATCAATACACCAGCAAAGAAGCTTCTGATTGCACTGGTGTGGTCCCTAAAGCAGCACTGTGCTTTTAGAGTTTCAGCATGACTTTTAAAGCTCCTGCTAAGGCAGAGGGAGGGGCAGGCATCAGTAGACAGGGACCTGTAAACTCTAAGAAAGGATACATAACATAAGAATGATGTTGTAGCTGTGATGGTCCAAAATTATGTGAAAAGCCATGATTTCTTAGGGTAATATATTTTATCAGACCAACTATGTAGTTGCAATACAGAGGTTTGTGGCACCACAAACCACATGTGCCTGCAAGTCTGGATTTGGGTACATAGAGTAAACAACAGGGTTCTGACTCCCTTCTACTAGTCAGGAAAGGTATGAAAAGGAGGGAGAGCCTGCAAAAAATGACCCACTTCCCCTCCAGCTCCTGTTGCAGTTCTGGAATCTGACCCCAATCACTGTCTGAGAAGTATGACCTATGGAGTTGAGTACAGAACTGAAAGCAAAGGGCAGATGCTAACCCAGGCTCTGCTACATATTTGCTGTGCAGGCTCAGGCAGGTTGACAGTTAAAGCCTCCTTGCATCAGTTCAGCCATTTGTAAAATGGCAGTGGTAGTAAACAGAGATGAACCAAAACTATTGTGCATGGAAGCAAATATTCTGTGGAGTGTAATTTACTACATTATGGAAATAGGGCCAGCTGTGAAAATCAAATCTGGATCTCAGCTCCTCCAGAGCAAGGGGCACCAGAATCCACAGTTCAGATTTGAGTGAATCTTTCATTTCTTTCTCCAGAGTGGGGCTTTCAGATTAATTGGCTGATTCTGTGCACTGCTTTGATACTATGCCATCACCCTGTGGTCTGAATACTTCACAGTCCTTAATACTTTAATCATAACATCATCCCAGTGAGGCAGGGAAATCCTATTATACCCATTGTACAGATGGGGACTGAGGCACAGAAATACCTGTATGACCTTGAGCAATAAGGCAAAGATTTCTTAGGGTGAACCAATTCTGTAGTTGGGATGAAGTTAGACAAACTTCCAAATGCAAGGCACTCTTTCTCAGGTTGCTGATCACAGGAAGCCAGGCACAGCACAGTGAAATACAGTAGAGAGGAGAGGCTGAGAGAAATTCTCAGGAATAGCAGTAAATCACCTAGGCTAAAAACAGAAAGCCAATTCCCCCATGCCCATGTCTTACAATGCCTTCTATTCTTGGGTGCTACAGACATACAGGCCTACTGTCCCTAAGTTCCTGTGAAAGTACAAGACAACACTTTTCCCCCAGGAGAATTGGGGTTAATTAGAATTATATGTCATTCAAGCTACATGTATAAATGACTGTACCAGCCCTGCTTTGATGCAAGTCAAATCCCAACCCTCCAGATAAACCTGTCCTCTGTTTGTAGCTTTAGAGCACAGACAGAAGTGACAATTTACTCCCAATCTGACCACAGAAAGCAGTTTATAGCTGTGACCAAACACAAGAGCATGGCTGCAGACAACTTAAAAACTGGCCAATAACATGAAAAGTAAAGAGGGGTTAGATGAAGACATTTCAAAACAGAGCATCTCCTGTAACTTCCGCCTGTGCTACCTCCCAGCCTTGAGCAGTTTTAAGAATGGGAGAGGGAAAGGGAGTGAAGGGAGTTTGGTCTGAGATTTTTTCAGCTCTCACTAGATGGTCGGGCAGACCCCAGGCAGGGCAGGAAGGCAGGCAGTTGCATCTGGGGCCAGGTCCAAGATCTTGGAATGGTGACAGCAGGGGGCCAGGTCCCAGGAAAAAGCTACAATCCACTACGTGCACACTCCTGCCCACAGAACCTGCATCCAGAGCAGGGCTGTGCAGGTAGCAGAATGTGGCTGTCCTAGCCCTACTCTTTCACTGCCCCATGAGCCTGCTCCATGATCCTGGCCTCACGTACCTGTCCAGCTCCTGAACACTCCTCCCCATACACCTATGGCCCCATCCCATCCACCCGGCCATGTGCCCTGTCCCTGTGGATCCTGCCCCTAACAGTGGGTGCAGGATGGACAGGCAGGGATGCCTGGGTAGTGCACCTGGGTCCAGTGGTGATGGGAGCCAAAAGGAGCTGCTGCCATGGGGGCTACTGGGAAGTAAGTCTGGCAACCATGCTGCCCCAGCCCTGCTGTGTGTCCAGGGGTGCCAGGACTGGCCACATGTGTCATGGCCTAGGCTTCCCCCTGTGCCTGGGCCACAAGGGACTCAAGCCATATTTTGCCCACCCCTGCATTAAGGTGTGGCCAATCTCTACAGATGTAACTAGTATCCTGGGATGCAGTGGCCCCTCTCCCACCCTCTTATTCTGTTAGCTATCACACCCTTGCTACTTAGTGGAGCAGCCTAAGGATTGCAGCCACAACTTTTCTATTTCCCCCAGCCTTCAGCACCCCTGTCCAGGAATGTCAGCCCAAGGCACCTTTCCCAACCAGTACTGTGTCCTTCCCACCACAGCAAAGCCCTGGGGAGCAGAGGAGAGCATGGCCAGCCCCAGAGAGCCCCCAGACCCAGCCAGGTTCTGGCAAGCCCCGCCAAAGCTCTACCCACATGGCTCCAGCAGTGCCCTGCTCCATGCACCAAATCAACAGTGACAGCTGACAGCTGCTGCTGCAGGATGTGGGGCAGGTGCTGCTGAAGAAGCTACTGCTTCAGGGTGGGACAGCTGCAAGTGGATCTGGGCTGTGCTGCTGCCCATGTGGATGCAGAAGCTGGCTGCAGGTGGACTGTATTCCCAGTTGTGGAGTGAGAACAACTTGGAGGTGATCTGGCTGCACCAGTGGCCACTGCTACCATAGCATCCAGTCCCATTACCATGACTGATGGTTTTGCTGCCACTGGCTTCCTGGGGTCTCTCCCTGGGTTCCCCCCTCCCCACACACTGCTGGGATGACTGTTCCAGTTGCCCTTCCAGGCCCAGGGGCACCAAGGTTGGGAGGTTGGATGTGGAGAAGACCTAAGGGGGAAGAGGCTGGGGAACAGTTGAGCCCCCCTCAGGCTGAAGCTGCCCCAGCACTGGGAACAGCCTGAGAGATGCATGTGGCTGGGAGATATGCCCACTGGATATGTCTGACAGCAAGCCTAGAGCTCATGGGTGCTGGGAGCCAGGTGGGCAGTGACCTTCCCTTACAACCCCCTGCCGAGTCCCTCAGTTTCACTGTTGAGGGACCCCAATGCCTCCCTCTCCTCCACACAGTCTAGAAAGCTGCTGCTGTGATGCGTGGGGGACAGGGAAAGCAAAATCACAAAGTAGGGCTGGAAGGGACCTCCCTGCTCACAGGGCCCCTAGTGGCAAGCCAAAGCTGTACAGGTGGGGGATAGTAAGAGAAGATTTCTAGACTAAAGGTGTGACTGCTCCAAACTCCAAATTAGCACTACATTGATTAACATTTGTGTGGCTCAAAGTACAATGTGTAACAAGGCCCCAAGGTCTCAAAAAAAGCAGTAACACTCTAAGGCCAGGTTTAACCTCCCAAGCACCCCCAAGCAGGTATTTTATTCTGACCACAGTGAGAAAAAAAGTCTACTATTTGTTATTCCCGTTAGTCCTGCAAAACCAACAGCAGCTTTCAGAGACTGACTGAGCTGTGCTTCCCTCATCAAGTACTTTATTTCATCCCACTTACATGGACAATCAGTGGGTTTGTTCAGCTCTAAATGATTCTACCGGGGATAGACACGCATTATTTGGTGCATAAACTGGACTGGAGAACAGATACTGATATGCAGGATGGACAAGATATCAGCCTAGCAATCTTTTGTTTGAAAACCAAGAATATTTGGCACAGAAGTCACCATGCAGGAATGAACACTAATTACACTGCCCCAAGTATATGGTCACTTTTCTTAGTAATACTGCCCTATAGACTAAAACTGTGCTTTGATTTTCTTACTTTATTTGAAATGCGTAACTTGGCATGCATACCTTATATCAGCCTGGGGCATAGGTGCTGACTCCATGGGTGTTCTGGGGCTCAGCCACCAACTAAAAATGTAGTGGGTGCTCAGCACACATGGAGGTGCTTGCAAATGTTAAAAAACAAAACAAAAAATGCACTTTCCCAGAAGCAGCAGTGCGTAAATTCAAGCCAGCACTGCAGCATCTGTAAAGATGGGGCACTTCAGCAGGGCTTTTTGGCACTTTTAGCTAAAGCTGATTCAATCAGTTATTAGACAAAAGTGCCAAAAAAGCCCCACTAAAATGCCCAATCTTACAGATGCTGCACAGCCAGGTAGAAGTAATATGCTCCCTTTTTGCATCGTGGGGTTCAGCACAGGAATGCACCAAGTTAAACATAAAGTGCTTGGGGGGGGGGGCGTTAAAGCACCCGCCAGCAAAAAACAACTTCTATGTCTATAGCCTGGGGTGCTCCATTCTGTAGGTTTATGAGATTACAATGAACTACTCATTTCAGACACATCCTCATGTATTCTCATACTGCATTTCAACAGAAAGACAGGTGAGAATTTCAGTTTCCATCTCTATCCTGTTATTATTTTTTTCAGGGAAGCTGACTGGTACATTAATAATACAAATGCAGACTTCTGGTCAAATGTAGTTACTTTCATCTCATACAGACAGGCAGTGGAAGAAGAAAATTGGCCCCAGCAAAATGGACTTTAATTCCAGCAGCCTAGTGGCATCACATGCTGAGAGTGGAAATATCTGCAGACTTTGCTATGTACTAAAGAATTATTCATTTATAGGAGGGTAAGTTGTAGCTGTGTTGGTCTCAGAACATAGGCAGACAAGGTTCTTTGGGTAAATCTGGTAACTTTTATTAGACCAACTAAATATTTGGGGGGGTGGGGGGGTCTCTCAGTACTTTCCTGGACTTGCAAAACCTTTTAGAAGGCACAAAAAAATTCTTTGAAAAAAACAAAGTTAACCAGCTTCAGTAACAGCAACTATGTGGGGATGTCAGTGTAGTCTGAGAACTCTGAACTAGAAAACTAAGTCTATTAGTTAGCAGCAACACCGGCAGTTTACTACTTTTGACCAGCCAAAGGGAAACAGTTAACTAGCATGTGTCACACACACGCGCGCGCGCGCGCACACACACACACACACACACACACACTTCATAGCCAGGGATGTATCTTTGCTAATTTTCATCTTCTTACCTCAGTCATTTCATAGTGCTGTTAAAGAAAGCTATGCAAAATAATTTCATAATGGGAAAATATTTCTCCCATAACATTTTCTCACTGGTTTCTCCATAAAATGGAGATATATATATATATATATATATATATTTTTTTTTTTTAAGGTTCCGAAATGATGTCCTTCAGGTAAAGAACAAGCCTAAGAAGCATGCGCTTGATTGATGAATGTTCAAAGTTATACAAGCAACTAAAATCTGGCTTTCAAATATAACGGAAATGCTCATACATCCAGACCTGCACCCAGTACCATAACAATGGGTAGGGAAGTGGGGATGGGGCTCCAGGTACTGCCTAAGGGTTAGTGATGGAATGGACCAAGGTGCAAGGAACAAGGTACAAGGAGAAGGACTGAGACTGATGTATATAGTTTTTAGTTTAGGAGGAGCGTTTTTTATTGTTCGTGGGTGTGGAGGGTGGTGGAAAGGCTCTGTGTGTTGGGGAGGGAGGGAGGAGCTCTATTGTTTGTGTGGGGAGGTGGGGTGATGGGGGTGGGGGTTGTGAGAGGAATAAAGATTTTCATTACAAACATGTGTATCTTGGAGTGGTGCTTGGGGGTGGCCAGGGGGTAGGGGATGTGCAGGCAGTGGGGCAGACAGTGTTGGTGGGGACAGATGAGCACTTCTGTGTGTCCTGATGCTCCAGGTGGGGCCAGAGCTGGCATAGCAGGTCTTCAGTGTTGGCTTGTGTCATCCAGAATGTGTCCAACCACTGGTCATCATCCCATTCCTGCAGCCTGACGTGTAGCTACCAGTGCTGGCTTGCATGACAGGCCCAGAGGCAGCAGGGCTGGTGGGGTGGCAGGGCGATGGTGGTCCCAGTGGTGGTGTCCTGGAGTCCATGGTTGCCAGGGCTGGCAGGAGCAGCTGTGCGATGTTGGGGACCCTGGAAGGCTATATACCAGTCATCCAGCAGGTGGCCAGAGCAGGTGGAGGAGTCAGGCAGTGCTAGGTGGCCGAGCACCAGGCGTGAAGAATGGCAGCAAGCAAACAGGACATGTGCAGTGGCCCTGAGAAGTGTTGAACCCTTTCTCTGGGCACCAAGAACTAGGGCAGGCAGGGCTGGAAAGTGCAGCTGTGGCAGGAGCAGAGCAGGCACATGCTGCCTGTGTTTCTGCCACACTGCTTCTCTGACATGGAAGTGTCAGTCCAGAGGTCACATTGCAGAGGGTGTGCTTTCAAGATGGCTGCCAAGTGCTGGTAACTGGCTCTGGCTTCAGCATGGCTGCCAAATGCTGGCAGCCATGCAATGGTGGCAGGAGAAAATATTATTTGGGGGGTTGGAGGGCAGTGCAGGGTGAGATGCAGAGATGGTGCAGGGCTGCCCCTCCCATCTGCAGGGCCATAGTGGGGCCAGCATGTGGCAGGGGTGCTGGGAACGGTGTTGTGGCAGTGGGGCATAGCAATGGCACTGGAGCAGTGCAGTTGCATTTGGGAGGGCTAAGCTCTGTTAGCCCTAGCCTTCCGCCACCTATGCAGCCATATAGCCACAGGGGACACAGGGGCACATGGCAGGGCTGGACTGACCTGAGATTAAAGTTAGTCTCAAGTCTCGCTATGTGTAGACACCTGTCAAAGTTGCTTAATGTGCATTATAGATTTCATAGATATTAGGGCTGGAAGGGACCCCACAAGATCATCAAGTACAGCCCCCTGCCCAGGGGCAGGAAGTCAGCTAGGGTCAAAGGATACCAGCAAGATAGGCATCCAAATGTTTCTTAAAAGAATTCAGAGCAGGTGCTTGCACCACCTCTGGAGGGAGCCATTTCCAGGCCTTGGGGGCTCAGACAGTAAAGAAGATTTTCCTTACGTCCAGCCTATAACGGTCTTGGAGGAGTTTGTGATCATTTGACCTTGTCATCCCTTGGGGTGCTCTGGTAAACAGGCATTCCCCCAGATCCTGATGCATACCCCTTATAAACTTGTAGGCAGCCACTAGGTCCCCCCTGAGCCTGCACTTTTCCAGGCTGAAGAGTCCCAAGCCTCTTAGCCTCTCATCATAAGGCCTATTCTATTGGTCTCTGATCATGAGTGTGGCTTTCCACTGGACTCTCTCCTCAGGTGTCGATGCTTTACCCCAAAGTTTGGTGTCATCAGCAAACTTGGCCAGTCCGCTTCTGACACCAATGTGCACAAGGTTAATAAAGATGTTAAAGAGTATAAGTTCAAAGACAGAGCCTTGGGGGACACCACCGGTCATGGAGCACCATGATGATCCACTTCCATGGATTACCACTCTCTGGGTCCAACCTCGGAGCCAGTTCCCCAGCCATCAGACTGTGATGTAGTTGAGGCCACACTTGGCCAATTTTTCCATGGGGAGATCTTGGGACACCAGATCACAGGCTTTTTTAAAGTCCAGATATATGACATCAATCTCTTCTCCCTCGCAGAGGTGATACATCACCTGGTCATAGAAGGAGATAAGATTGGTCAGGCAAGACCTACCTGCAATAAACCTATGTTGGCTGTCCCTCAGGATGTTGCCATCAGCCAGCTTGTCAAGAATGGTTTCTTTGAGGATTTTTTCTAGAATATTTTCAGGGATTGAGGTCAAGATGATTGGCCTGTAGTTCCCTGGATCTACTTTCCTCCTTTCTAGAAGATGGGCACCATATTGGCCTTCTTCCAATCTTCAGGTACTTCACCTGAGCACCAAGAGTTTTGGAAAATCTTTGCCAGTGGCTGGGCTATGACTTCTGCCAGCTCCTTAAGTATCCTGGGGTGCAAACTGTCAGGACCAGCTGACTTAAAGGTGTCCAGCCTCTCAAGGTATTCTTTTACAAGGTCTACACTGATTTTGGGTATAATTCACCCTCACCCCGGCTGTCTTGCATTGGGTTGGTGAAAAACCAATGCAAAGTACCCATTAAGCAGGTTGGCTTTTTCCTAGGTGTACGTTGTCAGTTTTCCCATTTGGTTTAGCAGGGGTCCAATGTTACCCTTGCTTTTCTTCTGACCCCCCACATATATGAAAAAGGACTTGTTATTTTTCTTAATATGTGTAGCCAGTTGGAGTTTGGTTGTAACCTTGGCTTTCCTGGTTCGCTTCCTACAGGTCTGGACTAGTGCAGAATACTCCTCCTTTGTGGTGATTCCAGTCTTCCATCCTTTATAATCCTCTTTTTTTAGACCCACGATCTCCATGAGTTCCCTGCTGAGCCAAGGGGATTGCTGTGCCCTTTTGCCACCTTTCCTCTGAGATTGGATGGACATCCCTTGTGCTTTCAGAATCGCTCCCTTAAGGAGCAACCACTTATCCTGAACTCCCCTCCTTATTGAGTGGTGGTCCCTTAGAGCCTTGACAACAAGCCTCCTGAGCTTATCCAAGTCAATGTTCCTAAAGTTGAGGAGTTCTGCATTGGTGACTAATTTGGCAGCTTTGTGGTGGATAGTGAAAGTGATCAGCTCTTGGTCACTGTCTCCCAGCTTTCCTTTGATTCTTAGGTCACTGACTAGATCGTGCCCTTTGTCCAGTACCAGATACAGCAGCACTTTACCTCTTCTCAGTGCATAGACTTCTTGAGTCAGATACAGCTCATCCACACATGTGAGGAAGCTTCATGACTGTTTGGATTTGGTCAAGTGCTCTTCCCATGAGATGTTCAGGTAGTTGAAGTATGCCATGACAACTATACAGCAAGAACATGCAGCCTTAGCCAGTTCCCTGGCAAATCCCTGGTCAAGCTCCTGTTCCTGATTAGGAGGTCTGTAGTAGACTCCTACCATTGTGTCCCCTGTCCCACATTCCCCACGTATTTTAACTGAGAGGGTCTCTAGTCATCCTCCCTGGGTACCAATGTCCGATTGCAGGGATGTGTAGCTTTCTTTGACATAGAGAGCTACACCTCCACCCTTTTTTTCCACACAGTCTCTCCTGTACAGAGTATAGCCATATATACCTATGCCCCAGTCATGGGTGGAGTCCCACCAGGTCTCTGTTATCCCTATGAGATCATAGTGATTCCTGTTTAGCAGAAGGACCAGTTCCTCCTGTTTGTTCCCCGAGCTCCTGGTATTGGTGTACAGGCACGTAAGTGTCCCATTGGAAGCCCTAGGCTTCCTGCCTTCCCAAGAGGACATTGTTCCAGGTTTGGGGTAGGAGTAAATTACCTTAAGTGCCCTAACCTGCTGGTTTTGCAGAAGCTTCCCAATGGGCTTGCTTTGGTGGTTGTCCACCCATCCCCCAGCAGACTTAGTTTAAAGCCCAGTCGGGCAGGTCAGCCATTAGCTTATTGAGTATCAAATTTAAGCCCATTTAAAATTCATGTGTAGACATGCCCTGCTTGTAGCTGTCAGAAGTGCTCCAATCAGAGCACCAAAGTACAAACAAGCTTCTGGATTTACTGTACTGAACTTTTCTGAACCTCTGGATGGGACAAAAAAGCGGGACTCCGAGGATTAACTTGAGCTAAACAAAAAATAAACAGAAATAGTGATGTCCCACATGTATCTTCAGTGTTTTTAATGGATTCTCTTGTATCACACAAAAGAGTCAGAATCAAAGGGTAGGTATGAAACAGCTGTCTTTACTGCTTGTTGTTCTGTTCAGCTTTTCAGGTGGTAGATCAGGGCACTTTAGTTGAGGCACAAGCTGTTTCTATACTTTGTGTGAAATGCTGAAAAAAAAAGTTAAGATCCAGCAGTGATTTTTTGGCATCTGTGCTAGAAGATTTGTTTCACCTTTAGCTTTTTGTCATGTTTTCTTAGGTTCTCTCTTTTCTTTATATTATTGATTTTAACTTTGTTTTTTGCCTGATATGTTCTCAGAGAGAAATTGCAGGTGCCAAGGAAAAACACCATCTTTATCTAAACATAGCTTTTAAAAAGTGATTCATACATTTTATCACACACATTTTAAACCCCTAGTACAGGCAGGGTAAATTATCTTTTGGAATGTGCCAACTGGTGGTGGTCAATGGTATGGGCTAGGGTGAGGCTGACCACAACCAAACAATACTTATCTAAAAATGGATTAAATCAAACAACAATTTTAAAACACACATGTTAAAACATATTAGCTAGTGAAGGGGTCAGTAAACTATGGCTCACAGGCTGGATCCAGCCCATAAAGAGACTGGATACAGCCTACAGCGGTCTAATCTCGTCTGCAGCAGCACAAGACCCAGGCATTGACTTAAAGGAGGTTCCAGAATGGAGGCCACCTGGGGAGTCTGCACTCTGGAAGACATTGTTGACCTTTGCTACTGTCAATAGTAATTAGCAGACTTTGGAGAGGAGGCAAGAGTCAGAGCCAAGCACAGTGGGGCTTTAGGCTCTGGTTGTGGGGAGTGGGGACAGGACTCTCCAACAGCCAATGGGGCAGCTTGGGGATCATGGGGATTATATCCCACTAGTTCAAGTCCCCTTTTCAATCTCTCCCCAGGAGATGCCACAGGAGGGGATGCCTGCAGGATGAGGAGATGTTGGCATGACCAGCATTGAGAGGTTAATGCAGCCTCTCTACTGCGACCACTGCCTAATTGCTGCCAAATTTATTGCTGCTTATTTCCACTGGCAAGGGGAATTGTCAGCACATGGTAACAGATGGTTGCAATAAGCGGGTCATAACAGAATTCTGACACCCAATAGCTTCTGTGTTAACCCCCTGGCTATGACAGCACCTCCCCCAGCATCTTCCACTGGGAGAGGGAAGGAGGGAGGGCATGAGGCTGACAAGGAGATTGGGGATACAGAGGCATGACTTCCACACTACCCAGGCATAACCTTACCAGTTATGCCTTAGTTGGTGGCACACCAAGGAGGTGATCTGGGGGGTAGGCATGGGGGTAGTGGGAGGGCCAGGAGTCCCCTTTCCTGTCCCACATATGCCTAGATTGAGGCCCTGGAGGAGCAGGTGAGGTAACTTCAGGCAGAGGTGAGCAGGCTGTGGAGGATCAGGGCAATTCAGGAAAAGATTGATGGATACTTCCATTCTTTGCAGGACCACACACCTGGAAGGAAGGCATCACAGGAGGGAATCAATGAGTCTGAATGGCAGACAGTTGCCTCGAGGGCTAGACATTGCACTGCCAGGGTGACTCCCTCAGTGCAGCTGGGGAACAGGTACGAGGCCCTGGCACCACTGGCAGAGAGCACAGGAGTGGAGGCCACACCCACAGCCACCACCAAGCAAGCTGAGGGAGAACCATGAGCCAGAGGAGAAGACAATGGGTCATTGTGGTGGGTGACTCCCTCCTGAGAGGAACAGAGGGAGCCATCTGCTGCCTGGATTCCATGGTACAGAAGGTATGCTGCCTGCCCAGAGCCCAGATTTGAGACAATGATGATTCCAGACCTGATTAGGCCCTCTGACAAGTATCCTATGGTCCTCATCCACGTAGGAACAAATGATGCAACCTAGAGTAGTCCAGGCAGGGTCATGAGTGACTATATGGTGCTGGGAGCCAGGCTTAGAGGTTCGGGGGCACAGGTGGTCTTCTCATCCATCCTCCTAGTCAGTGGTCATGGACAGCACCACAGCAACTGCGTTAGAGATGTCATCTCACAGCTTCAGAGCTGGTGCCATTGTGTGGGGTTTGGATTCTTTGACCATGACTTGTACTTCCAGGATAAGGCCATGTTTGGATGATACAGGCTACATCTCTCTTCAAGACGTATAAGTGTGTTCTCTTACAGGTTGGCTGATCTCCTACACAGGGCTTTAAACTAGGTTCATTGTGGAATGGGGATGTTGACAACAGGGTGAGGCCAGGAATGATGAACCATGAGCCAGGCCCTGGAACAGTCCAGGTAAGTACCAAGGGCCCCGCTAAATATTAGAATGGGGAATTGGTAAGGGGACCTATTGAGGGACTTAGATGTCTCTATATTAATGCTAGGAGCATGGGGAACAAGGAGAAGTAACTTGCACTCCTGCTTGCAAATAAAGAATTCGACCTGCTTGGGCTAACACAAACCTGGTGGGACCCTACCCACAACTGGGCAGTGGACATTGAGGGCTACAGGCTGTACAGACAGGATAGAGTGGGGGAAAAAAGGGTGAGGGGCATTGCTCTCTATGTTATGGAGCAATATACAACCTCTGTACTTAAGTTGGCCCTAGAAGAAGGGCAAATTGAGATACTATGGATCAGATTACAGGGGGGGTCAGGGAGAAAGGAACTTGGTAGTGGGGGGTGGCGGGTCTATTACAGACCACCACACCAGGGGGATGAATTAGACCTAGCATTCTCAAGACAGCTCTCAGAGGCAGTGCACTCAAAAGACCTAGTTGTCAGGGTGACCTAAACTTCCCAGACATCTGATGGGAGGAACAGGGAGCCAGATCTGCCCGTTCATGTAAGCTTCTAACCTGCTTACAGGACCTTCACCTATCACAGGGGGTAAACGTTCCCACTAGGGGAAATGCCTTACTAGACTTGGTGGTGGCCACATGACTTGGTTGGGAATCTGCAGGTACAAGGTAACCTAGGGGATAGTGACCACCTATTGATAAAGTTCACTATCCAGTGAAAGGTGGGGAAGATAACTAGTAGGGTTGAAGTGCTAGACTTCAGGAAGGCCAACTTCAACAAGCTTAGGAGTTAGGGAGGGACTGACAGGCAAAAGCATTGTAGAAATGGGAGTCCAGGGAGGGTGGGCATTTCTCAAGGGACTGATCCTGTATGCACAGAAAGGGACCATCCCAGTACACATAAAGGGGGGTGGGGGCAAAAAAGCAAAGAAACCCTCTTGGTTGAGCAGGGAAATCCAGGAGAGCCTGGAGGGGAAAAGAAAGGCCTACAGGCTATGGAGGCAGGAGGCAGCCACTGAGGAGGAGTATACCTGCTTGGCTCAAGCTTTCAGGAAAGCGGAGAGGAGAGCCAAAGAAGAAATGGAGCTTAGGCTGGCAGTAAAAGTTAAGGATAACAAAAAGTCATTATTTAAATACATAGGAAGCAAAAAGAAAGTGCAGGGTAACATAGGGCCCCTTCAGGATGGACTAGGGCAACTGGTAACAGAAAGGATGGCCAAAGCGGAGCTCCTAAATGATTTCTTTGCATCTGTGTTCCTGGACACAAATACCAGCATGCATCTCAATGGGACTTTAGGTAAGCACAAGATAGATACCAACCCACCAACTGTTAGTGCCGACCTAGTAAAGGGGCACCTGGAGGAGTTGGATGTATTTAAGTCAACAGGCCCTGATGATCTTCATCACAGGGGACTTAGGAAATTAGCTGGAGTAATAGCGGAACCACTGGCACACTGTTTGAGCGCTCGTGGTGCTCAGGACAGGTCCTGGAGGACTGGAAAAGGGCCAATGTGATCCCTATTTTCAAGAAGGAAAGGAAGGAGGAACCGGGTAACTATACTCTGGTTAGCCTTACCTCTGTCCTTGGCAAGACCTTTGAGAAAATTGTTAAGGATCACAGTTGTGGGGAACCAGTGGGTAAAATAATGCTAAGGGGCACCCAGCATGGGTTCATAGCAGGCAGATCCTGCCTGACTAACCTGGCTCTATTTTACAACAGGGTCACAAAATGCTTGGGTAAAGGAATAGAGGTAGATGTTATTTACTTAGATTTTAAAAAGGCCTTTGACACAGTGTCATACCCAATTCTTATAAATCAACAAAACAGTTGCAATGTAGATTATTACACAGTCTGGTGGTAGAAAATTGGCTTATGGGATGCACCTAGAGAGTGGTGGTGGATGTGTCAGTTTCTACCTGGAGAAATGTGGGCAGTGGAGTCCCCCAAGGCTCTGTCCTAGGACTGGTACTGTTCAATATCTTCATTAGTGATTTGGACGAGGGAGTAGAAAGCCCTCTGTCCAAGTTTGCAGATGACACCAAACTATGTGGGGAGGTAAACAAACTAGAGGGCAGGGAGTGAATCAAGGCAAATTTGGACAGGTTGGAGAAGTGGGCGGAACAGAATAGGATGCAGTTTAGCAAATATAGTTCCATGTGTTGTACCTAGGGAGGAAGACTCATCAACACTCCTATAGCCTTGGAGATACCAGTTGAAGTTTCTGCACTTAGGCAGTAGAAACCAGCAGCACACTTATAGACTGGGAAAATCCCTTCTTGAGAACACAGAGGCAGAAAGGGATCTTGGAGTCATTAGTGACTCCAAGATGAACATGGGCCGACAATGCGAGGTCACGGTTGGCAGGGCTAACCGGACCTTGTCGTGCATCCACAGATGCATCTCAAGCAGTGCCAAGGAGGTGATCCTCCCCCTCTATGCAACACTGGTCAGGCCACAGCTGGAGTACTGTGTCCAGTTCTGTGCGCCCCATTTCAGGAGGGATGTGGACAACATTGAGAGGGTCCAGAGGAGGGCCACCCGCATGATCCAGGGACTACAGGGGAGCCCCTATATTGAAAGACTGCGGGACCTAAACCTGTAAGAGAAGGCTGAGGGGGGACCTGGTGGCTGTCTATATCACTAGGGGGGACAAGAAGGGTTTAGGGAAGACACTGTTTCCCCTAGCGCCCCCTGGCATGACAAGGAACAATGGACACAAATTATTAGAGAGTAGGTTTAGATTAGACATCTGCAAGAACTACTTCACAGTTAGGGCAGCTAGGAGCTGGAACCAACTTCCTAGGGAAGTGGTGCTGGCTCCTACCCTGGGGGTCTTTAAGAACAGACTTGATGCCTACCTGGCTGAACTCATTTGAGTCCAGTCTTTTCTCCCGCCCAGGCGGGAGGTCGGGCTTGAAGATCTACAAGGTCCCTTCCGACCCAACTTCTATGATTCTATGAAGTAGCACAACTGAGCATATTGGTGACTCATGTTCATTTTGGAGTCATAGTCGACTCCAAAATGAACATGAGTCACCAATATGATGAAGTAATAAGTAAAGCTAAACTCACTCTTTCTTGAATAAGTAGGTACATCACAAACAAGTCTAGGGAGGTGATATTTCTCCTCAATGCAGCATTGGTCAGGCCACAGCTGGAGTACTGTGTCAAGTTTTGGGCACTGCACTTCAGGAGGAATGTAGATAACCTGGAAAGGGTTCAGAGAAGGGCCACACATCTAGTTAAAGGCCTACAGGAAAAACCTTACAAGGACCAGTTGGGTGACCTGACTCTCTTCAGTCTTCGCAAGAGAAGGGTGAGAGGTCATTTTGTGACCCTCTACAAACTCATTGGGGGGGACAGCAGGAAATAGGGGATACAATGTTTACTGAGGTGCCCATCAGGTTAACTGGGAACAGTGGCCACAAACTGAAGGAGAGCAAATTTAGATTGGACATCAAGAAAAAATTCTTTATTGTGAGGGTTGCCAAAATATGGAATATGCTTCCAAAGGAAGGTGGTGCTGTCCCCTTCCTTGGAGATATTTAAGAGAAGATTGGACAAACACCTGGCTGGGGTCATGTGACCCCAGCACTCTTTCCTTCTCAGGACAGGGGGCTGGAGTCAATGATCTAATAGGTGCCTTCTGACCCTAAAATCTATGAAATCTATGAAATAGCGAGGGGAGATTTGATAGCAGCCTTTAACTACTTGGAGGGTGGTACCAAGGAGGTGCTACATTGTTCTCAGTGGTGACAAATGAGAGAACAAGGAGCAATGGTCTCAAGTTGCAGCAAGAGAGGTTTAATTTGGATATTAGGAAAACCTCTCTCACTAGGAGGGTGGTGAAGCACTTGAATAGGTTACCTAGAGAAGTATTGGAATCTCCATCCTTGGAGATTTTTAAGGCCTGGCTTGACAAAGCTCTGCCTGGGATGATCTAGTTGGGGAAGGTCTTGCTTTGAGCAGGCTGTTGGACTAGATGACCTCCTGAGGTCCTTTCCAGCCCTAATTTTCTATGATTCTATCTCAGGGTAAAAACCTTCCAGACAGCTGTCTTAAGCTCATCAGGAAATTGGGCTAGCTCCATTTTTGATGGGGAAGCCTCCAAGTGAAATTAAATGTTATAGGTGATGGCAGTTGTCTGTAGTTTTATGAACTCATCTGCATTCAGTTATTTTTCTTTCTCCTGGGACAATTACTAAGATTTTGTCGCAGAGGGCAGGCAGCCTAGAGACTCATTGCCTTTGCTAGATGCTCTGAGCACAAGCCTGCCCTGAGGTTTTGTCAGCATATTAGAGTTAGAAAGGAATCTAGGGAACTTCCTCCCCTCTGGTGGACTCTGAGAAGAAAGACAGGCTATGCTCATGCAGGAAAGGTGTTGAGCTAATAGCCATATTGTTTCTGCAGCAATAGAGGAATGGAATTAATCAGCTTTTGGCCTGATCACCTTGTCAGGCATCATTGTACAGAAAAGCTGAAGTGACAGATGACAACGAGGGTAGAAAGCATAAACTACTGTTTTTTGTGGGGCGGGGGAGCGGGGATTTGCAACAGCGATAAGAACTGTCATTACAACACATTGCCTTTCAGCTTCATGAGCAGCCCATTTTCCATTGACAGGGTTAATCCTAAACCTTTGGAACAGAACTTCTTTCTCTCTCCAAGGTACAATTTGGAGGAGTAAGGACAGGATTTTGTAAGACCCTACCTTGCCGCACAGATTTTGTGCTTAACCAGACCAGTGACCCTGGTGTTCAGATTTACTTTAGATAAGAGCTTGACTCCAAACCAGAGGAGAGTGCAGAGGCACTTAGTAAAGAGTACATTCTCTCTAGTCTTTGGGGTTTGCAGCTAAAAACTATTTGTCATTTGACATAAAATGAGGAGATGATCCTTCACTTGCAAATGGTTTATTATAGTCCAGCACAGTGTGCTGCTCAGCCTTCAATACTAATAATCATCTTTTTTGTCAGTCAGACCCCTGAGATTGCTACTAAGGAGGATTTGTCATATTCACTAGGACAAAAAAGTACATGAACTAAAAGCAAAACATGTCAATCACTGCTAAATGGAACTTTCATTATTCTCTGGTGCTCATTGAAACAAAATACCAGGGGGAAGCAAGTGATGCTTGTCAAGATAGGCCATGAGTCGCAATTACTACTTACGTTCCTTTGGAGTTTTGTTTGCTAAATGGAAGGTGAGCCTAGATGTGACTGTCAGTCTTCAACTTAAGCTCCAATTCCCATGTAGCTCAGTAAGCCTCACTGTCAGGAGTGAAAGTCCCTACATTTATATTCACTTTTTTCTCTGTGTGACGTCAAAGGAATTCTTTATTAGTCCAATTGCCAAAAATACATCAGTGTCCAAAATTAGGGGCTGATTTTCAAAACTACTCCATTTAGGCACCCAAGTGGCAGGCTTGTTTTCAAAATGGCTCAGCTTTCAAAATATTGAGCTGTATTGAAAGTCTAGCCACAGTAGTGAAGTAGTTAGTACCGGGCACCCAAAAACCTGGCTCCCAAAAGCAGTACTTGAACAGATCCTTTCAAAACAGAACAAAACCAAAACCAAAACAAGTATCCATGGTTCAGCACTCGCAAGAAATAATACATTCCCATGTGGGAGTTCATGCTTTTAATACAAATGTAAGAACACGTTATTTTACAAATGCTGAAAAATGTCATGATCTCTCTAACTCAAGGAAACAATCAGTATAAACTGATAGAGTGAAATCCTGCCCCTATGAAGTCAAAAGGGACTTCTGCCATTAGCTTCAGTAGGGCAAAACTGCATCCCTATTCTCTAAGAAATCATTTGGTAGTCTAGAAAAATGCCAATAATCTGTTATTTTCAATGGGTTAAATGTTGTCACAAAAACACTGATAATGTCACAGAGTGCTGTAGTAGGAAACATTTTTATTTTAATGATTTAATGAATGACAACTGTTTTTATGGGTGAAACAAGAATTTGGGGGGGTAATATCTCTTATTGGACAAACTGCATGGTTGTAATAAATCTTTTTTCTATTTTTCATCTGAGGTTAAATTATTTATTGACCTTTATTTGAGTTATAGCAACAGATCTTTTTAAAGCCTGAGGTCTTTGTTATCCAAAGAAGTATTAAACATTTCTGCACATCTTCAGGTGATGACTTTCCCAAAGAGGAAAAATAGATTTGAATGCATTTGCAATTCTTTAAAAGAAAACTGCACTTTCTGCTTGTGAATAAATTACAATGATGGGCAGGGTACATTTTTTCTTCTCCGATAAAAGTATTAAATATTTAGATAAGGCAAAAAGAAATTTCAGAACCTCCAAGATGACCATGTAGGGTTACATTTAGTGCTAGGCACAACACCAGCAACAGGTTCAACTGGAGTGCTGTGGGCCCTGAGCCAGCAGGTATGCACGGCCAGCCCACCTCCATTGAAGAGGGCTCCCTGTGGCTCATGTGCAGCTCACAGGACTTGTCTGGGAGTCCTTTGCAATGGAGTCAGTGGCCTGGCTCCACTTGCTGCCACGTGCAGCTCCCAGAACTTGGTTGGGAGTGGTGGAAAATCCAGCATGATGGAGCTGGTCTTGCTCGGCTCCACTCCCTGGTACACTAGCTGAATCACAGGAGTTGCATGTGTCAGCAGAGAGCAGGGCCAGGCCAATGGCTCCATTACATGGAGTTCCCCTAAGGGCATTAGGCTTCAGTAGGGGTCCCAGAGCTTCACGTCAGCCATGGACAGCACCGTGCCTGGCCGTACTCCCTATCACCACATGTAGCTCCCAGGACTTGGCTGGAGTTGTGAATTGCCAGGGGGCTCTGCTTGCTATGGGCCAGGAGCATCCTGAGGGCCTGCTGCCTGCTGCTGTTGCCACTGCCAGCAGGTACTGTGCACCACAGTGGGGATGTATGATGGAGGGCCTCCACATGCACACTCCACCATACCCACACACATGCCCAGACACCTTCCACATTTCACACACACACTCCTACACCCCCTCACATACCACACCGATGCCCATGCACACATACCCCACACACACCCCACCATACACATGCACTCATGTACCACACACTCTCTCCCTCAACACACACATACAATATACATGAGTAAGAGTTTATTTTGAGTTATTATACAATTGCCTCTATATACACCACTCAAATGCACATAAATCAGGACAACAATATTTTTGGAAACAAAATTCAAATATGTTATGGTAGATGTTTAATTTTTAGTATATGATTTGTTTTTTTTCTGGTTCCAAGATGGCAACCCCCACTTCCAAAAAAAATACTTTTGGGGGCATGGAGAGGAGCTTCTGGTGGCAAAGCTCAGGGGTAAGGGATGGGACTTCCAGTCCCAATACGACAACCGAGGGCAGGGTACCTGTCAAGGGGTGGGGCTACCCTGGCAGTGCTTGACAGCTCACCAAAACTCATTAAGCAGCCCTCCAGCCAAAATAATTGCCCACCCCTGTGTTAAAGGTTTTCGGTTTGTCATATGAATTAAAAGCATAATAGTTATGCACTGACTCCGAGCATAGATATTCTTCCTCAGCATTCAGAGGGTCTTCCTGTGCTTTTCCGTCTCAGTAATAGAAGTTATAATTTAGAGCTGTTCCATAACATAGGAGACTGAGGAAGCTGGAAATTCAGAGATGATCTCTAAGTTAAGGAGTTAAGTAAGTAGTTAGAGAGACAAAAGAACTGCAGAGGCTTGTCTGCAACTCTACAATAAAATTTGTTCTTAATTCTACTCTGTGAGTGGGCCTGAACTTTCAAACTTCTCCTCCCCTCCCCCCACTGGAATCTCACCAACCTTCATCAACCTCTCTTGCTCGCCATGTCTTGCTGGTTGGATTTTCTTTGGCAAGTTTGGATGACTCTCTGGCTAAGGTCCATTTGGTAGGGTCATGGTTCTTCTGCAGGGCTCCACCTCTGCTATCCCTTGCCCCTTTTCTCTCAGGCCTGTGATGGAAACCCACCCCCCTTTGGTTTAGAATGGGGATAGCTATCTGGATCCACTCTCTGGACTCCTACAGATTCTGTAGTCTGCTGCTCACTGGTTTATATTTCTTCTCCTCCTGAATGTCTTTCTACCTGAAACTTAGAAACTCATTTAACTAGTCCTTGGACCAATTTATTTCTTACTCTCCCAGCCTTCCCTCCACCTTACTTTGGGCTTTTCAAACATAACTCCCTTAGAGATACTAAGATAAAGGTGGCACAGCTGCTCCGAATCACAAATCAATCTCCTCTGCATTGCTTCTTCTCAGCTGTAATTCATTCACACTGATAAAGTAAAGTATGGCTTCTTCCTTCATCACAGACTCAAATTCACTCAAGTTCCATGACATAATCCCTCTTTCCTCAGGTACTATATCATACACCACGTAGGCTGCATCAATCAATCATATACTCTTCCCCCACTCTTACTTAGGCTTATTGGGCAATCTATCCTGTGCCTCCTCTTGCCTTGGCTTGGTTCTAACCCGCACCATTCTCACTGGGGTCCATCCTTCCCTTACTAGGCTGCTCTCTGCTGGCTATCCCAGGGAGTGTCTCCCTCCTTTCACCATCTCTAATGTGACCAGAGTGGCCCACACAGCCCTGGGGTCCACTTTACTTATTTTTTAGCAGCAGCAGTTCAGATCCGCATTCTGTGCTCGACCAGGTCTTGGTGACTCTGAGGGGTTCAGCGGTCTGGGTTGTCTTTCTTCCCCCAAGTGATACAGCTCCCAGCTCAGTTATTTTTTCTCCACTCTGGGGGATGCCAGATGCCAACCCCTCATCCAGCTTTTCCTTTAAATGGCCTGCTTCACCTTTTGAGCCAACCAGGGCAGGCTCCCTGGGGTATGTGGTTCCATGTACCTGTTCATGCCTGTCTCCAGAATTTCCCCCTGGACCCTCTTTCCTGGCATACCAGGTGTGCTCCACTTTCCCAGACCTGCCCTGGTGAGTCAAAACCAGCTTGGCCAACAGCATTGTTCCATGGCAGGGGACTGACTCCAGCCCCTGATACATACTCATTCATGCCTTACTCTCTTTATTGAACCTGGTTATCACTATGGACCTAATCCAGCTCTAGAGTGGAATAAACTAAACACCAGAAAGGCATACTGAGTGTGCAGTAAGAGTGTCCACAAAGGGAACTAGTCCAAAATAGCTATCTCTGGTAGTTTCCACATTAGACAACCCTTTATATTTGAGTGCTTATGAGGAACAGGTGTAAATTTGACTTGGGTAGGAGGTAACACCCAGATAACACTTTGAAAGAGGACTGGAAATCTACACCAGCTCCTAAATATTCCTAAAGTCTCCCCTGCAATTATTTTAATTTTGTTCTTCAGTCCTGTAAGGAAAACTGAATGAAAATGACAGTTGTGTATATAAAACATCTGTATCTCTGAGCCCAGAAGTAATATTTTCAGATGTGTCTAAGTGATTTCAGAACCCACATCTTGTTTTCAAAAGTAACAGAGGGCATTAGGAAGATAAGTATTGTCAGGTCACGTAGGGGCTTCTGAAAATGCAACCTATTTTAATAAACAACATAATTGTATCTACAGGCAAGTTACTGATACCTACAAGTGGATTGCATTTGCAGTTCTGTGCATTGGTGTGCATATTCATCTCCTTAACATATGATTCCAAGCAATATAAGTCCCTTTATTATTAAGTAGCCCATAGGCATTTAAGGGGCTGGAGATACGATAAAACCAAGGGTCATACTACTCCTAACTGAAGTCCAGAACAAATGTAAAAGTGACTTTAATTGTAGCTTAGACATTTATTATACTCCATAGTCCTATCACACAAAAGGCATCCTTTACCAGTTCATAAGAATGAAATGAAAACAGAAAATGTAGGTAAAATTAAATCTATATACTGAGTTTCCTTTAATGCTATTTGACAAATCCTAAAAAGATTTATTTACTTTTCATTAATAGAAAATAGCAGTGAAGCAAATCCAAGTGCAATAGAAAACAGATTGCCAAAATGGCTTGCATAAAATAAAAATGGTCTTGAACATCCATCTAAAATCCCAAACAGACTGAAATTAGGGGATTCAGTGGAGGTAAAATAGTATTTTCATGTCCCCTGGGCATAAAGTCCATGCTCTATCTGCCTACCAGTGTGTCTGTCTCTACTTTTAAGTATTTTCAAGGACTTTTAAATAGTCCTTTCAAAGGGGAATAATTTTTAAAGGAAAGGCTGACAACACCCCACCCCAGAACACCCTACTACATATTGTTTTCATAGATTTCATAGACATTAGGGCTGGAAGGGACCTTGGGAGATCATCGAGTCCAGCCCTCTGCCCAAAGGGCAGCAAGTCAGCTGGGGCATAGGATCACAGCAAGATAAGCATCCAATTTACTCTTGAAGGTGTTCAATGTAGGTGCTTGAACCACCTCCGCTGGCAGACTGTTCCAGACCTTGGGGGCTCGGACAGTAAAGAAATTCTTCCTTATGTCCAGCCTGAAACAGTCTTGCAGGAGTTTGTGACCGTTCGACCTCATCATCCCTTGGGGTGCTCTGGTGAACAAACGTTCCCACAGATCCTGGTGGTCACCCCTGATAAATGTATAGGTGGCCATCAGATCACCCCTGAGCCTGCACTTTTCCAGGCTAAAGAGTCCCATGGCTCTCAGCCTGTCATCGTAAGATCTGTTTTCCTGACCTCTGATCATGCGCGTGGCTCTCCTCTGGACTCTCTCAAGCTTCTCCACATCCTTTTTGAATTGTGGAGCCCAAAACTGGACGCAGTACTCCAGCTGCGACCTCACCAAGGCCGAGTACAAGGGGAGAATGACATCCCGGGATTTGCTCGAGAAGCATCTATGGATGCAAGCCAACATTTTGGTCACTTTACTAGCCGCAGCATCGCATTGGAGGCTCATGTTCATCTTGTGGTCAATGATGACCCCCAAGTCTTTTTCTTCTGTAGTGCTATCCAACGTAGCACTGCCGACCCTATAAGGGTGCTGCAGGTTTTTCCTCCCAAGGTGGAGAACCTTGCATTTTTCGGTGTTAAACACCATGAGGTTCTCGTCTGCCCATTTGCTGAGCTTGTCCAGGTCAGCCTGGATCACCCGCCTATCTTCTGGCGTGGATGCTTTGCCCCAAAGTTTGGTGTCATCGGCAAACTTGGCCAGTCCACTCCTGACTCCAATGTCCACATCATTAATGAAGATGTTGAACAGGATGGGTTCCAGGACAGAGCCTTGAGGGACCCCACTGGTCACAGGGCACCACGATGAGTGACTGCCATCGATTACAACCCTCTGGGTCCGACCACGGAGCCAGTTTCCCAGCCAGCGGATCGTGGTGGAGCCAAGGCCACAACTGGCCAGTTTGGCCAAGAGGTGATCGTGGGATACCAGATCAAAGGCTTTTTTGAAGTCAAGATATATGACATCAATCTCTTCTCCCTCATCCAGGTGATAGGTCACCTGGTCATAGAAGGAAATGAGATTGGTCAAACAAGACCTACCTGCAACAAACCCGTGCTGGCTATCCCTTAGAATGTTAGCCTGGGCCAGTCCCTCAAGGATGGCCTCCTTAATAAACTTTTCTAAGATCTTCCCCAGGATAGAAGTCAGGCTAATGGGCCTGTAGTTAGTCGGATCCACTCTCCTCCCTTTCTTGAAGGTTGGCACCACATTGGTCTTCTTCCAGTCTTCTGGCACTACACCAGAGCGCCAGGAGTTTTCAAAGATCCGTGCCAGGGGCTGGGCTATGACGCTCGCCAGCTCCTTGAGTACCCTGGGGTGCAGATTGTCAGGGCCGGTTGACTTGAAGGTATCCAGCTTCTCAAGATGTTCCTTCACGAGGTCAGCATTGATGGAGGGTAGGGGATCCCCATCACCCGGATCTCCCTGTCCCATAGCAGGCATGGGCGTCCCATGGGACTGATGAAAGACTGATGCAAAGTACCTATTTAATAGGTTGGCTTTTTCCTGGGCGTCAGTTGTCAGTTGCCCCATCTGGTTTAGCAGGGGTCCAACATTGCCCTTGCTTTTCCTCCAGCTCCCCACATATGTTTGGGGTGCTCCTGTTGGAGAAGTATGTTGAAGTTCCCTTGGGTAGAGGGTCTCCTGAATCCTAGATGAGCATCCTAACTACTGAGCTCTTGGTTGCAAAGGTGGCGGGTCAGCACCATCTCCATTACCTTTTGATTAAATTAATTGCTGTTGTTTTCACTTAGTTCCCAAACTGAAATCAACTGTTTACCTGACTCTCCTCTCCAGTATATTGAACAGTTTCAAATGGGGAGGACACAAAAATGCCTTAAAACTATGCCCTACTTCAAGCAATTTTACTCAAAAGTTCTCTTGTGCACCAAAGAAGGATAATCCCTCCCAACAATATCTGGGAAAAATTCTTTGGTCTGTATTAGACTGAATAATAGAGTGGCTTCTTGTGGCTTTCACATTTTTTGAGTTACTTGCTTACTAATTGCCACTCCGTTTTGCTCAATGCAACTTTTCCCATTTTTCCCTCCCTCCCCCCTTCCCTTTCACCTCCAGCTTGCATTTACTAAGAAAATTCATTAAGCTTGAGCTTACATTGAGAATCACTGGGGAATTTAGAAGAAATGGAAAGTGATGCTGTTGACAGTAGCCATCTATCCCCCCTCCTCCCCTCAACCGCTTTTTCTGCCAAACTGTGTGGCTTCATTCCTGCTCCTGAAAAGTTGTTGTCATAGGATACATTTGAAGAGGAAGATGCCACAGAATGGGTACTGCCTGGTTCTTTATATTTCCAGTTCTCCTTCTCAGGTCAACAGTGTTGCTTCCTTCCACTCACAGAAGCAGAAGGGAGCATTTGTCCTATTGCTTTAGACTGTTCTGCAAAGAATTTGTAATGTTGTTTTTTGAAAGAACAGGCACTGAACTTTTGTTTCAAACTCTCTTGCCTTTCATATGCCCAAACCATTCACACTGAGATCAACAAGCATTCTGCTTGGTCTTTCACAGCAGCAATTGATTTATCATTTAAAGAGTATTTCTTAACAAGTCATGAAGATGTTACAGTAGATATAACCTGGGGCTCACTGTCCTTAACAGTTTCTCTTCCTGCTTTCTACTAAGGAAAAATTTTCAGCATAAGTGCTGTTAAGAGATACAAACACATATAGAAGATAGTAAGTGCCTGTATTTGTAAGAGTATAGTAAAAATAACATAAGATAAATGGTCAGTGCGGTAAATGAATATGTTTAATGATTTTATTTGAATTTCTAGGCATATATTTCTGAACTGAAGAACCAAAAGCCATCATAGTGAACATTATTACCCACTTAGTTTCCATTACAGCTGATGCTCATCCTTAATGATGACCTCAGGGGTAACTTGATACCATGCAGACTTCTTGCTCATTTCAGGCTCTTGTACACATGGCGGGGGCTTAGTCCTTAGGGTTGCATTCTATGCCCCCAAAATTTAAATGGTGGCTTTTTAATTGAATCCTGTTTCAATTTATGGGTCTTATTTTTCTGTCTGTCGTGGTGAGGGGCGGAATACTGTTTGCTTTTTTTTGGTCAGAGCCTGCCAGAGGCAGGAGCCAAGCTCTTGGCAGGCCACGTAGTCCCTGTCCTGCAGGGGGGCCTTAGTTCTTCCCTCCATGGTGGTGGCACCCCTCAGCTGGCCACCTGGGTGGGCTGCTAGTGGGCCAGGTGCTGCTCCAACTCAGAGGCAGAACCCAGCCTGATCCAACTCTTCCCAACCCTGAGCTGAGGCAGCACCAGCTCACTAGCAGCCTGCCTGAGTGGCCCTGGGCAGTGCCACTGTTGTGGAGGGAAGGACCAAGGTCCCCCACAACTCAGGCAGAAGTCATGAGTGGCCCAATCCTTTTTTTCTCTGGAGCCTGCCCATGTCTCCCACAACCAGAGTGTGAACTAATAGCTGCAATGCATCATTGTAAAACTAAACTACATTGGGATGCAAACTCATTTAAAACCCCCAAAACTCTTGCTTGTATACAGTGTGATGTCATTAAACCACACAAAGTGACATTTTTATCATGTTTACATGGCAATGGCATCACATGTACAAGTGCTCTTATATATCAAGTGCTTGGAACTTAGAATATGGCCCCTGTTTAACCAAACTCCTGGGTACGTTCTACCAGCAAATCCAAAATAACTTTTACTCCTGTCCTTCTGTCAGTACTTCCTTTACTCACTTTTTTTAACAAATCCACTCTGCCTTCTTTCTTTGCTTCCTCCCACTTCTGTGCTCTCCTTCACTAGGATGGTGATGGTCCCTACCTCTAATGCAGCCACATGGGGGAGCAAGGGCTCTCCTCACCCCCTTCCCTCCCCCCACACATACAAGCACAGCCAAATGTGTCTGAGTTTCCTTCTTGAGAAAGTAGATGGAAAGGAAAGGACAAGGGTTGAGAATGTGTAGAGCAGCATTTTGCCTAACACATCAAGCATTAATCCAGGCCAGAACCAAAGAGAAGGTTAGGTCTGAAGAGAAGTAATAGACCCCTTCACTGCAACAGCAAAGAGTGAGGGAGGGAGGAATTATGACTAAGATACATTCCCTTCCCAGTGTTCCTTTTTCACAGCTGTTCCATTTCTGGTCAGTGGTTAGCCTGATCTTTCAATTTTATTTGCCTCTGCACCAGCCAGTTCCTGAGGGAGCCCTCCAATACCAGCAATAGGAAGTACTATATCTGGTCAGGAATTCAACCAAATGAAGGAAAGCCAGGGTGGATAGAATGTCTTATCTGCTTGAGAAGCCACAAAAATTCTTAGCCTCATGTGACATGTACCTAAGATTTCCCTGCTAAAACTTAAGTGTTTCCCATTATGATTTCACAAGAAAGCAAAAGAAATAAATACCCCACTGTTAACC
This sequence comes from Crocodylus siamensis, assembly GCF_052110815.1. NCBI lineage: Eukaryota > Metazoa > Chordata > Crocodylia > Crocodylidae > Crocodylus > Crocodylus siamensis. The sequence goes on along the minus strand of NC_143396.1, from coordinate 161,205,148 downwards.
AATTTTCTTTTTGACATTTTCAAATAGCAGCTCTTAATAACTAAACTGCACTGTGCTTCCACATAATGAAACCTCTTCCTCCTCACACAGAAAGAATCTGTCAGTGACAGGGGTCAAATTCTTTTCACAACAACTATGCATTCCTGTGAATTAGTGCTTCTGAAGGATAGCCTGCTGCTCTGAGCCATGATGAGGAAGATTTTGAAAGGGGAAGATATGTGTGTTCATCTTGGAAAAGGAAAAACCGTTCCAAAGTCACTGAAGAGATAAAAAAGACAAGTTTCATTTAAAGGGCTGCACAACATATTTAGAGACCTGAAGAAGAATGCCTTTCATTTGAAAGATTGTCTAAATCTAAATCTAAATCATGCAATTGGTCCAATAAAATTTACCACACATGAAAATCCTTGCCTTAGGCTCCCGTATCATTGGTTAAAAATAGCAAGGGGGAGGAAAGGAGCATATAAAAACTTTGCACATATAGAGAATTTTCCATCTGTTTTTTTGTAAACATGAATGCAGATTACAGAACACCCACAAGGGAAGGGTTTCTAACGCATTTTTACAGATATATAAATTGGAGGCACTGGGGCATTTCCCATTAGGTAACTGAGCAAATCAACAGCACATCCAGAACTGGAACCCATGTGTTCTGATGGAAGCCTGTATCTCTTGTAGGAATGGCTACATCATGCTGAGTGTAGACTAATCTACTGTGCAGGAAAGCATCATCATGTAACAACGCACAGCAGCTACTGTGAAATAAATTAGACTAATGTGTGGTGTTCTACTACACGTAAATACAAGTAGATTAAGTGCACATTAGCTACTGCACAGTACTGCTTGTTTAAAGAGCTGACTGAGATCAAATTGCTCCCAGTCAGCTCAGGTAGCAGAGGGCAGGGGAACTGTCCCCTCCTCCATGGCTATTTCCCAGCCCTGCGTCCCGGGTTGGCAAATCAGTGGTGCATGGGGCTGGGAAAGTGACCACCACCCAAGCTGTTTCCTAGCCCTGTGCCCTGATCCTGCTGGGGAGAGGACACAGCTGCTAGGGAGGGGACACTTTTCTAGTCCTGTGCCCTGATCTGTGTATTAGGGCACAAGGTTGGGAAACAACTGACCTAGAGGTGGGACAGCTCCCTGGAGCCCATGTCTGACCCCAGTGCCCCCTGCTAGCTCAGAGCTGACAACTTGGGGAGCCTTGAGATCCCCCTAGCTGCTGGGGGGGGGGGGGAGGAGGAGGAGCAGAGCAGAGATGGAGTATCCCTGCACTGAATTGTCCAAGGCTATTGCACCCCCAGGGAAAGCTTGATGTGCAGTATTAATGTGCAGTAAGTTTACAGTGCATTAATAACATGTTAGACATATCCAGTTATTCTTTTGTATGACTAAAAACATTTGCACTCTACTTCAAGTCTTCTTATAAGGCATTATTTAAATGCACAAAACAGTGGGCACATCTACATGTGCAAATAATCCAGGCACAGTTTACTCTAGAGTAAACAACTCTAGAGAAAACTCTCCTGGGCATGTGTCTACATGTGCAGGGATATGGGAGAAGATTTGCTCATAGTAGCAGACTGCTCCTGCTCCCTGCAGCTCTGCACCAGGCCTCTGCAACAACCAAGGGGAGCTCTAGGCTCCCCCTGGGTGCTAGCCTAGGGGCTAGGAAACAGCTTTCTCCTGGTGGGGGCTGGAACATTGCTTCCTGCTCCCGGGAGTTGCCTGCCGCTGGGGTGGGCTCCACCACCAGAGCGTGGTTGGAGACAATGTCCCCACAGACCCAGCAGCAGAGAGCTCCCAGTCCAAACTCTGAGATTGTGCAGTGCTGAGAGATTCTTCTCTCCCAGTGCCAGCTCCATGGTCATGGGGCTGGTGTTAGGAAATAAGGATCTCCCATCCAGGGCCCCCCTGCCAGAGGGCTTGGACTGGGAGATAAGGATCTTCCAGCCCCAATCTCACAATCATGGAATGAGACCTAGGAGCTCCCTGCTGCCAGGGCAGGGAGACATTGTTTCTGCCTGGGCTCCAGTGGTGGAGCCTGCCCCTGGCACCAGGCAGCTTCCATGAGCAGAGAGCAATCTCCCACCCTCTGCTGTCCAACTGACTGGGAACACATTTCCTCCCAGTCACATGCGCTACAGCACAGTAAGTAAACGAGTAAATTTGCTTCTTGCATTTGCAGGTAGAAAATTTACTCATAATTAAATTACTGCATATTGGGTGCATCTACACATTTGCATCTACTTTTCAGTAACCTAAATTACTGTGCAGTATAGATACACATCTACACATGCATGCCAGAACTGGCCTGGCCCACCCTGGAAAGGGGCAGGAGAGGCAGACAACCTGAGGCCAGCCCCCAGGGAGCAAGTTGGAACAGGGGGATCAGGTGGCACCCACCTGGGCCCAGGCCTGCCCAGCAACTTACCACAATTCCTGGGCATCTGCACACAGCTGACCTCCAAGGGTCTCTGGTGCAGAGCATCTTATCTCTGCAATGTTGCAAACTTTAACAACAGGATTGTCTCTTGCCTCTGCAGGCCCAACATCAGGATGTGGGGGAGAGGCTGAAGGGATGCAAAGGACCACCATCACAGGCTTACTGACACCCACTGCTGAAACCACCTGGAGGTACTTGCTGCACCAGCAATGCAGCAAAGATGGGATCCAACTACTCTGGCAGCTGCTGATCATAGGGGAAAGCTAGGTAATGTACTGGTGGGTATGGTGGGTGGAGGACCTCACCCAGGAGGTCACCCAGGAGGAAGCACAGCTGCACACGCCATGCCCACTGGGCCAAGCTCATGTCCTGGAGCAGTGGCATGTGGCGCTGTTAGAGAAGCAGCTGGGAGCTTGGGATTCACTGCTGCCCACAGACTGTTGGGGGACTGTCTGTGGCTGAGGTGCTAGCCCCCTGTCATGGGGCTCTCTGCCCTGGGTGGCCCCGCCCCTCATCCCCTCACAGGTGGACTTGGGGATGGGTTCAGGCACCTAAAATGTCTTTTAAGTTTGAGGAATTGTTTTTTTATTGTTGGTGTGTGGGGAGTGGAGTGGAGGGGCACTGTGCGTGAGGGGGCTTTGTTTTTTCAGGGGGAAGGGATGGGGGGTTAGTCTATTAATAAAGTGTGTCCTGTTTTTCCTATAGTGTGTCTTTGAGTGATTCTGGGGGTGGGCAGCAGATTGGAGCAGGTGGGCTGGGGTGGGAAGAGCAGGAGGAAGGGGTCGGCCAGAGCCTCTAAAAACCAGTGCCCTGGGCCTGGCTGGCATGGCTGGCATGGCTGCCCTGGGGCCTGGATGGGGTGACAGTGGTGGGGCCAGAGGGCTCAGCACCATGTCCAGCAGCAGAGCAGGCATCTGGTTGGCAGGGGCAGGGGCAGGGAGGCAAGGTGGGCAGGAAGGGAACTGCCATGTACTGGCCCTGTGCTGGTCATGCAGCTCCCAGGCAGAAGAGGAGCTGGGAAGAGCTGTGTGGGTGGGGATGAGCCCTTAAGATGGCTACCATGTGCTGGAAGCTGCCTCTGGCCTCAGCATGGCTGCCAAGTGTTGACAGCCATGTGGCTTTTGGTTGGGCTCCCCCTCCCCCTGGTGGCCACAGAGGACCATGGCAGGATGCTCTGACCTAGGACTAAAACTACTCCTAGGTCTCCTACCTGTGTAGACACCAGCCTGCTTACTGTACAGCATATCACTGCACAATAAATTTAATGCAACATAAATGCATGAATAGATGTGCCCAGTAAGCATCTGCACATGTAGATAGTGACACTTACTATGCAGTACTTAGATCCAATCTTGAGTAAAGTGTCTTGTGTAGACACAGCTAATATATATATATATTTTAATTCCCTTGCAGTGCTTTAATCCCAAATGCAGCCCCCAGGTATATATTAGAGAATTGTTTTATTCTACAAACTGAAACTGAATAAAATGCAAATAATAAATCACCAGTAAAAACAATGTAAAAAAACAAGGTTTATAAGTTTGTGCTGTTTCAGTAACACAAATTTTCTATTCCACAAGAAAGAATTCTATTCCTGATCGCCTGATGGAGGACTACCATGCTCTGGGAGGCGTGCTGAGGGAGATGGGCGCACAGGCGGTCTTCTCTTCCATCCTGCCAGTGAGCGGTCGAGGCAGACGCCACGAGATGTGCATAGCGGAGACCAACTGGAGGCTACAGGAATGGTGCTTCGAGGCGGGCTTTGGCTTCCTCAGCCATGACCGGCACATCGTGATGAGAGATATGCTGGGATGGGATGGGTTCCACCTTTCCCCTAAAGGTAAGCGTGTGTTCTCTTCCAGGTTGGTGAACCTCCTTCGGCGGGCTTTAAACTAGGCTCGTTGGGGGAGGGGGAAGATGAGGGCGGAGGAGACGATGAACTACCAGGCCCAGCAACAGCCAGCGAGCCCAGACCAATGGTCAAAAGGGAGAAACAGGTAAGTGATGGGGGACGGGGCATTGCTGAGACTAGGGGGTCAGTGGGCACAACCGTTGGAGGCCTCAAATGCCTCTACACGAATGCTCGAAGTATGGGGAAGAAGCAGGAGGAACTCGCCCTCCTCCTAGCTGTCACCAGCCCTGACATAGTAGGGATCACAGAAACGTGGTGGGACTCATCGCATGACTGGGCGGTGAGTGTCAAGGGCTATAGGCTATACAGGAGGGACAGGATAGGAAGGAAAGGTGGAGGAGTAGCACTGTACATCAAGGAGGAATATACTTCCTCGTCAATTAGCAAGGAGGTAGAGGGGGGGCACTCTGAGGTGCTCTGGGTTAGAGTAAAAGGCAGTCCAGGGGAGAGAGACTTAACGGTGGGAGTCTACTATAGACCTCCCAACCAGGGAGAAGAGCTCGACCTGGAATTCTTAGGTCAGCTCACAGAGGCAGTGAGGGCTAAGGATGTGGTCATCATGGGGGACCTGAGCTTCCCAGACATCTGCTGGGAGGAGCAGTCAGCCAAGTCTGATCGCTCATGTCGGTTCTTAGCCAGAGTGCAGGACCTCCATCTAACCCAGGAGGTGCACAGTCCCACCAGGGGAGACACCTTGTTGGACCTGGTGCTGGCCACGGGTGATGACCTGGTGAGGGGGCTGCGGGTGATGGGCCACCTGGGAGACAGTGATCATCGCTTGCTGGAATTCACCATCCAGCGTAAGGTGGCAAAGGGCTGCAGCAAGGCAACAGCCCTAGACTTTAGGAGGGCTGACTTCAACAAGCTAAGGAGGATCGTTGGGGAAGCGCTGAGGACCCAGAGGGGAAGGGAATCAGATGTCGAAGGTGAGTGGTTGCTCCTTAAGGAGACGATCCTCCATGCCCAAAGGGAGGTAATCCCAACAAGGGTCAAAGGGAGCAGGAGGGCACATAAACCCCCATGGCTCACTAAGAGCATCCGGGAATGTCTCCTTGCTAAAAGGGAGGCATACACCCAATGGAGAGATGGGGTCATCACCAAGAAGGACTATGTTACAGTCGCCCGAGGATGTAGGGGGGCAGTCAGGAGGGCCAAGGCAGAGATGGAGATAGGACTAGCTTCCCGGATTAAGGACAATAAGAAGTCCTTCTTCAAATACATAGGGGGTAAAAAGAGGGTCCCGGGTAATGTGGGGCCCCTGCAGGACACGATGGGCAACTTAGTCATCACGCCAGATGACAAAGCTAACATATTTAACGATTTCTTTGCCTCTGTCTTCCTAAGTAGGGACCAGTTCAGCCACCTCCCTGCTGGGCCCCCCTCGGGCCCCGGGAGAGACACGCCTGGGCCAGGGGTTAGTGAGGAGTTAGTTAGGGTACTTCTGGAGAGGCTGGACGTGTTCAAGTCCGCTGGTCCGGACGATCTTCACCCTAGGGTTCTACAGGAACTGGCCAAGGTCATTGCGAGACCCCTGGCGCGGCTCTATGAGCACTCATGGTACTCTGGTGAGGTGCCGGAGGACTGGAAGAGGGCCAATGTGGTCCCTATCTTCAAAAAGGGAAAAAAAGAGGACCCGGGAAATTACAGGCCAGTTAGTCTTACCTCAATCCCGGGTAAGCTCTTTGAAAAAATTATCCTGGCACACATCCAGGAGGGCCTTGCGGGGCAATGCATGCTCAGGGGCAACCAACATGGGTTCATCAGTGGCAGGTCTTGTCAGACCAACCTGGTGGCCTTTTACGATCAGGTCACCAAATCATTAGACGCAGGGGTTGCTGTGGATGTAGTCTTTCTGGACTTCCGGAAGGCTTTCGACACTGTCTCTCACCGTGTCCTCATCAAAAAGCTGGGAGACTGTGGTGTCGATGCCCACATGGTCAAATGGGTCGCCAACTGGTTGGAGGGCCGCACCCAGAGGGTGGTAGTGGATGGGTTCTTCTTGACCTGGAAGGACGTGGGCAGTGGGGTTCCGCAGGGCTTGGTCCTCGGGCCCGCACTGTTCAACATCTTCATCGGTGACTTGGATGAGGGGGTAGAAAGCACCCTGTTCAAGTTTGCTGATGACACTAAGATGTGGGGGGATGTGGGTGCACTAGAAGGGTGCAATAGGCTACAAGCTGACCTTGACAGGTTGCAACGGTGGGCGGATGAGAATAGGATGGGGTTTAACACTGATAAGTGCAAGGTGTTGCACATGGGGAGGAAGAACCGGCACCACACTTACAGGTTGGGGAACTCCCCTCTTGCCAGCACGGAGACGGAAAAGGATCTTGGAGTCGTCATTGACTCCACGATGAACATGGGCCGGCAGTGTGGGGAGGCAGTCAAGAAGGCCAACCGTACCCTGTCATGCATCCACAGATGCATCTCGAGCAGGTCCAGGGAGGTGATCCTCCCCCTCTATGCGGCACTGGTCAGGCCGCAGCTGGAGTACTGCGTCCAGTTCTGGGCGCCACACTTCAAGAGGGACGTGGACGATATGGAAAGAGTTCAGAGGAGGGCCACTCGTATGATCAGGGGTCAGCAGGGCAGGCCTTATGAGGAGAGGCTACGGGACCTGAACCTGTTTAGCCTCCACAAGAGAAGGTTAAGGGGGGACCTTGTGGCCTGCTACAAACTGGTCAGGGGGGATCAGCAGGTATTGGGGGAGTCCCTGTTCCCCCGTGCGCTGCCAGGAGTGACCAGGAATAACGGTCACAAGCTGGCGGAGGGTAAGTTTAGATTAGATATTAGGAGGCGCTACTTCACAGTCAGGGCGGCTAGGGCCTGGAACCAGCTTCCAGGGGAAGTGGTGCAGGCTCCTAGCCTGGGGATTTTTAAAAGGAAGTTAGATGAGCACCTTGCCAGGGTCATCTGACCCCGGTGCTCTTTCCTGCTAAGGCAGGGGGTCGGACTAGATGATCTACCTAGGTCCCTCCGACTCTAGCTACTATGAAACCATCCTGAACAGTGCCTGACATTTTTGTTTACTGCCCTAGTGCTTTCCTTTAAAGCAGTCTTAAAATCTTCTGGTTCTCTTGCTTCTGAATGTTAAAAAGTTTATTGTTGCCTCACCTCTGAATGCACAGTGTGATTTTGCTTCCACTAGCTGTCTGGTTGTGTTGTCTGTGACCTTTCTCACAAATATTTCTACCAGCAGCAATAACTTTAGGCTTATTGTTGTATTTAGGCTAGGCAAGGAAGGCAAGAAAATGAAGGTACAGACGGTGTTATTCCTGTGAAAGAAAAAAAAAGTTTCATGGTATTTAACAGCATCATAAATTGTGTCACATAAAGGAAAAAAACAATGCATATGTTCCACCTCATTGCCACTGGATTCTTCAATGATTTTCCACTGTCCTACACAACAATAATATAATATCTTGAATAAAATATGAAAACCATTTTTAACATAGATTCCTATGCTGCTATTTCATGCTGATGTCAGGTTTTCTTGGGGTTGGAAAAGGTTTGTGGGGTTCTTAGGGATTTCCCAGTTATCCTCCCCACAAAAATCCCCTGGGTTGAGTGGAATTTCTGGGTCCCAACCTTGGTTTTCATGAATCAAGGCTGCAATTTGGAAGCTGTGCTCCTGGAGTTCTTTTTTCAATCTATTAATAGTGGCAATACAGGGGCTGTGGTTCACTTTTGCACCCTTCTTGGCTGAATCCTTAGCCATAGTTTTCACTAGACTCTGCAAGGCCTCTAGATGGGCCTTCTCCTGACCCAAGGCCTCTGATTGCTGGGTCAGGGTTTTGTTAATTTTGTGCAGATTCTCATTTTTTGTCTCTAAATTTTGGTATAGCCCTTTTAGAGTTTCGTTGCTTGTATCTAATTGAGAATATCTGTTTTGTAGATCATGCAGGTGGGCTATCAGGTTTTCAATTTTGGAAGGTTTTTCAAAATTTTCTCAAGTTGCAGTTTATATTGCATGCCACAGTAGCCACATTAAGGCACTGTGCCGCTACTGGGCTAAGGGTCTTTAACAGGGGCAGTAGTTTTCAAATCGCTCCTCCAGATCACCAATGAAGAAGCCTGGGACACAGACATTCTCCTTTCATGGGCTAAGTCCACCCTTCAAGATTTCCTTATGGAGGGAGGGAACATCTTTTCTCTTTACCCATATGACCTCCTGTTTTCCCACCCCGGTCTTAGGGTTCCTGCTCTTGGACAAATTGAACATGCTTTCTAAACACACAACAGATAACAACTACACAAATACTTACAAATACACACACATACCCTTCAGTACAACTACGATGTCCTGTCCTGCAGTTCCAACACACAACAAGCAGCAGTTCCAATACTGGACTCCACTACAAGTGGGAGTCCAACAACAGAATTGGAACAGCAATGGGTCCTCCTACTACGAGCAGGTGCCCTTCAATAACAACAGTGGGTCCACCTACTATGAGCAGGTGCCCTTCAATAACACACACAGGGGACACACACAAACACACTAGCTCACTCAACTCACACTATACACTTACACTCACTCCTGAGCACTCACCTGCAATATGCCCGCATCCTCCACCATAAAAATGTTGCCCTGTGGGGTCAGGCCAATGCTCAGGATCTCAATATTGCACTGTTAGACAGGAGGGCGTTGTATACAATTGCACATACACACACAGAAAAATCAATTAGGCACACACACTCTAGGTGCATACACCCCCACTAGGCATGCATACACACACTACCGACTCAGGCACATACACATCCAAAATTACCAGCCTAGGCACATGCACACCTATCACCAATTCAAGCACATACATGCTTTAATGATAATAACATGAAATCATACACAATACACACATACATACACGTATACACACAGGTTAAACACTGACTCAGGTGACAGTATGTGTGTGTGTTGGTGCCTGTGGTACCTATGCTTGGGGTGCTTGGTAACTAAAGAGCAAGTGGCAGAGATCAGGGGAAAACACAGTGGGGATGGGGCAATAGCAGTGGCAGAGATTGGGGAAAAGGCAGTGGAGATAGGGCAATAGCAAAGAAACAGCAGTTTGCAGGCAAAGAGGAGCTTAGGATGGCTGGAGCCACAGGAGCATGGGACAGGTGTTGGAGGTGGTGGTGAGCCAGAAGCAGGAGAGGGAGAAATGAGACAGAAGTTAGAGGGGTGGGGAGCAGAGATTGGAGCAGGGCCTGAACTGTAATAAAGCAAAACCCAACTCAGGGTTCCAAATAACAGGGAAACCAAACTGCAACCCCCATATCCATAGAGTTGGTTTCACCCTCAGGAACAAGATCACTGATGTGCACCCTGAACTCCCTTCAGGTGCCAATGAAAGTCTGATGAACCTTCGCTTGCACCTCAGCCAAAACCAACACGCCACTGTAATCAGCGCATACACTCCAACTCTGGATTCTGACAAGGAAATCAAGGAAAGGTTCTATTCTGATCTTGACAACACTCTTGCCTCCATCCACAGGGATGACAAAAAGTCATTCTCCTGGGCAACTTCAGTGACCAGGGTGGATGTGACCACAAAATCTGGAGTGGAACTATCGGCAAGAATAGCATGGAAAAGGCTAATGCCAACGGTATCGTGCTCCTGACCAAATGTCCCAACATGGCCTGAGGAACTCTGCCTTCCACCAGAAAGACCAGCTTAAGACCATGTGGAGACATCCGAGGTCAGAGCACTGGCACCTCTTGGACTACATCCTCATCCTCATCTGAGGTAGATACCTGAGGGCCCTGCTTGTCATGAGGGCCATGAAGGGATCTGAGGACTGACAGACAGACCACTGACTTGTGCCACTCAGTGATGAACATCCACCTGGCACCAAGACAGTGGAAGACCCAGAAGGCTGCCTGGAGACAGCTGAATATCACAGTTCTGAAGGACCCTGGACAACAGGAGGAATTCCAGACCCAGATGTATAGTGGACTGGAGCAAGTCCCACAGACCCCGCTCCATTGAGAAAACCCCCTCCAATCACAGGATGGCTCCTGGCTTCTTACAGATGATGACATCTGTTTGCTTTGGAAGGAGCATTTCAAATTCCTCCTTAACCAGGAATCCACCATATCAGAGGAGATCCTCCAAGCTGTCCTGCCACACCCTGTGGTGGATTCCCTTGGTGATCCACCAACCATCAGAAAGCTGAAGTGGGCCATCCCACAGATGAAAACCAACAAAACCTGTGGACCAGATGGCGTACCCTCAGAGGTCTACCATGCTGGCGGCTTCTGGCTCACATCACAACTACACCAGCTTTTGCTCCGTCTTTGGGACAAAGAGGACATCCCTGGGGATCTCAAGAATGTGACCATCATGACAAGAAGGGGCACAAATCTGACTGCGGGAACTACAGGGGGATTTCCCTCCTGTCCATTGCAGGTAAGATGGTAGGCCACATCCTCCTGAACCACATTCATCCTGTCACTGATGAGATCTTTCCAGAAACCCAGTGCAGCTTCTGACCATCCTGGGGCACTGTGGATATAGTTTTCATTGCCAGGTAGATCCAAGAAAAAATTTTGGGAGCAAAATCAAAAACTGTTCCTTGCTTTCATTGACCTGACAAAGGCATTCAATTCCTTAAATAATGAAGCTCTGTGGACCATCGTCCAATGCCTTGGCTGCCCATTGAAGTTTTTCACCATGCTGAGACACCTGCATAATGATATGACTGCCACTGTCCTGAGTGGAAGATCTGAAACCAATGCCTTCCACATCTGGACCAAAGTTAAACAAGGTTGCATGATCGCCCCTACCCTGTTCACCATCTACCTGACCGTCATCATCCATCCCATCATCTCATCCAAGAAGATCTACCATCCGGTATCAGTATCCAGTATTGAATGAATGAGAAGCTTTTCAATCTTGGGCGCTTATAGGCAAAAATGAAACTCACCACCAAGGACATGGACAACCTTCAGTTTGCAGATGATTGCTGTGTGATGGCTCACTCTGCACAGGTTGTGGAAGCAAGCTTAGATCTTTTCAATGCTTCATTTAAGAGACTTGGCCTGTCCTTAGATGCCACCAAGATGAAGGTTCTCCAGCAACCCTCCCCAGACCAGCTGAACATCCATCATGCTATCTACGTAGACGGTGAGGCTGTGGAGTACGTGGAGCACTTCCCATATCTCAGCAGCCACCTCTCTCAATGGGCTATCATCGATGAAGAAGTCCAGCACTGGGTCAACTGCATGAGTGCTGCCTTCTTCAAGGTGCGATAACGTGTCTTTGAAAATAGAGACCTTTGGAAGTCAATGAAGGTCCTGGTTTACAAGTCTGTCATGCTGACCACCCTCCTCTATTGCAGTGAAACCTGAACCATCTACCGACAATACATTAAGACTCTTGACAGATTTCACCAGTGATGCTTGCATTGAATTCTGGGGATCAAATGGGAGAACTGCCAGACCAGTGCAAGCCTCCTCCATGAAGCTGTGTCCACTAGCATCAAAGCCTTGCTCTTGAGAAATCAATTCCAATGAATGGGAGATTGCAGATGATTGCTGTGTGATGGCTCACAATGCACAGGATGTGCAAGTAACTTTAGACCTCTTCAACGCTTCATTTAAGAGACTTGGCTGTCCTTGAACATCATGTCTGAGAACCACCTCCCTTGCCAGATTCTCGTTACCTAGCTCTCCATTGGCCAACACTCAAAGGTCAGCCAAAGGAAATGGTACAAAGATACACTCAAAGTCTCCGTAAAGCACGGAGGCATCGATGATAGATTTCATAGACATTAGGGACTGGAAGGGACCTTGGGAGATCAGAGTCCAGCTCCCATGCCAGAGGCAGGAAGTCTGCAGAAATCAAATGATCCCATCAAGATAAACATCTTTTGAATGAGTTCAGAGTAGGTGCTGGCACCACCTCTGGGGGGAATCTGTTCCAGACCCTGGACACTCAGACTGTAAAGAAGTTTTTCCTTATATAGAGTCTGAATCAGCCTTCTAGAAGTTTGTGGCTGTTAGACTTAGTTGCCCCTTGGGGAGCCCTGGTGAACAACTGTTCTCCCAAACCCTGATGCACCCCTCTCATATAGGCAGCCACCAAGTCTCCCCTGAGCATTCTCTTCACCAGGCTGAAGAATCTGAGTCCCTCAGCCTCTCCTCATAAGGCTTGCTCTCTTGGCCTTTGATCACATGGGTGGCTCTCCTCTGGACTCTTTCGAGCTTATCCACATCCCTCCTGAATCGGAGGGCCCAAAACTGGATGCAGTGCTCCAGCTGCAGCCTCACTAAGGCTGAGTAAAGCAAGAGGATGACGTCTCTAGTTTTGCTTGAGATAGATCAGTGGATGCATGCCAGAGTTCGGTTTGCTTTGCCAGCCACAGCATCACATTGGTGGCTTACGTTCATCTTGTGGTCAATATAGACCCCCAAGTCTCTTTTGGTCACGGTGCTAGCGAGCATAGTACCGCCAAGCCTATAAGTATGACACTGTTTTTTTCTCCCAAGGTGTAGTACCCTGCATTCCTCTATGTTGAATGCCATCAGGTTTTGGTCCGCCCACTTTACAAGCATGTCCAGGTTGGCCTATATCCCTAGCCTGTCCTCCAGCATGACCGCCTTCCCCCATAGTTTAGTGTTGTCTGTGAACTTAGCAAATCTGATGCCCAAATCCAGAACATTAATGAAGATATTGAAGAGTACTGGCCCGAGCGCTGCGCCTTGGGGGGATCCACTGGTAACCTTGTGCCATGTTGATTTGTTTGTTCCCATCAACTAGTACATTTTGGGTCCAACCCTGGAGCCAGTTCCCCAGCCATTGGACTATGAGATGGTCGAGGCCACAGTTCCCCAGCTTGGTCATGAAGACATCATGGGAGACCAAGTCAAAGGCCATCTTGAAATCCAGATAAATAACATCAACCTCATCTCCCTTGTCCAGGCAACGCATCACCTGGTCATAGAAGGAGATGAGGTTGATCAGGCAAGGCCTTCCAGCAATAAAACCATGTTGGCTGACATTCAGTATTTTGTCTTCTGTTAGCGTGATGCAGATGGATCCCTTGATAATTTTCTCCCAAGATCTTTCCAGGGATGGACGTCAGACTGCTGGGTCTTCCTCCCTTTCTTGAAGATTGGGACCACACTGGCTCTTTGCCAGTCTTCGGCTACATCACCAAAGCACCACAAACTTTCAAATATCTTGGCAATAGGTCTTGCTATGATGTCTGCCAGCTCTTTTAAGACTCTCAGGTACAATCCATCCAGGCCCACAGACCTACAGATGCCAAGCCTCTGGAGGTGTTCTTTCACTTGATCTACAACAATTGTGGGCCCATCTCCCAAGCCCTGGATGCTTTGCATCCTGTCTGACAGCGTGAATCCCTTGGATGGGTGGAAAACTGATGCAAAGTAATCATTTAGGAGATTGGCTTTTTCTTGGGCATCAGACATCAGCTGCCCCGCTTGATCTCGCAGGTGGCCAAAGTTGCTTTTGTTCTTCCTCTGACTTCCCACATACCTGAAGAATGACTTTTTGTTTTGATTCCAGAGGCTAGCCTGAGTTCAGTTGCTGCCTTGGCTTTTCTGGACAGTCCCTACAGGTATGGGCTAGTGCTGAGTAGTCCTCCTTGGTGATGATTCAAGTTTTCTGTCTGGTGTAGGCTTCCCTTTTTTGGTTTCAGGGGACCCAAAATTTCCCTGTTGAGCCAAGGGGGCTTCCCTGCCCTCAGCTGTATTTCCTGCGGAATGGGATGGACTTCCCTTGGGCTTTGAGGATTCAGTTCTTTAGAAACAAACATTCCTCATGGACTCCCCTTCTTAGAGGGCCATTGTTCCTTAGTGCCTGACTGACCAGTCTCCTGAGTTTGCGGAAGTCAGCCTTCCCAAAGTTGAGGATTTCTGTTTCGCCAAGGGATTTGCCCACCCTGCGTTGAACAGAGAAAGTAAAATCAGATCATAGTCGCTGTCACAAAGTTTGTCTCAATCTCAGATCACGCAGCAGATCATCCCCTTTGGCCAGAACCAGGTCGAGCAGTGCCTCTCCTCTAGTTAGTCCATAGACCTCTTGCATCAGGTACAGGTCATCAATGCAGGCAAGGAAGTTACATGACCAGTTAGACCTGGCTGTGTGCTCTTCCCACAAGATGTCAGGGAGGTTGAAGTCTCCCACAGCGATCATACATCAGGAATGTGCGGCCTTGGCCAATTCCCTATTAAATTCAAGATCCAGTTCTTGGTTAGGAAGTCTGTAATAGACTCCTACAAGTATATCCCCTTCCCCATGCTCCCCCCATATTTTAAACCAGAGGGTCTCAAGATGTCCTCCATGGTTAATGAACTCAGTTTGAAGGGAAGTATACTGCTTCTTGATATAGAGAGCTACACCCCCACCCTCTTCCCAACATGCTCTCTCCTGTAGAGGGTATAGCCTTCTATACCTACTGACCAGTCATAAGAGGAGTCCCACCCGGTCTCTGTTATTGCTACAAGGTCATAATCACTATTGGTCAGGAGAAGGGCCAGCTTCTCTTGCTTATTACCCAAGCTCCTGGCATTTGTATACAGGCAGCTGACTCTGCCATGGGAAGCCCTAGACTTCCTTATGTGATGGGACGTGATCTTTCCTTGGGCTGTTGTCAGAGTGGGTTCTCTTGGGCTACCCACTCTGTTGCTACTATGATTAGCATGACTTGGGTTAGAATTGTTGATTGACCGCTCGTCCCCCAGCGATCTTAGTTTAAATCCCTGTTAAGTAGGTCAGCCATTCTAGCTGAGAAGAGCTTCTTTCTTTTCCAGGTGAGGTGGATGCCATCCCTTCCTGGCAATCTACTACCTCTCTCACTAAAGTGCAGAGTGTGGTCAAAGAAGCCAAATGCCTTGCAATGGCACCATTGCCAGAATCTTCTGTTCACCTCACTGATTTACCTATCCCCCCGGGGCCCATGATCTATGATTGGAAGCATCAAGGAAAAAAATACCTGAGCCCCCAGACCCTTGACCCCAGATCCTTGTAGTATGCATGACCTGGCCAGGATTGCTCCAAGCTGTGTCATTTGTGCCCACATGGTCGTCCAAGGGCTGGAGCATTTTGGGGATCCTCTTAGTTGCATCATGGGCACAAGCCCCAGGGAGGTAGCAAACTCCATGGGCTACAGGGTCAAGGTGACAGATCGCACCCTCTGTCCCCCTCAGAAGGGAATTTCCCACCATGATTATTCAGTGCCTTCTTCTGGTTCTAGTTGTTGGTGGCCCTCCTTCAACGTGTGTTGGGAGTTCGGCCAGCTGAGTTGGTGTGAGGGCTTCAAAATGATTGTGCAGCTCCAGGGAAATGGTCTCCCTGGTGCAGTGCCTCCTAGGGCCAGAGACTACCTCTGTACAGGCAACCCCCGGCTGGACCTCATGATGGCTCTTTACTTCCGCCAAGGCATCATCAGCCATGGGATGGAGTGCCTGGGGAGTGCCTGGAAGTAGGTGTCCAGTTCCTGCTCTGTATCTCTAATGTCTCGCAGCCATTACACCATTGCCTGGAGTTCCTTTATTTGGCACTCCAGGGCCTCCACTGTTGAGCACATCCCACAAGGGGAGGTGTCAGTGCTCCCAGACCCCTATAGGATACTGTATGAAATTCAATTTGTGTAAAAATTGTGTGGCGGGCTTGCTGGTGGCAGCCCAGTGCACCATCTTTGGCAAAGAAGCAAGGCAATAGGTGGGTTTTTTCCCCCCTCCCCACCAATCTAGTGATAGGAAGAAGAGGCTTGCCCTGCCGCTGCCCAGGGGTGAGGTGAAGAGCTAGACCAGAGTTGGGACTAATCCTCTTTTTATGCTTGGTCTGTTTCTGATCTGGGGATGGAACCCCCGAAGGGGATAAAAAGGCAGTGTGCCAGGCACAAGGGTGACTGCAATGAGGGATAGAGAAGAGAGCTAAGAATAGCTGGCAGAGCTGGCCAGTGGGGAGGAGTGGTTGCCCCAGAAAAGCCCATAGAGACTCACCAGATGGTGAGGGGCAAGTGGCCATGTCCGCCAACCGTGCCATGAGGGAGCATGGCATTGATGCACAGCCGGTGAATGGAGGGTCCAGGAGTGGACCCAGCTACTGACAGACAAAACTCATGACATGGGTGCTTGTGCAACTGACTGTGTCTGTTTTGGGGCAGTTGATTGTCTGTATTGTTAATTAACTTGTTACATTAGCTAGCTACTGTGTATTGAACTGGTCCCTGAGTGAATCATGATTGATTGGTAACTGGTAACACAGTAGCCTAGCAGCCAGGCCTGCAGTAGTCCCCCACCCCACGCCCCAAGACAGTTGCACAAGCACCTATGTCACGAGTTTTGCCTGTCAGCAGCTAGAGGTGCAGGGCTCCAGAACCCAAAAGCCCTGCACCTATCTTCTTCACAGCTGGCAGGCTTCATAGCCTCAGCAGGGGCTACCATCTCTGCAGCTTTCACCCGGCTGCGCCTTAACACACACAGTGTCACCCATGTCACAAATTTTGCTTGTCTGCAGCTTGAGGTGCAGTTTCTCCCATCCCCTGCACCTATCTCCTTGAAACTTGGCAGGTTTTGTGGCCTCCACAGGGGCCAGCATCCCTGCAGGTTTGACCCCACTGTGGCTTAACACACACACATGCACTTTGCTTTCAGGACTTTGAGGTTTGGTTTCCCAGAAATCCCTGCACCTATCACATTGAAACTTGGCACTTTTTGTGCTCTCAGAAGGGGATACCATCCCTGCAAGTTTAATCTAAGTCAGCCATAAGACAACAATGCTATAGATGTTTCATTGTTTCCCCATTATACTCTATGGCCGAATTGCTGAATTGGCTCTGAATCTTTTCCAAAGCAATTTGGAAGCTCTGAATCAGTTCGGAAAACCTAAATCTTCCAGAAATTCGATTTGGATTTGTAGATTCAGCTTCCAAATCATTCAAATAATCTCCAAGTCCGAATCATGATCCAAAGCTTTGCACAGCCCTACTAAATATGCAGATTTCTACTCTTACAGATCAAATACATATTTTTCTGGATAAATTTCTGTAAAATATATCACATACATTACCAAATCACATGGCAGTCTCTGGCAGTCATGATATATGGAGGGACAAGGAGCAGGATTCTATTATGCATCATAAAGGCATCTGTGACCCCAATCCACTATACTATACAGAGCTGCATTGTATAACTCTCCCAGGTAGTAGCATGTAGGTTGCATCATCATCCTCAGAGATGGACTTCAAGATCTTTTCCACAGAAACAGAGGCACCCATAATGTTTGTTAAAGCAATGAAGAAAAAGGCCAACTCTGTTAAGACCTCTGTAAAAATTCAGGTTATACTGAGCACATTCATACATTTAAGAATATGAACAAATTGCATAATCACTCCAAAATTGCTATGGCAAACACCTGTCCTGAATGTCTTCCCTCTGAACCAAGAAACAGAGAATTTCCTTTTGTAATGTCGCTTCTACCCCATTACTAAGGAGGAGAGGAAGGTCAGGGGTAACTAGCTTTCCCCAGGCCCTGGGACAGACTAATGTGGGCAAAGAGCCCTGGAATAAAATGGCTGCCCACCCCAGGCACCTGCAGTGACTGGCAGGTCTGGAGGTGGAAGTGAAGGTTCAAGTGATCCAGGAAAAGTCTTATAAATATAAGGCCTAAGCCAGGCTGGAGAGGCCCAGAGAAAGGATTCTGAGCTGCAGGGGACTTGGAAAAAACACAGTATCTCAGGCAGGAAAGGATAAGTGTCTCAGGCCTTTGTGGTAGAGCCTCCGGAGGGCAAAATTAACCCCATGAAGGGAACCTTTTGTTTTAGAGTGGACAATCATTTTTTTGGTTTCTTTTATATCTGAGAAATAGGTGTGGTTGAAAGGGGTGGCTTGAAGGCCATGGGGATACAACAGGGACCCCTCAGTGTAGGCCCTCTCCTGGTGCTGTGACCTAGGGGGCTGCATGGGTGCAGGATCCTACACCTTAAATAAAGACTGTTACTGTATGACAGAGGGCAGAGATAGAAGAGGGCAAAGACTAGGGCACAAGCCCAAAGCTCATGGGGGTGAAACCAGGAGCCAAGGACCTGCTAGCCAGGGGGGTAGGGCAGAGCTGAGGCCCAGGTTCTTGTGGTCCTGAGACAGTGGAGTCCAGGCCAAGAGGCTTAGCCAGAGTAAGGTGGGGACAAAGCCGGGGGGGTGGTCTCAGCCCACACAAGGGTCTACCATCCAAACTCACTTTGCCTTCTAGGGGCAGCATCTCTGTCAATTTATAACATCAAGGTTTGGCAAAAAAGATAACAGGGTGGGTACCTGAGAGGACAAAGGGAACAACAAAGTAAGCGCTGAGCAGTGGCTAGGGGAGGTGGCTTTGCACTGAGATCATTACCTCCTTATATTGGGACTTATATCTATGAGCTCCAACCAAAAAAAGGGGTACTCTTTTCAGAGGCAAGGATTCCTATAGGTGATATATTTTATTGTACCAACTGCATGTTTCAGATAGACTTAGCCAAGCTTTTAAATGCAACAGATTTTTATGACCTGAAGAAAAAAGCATTGCATTAAAAAAAATTGCTAAGGCCAGGGTGATCCCAGCACTTAGGACTATGGCCCTGGGAACTGAACTTGCTCTCCTGCACGTCTCAAACAAAGTTGGGGAAGACAATGGGGTCTGGGAGTCTAGCTCAGAGCTCCATCCCTGTGAGTCTCTGATACAGTGGGATGGTAGGCTGTGGTCAGATCCTGGAGTTTGGCATTGCTACAGCTCCCTAGGGATTGATGTGTGATGCTGTTTAGGGGCTTGGAGTCTTGGGTGTTGTCACAGAACAGTTGGCAGGTATAGGTTTCACGGGGACATGACTGTGGTGTCTAGGATGGATAGCCTCATGGGTAGGGGTGCACTGATAGAGATTCTGGGGGCCCATGCCAATAGCCAATATTTAAGGAGGAAGATGGCGGGGGGGCGTGTGCCCTCGGACCTGCGTGGCACAGGGCGAGCTGCAGCTTCAGGGTGGAGCCAGAGCTGGAGCTGGAGCCAGTGCTGCACAGGGCTCTTCTCAGTGCAGGGGTGGGGCACTGGAAGGAGGCTGCAACCACCCCAAATTTTGCTGCAGCTCCACTCCCAGTGGCACACCACACAAATCCAGGGGCACACTCCCCCCTGCCCTCCCAGGTTGAAAGCAGCAGCAGGAGCATCTCCCTTCCACCATGAGCCATATCTCTGCCCCGCACCCTCCCCCCTGCTGGGCAGCACCTGCCCCCTTCCTCACCGTGGGGGGCATTGATTTTCCCCCCTACACTCCTTCCCTCCCTCTCCCCTTCCAGCTTGCCAGCTGGAGGCAGTTCTCCATGCTGCCAACTCTGCTCTGTGCTGCACTGCAGCTGCTTGCAGCACAGGCATTTATCAGCCCCATTGTGCTGATATCCAATATAGACAATTTTATTTATATCGGTACTGATCCAATATTGGACCGATGTATCGGTGCACTCATGGGCTTTGTCTGCTGTGGTTCTGCTCATGATACTCTCCACTGCGCTGTGAATAGAGTCCCAGAGGGGGTGGTGCAGACACCTATCCTGGAGATCGTCAAAAAGAGATTATGCATACCTTGCTGGAGTTATTTGACCCCAGCAGTCTTTCCTGCCCAGAGCAGGGGGACTGGACCTGATGCTCTCACAAGGTCCCTTTCATCCCTAAACTTCTGTAAATCTGTGTGTGAATCTGTGGAGAAGGTATGGCCCATTGCCCCTGGTACCTCTCACACTCCTCCTGACACCAGCCACCCAGATCTTGGATCCTGTGGCCATGTTCCTGTTCTGTCCACAATCCCTCCTGTTCCCTATGCCTATTATGCCACACACAGCTGTGATGACCATAGTGTTGCCAAGGGAGAGGGTAGTGATGTTCCTGCAGGCTATCATAGCTTTCTCAAAGAAGTACCATGACCCTATAAAAGGAATTCTCTCTCCTCCCTCTGGGACATGAAGAGCACTTCCCCAGGGCAGTTGGCTGACCACAGAGACTGCATGGCCATTTGTACTGCTCTCTCCTGGCTGTCTGCTTTCCTGCTATTCTGACCAGGTCCCCACTCCAGCAATTATGCAGCAGCTGGTGCCAGTCATTGGCAACGTGAGCTCTGCGCTCAAAAATCAGCTACCACAGCCTCCACTTCATTGCAATGCTTGCTTACGCAGCCCTCGCATCTTCTCAGCATTTGTGTACCTACCTGTTGCCATTCTGCTGGGCATGGGCATGGGCTTTCCTCCTGGCAGAAATATTCTGCCTGGGATTAGAGGCAACACACACACACAGGATTTGCTAAATGTGTCCAAAGGTTCAGATAAAATGTGATATATATCCTGTATTGTGCCCCATGCTAAGTTTTGCCCGGCCATTGTAGCGGCAGTAGGAGCGGTGAGTCACAGACCAACTTTGTTCCCAGTTCAGCCTAGTTCAAGAAATGTGCTACCCTCCCTCACCCAGTACTTCTGAATTCAGTTTCCCTCAAGGGGCCATGCCCTGAGTAGTAATCACTCTTGGCTGCTTTGCAGGGAGGGGGCAACTAGCTCTTGAGGAAGGCACGGAGCAACTTGCAACACTTAATATTCCAGCCAGTGGACATGCAGTCCAACGGGGATTCTTGGATGTCAGGTGGGGACAGGATCCGTGGGCTCACAGAATGCAAGGGAAGCCCTCCAACTCCCCCCCCCCCAATTCCAGGAATGTCCCTGTCTCAGGAAATTTTCTCTGGCCCCAGCCTCTGTGCCAGAGAAATGACTGTTTCTGCTGTGACACTCAGAAGTACCAGCAGCTACAGACTTTCAGCTAGAAAGGGTGGCCTGGACTTTTGCCGTGCTGCCCCCCAAGTTCTCTAGGACTCCTATCTTAAATGTAATTCCACCTAATACTGGGTAGCTGTGCCGGTCTCTTCTTTGGAAGTCTTCCCATCCTTAACAGTGCCTGTGTTTTTGGAGATATGGGAATCGGTGTTTATAACCCTGAAATTTTCATGTGACAGCCAATCCTATTTTGCCAATACTGGCTCAGCCTTTGCCTGCTGACCGTATAAAGCCGTTTCCAGGTTTGTCACTGCCTGTAAAAGGGGATGCATATGCTAGTCTCACTAGCCTCACCTTTTCAAGTGGCTCACCTGACAGAGAAACTGGCTCCAGCAGAAAGTGGAGTAAGTTGGGGGAGTGGAACTGGGAAGGAAAAAAAATCTGTTTGGAAAACTCCATTCATTTGGGGCCATAGGGTGGAGGTGCAGGGGATGTTGGGGAAAGGAAATGAGTGCATGGATACCCAAGACTCATCCCTGGATGCTCAGAAGACATGGGGGGACTTACCTAGGTAGCCATCAGGTGATGCTATGGGACAGACTAAAGGCTACTAGCACACTCTACCCACACCATTTTCATGCCCCTGCATCCAGCCTGGCATGGCCCAGTCATGGGGAAGGGAAGATTGGGAGGGTTCCTCTCTTCCCTGTCCTATAACACCACTTATGTGTTACAAAGCTGAGAACTACAGTACCCAACGTTTCGGTGTCTGGTTGCCTGCTGGAGCTTGTAACAGCCAGTAAGGTAAGTAGACTTCCCAGACAATGCCCATGCAGGGTTTGGCACAAAGTGGAATCTACAAAAGACAGCACACTGAGGGTGAAGCCACATAGCTAGACAAATGGAAACAGGTGTGTATCTCACATCCCACCTCCCTCAAGAACTTACCAGGCGTACTGCTGGCTGCAGTGAGGCACAACTCAGGATTCACAAACCAGCACTCTCCCTTTGTGGGAATGATTCAAAGCCCTTTCTTTGAAAAACCCAGGGGGAGCTGGGTTCTTTCAAAACATAGCTGGAGAGATGGACAGGATGGTGGCAGCAGTGTTCAACAGCTTAATGGTTAAAACATTCACCTAGGATTTGCGAGACCTGGGTCAGTGCCTTTGTCTGTTGGAGGAGCAGTGGTAACTAATACACATGTGAGTACTGGAGAAGCTATTTTCCTCCATTAGCAATTCCCCATTTGCCACTCAACATTGTCAATACAGCTCTTTGAACAGAATAAGAATCCACTTCAGTTATCACTTGTACCTGCAACCATAAATAAAACCATTGCAGTACAGTCCATGGTTAATTCTATCTTTCTAAAAGCCTTCCCACAGCTTCAGTCACTAAATACAATAGATTGGTCCTTGCTGAAACAAAATGAATTATCTTTGTCTGTTTCAGTTTCCTGAGCATTAACTTGTAAGAAGTGTTTGCCAATGCCCCTTGTATTTTAATCATTCAGGGAATGTACAGAAGAGGTCAAAACACTATTATAGCTAAGTACCTAGGATTTGCTACAGTAACTTTTTAACTCAAGTTTCAGACAACTCAATTCTGCTGGGCACATAAGGTATGTTCTTACTCTGCCTCCTTGAAAGGGCTTTTATTTTTAAAAAGCAAATGGCAAAGCCAAATGAACCACCACTGCAATAACATAAAGCTTTGCACTTGCCAGAGAATGGGAAATTAGTTGGCAACAGAAGAGAAAAACAGATTAAGGGAAAATTAAAAGCAAACAAACAAATGCATGGTGGGATTTTCAAGAGTTATCAGCACTGGCTTCCAGGAAAGTCATTGACAAAACTTGTCACTGAAAGCCAAGTTAGGTCACTGTTGAATGTCTTGTTAAACTAGCAGGGTCTACACAAAGCAGCCCAAGTCAGAATATGTTCAAACTACTGTTCAAGCCAATAGAAAAGCTCCCACTGACTTAAGTGGGAGTTGAATCAGTCCTCACTCTACACAACTTTTTTTCTTTTGTAACCATTCGCCTTCCACCTACTCCATATTTTGTTGCACCATCAGAAAGAACGTGCCTTGCTTGTTTACAAAGCTCCTGGCATGTATTTAAATGCTCTGAGTAAAATTAGTCCACATGACATTGGGTAAATTGATTCAGAAAGACGCAGGATCCTTGACCTAGGCCTCAGGTAAGGCTGAACTTGACCTGTTCTTTTAGGTTCAGAGAAAACTAGGGAAGGCACCCAGGAACAGAGAAAATTAAAGCAATTAGGTAAAAATCCTAGCAAAATACATTAATATCAAAGCATAAAAACTAAATATTATCTGTGTTGTGGCATCTACACCTCTGGGGGCTCAGGACTTTATGGCAGGCATGGGGAGTAAAAAGAGATAGGACCTGAGGAGTGTTTAATCTGTGGCATTCTCCTGTCACAGCCTGTGGCTTTGTTTGAAGTTACTGCTGCTTACAGCATTCACATTTCTTCTGCATCCCTTTTAAGGTAAGACCTTTTACCCAGAGCAGAGAAGCTAAAGGCAGCACAGGTCCTAAGTGAGACGTGCTGTCAAGGAAAGAAAAAGGTTAAGAGTTTCCCCACCATGTACTCAAGAATCATTGAAATAAATAATAGGACTCCACAGATAACAGCAGTACAAAACCAGTCCATGTATTCATCAGTAGCTTTCTCATTAGACTGGCTTAAAAAATATGAGATTTTAAACACTTTGGGGTTCTTTTATGTTCATTCTGGTTTCTGAGCTATTAGACACACTCAGCTCATGTTTTAGATGTTTCTCTGTCATCCTGACAGCTAAAATCCCCTTTAAAAGAGAGAGAATGCACATATGCAAGCAAAAGCATTATTCACCTGCTTGTGTAGCACAAGAGTCATGCAAGAATCTTAACTATTGGCAGGACTTCAATAAGAAGAGGGGCACAGAAAGGTCAAAGAATGCAAAAAACATTGATTTTTTTTCATAAAGCACAGAAGCATTTGGTTAATTAAAACAACACCCCAACTGGTTGTAACAACTATGCAATCTTGTTAATTTAGTTTGGGATTTTTAAATTTTACATATTTCTGCACTCTTAGGTTTGATAAGATCCCAAAACAGAAGTACCAAAATAGCAGGAGAAAACCGGTTTTTGAATAAGCAAGTAGCATGGAAACAGCAAGTGTTGCTAGTCTCAAGGTTTCATATTTCCAGATATAGTGAGAGACCCAAGAGGTTTCAAAGATTCATCAAGACTGTGTGAATCTGATAGTCACATTGTTCAAGTGCTTCCCCATCATACACCTGTATCTCTCTCTAACCTAATACTTTGCAACATAATAATCAGGGATCATGAACATAGGTGCTTTCTTTTATTAGCCCAACAGGTTTTTTGCAAAAAAAAATCTTTAATTGAAAGCTTTTGGATAAAAACACCCTTCATCAGGCATCAGAGAAAAGACTGTGAAAGTTTTCTTGGGTAGAAATGAAAGTTTGTATTTCATAGCATTTCACAGAAGGGTCAATAGATGAAAAAACTCTCTGGGCAGCAGTTCTTAGATGGTAAGGAGTCTCAGCTCTCCTGTGAAGCTGTGATGATGTAAATTACCTTAGACAAAGGCAGGAGCAGGATCTCAGGTTTCAGGTGGTCAAAGCTGCTTCCTGCTCGGGAAAATATGAAGATTCATTTTTAAAAATCTGCTAAAATGTTATATCTTCCATGTTTCAGGTGTCTGGGTTGTAGCCATATTGGTCTAGAGGAAAAAACATTTTTTTTGCAAAAATCCTGTTGGCCTAATAAAAGATATCACTTCTGTCCATGAGCCCTCTAGACCTCTCAGGTATAGAAATAACTGACAATGAAGTATTAGAGTCACTGTCAGGATGCTTATGAGGGTTAGATAATTGTTTTATGAAACTGAATGGGAGGCATACATTTAACTAGAATGACTAGAGGACTAATGACACCATCACTTTTTACTGTTTTTTGCTTAGTGGGTTGTGATTTTTAACTGTTATATATACTCTAGCAAATGAGTGCACATTCCAATACTTATATTGGTTTTTGCTTTGTTCTTAAATTGAATAACAGACTGTAACCATATTAGTAAAGTTTCTAGTTTCTCTTTAACTGGGTAAAAATAGGTGCTGTGTTTGTCTGTGATGTGTTACACCCTCTGTACCCCCCTTTTCCAAATCCTAGATCCACCCATGGATCATGCCCATTTATAAAATGGCAGCCCAGCAATGAAGATAGTAGATGAGAAGAGTACTGGGATAGACAAAGCATACAGAAGAAGCTCAAGCTTAATAATCCACTGCAAAAGGAGTGATTGATGAGGAAATTAAGAGCAATCTGAGGCAACATAACAAGTATCATCTTCCAAGGATGTTAGTTTGTTCATCCATGTACAAGATGCTTTAAAGTACTGAGGAAAGGTGGGAGATCTGTTTAATAGCCAGGATGTCTATTCATACTACATTTTTAGTAGCAGCATTATATGCTAAGACCAATACTTGCATGTCAGGGACTCTTATCAGGCAGGTCAGCCTGAACCAAGTACCACAGCAGCCACACCTGCAGCAAGCCGAGGTCATGAACTCTGTCCCAGTTTAGGAGCAGCAAGCACCCTGACTGGATGCTGGGAGCACCACCTATCCGTTTAGCTGGGTTGGCTCTGTTTTTGGACTTTGCCCTGCTGATTGCCCCCAAGATTGGTACTTGGCATCTGACCCCTGGATCCTGACCCTGGACTATATTGTGGACTCTGCTTTAGGATCTCCCTCTGGCTTTAGTATATGGCTCCTATCCTTTGACCCAGCCTCAGGCCCTGCTTTCTATCAGTGGTCTAACCATTAGGCAAGACCACCTATGCCCCAGTCCCTTACACTGGAAACCACATACACAATTGTTTGGACACTGTGGAAGTGTACAGCAGTCAAAACATTTAGAAAATAAAATAGCTGCTATAATACTTAATTTAATAAATGTTTTTCATTTTAAATAGCAGGCATTGCAATAATATGAATCATATTAGGTTTACATTTTTCAGAGCACATCGGATGCTTGCAAGAAAAATCACAATAATGGTTAAAAATGGCAAACATCTATACAACAGGAAGGGAGAAGACATGGTTTTACTCTGAAAGCAACATCTGGCTGGGGAACACATCCCTTAATATTGTTCACAGAAAACAAACAAGATGATCCTACACATTCCTTGTATATTTGCAGCTCATTGGAAAACCTGCATTTCTTCTTGCAAACATTTAATTCTCATTTGACTGATGAGCTGTTGCTGACTCATGAATGGGTATTTATGAATATGAGTGAAGATCTACCATCTGGCAAAGAAGGTGGATGGTTAAGGGAATAAA
Source organism: Crocodylus siamensis (assembly GCF_052110815.1). NCBI lineage: Eukaryota > Metazoa > Chordata > Crocodylia > Crocodylidae > Crocodylus > Crocodylus siamensis. Next base: position 161,178,664 of record NC_143396.1, on the reverse strand, counting down.
ATGGAACATTGCCCAAGAAAACTTTGACTAAAGAAAATACTGTTCAAGAATTTTCTTTTAAAAACATAAGAATGAGTTATTTACAGAAATTCTTAAGTATCCAGCAGAAGATTCTTTTTCAGTACAGTTAGTGACTAAGTATATAATAGTCTCAACCAGAAATAATGATGCATTAAAATCCAGTCATCCTATAAATACAGTTATTTCTGTAGATATGATCTCTATATCATTTTAGGTAGCATTCTGCTTTTAAAGATAAAAAACCATGATATGTAATTTTATCTCTGGAATGTTTTTCCACTGCACTGAATAAAGCCATCACTTTATTTCTTTTTTGGAGCCAAGTTCAATTTTCACACTTTCTGTACCAAAAACACTTGCAAGTCCAACCATTACACAAAAAAATATTTTTCTGTCATTTTACAAAAGATAACTGCCGTATCCCACTAACGGTACTAAACTTTTCAACCCTATTTCATAAATGCATGTAATCAAGTCATTTGTGTCCCATTCAAGTGAATAAAATGCTTTAAGAGTTTGACTATTTATTTTTAACTTGATTTTCCTTTTCTTCAAGCTATATTCCTCAGCATAAAAGTGTTAGAAATACTAATATTTTGAACAAAGGGCCATGCATCCACTACCATATGGTCCATCTCAAGCATATGTCCATATTAACCTCAGGGTTCAATAATGTGGGAGGAGAGGCAGAGAAGTGAAAGCACTCCTAGAGCCATGGCAGTTAACACTGCTGCTGTTCCCTTAATCCCCTGCCCTTTGTCATTAAATTTCTGGACCCATGAGGAGGGCCCCTCCTTGTTCATTTGCCAGTTTGGGCTGGCAAATATATTTAGCCCATGGCCAGACTTGGCGTGCCAAGTCTGACCTGGCACATGGACCCAGACCCAATGTGCCAACTCTGATCTATTGCACTAGCTCCAGAGCCACAGGCTGGGTAGAAACCTGCTTTCTAAGTTCAGGACCACACGCTGGCCCTGGGGGCATATGCTGGTCAGGCATAGTTCCAGCCCCAGGGCTGTGTATCAGGCTGGGCCTACCTATGACTGGTATGGCTTCATCAGGCATTGGCCTACAGTTTCAGGGCCAGCATTCATCCCCCAACCCCCAAACAGCTCTCAAGCCCGAAGACCCCAACCCTGGTGTGTGGCTCCCAACTCCAAGCCCCTAATTCTGAAGCACAGCCCTCCAACCCCCAAGATCCCAGACCTCAGATACCTACTCATAGTCCAAAAGTAAGATCTTTTTTTCCTTCTTAGGCCCTTTTCAAAATGGGATATGTATTAAATTCAGTGCTGTATTATATGGGATAAAATAAAGTAGTGAACAAGGAAGATAACAGGGAAATCAGAGGAACTGCAGAAGGCAATCATGTTGACCAAGCAAGTGTTCTTGGTTTTGCACCTGTGTCAGATATAAAGAAAACCTAGCCTTATATAGGACCTTCTCTATTCTCATGCTTTCAACTTCCTCTACCCTCCAGGCTTGTAGGGGCCAGCATTCTGTGACAGAAATAGCTGAATCATTTGTTTTGTTGTTCCATGTGACTTGAGCGCTCTCCTTGGGCTTCTTGAAGTACTGGAGCCAAGGAAAACACCTAGATAGCCTCCTCTACTATGCTGAAAGCTGTTTGAAAGCTGCATGTTCCTCCTTGGCTGCCCTAAGCTGTCAGAGATGCTGATTTTGTGTATTAGTTTATTAATTCTCTGCCTTATGAAAATCATACTCAGGGATTACAATTATTGCATCTCTGTCTTGCTGCTATGCCATAGGGCCAAATAAGGCAATAAAATACGATATTAAAATTGAAGCCTCTCCATTCTTCTTGCTTCCCCAGACTGACTTTGTTCCATTGGAAGGAATTATTGGTATTTTCTGAGAACAGATTCGTGTATGACAATCTTTGTAAGAGCTCTAAATACCTAATTTCCTTGTTGCTGTCCCTTTCCTATGTAAACATTTCTCATTTTACTTAGAGCAAAGGGAATCTTAGAGCTAGCACTTACGATTTTTTTCGTTCATGGCTTAGATTCTTATTTTATTATCCTTTGAGGGAAGACCAATTTATCATCTCCAGTAATTACAATGTGTTACACAGACTCAGCACAACCAGTCACTGTTTCAAAGGAAAGAGGAGTGTTAAATTGTCCCTTATTAAACCAGGGTTTTGTTTCCTCACCACTCCATTAAATTTAATGGAAGATGTTTGGCTCAGTCCCCTGCAATGTGTTTTAAACCTCAAACTGGGAAAAGAAATTAATTGTTTGTTCCTGGTATTGGTGAGGGTTATTTGCATGACAGACAGGATTTCACAGCAGGGATATCATTCTTAGTGCATTAGCCCAGAACATGGGTCAAATTTGATAGAAAGTGGGCACATCTATATGAGACATTTACTGCAGAGCTGCCTAATTGGCTCAGCTGTAGATTCTCAGCAGCTACACATGCAGCCCTATTAGGCCACAGGAAACTAATTAACTCTTGCTGTAGGTTAGTACTTGTAAACACAAGCACTATGCTATGTTGGTGTTCTTTTAGTGACCAGCAGCACACATATAGATGCTGACTGGGAGGGCTGGGGCACAAGTAGGGTGACCATCTATCCTTAATTGGACAGGACAAGCCTAAATTATAAATGTCAAGTCCTGGTCCTGGGCTGAGTAATTCTGGGACAGCATGTGTCCTGCCTTTGCATTTTGAAAAGGTGCTCACCCTAGCCATGGGGGTACTTCAGTGCAGGTACTATCTGCCAGCAAGACCAACACTGGAGGACCCTCGTGCCCCAGTGAGCCCCTCTGTAGCATGATAAGCTGGGTCAGAGCAGCCCAGGGCTGGCAGGCTGACCCCCCAGGCCCGTTGCCAGCCAGGGCTGCTCTGCCCCCTAACCTGGGCCCCCCCACTCACCCCATGTCCATGCCCATGCCCTGCCATGCAGCTGTAGAAGCAGGGAGCTGGCAAACAATAAAAGAAATGAAAAAGCCACACAAGAAACAAAGTGGAAACAATTAAAAAACAAAATCAATTTGAAGGAATGAACTACAAAAAAGTCCCAGCACCATCTGATGGACAAAGAGGCTCATTACACGTCTTTGAGTGCCTTTATGTTTGCACACAAGTCCACGGACACCATGCTTCAATTCCCAGCAACCCAAATTAAACTACATCCAAGGAGTTTTAGTTCAATGCACAAGAAGGACTTTAAAAGCATTGAAAATTCTGCTCATGCAAACAGACACGCAGCTGCAGCAGATGGAAGTGCAAAAATCGTGGTGCGTACATAAACCCAGAAGTGTTTTAACTAAAACTCATCAAACAAGCTTTAGTTAAAGCACCCCTGCTGCCACTTTGAACTGCAGAGATGCTAATATATGAGATGCAGAGGCTGGCTGGTGTGCTAATTAGCATGCTACAACAGATTCAATTAATCGAGTCTGCTTTGACATGCTATAATTAAAGCACATTGAAACAGCCTCCTGGAACATCTACAGGCACCCATTGTGACTTGTCTAAGGTGTCTAAATTCACCCTGGGAATTTGGGGTGAAACAGGAAACCACTATTTATCCTACCACTGAAATTACAAAGCTAAAACATAATTCCTTATCTAAATGCAGCTGGCTTTTGTTCTGCTTCTAATGAAGAAACAATTGGTTTTAGTGATTGACTTACTAATCTTTCCCTTGCAGTAATAATATAATGAAAGTCTAACAGGAAATCAGTGGACTGCTTTCAGCTATGGCGGGATTACATTTTCATACTTGATTAATGATACCTGAACTTGCCTGGAATTAAATCTGGGTGCCTGATAATTACTATTTTTTTTCTGAGAATTTATTATAGGTTCATGTTTGCTGAAAAGGTTTTCATCCACCTGCAAGGGAATCTACCACTGTTGGAACCTGTTCACATGCACCATATACTCTGAAACAAAGGTTTACTATGGCTGCCACACCCCTCTGACCACTAGTCTCTTTTCCTCAACTGGGTTCTAAATACAGTTGATCTTATATGCTTTCGTGATGCAAATGGCCTCCAGATAACAAATAACTTGCTTCTTATATGTGGCCATATATCCTTCCCTCATTTTCCTGATCTAACTTAATCTTGGTGAATATTTTTAATATGGAAGATCTCTTGTATAAACTTGCAGTTACCAGTACTTTATGATAATCTTGTGCAAAGAGATGGTCATCAGAACTTTCAGCTTCTAACAGTAATATAACTTGGACTGGATGAGAAGTGAGGCATAAACCTTAGACGGGGTGCCAGAAATGTGACCCCTAGAAAGCTCATGCAGCAGGGATTGCTGAAGTCATTGTATGGGGACTCTGAGCTGCAGCAGTCAGAAAGTACCCTCTAATTTCCAGTCTAAATTTCCCCTCCTGCATTTTAATTCTGTTTCTCCTAGTGCTTCCCTTAGGGCCACAGAGAAAAGCCCATCTCCATCCTTTTTATAATCATCCTTTACGTAGCTGAACAGTGCTATCAATTTTCCCTTCAGTCTTCTCTTCTCCAGGATAAATAAACCTAGTTCTTTCAACCTTTCCTCATAAGTCTTGCCTTCTAGGCCCCTGACCATTTTTTACTGAAGTGTGATGCCCAAAAATGAACACAGGAATCCAGGTGAGGCCTTACCAGTGCTGAATAGAGTGGAAGAATCACTTCCCTCGGTTTGCAAATATCTGAAAAAAATTGAAATAACAGAAACATTTCATATAGAAAAATGTTACTTGACACTGAGCCAAGGAAAACAAGCTCCACGTCTTCTAGGTTCCCTGCTCACCATGCTCAGCAGAATGCAGCCTGAGTTCCATCAGAAGTTTCAAAGAAGGACATTTCTGCAAAGCTTTTTGAATGTGACCAACTGGCATTTTTCAATCAAAGCCTGTTTCATTAGATACTTCCCAGTCAGTTCTATTTAAGGTACTTTCATCCTGTTTTATGAAGGCCACCGAAGTCTTTATGCTGTGACTGCAAGTTCGCTGCAGGGGCCTTTCATTCTCTAAAAAGAGCAATTTGTTTCAAAAGCACTCACCAGAGCAGGACCATGTTTCCTCTAGACTAGGTGGGCAATTATTTGGGCCCACAGGCCATATAGGGTGTTTTGCTGAACTGTTGCAGGCTGGGTCAGCATCCTCCCCCTGTGCTTCCCCATCACCCTCCCCATCCCACCTTGCCCTGACTGCACAAAAGCTCACCAAAACTCCCTATATGGGTTGGAGCTGTGGGCAGGTGGGGAGGAGTGATCAGGAGCAGGATGGGCAGGCAAGGCTGGGATCATTGGGTGGGGCCATAGGGTGGTGACAGCATGGGGCTGGAGCTGGGGCCAACGCCAGGAAAGAGCCATAATCCACTGCTTGCATGCTTCTGTGATGCACTGTCACTTCCCCAAGATCCTGAGGTCTCCTGGCCCCACCCGCCCATCTTGCTCCTGGACTCTGTTCCTTGCCAGCCCTCAACCCCATCCCAGCTGCCTGGTCAAGCACCCTGCCCGTGCAAGTCCCAATCTCAGCAGTGGGTATGGGGGGGATGAGCCATGGTGCAGCAGCTGGGAAGAACTGACAATGCTGCGGCTGCTGGGAAATGGAGTCTGGCTGCCACGCTGCCCCAGCCCCACTGCATGACTTGGAGTTGCAGGACTGGTCACTTAAGCCATGGTCTGGGCTGCCCTCCCACACCTGACAAAACTGAGGGATCTGCTATGTGCTGGACAAAATCCCTCAGCAAGCTGTATCTGGCCTACAGGCTGTATTTTGCCCACCCCTGCTATAGCAGTATTAATTCTTCATTAAAGATTTTGAAAATAACTCAGACATTTTAAAATGCAAGCTTATTTCTAAACACATTGGTAACTAAGTGAATCAGTATTCTCATGGAGTACTGAATAGCTTTTATTACAGCAGGTACTCTTAATCCCTCTGAGGTATCTAGATATATTTGGACTTTACTTATAAAATTGATAATTCCAATTTGGGGGTTATATTCCTGGGAATTCTCTCTTGAAACAAGTTTCAGTTTTGTATTACAGTTATGCCTTTCAGTCCTGAAAGAGACAGTGAGCAGTAAAGTATATCAGCAATCAACAATCTTGATAAATGACCCAAGTATTCAATTATGAGCATGTTATATCATAACTGACAGAATGTACTATTTTTTGTTTTAACTACAGCACCTGTTTTGAAACCTACTTACTCAGTATGAGAAGTCAGCAAGTCAATTTTATATGTAGAAAAACAAAATTATACTGCACATAGGCACAAGATTCCTCCATCACCAGCATGATTCCTGGGCAGTCCAAGTTCTCTGCCAAAGAAGATTCTATCAAAGAGCTTTGAGCCTAACTACAGGGTGGGAGAAACCATGGTAAAATGCATCCCAAGTCTGAACGTCTCAATGGGCTAGTGTATTTGACACGTCAGTTTCTGTCTGCGGCGGAATGCCGGGCTAGCGGCTCTGGCACCGCTTAGGGGAGCCGCGGGCTTTGTGGAGTTGTGCGAGCGCGCGGCTTGTGGGGCGGAATTGAGGTAGCTCTTAGCCGCCCTCGAGGTTCGCCGAGTTGGCACAAGTAGACGACTTAGAGTAAGTAGTTAGTGTCTCTTAATCTATAGGGTGTCCGTTGGTTCACGAGGTTCCAGAGCCAGCCCTTGCGTTCCAACAGTGGAGCTAATCCAAAGCTAGGTGCGGCTGCCGACTCCTTAAGTCCCAGAACTGGTCAATGGCTCATTGATATGGAATGTTAGTCATAAAAGTTATTACGGAGTAGATATAGAGTAAAATAAAAAGATTTATTCACTCACCTGGCCTCACCCTCTTACAAGTAAGAGGGGAGGCCGGTTGGAACGAAGTTGCAGTAAATACAAGTATAGCGAGCGTAGGTATGCTGTCTAAGCTACGATGACAGGCAGTTGAGAAGCGGAGTCTCCGATGTTTCTTCAGTTACAGTATGCTGGATACTAAAGGGGTCTGTTGGTTCACGGGGTTCCAGAGCCAGCAGCTGCCGACTCCGTAGTCCCAGAACTGGTCAACAGCTCATGAATGGGATATTCTATAGGGTGTCCCTTGGTTCACGAGGTTCCAGAGCCAGCCCTTGCGTTCCAACAGTGGAACAAGTCCAAAGCTAGGTGCGGCTGCCGGCTCCTTAAGTCCCAGAACTGGTCAACGGCTCATAATTGGGAAACACAAAGCAATACTGTAACACAGTGAATCGTTGTCTGTTGTCGGATTTCTGAGGCCTTTATCTTCGCTGGGATACGCCCAGGCGGGGAGGCTGAGAACCGGTCTGCGGGGTGATCAGGCCCACAGAGTTTTCCAGTTGTCGTCTCTGCTGCTTCCTGCTTTTTGCCTCTTTTATAAATGTTTGTTGGACTGCCTCTATGACACTAACTATAGTATACAGATAGGATAATTTTTTTTTACATAATTATTGCTAGGCAGATTTTCTACATAAGTTTCATTTCTGCAAAAATGACACTTTTAGATAAGAAATGAAATTTACAGAATGCGCATGTGTAGCTTAATGCCAGTGGAGAGAAGTACAAAGCGTTCATTTTGATTAACAGTCTACTTCAAGGTCACATAAATGTGAGAGTGCCGCGCGGCAGTTACACAAAAAAGAGAAAATAATATAAAGTCTTTGCTAAAAACTATAAGACAGTTACACTGTCACTAATCATTCACATGGGAGTGTTGCAGTCATCATCATCACATCTGTCCTTGTTGACTCATCAAATGACCAGTTGCCTATTTATAGAAGGGTCAAAATAACTTTTGTTATGACCCTGGAGACATGCTCTTGCACCTTGGGATTAGAAGTGAGACACTTGAATCACTCTGTCATCATGTTCCTGAGAATGGGGTAGGTCATGTCGACATTTGCTGTAAGGTGTTACATTGCTGGGGATCTGTAACCTTGGATTCCATCAAAGGGAAACCTAACTAGTGACTTCTTTGGGAGTGGAGTAAGGCCAATGTAGAGCACCATGAGCATCTACAGTGAAAAAAAATGCTTCTATAGTCATCTTATTCACAAATTCTTACAAAAGATTCTTAACGTGTATGCATTAGAATTAAAACAGTTAAGGAAATCAGTTGTAGCAAAGTCATGGGCAGATGAATTTGTCCCCTGGCGTAGTTTACATTGGTCTTAAATACCAAAATAAGTTACACAGATGTGCAGCTATTCTAAGATTGCTTACACAGTAGGTGGCTATTATGGCATTCCACCACTATGTGGCAGGGGAGCAGGTGTAACTTTAAGGCCTTTAGCAAACAGCTATCCTGGGATGGATGGAAACAGACAAAACCTCAACAGCTGCAACTTACACTGGCAGGGTTATACTCCTGATTCATTTAGGAGTAAATCTTCACTAGATTGGGCATATTTATACCACTATGGGTTGTCTGTGCAGTACTTTTTTTTTTTAACAGCAGTGTAAAGTCAATGATACTGGAGTGCATGGTTCATTTTTATGAAATGTCTATGAAAAAGATGGGATTGAAGAGGAAAACGGAAGGAATTCCCAATATTCATATTGCTTATGGTCATTAAAACACCTGAATAATATTATTTCACAGCTATATATATTTACAAATGTTCCCACCTTCCAGTTGCATATTCATTTCCCATCATTTTCTTGAGTAATACATTTAGGTTTTCAGTTTACAAACATGCATTCAAATATTGTTAAAAACAGTAATGAAGTAATTTAATGGCCATAATCTACACAGATGTGCAGCTGAATGGGTTTTCTGCATTCCTTTTATAGGACCCAAACCTAAAAACACATGGAGGCCACATCCAGGTATGCAGGCACATGAGGTCTGTGGTGCTGCAAACCTCTTTGCAGTGTCACAAACTGCACCCCTGGTATGTTAAAACGTGCCCTGTGCTGCAAATCTGCAGTGCAGGGACAAGTTTTGCTACTGGGAAATCCCAGTAGAAAAAAAAACAGCACCCCAAAAAGTGGCACGACATGCGCTTATAAGAGTATGCACAGACATACACAGAGGCTTGGTCCTCTCAGGAGACAGCCTGGCTGCTAGCCAAAGTGTCTTCACTCCTTTAGTTGGCTCCTCCAGCATGCAGGGAGTTTGGAGGAGTGGGGAAAGGGCAGTTTCCTCAAATGGGGAAATTTGCCCCACACCAAAGTGCATATGTAGGGTCATGCACTATGGCAAAAAGTAGTGGCACAAATGTGTGCCATTACTATTTTTGCCACTGCATGCACATGCTTCTGCATTTGGGGACATGTCTGTAAAGGCCTGAAATTAAGTAGATTAAGCAAATTTACTGCTGGGCATATTTGCAAGGATGTTCTCAAATAAGAGAAAAATCTCTATCAGCTTCATCATTACATTATCTGCAGTAAAGACATTTCATAAAAATGAAACAGCCTCTAAACAATTAAAGCTCTATAAAACGTCACACTAGCAACACAATACAAAGTATGCCCTGATAAACTCAAGAGTAATGACTTTGGCTTAGCCTACTAAACTGAGTAAGCAGAAGGGAAGGCAATTACATTACAGGCTACAGATCAATACCACCTCTGTTGTCACTCAGTGTATATATACCAAGTCTGTTATAAAGGAGATTTTTTTACTCAGTTTAGTAGGCTTAGTTTCTGACGTATCAAGTAGGGTCATTCTTCTCTGACAGCAAGGTCAGAACTGTCCAACTGTTCATTAGCTCATCCAGCTGTTAGTCAGCTCATCAGCTGTCTTTAGAACTGATGTACTTCAGCTGCATAAAAAGGATCTTGACTGCAGCTACTGCACTGTAGCTCATTGCTATGGCGCCATAGTATTGGAGAAAAACCATGCGGGGCTGGTAAGCAAGTACTAAATGACTGTGCAGTAACTGAGCAGTTGACCACTCATATAGATGCAGCCACTATGTAGAAAGGAATGAAAGACTCTTGGGACCAAGAGAGACAGCAAAAAAGAGGAAACATGACTCCATGCCCTAGTTATAAAGGGGGAGTCTGGAGCCCTGTGAATAAGCATTTTGCATTAACAAATCACCAGATAAAGTACAGGAAGAGTGAAGCAAGGGCCACAATCCCTCTTTTGTGAAGGGAAGGGCAGGCCGCAATCCCTCTTTTGAAGCAACGGCCACAGTCTCTCTTTTGTGGTGTGCCTTAACCTCCACAGTAATTATTTTGTACAATCATTCCTACCCCATGGTAAGTGGATCTGACACCAAATTTAGCAAGCTTGAATTTCACTGGGACACTTTGGATGAAAAATGAGACAAATTTAACAAGAGGACAAGTAGTATTTGACCTGATCCAAGTCTTATGCCTATATAAAGTCCATTTACTTCAATTGATATTCAGTGCAAATTGAGTTCACTTTGGGATCCAGGACTTTGCCATGAACACTTGGTAAACTTTTCTATAGCATTATCGCTAGGCCTATACAATATGATACTGGGTACGTCTACACGTGCGCTTTCATGTGCTGTAGCCTATTTTATGGGGCATTAAGCAGCACGTAAAAAAATATTGTGCTATTATGCTAATATACCATAAAACAGGCTAGTGCACATTACCAAGTGTTTGTGGCAAATTTCTGGATCCCAGTGAACTCAATTTGGTTTGGATATCCACTGAAGTGAATGGGACTCTGTATAGGCATAGGACTTGGATCAGGTCAAATACTATTTTTCCTCCTGTTAAATTTGTGCGTAGGCACTACTGCACATTAGGGCAGTGTAATGCACATTTATTTAGTACCTCATGTTGGAGGTACTAAATGTAATGCACATTAGGCAAAGCACATTAATACACATATAGATGCATCCACTGAATGCAAAACTTGATAAGCAGATGCCTTTTCTAAAAATATTTTTGATTATACCAGTTCTATAAAGCATTTGAATATAACAGATTATCAAATATAGAAAACTATGTTCCAAATTTGTACATTAAACATGAATAAACACTATTGTGTTATCACCAGGGATCCTGGTTTTCGCTGATTAAAAAAAAATATCCCTGATTTCAGATTTAAAAAAGTAACCCAATGCAATTAAAATGAAACACCACTTATAAATCACGGAAAAATGTGGATTTTGGGTTACTTTTTATAAAACAAAAAATTGTTGGGGATTTTTAAATATTTTTTTTTAATCAGAGAAAACCAGGATCCCTCATTCTTGCTGAGTAATTGCTCTAGATTTGTTTTTAGCTTTTTTTTAAATGTCTGAATATATATATATATATATATATATATAAAAAAAAAATATTGTTCTAAGTTGTATCAGTCCCATACTCTTTTGAGGTTTGCTTTTGATAGAGAAAAAGATTATGTAATAGATCAAAAATTATGATGCATTATTTTTTTCCTATCCAGATGTTTACTGCAAATCCAAACATTTGTTGACAGAAAGATACAAAAAATGTCTTTATATTGGTGAAAGACAAGGATTTCTTAGGGTGATATATTTTATTGGACCAACTGCATAGTTGGGATAGAGCTAAACACAAGCAAGTTAGACATTAACAATAAAAAATATCACCCTAAGAAATCCTTGCATCATGCATAATTCCTCTGCCATCACAGCTACAACATCACTCTAACACTACTATTTATATTGGTGAGTCAGGCATGTAATTTACTACTTAAAGATTATGTGTCAGATCCCCAGCAGCTGTACATTGGCATAGGTCCACTGAAGTCAATAAAGCCAATTTTATTCTGACATGAGTCTGGCTATAATAGCTTCTAGTAGGAGTTGAAAAATAAAAATGAAGAAATAAATGAATTTTAATTCAGATTCTCCATCATCTACAATTCATTGGTGGTTTATAAACTGAAGTGCAGAGAGACAGAATTAGAAGCAGCCAAGTCCAAAGTCAGTGAGTTATAAGTAAGCTGAACAACTCAGGGAAAAAGCCTTCTGTTAATCCTTGGGTATTAGACATTCTCAGAGGATAAACTATGGCAATTATTAAAATAAAGTTAACAGTCCTGATTCGCTATACTTTATTCCAGAAAAGTTTCTACATTGTGGTACTGGGAATTTTCTCTAGGTAAAGCATATAGGATTGTGCTCGGTAATTAAGAGTAGAAAATGATGCTACTTAAAGAAAATACTCTATCAAAAATAGATAATATCTGCACAAGGTTACATGCCCTATTCTTAGGCACATGCATTTATTTTAAGGACATAAGAAGCATAAAAATATTGGCCCCTTGACTGCATCATGCCATGCAACAGCTCAATACATTTCTACTTCTATATGTTCAAGAAGATCTTCATGAAGCTCATTAGTTTTGGTTTACAGGGATTTAGTTCACTGCATGTTCACATAAATTCATACTTCTCATCCCTCAGTTTTATTCCTGTGTTTTGGGCACAAACAGACAACTCAAAATTCCATTTAACCTGTCTAAAGCCATTGAATATCCACGATTTCTGTTAGGGTGACTATATTTGGATTTTGGGAAGCCCTGAATTTACAGCTGAATAAAAGGCCATAACCTGTGGCTTAGAAAAACCTGCTGACCACAAGGCAGAATGATATATTAAAAGTAACATTTCAGACACTTAGGCAAGCATATTTTTAACAATATTATAATGTTGTAAGATATATGGCTCTTATATATAAGATTTTGCTTATGAATGCCTATACTAAGCCAGCCATTTGCTTATGCTAAGTAACCATCTTAACTCTGTCAGCCATTTTCTGAGAAAAAGCAGCAAGTGAATCTGTGTAAGTTTGTGTGCTGTGAATGAGGTGAAGCCTTAGGAATGTGGAAGATGGTACAACATAGGACAGAAAAACAGACTGGAATCTGAAAGACAACACATAACTAGTAACAGAATCCAAGATGAACATATGCAAAAAGGTGAATGGTGGTTGGTAAAGAAGGCTTCAAAGTCCACCCATTGACCAAAGAAGTGGAGTCAAGGTCTCAGACATGTGCTCATAGCAAAAAGACATGTAAATGAATGAAACGCATAGGCAATTCCCTGCTAATGAAACAAGCAGTAAACAGAAGCAAAACCTGAGACAGGAGGAGAGATGGGCAGAACAAAGGAGGTACAAGAGTGGAATGAATGTTAATGAGCATGAATCAAGTTGTATAAAATGTGAAAAGAACTATTGTTTGTTGGGGCTCCCTGGTTTGTTGTTTTTTTGGGAGCTAGTCTGAAGCTGTCTCCATTCTGAATAAAGCTGCTATGAGCAATGTGTGCTGGTGTTTGCTCCCTGCTTGCTTTGGCTAACAAGTAACAGGATCCATGAGCAATTGAATTGTCGTCTCCCTAGTCGCTGGGTACTGCATAGTGTCAGGGTCTAACAATTTCCATCTAAAGTCTTAAATTGACCCAGGTTTGTTCTAACTTTAGCCTAGACTTGCCTGTAATTATGGCAAATTTAAAATTTTGCCTGGTTTGAACTTCAACATTTTGGTACATCTCTGGTCAACTATACTGGGCATGAGAAACTGCAAAATGAGAAGTGAATGGTAAATAAACAAGGGAAATTTGGAATTTTTGTATGCAACCAAAATTACAAGTTAATCAGGATCAAAGATATGTGGTGGGATAAATTACAGGACTGGAAGGTAGATATAAGAAGGGTATAGTGTGCTCCAGAAAAGACTCAGGGAGAAATAGGAGGAGGTATTTACCATCTTGATTGTACAATACTTACCTGAAGGTCACAGAGAGGTGACAAGGAAAGTTTGTTGAATGCTTCTGTAAAGATAAGGTGGGAAATAATATGGATGATGTCATCCTAGGAATCTAGGACAGACCACCTCAGCATGAGGAGATGGGACAGGAGCTTCTGAAAGAATTATTGGTAGTATTCAATTAACAGGATTTGGTGGCAATGAGGGATTTAAAATACCTTCATCTCTGCAATACGGCATGATGTAGAGGATTAGATCCTATTTCACTTTACACCCCCAAATGGCATTTACCCAGATGTGTAGCTGCCATTTTTGGAACATCTGCACAGTTTGTGATCTTATTCTAGGGGCAGTATGGATGCAGAAGTACAGGCATACCTTGGAGATATTGCGGGTTCGGTTCCAGACCACCGCAATAAAGCAAATATCGCAATAAAGCAAGTCACACAAATTTTTTGGTTTCCCAGTGCATATAAAAGTTATGTTTACACTATACTGTAGTCTATTAAGTGTGCAATAGCATTATGTCTGAAAAAAAAAAAAAATGTACATACCTTAATTAAAAAATACTTTATTGCTAAAAAAATGCTGTTGGAAAAATGGCGCCGATAGACTTGCTCAACACAGGGTTGCCACAAACCTTCAATTTGTAAAAAATGCAATATCTGCAAAGTACAATAAAGCGAAGCGCAATAAAACAAAGTATGCCTGTATTCACAAAGCTACTGAGCAAGCATACTAGGGCCGCACTTTGTCCAGGCAGGTATTCTATGCAATGCATGCATACCTGGGTGAGTACGAGTCATTTTGCTGCAAGAAAAACCCTTGGCTAGGAGAGGCTTAGCTAGTGATTAGGGCACTCACCCAGGAAGCAGGAGACCACAAGGAAGAGAACAAGTCAGTATGGCTCAGCAAGACAAATGATGCTCAGGATGGGAAGGGACCCTTGAGTTCTAGCTTCAGCCCTTGTTCCCAAAGGGGAACCATCTTTTCTATCGTTCTCCATTTTATCCAATGAATACTACATTCATGGTACAGTGGGTCAGCTTCAAATCTATCAAGTTCTTAGAATGTCTTAAGTGAAAAAAACTTGTAAGCAGGTGGGCGTGCCTGCTGACACACAGATGGGCTTTGTCTCCTTAGAAGTTCCTCAGCCAGTTCAAGCTCTGGTCCTTCCTAGGAGCAAACTCCTTTGGAATTCAACCTGTCTTCTAGCTACAAACTACTTCTCCCCCATCTCCAACTGCTTGCTTTCACTCCCCTTGGGCTTTTAATTGCCCACTAATTGGTAATTACCCACAAGTGAATGTGTATCTCAGGGCTGTCTGCTTAAAAGGCTGCACCACCCTGTTATGCAGCTATTTCAGATTTGGTTGTGTCAAATATAGAGAATCCATAAGTGAAAAACAATTTGGGTGATCACAAAGCTGTAGTATTCAGAAGTCTAAGGACTAAACAGCACAATAAGGATAACAGGCATTGGAAAGAGAGACTTTAACGAACTTGAGCAAGTAGTAGGTAAGGGTTAATAATCTAGGAGATAACTGAGTTCAGCAGAGCTGGCTGTTATTGTAAGATAATGTATTAAAGGCACAAAAAGAAAATAACCTGATGCTGAGGGCATAGCATGAGACTGTTTCAGCTGCATTTGGTTTAATGGACCAGTCATATGCAACTTGTTATGCTAAATGTAGTTAAGGGGTGGGGTGAATTAATTGATAGGTAAGACTATTCCAGTCTTAAATCCTAATTTATTGAACACATAAGCAAGACCAATATTTAAGCAAGGCCTTAAATGCAACACTCATCTTCAAAGCAAGCCCTAACTGTCAATACAAATATTTTTACTCAAGCCTGTTGATATGGTGAGGATATGGTGAGGTCAGCTGGCCAGGTGCCATCACTGTTCCAGGGTTCATGTGCTTGTTTTTTTCTTTTCCTGTGTGTCGCTCTCCCTCAACTTCCAGTTTTTCCTATGCTTTCATATACTTGTTGTATAGTTCTCTTCTGTATGTTTCACATGTCCATATATATCCACCAATCATCTTTCACAGTGTTCAGCTTTCTGCCAGGTTGCCATCTGGATCCTGCTGTCTCAGACTGCTAAATTTAACTTTTTCACTGACACAGGTAAAAAAAAAAAAAAAGATCACTGTGACCCACTGACCTTTGCATTTAGCTAGTGGCCCTCCTTATGTCAAGGCATACAATGACAGTGCTTATACCAAGCATTTTGCTAAGGTGTCATTCAGGTCTATACGGCTTATCCAGCCCCAGGGCGATTGGGGGTTGACAATTGGCTGACAGGAATGGCTAGGGTATTTTTAACCCTGCTTCAGTGCAGAGGGTTGGACTAAATATCCTCAAGGTTCCTTTGAAGCCTATAATCCTGTGTTCCTATGAAATCATTTAGCTCACATATTCAGAACTGCATCTGGATTAGTTCCTCACTATTATAAAGTCTCCCAAACTCATACTACTGCTCATTTGACCTTCCTTAGGTTTGTCTAAGCTGGCATTTTTCACAATATGAACATTTTATCAGAAGTCAAGAACAGGTTGGTGTAAGCATCTGATTCTACCATGCATCTTTTAGGTGAAGGCAGAATATCTCATGGCTAGAACAGTGAACCAGAAGGCAAGCAACTGGACTTCTGATCCCCAGGCTGATACCAGTTTGTGATTAACTCATTCACTTGAGTAAAGCACTTCTGTGAACTTTACTTTCTTCCTGTTTGTAAATACTGCCAACTTCTCAAATGCAAAGCAAAAAACAATTTACACGTAAATAGTTATACTTAGAGAAATTTGCAGAAAGAGAGTGCAACATAAAATGTAGTATTACAATGTTTGATTAAAACATTACTCCACCCTAATGGAAAACATCCACAATTGTTTTCCCTCAAGGTAAATACATCTTTAGTGCTAACTGCAACAGAAATCAACATTCACTTAATACTGCTGGTAAAAGGAAAAAATCATTATTTTTATAGAGCAAACCCATTGTTCATTGTTAATGATTCACCAGTTTTGTCAAAAATAGCTGCCTCTAAAAAAAGTTATATCTACAGTTCTCCCTATAGTAGCCTTTAAACTGGTTAAAGCATTCTTCCTTTTCTCAGCTGAAATTTTAGGTCACCTTGCATTGTTTAAAGGCTGCCAAGTTCCAGCTCAGGCAATGTGGTATTTAACAGATGAACAATGTTACCTAGGCAGAAAAAAAATACTGCACACTGTAATGAGTTTGCTCAATGAGGGGTATCAAATATATGGCCCATGAGCCAACTCCAGTCTGCAAAAACTTTCCATCCTGCCCACTGGGCTATTAGCAGGCTACTGGAAGTTGGGCGGTGGGGCTTGGGAGAGGAGCCTGCCACAGAATTTGGGGTCCCTGGACCTCAGTGGCCATGGCCACCAGAGGCAGCAAGGGTACCCCTTGATTGCTCTGCTGTCACCTTGGAAAGCTAAACAATCAGAGCTGAATCGCAACGTGTATGCTATTGATTGCACCCAAAGGTTATTAGAGACTGCAGTGACCTGAAAGGATAGATTAACATCTCAACATTTTTTTGAAGTCAGACTTAAAGACTGTGTTTAAAATGCAAGACAACTTGTGCCAATGTAATACAAAAGGTCATGTGATGATGCCAGCAGGGCAGACTTAAAGCTTTAATTACCATTGCCAGGTCAGGTTAAGGGCTAAAAGTAATTTAGGGCTAACTATTGTAACTTCTGCTCAGTAAACACCTTTACAATACCTCAACATTTCAGCCCATGGCATTATTTGTGTGTGAAATAAAAATGACATAAAAACTCCCTATGAGGGAGTTTCCAAGAAACAGGGTTTTCACCTTTTACTCAAAATATAAATTGCTGGGCCAGTATTGTCACATCTAGAATATTCACTTCCTGTGGAAAACAGGGCACGTTGCTGAACTTCCTGAGGTGCTATGTAAGACTGAAAAGAAGCAGGTTCCAGTTATCTTAAACAACAAAATGAAAGTACAATATTCCTGATGCACTGGAATCTGTTCCATGAAGAAACCAGGGATATAAATGACATTTGTAGGCAAATACAGAAGCAAAGGGAAAAGAGAATAGATTATATATGGAAGAATAACAAGAAAAGCACAAAACAAGGGAACAGGAGGGGGGAAATAAAAGGAATGATTAGCAGCCTTCTGTAACATGTCTGTTGGTATAGTGGGTGGTCTGCTGGCTCCTAGACTAGAGACAGGCATTCAAAAAGCCTGAGCCTGAATTGATTCAAACCTTGCAGGTTAGTTTAATCTGGCTAGGCTGAACCAGTTTCCAACCATATAGACAATCTGAGTAAATTCAGGCACATGCCTACAGTGGCTCAAACTGGAAGCTGGGAGGGGGCTAGAGCAGCCCTCCCTTCCCTTCCCTTGCAGAACTGAGCTGAGGGGGGTGTGGCCAGGTCCCAGCAGCAGGCTCTGATTAGGGAAGGGTATAAACCCCCAGCCTGCCTACAGTCTCAGGCTTTTCCTGGCTCGCTGCTCAAGGGGCAGGAGTTTTGCCAGCCCTCAGCTAGCACTGAGGCAAAGTGGGTGTGTGCAGTGTATGCATCTGTTGATGATATGGAGCTTTTCAATCTCACCCCGCTGCCCCCATCTCTCCCTGCTTCTGTATACTGTGTGCAGCAAACTGACAGGCAAGCAAGCCGGGAGGGGCTGATAACAGTGTCACCCCATCTCAGTGTTTATTGCCCCATTAAGAAAACAAAGGGACATTACCCGCTACCTGTTGATTCTGCACAGACCCAGCATGTGACACAGACCTAGCTAATACACAGATACCTTTTCTGCAAGGCAGAGGGAATGGGGGGGATTTCCTGCTTAGCAGGGAGTGGTGAGGGGGTGGGGTGAAGCAAACAGCTCTTAAACAGCTTTTCTAAGGAAGGATATTCAGCTACCTGTTGAATAGCTCTAAAAAGCCTGTCTGACTCTGTCTGCCACAGCATGGTCTGTAGCCAGCATGTGGTCTGCTAGCTAATGCTGAGGTGTCTGTGAGGGACCAGGGAATACCTGCTTAGCACAGGGTGGGGAGGGGAGGTGAGGAGCAGAAGCCAGGCAGATGCCTGCAGAGACTGCTGAGCTCCAGAGGCAGCAGAGGGGAGGGGCCAGCCCTGCTGTGAAGCAGAGAGCATGCTGGGATGATGGGGAACTCTGATTTATCTTAAACCAGCAAGGGGTCTGGAACAGACATTGCATAAACTGGTTTAAGCAACCTCAATTAAGTGTAATACTACAGTCAACCAGGTTTATCTCAAACCAGTCTCAGCCATTTTCAAACTGGTTTATGTGCACTGAACATCTGTTCTGTTACAGGTTTAAACCAGTTTCTGATCACTTAAACCGGTTGATGTGTAATATCTGTACCTAGCCCTAGTGGCCTGCTATGGCCTGTTTCTTACTCTGGCAAACCAAAGGCCTCCTCACCTTGCTTGCCCGACCTTGATCTTATTTTGGTGGAATAGGGGAGTCAGCCTTCAGATAGCTGGAGTGACACTTTGTGTGACTTTCTTTGCCCTGCTTATCACATGGCAATCTAGTCTGACCCAGCTAGGGTTACAATCCAGAAACCTTTTTGCTCCTCCCAGAGCTCTCTCTTTATCCCTCTGTTACTCTCAAGTCAACAGGGCTTGGTGCCCCCCCCTCCCCCCCCCCATCGTCATCAGCAGGGCTTAGCATCCCCACACAGTCCCCAGGGCATGCTGGCCTTTCTCAATTGTGGAGGCCAGAAAAATAAACAGCCTGTATCAAGCCTAGGCAACCACCCAGCCTTTTTCTCTTGCAATCATTATCCCTTTGGGCCTACTCATAAACATCCTATCACTTCCTTCTCTGTTGATTTGTTTCCAGGGACCTCATTCAGCAGTTCTCTGCAGGGCTGGAGACCCACACTCAGCAGCACAGTCAGTGCCATCACCCTCACTCCTAGCACTCTCACTGGCCTCCTACTCCCCTCATCCAGCCCCCCCTCCCCCTTGTATTGCAGGAACTTCTTCCAAAACTCATTCATGTCCTGGGTGCTCTATCTCCAAGCACTCCCTGGCTCTCTTCAATCACCAGACTCACAATCCTTCAGGAAGCTCCACATACCAGTCCTGCAACCACCAGACTGACTTGATCTGCACACAAGCAAGGCTTACATGTCTCCAAGAACTGCCTCTTCCAGACCTATTACAGAGAAATCTGCCTTAAAGGACTGCACACCTTTTCTCTCCTCAATCAGCAGGGGCTTCTATTACACCTTGACAATGAGACAAACTGAAAAACAACAATAGCACATCATAACCATTCTTCAGGGTTGAAATCAACTTTTGTTTCTTGGGAACAGCTGACTCATGGAGAAGTAGGATAAACAACAAAAGGCTCAGCTTAGACATGCCAGAGGTACACAGTTAGTCAAAGCAGAGAGCTTGGGAGTCTCTCAGAGAATCTCCCACACCTAGGTACCACAGACACTCAGGGCTGCTCCAAGCTGTCCAGACTCCCTATCTGCTGGTCTCTGGCATACCTAACTGGGAGCAAATGGGCTGGTGTTATGTTGTCAATGTCATGGTCAGGAGGGAATCCATGTGTATTTGCCTGTGTAACTTTGCCTACCTAGAGTTATGTATACACTGTAGAATCAGTAAAAGAGGGACAAAGCTACAAGAAGGGACTAGTAAAAACAGAGAGAAAAGCCTCAGCATTTCCTTTTGATTTATAAGTCAGCAAGTCAAAATACTGTATTTACATTCTACCCTAGCACTGATTTGAAGCCAGGTTCTATGGGAATGTCTCACTTTCTCAAACTGGTGGTGTCCTGAGGACAGACTGACAATGTTTACACATGCATTTACAACCTCTGCTGCTGCCTGGAGGGCTACCTGTGGCAATGCTACACATCCCTCCCCCTCCAGTGCTAAGGAGAACATCACCTCTGACATCAATATGTTCCTTGGGGTGTGAGACTCATACCTGGGCAGCTGCTAGGGCACAGGCTGCTCAACAAAGTTTTGCACTGTGTTCCACATCTCTGTATGCTGTGTGTGGGGGGAGGGGGGCAGGGGCAAACCCAGGGACAGGGAAGTGTAGGCAGGCCAGGCAGGGAAGGGGGCAGGAACAGGGGATGTGGCAGGGGTGGGGACTGGGGTGGGGAAGACTATTCCACTCCAGTTCAAGGTTTACAATGTGTCCAGGGCTGACATGGATGGTGGCTTAGCATAGTCCTCCCAGCTGGTGAAGGCATGCAGCTGTGCCCAATGTCCTCAGCGCAGGAGGTGTGGCATGCAGGCACTCAGCTGGGGTCACCCCACCAGGGGAGGAGCTGGTGCTGCTGGCAGCCAGTGGTGACATGGCCAGACTTTCCTTGTGGCAGGGCCTGGGGTTGCATAGCTGGAGAGGCTTATGCTGGTCAGGGCTCCCTGAGCTGTTGATGGAGGCTTGAGCTGTGGAGATGGGCAGGACGGGATACCGCACACCTGAGGGTTCATCCTCTGGTGAAGTGGCACCAGAGGTGCTAGGGCAGAGTGGGGGCTCGGGCAGGTTGCCTATGCTAGTATAAACCACACAGTTCTGGCTTGGGTACCAGGTTGCCACAATATTGGTCAGCTGCCAGATAAAGGACATGGTTTTGTGGGCATGGCTGGACTGATGATTGTGATTATTCACAGTGACCCACTGTGCCCACAAGACTTTGACCTTTATGCAGAACTGCCACACTGACTAGTCATGCCCTCGCTTCTGCATCCCATCCAGCAGGGCCTCTTACATGTGGATGTTGGTGTGCCCACCATGCTAAAACTGGTCCGGCACCTCTCCATCACCCCAGAGCACCACAAGGTCACCAGTCTCCTCCTGGCTCCAGTTGGGGCCCTGGGTAGAGGGCACAGGCATGCACATGTGTATGGCCCTGGGCCTGGATGGGAAGGATAAAGCTATGCTGGGTTCCACACTGGCTCTCTGGGCCCCCACCGAACTGTGTCAGTGTTGCTGGCCCTGGGCAGTGGCCAGCAGCACCCAGCCCAGGGTCATGACAAGGGACTGGCAGCTGCAAGGCAGAGGCTATGCCCCATAGCACCTGCAGATGCAGGGCAGGCTTCTGGGACAATGCTGCTGGCAGGTGGTGTTGGTCCTGCTGCCAGAAGCAGCCTATAAGCAGCCCTGGGGGGCTGATAGGGTTAGGCAGGGGCTGCAGCAGCCTTCAGGCTGATGGTCCCAATGGCACTGCCCTGGATGCTGTGTGGTAGAGCAGTAGCTAGCAACACCACTGGGGTACTTCCAGGCAAGCACTGCAGGGCTGTGGCCTGCCCAGGAGGCCACATAGGGCTTGCAGTGCCATCAGGATACCTGTATTTTGTGCCCTGGGGCACAAAATGTTTGCAGGCTTTTATAGCCTGAGGACAGGGGCTGCCATAGAGGTAGCCCAGCCCTGGAGTAGGAGAGGCTTATAGCCTGTAGCCCTGGGGTGGCCTCAGGCCACCCCCTTAGTGGCTGAGCAGATCTGGGAAGAAACTTGCTTCTGGGCCGTGTCTACATGTTTGTTAATGCACACCAACTAATCCATAGGCAGTTTAATGCCTGAGCCTGCTGGGCCCAGGTCTAAACCCAGGGGCCTTCTGCAAATGGGGGGCCCCCAGGAGCAAGAGGCAGGCAGTGAAGCATTCATATGTGCGTATGCACAGCACCAGGCATGCAGGTGGCTAGGAGCCCTACAGAGAGCAGCTGTAGAGCCCAGCAGAGAGCAGCTCCAACCATGCACTGTGCAGCTAAATACATGGAGGGGAAGAAGGGATGGGGGCTGGCAAATCGAAGCCGCCATGGTGGGGTGGGGCAGAGGCAGGGGCAGAGGCTGGGGCTGCCCTGGGGAGGTGCATGCATGGAGCAGGGAGCAAGACAGAAGCATGCAAGCCTTGTCCAGGGGTCCAAGGGATAGGGTGGGAGGAGGGACAGCTTCCTGTCACTGCACACACCCCCAGGGGAGACACGTGGGAAACATGTGCCCTCTAGATTTGTACACAGGGCAGAGGCAGGCTGTACACTGTTTGCTTGGGTCTCTCTGTGCTGCTGCCTTTGCCCCAGGAGCCCTGTGTGGGATGCACATCTTCTGCCTGCAGAAGCAAAATACTAGTCCAAGAAGTGGGGTAGAAAAACCTTGAGGCAAAAAGGAGCCAGTGGAGGGAAGAAAATAAATGGGTGGAAAGCTAATCAGTGAGGTTTCTGCATCCTCCTTCTCTGAGCCGCCCCCACTTCTCAAAGGGCAGGAGACTGTCTTGAATCTTTTGAGTACAAAGTGCTGCAGGGAAGGAATGAGACGGGGAGTGGGGAGGGGGCAGAAGGGAAGGTGTTCTTCACTGGAAAAATAGGTAGGGGGTTTGGGACATATCAACAAGTATTATTGGTGGAGCTGTGGGGAGACCCAGAATGGAGCTGCAGAGCAGGAGTGATGGGCACTGGAAGAGCTGTGTGGGGAACCCAGGGCTGGGACTGGAATAAGAGTGGATGCTGTAGTTAAACCTCTGGGCTAGGGACAGGCATTCAAAAAGCCTGAGTCTGAATTGATTCACTCTGCAGGTTAGTTTAAGCTGCACAGCTTAAACTGATTAATAACTGGACAGACATTCTCTATTAAATCAGGAAATGCAGGCACATACCTGCAGTGACTCTAGCCAGAAGCTGGGGGGCGGTGGGAAAGAGGGGATAGAGCATGCCCACCAGACACTGCAAAAAGGGAGGGAAGAGATACCCTCCAAGGCTCTCACCCCTCCCCACTGGAGTGGAGGGAGCATAGCTGACAAGAAAAGTTCTCTCTCTGAAGCAACCAGGTACTGAACTCAGCAATTTGCAAAGCATAGGACAGGGAACTACCAAAAATCTTTGCCTAAGCTAACATACAGCCCAGTCAAACACAGCATACACAACTTAGTCTAACTCAAAATGTAAAGTAGGAAGAGAAGAGAAAGCCTTGCATAAGTCTTACTAATCCTGAGGTCAGAGTGTCTCCTTATAGCCAGGCATTTAGAAGGGCTTTGTTAGGTTTTACAGCAGTGGTCTCCAACCTTTTAAAGTAGGAAATTACCTTTGGCATTTAAAAGTGACCCAAAATCTACCATGTGCCATCACCACCCACTCTTCCACCCAGCAGGTAAGTTTGTGGGAAGGGAAGGGAAGGAAAGCAGGGAGGGGAGGAATTGAAGCAGAGGGAGATTTGGGGTTTGCCTCCCCAGCAGGTGGGGCCCCACTCAACTTACCCCTGCTCCTGCCTCTGTGGCACTGTCTCCCACTGCAGGGGGCCTTGATCTGGCCCCCACCTCTTCCCTCCTACTGCACTGGGGCACATGTGTGAATACACACAGGCACTCAGCCCCCCATCCCAGCCTCAGATCAACTCCAAGAGGCTCTCAGATCTACTGCAAGAGGCTCTGAGATCTATCAGTGGATCAAGAGCCAGTGGTCAGTGACCACTGTTTTACAGGCTATCTGCAACTTCCCTTAACTCCATCTCCAGGACATACGTGTGATGATCGTCAGGTCTTTGCCAACACTTCCCAACTCTCAGTCTGGTCCTGCAGATTTTAACTCTGGGCTCACAGGTGCAGGGTTTGCTTCTCTTCCCCGCTCCAGACTGCTGTAGAATTAATCCCCTCCCTGGCTGCAGACAAGCTGGACAGAGGGAGGAATTATCTTAATTTCTGCCTGGCTTCAGGAAAGCCGTGGAGGTGCATCTGGAGCTAGCAAACAGGGCTTGTCAGCAGGGGGTGGAGGAGGTGGAAAAAGGGAATGCCTCAGGAGCCATGGCAGGCCAGCATCTGGCCACACCCCACCCCTGTTCTGGCTAGAAAGCGGAGGGACAGGGCCAGCTCTGATGTGAAACAGAGAGCCCTGCCCCAGAGAGCATGCTGGGGGGTCTCTAATTTAACCTAAACCAGCAAGAGGTCTGGGACAGACATTGTATAAACCAGTTTGAGCCAAATCAGTCAAGTCTGATACTACATTCAACTAGGCTTATCTCAAACCAGTTTTGGCCATTTTCAAACTGGTTTATGTGCACTGAATGCCTGTTCTGTTACAGGTTTAAACCAGTTTCAGATCACTTAAACTGGTCTGTGTATCATGTCTGTTTCTCGCTGTCAAGATGGAGAGGAGGGGGTGTGTTCTTGCGTGAAATAAGTGCTTTAATCTAGAAGCAGGGCAGTGGCTGCAGCCCACACCACACTCTTGCTGGTGCCCTAATGCTGAGGGGAGTCAGGGAGTACACAGTAGGTCACAGCAGCCATTCTGCCAGAGGCAGGCAATTCATTACCTTTCTCTTTTGTGTGTTATCAGGGTGCTAAGCAGCTCTGCCAGAATATGTTTTTCATGCCTCTTGTCCACAGTGAGGCATGCACTCTAGCTCCTTATTTTCCATGCAGAGATTACAGCTTTTAAGGCTGTCACCATGAAGGGTACTTAGGAGATTAGACTGATGAGGGCTGTAACAGATGACCCCTTTCTTGCCCTTAGTACAGAGACATCCTGCAGCTTCTGTGACTGCAGATACTCCTGCTTTTCTGAACAGGGGACAAGCCTGAGCCTCCCATTTTCCCATTGCCTGGCCTGCTTCTGTCTTACCTTGTGGCTGCAACTTTAAGCAGCAGAGTTTGTAGCTATCTATGGTCACTGTGGGAGCTTATAAGAAGGTCATTTTAGAAGTTTCATCCTAATTATGTCAGGCACGTTTCCTCTGCAACACTGCTTCCTATGCAGCGTTGCCTGTAAGTTGCCACTAGCTCATTCAGGTTTCTGCCTTCTTCTGCCAGATTTATTGGTACCACTTTTAAAAATACAATCAAAACAGTGCCTAGAGGTGCTCAGAAAACACAGAAGGCAAATAAGCTTCACCAAATCTGGTGTCTTACAACAGCCTCCTAGTACAGTTGGGATCTTGCAGAGTGCTCTAGAAGCCAGTAGGTCACAGATAATCCTCTCCAAAGTGCCTATATTTGGAAGTGATTTTGGAATATCAATGAAAGTCAATTGAATGAAAAATCCCAAGCACCTAAGAATCAGTTTTTAAAATGAGGCTTGGGTTCCTAAGTCATTTAGGCACTTTGGAAAATGTTGCCCCTGGCTAGGTTGGCCCAGAAAGGAATTCTGTTTCAAAGCTAAGGCTCCCTGGTGGAAAATATTCTATAGGAAGCCCCACTTTGCTGGGGTGCTGCTACTGCTAACTGATGTGAGGGCCAGATGTCTCTGCTAATCACAGTACAACAGAAGCAGAAACCTGACATCTCAGATAATAGCACTGATTACCGCATCCCTTTCAAGTCCCAGCTCACTCCTCCCATACGTGCAGTCCTCAGGAACCTCTGCTAATTCCCCATTAATTTAATTATTTAGCTCCTCTGGCACTTACTCTTGAATGACTTCCATGGGATTTACTCCAGCTTCCTTTGTGTCACTTAGCCAAAGGTAGACCTAATGTAAACAGGTGCAACTCCACTGACTTTAAAAGATTTGCAGATGCTTATACATGCTGCAGGATGTAAAACACAGTTAGTCTGATCCAAATAAGGTCTTTAGTGCAGGGGTATTTTTAGAATAATGTAGCGTGGGTCCTGTGTATTTGCCTTCTCTCTCTAACAAAGCATGATCCCTGTTTTCAAGTTTTTGCCTGCAATAACAAGGGGAGGCACTATATTCTACTAGCTGCTGCTGCTGCAAATGCATGCTAGTGGAGTGGGAATCTTATGTTTACAATAGCTCTATAAAGGGTCAAAATCATGATTTAGAGTGTTGTAATACCTGCAAATTCTTCTCAGGCATTACCTGACAGTGGTCGCAACATGCATGTTTTTGCTATGGCCTCTGTGGCGGGCCGGTAGGGGGAGCTCCTGCGTTGAACCTCCCTCCTCACTAGACCCATCCACCTTCTGGACTCCACATGTCTCTCCATGGGGACAAGCCCTGGCAGACCCAGGTAACGTGTGCTGCCACCACCCCAAGAAGAGATTCTCTCAGCCCTGTGCCCTCAGGGAAATGCAGGCCTAATAGTCCAACGAGTACTAGACCCAGTACAGGCACTTGGGGCACTTCCCCAAATTGGGGGCCAAAAAGGAAAGTCTCCCTTAGTCCGCAGACCTGAGGGGCCTCTTAGGCATAATTTAGACCCAGCCCTCAATAAGTCTCCTACACTGGTCACAAAGCAGAACTTTATTGATTACAGGGGTAGGGTGAAAATAGGGTACAAGATAGAGCAATATAGAAATCCCATAGGGCAAAACAGTCTGGCTGAGGTAGCCTTTTGATCACGCATCTGAGTTACTGCCAGCTATATATGTAACCAGATCTCGAGTAGCTTACTCACAAGCATCATCCAGAGACTGTTGGAGATTCCCTCTGGAGGCAGGCCATTCCTCGCTCATGTGTTATGGGGGAGAGAGCCAGTTTCAGATGGTAAAGCTCATTTCTAAGTCTGAGTCCCCCGCATGGCTGCTGCTCCTTCCTCCTGGGCAGTCTTAACTTATATAGTCCCTGTGACCTTCTTCACCTTGTCCAATGGAGGCCAGGACCTGTTGGCCAACCAATTTGAAATACATCACTAGTTGCTGGGCAGACTCTAGCCCACCAGGTAGATGCCCCTCACCCAGGTAGCTGATACCAGTCACGTAGGCAGAGGGAGCAGGTTTCCCCCCTCCCTCAGGAATGTAGCCATCTTGGGTTACCTACAGAGACAGGGTAAAGGTGCGTCTCCTCTGCTGGGCCCATCCTAACCAAATTGTCACAGAGCAGAGATTTTTGGGAGAAACAAAGGTGACTTCCTGCCACAGCTTCCACGCGGCCAACCACCAGCTTAACATTACATGGTCTGGGACCCCACTATCCCACTGTCCAAATCTAGTTGATCTTGGAGTCACCTTTGATTGAACCCTCTCATACTAAGAACACATCATGAAGACCATACTAAAGGCAAGCTCTCATAACAGCATTCTGTATATGTTCACCAACTCAAAATGAGGATCTAGCCCCTCAGCCAGCCAAAGCACTGCTCTGGCTCTCAGCTTCTCCTCTGCCATGGCAAAGGTGGTGATGTCTTAACTGCCTGTGTACCAGAGTTGGACTTAAAGAAGTGGAGCTATATCATTGGTTCAACTACCTGTGCCTGTGGCACTGAGCCTCAGACTATGCAACACCTGCTGAAATGCCCATTGCTTGAAGGCTTATGTACAATGGAAGATCTTGCAAAGTACAATAAACAAGCACAAGCATGTGTAACAAAATGGTCAAATGTGGAGTAGAGACATGAGAAGATCTCTACAGAGAGGCTGGATCTTGGGCTCCTGGCAGATGTTGCACTTAAGTAATTAATCAGTTAGTTACATGTTGCATAGTAACATGGCCACATGTTCAGGCAATTAAAGGCACAATAAAATGGGAAATAAGCCACAAAATTATTCTACAAAATACATGTAATATTTTTGTGGCTGGTTTTCATCGTGCCTTATATTAAACATGTGGCTGTGTCATGCAGCTTGAGGCTGGATGGAGGGTGAGGTTCTGGGACAGCTCCCAATGTGGTCCCCGGCCTGGGTCTCACAATCAATTGAGTTCCCAGGTCTGGAACCGACAGTTATCAATGGGGAGGGGGCAGCAGGGAGCATGCATTACGTAGATAGACGCACTATTTCAGCCTCCAACCTGTTTTACCCTACTTCCTTGTCCCACCCCGCCCCCCAACACCCATTCTGCAGGTTCCAAGTCCTGGAGGACATCCACCAGCAGTCTATATGTTTCACAGAGGAAGCACAAGCTTTGGAACTTGCTCCTGCCTGCAGTTGAGGCAGGATCAAGTAGAGCACAGAGTAGTAGAAAAGGAAAGCTGCACATTTCCACAAGAGCAACCCTGTATCTGTGCAAGGGAATGAGCTACAGAATCACAGGAGTGGGCAAGGACCTGTCCCTTGAAGCCCCTCTCATGTCAGGAAGTTTCAGGGCAGACTTCTCTGCTCCAGCAGTGGGGCTTAAGAATTAAGCTGAAATAACAAGGAAAGGCAAGAAGAAATATCTTCTTTTGAGTGATCTGTTCTGGAGCCTTCTAGTGACCTGGCAGACTATTTTTATAGGAATGCCCCAGTCTTAGGCATTTCCATATCCCTAGAGCTTTGGACCACACTGCTTAGAGCTCAAGCCAACGGTGTTGTCATGGAAAACATTGCTAAGGTTAGGTAATACAGTCTAAGATACTTAAAAGTAGAGTAAGTTTCCAATGTCTCTTCAGAGGTCAAAAAGACCAGCAATTACCCTTACTGCAGAGATGAATCCCTGGATACAGGAAAGAAATGTTTAACTGAAACCTTGTCACTAAATATACCTTCTTTAAATCTTATATATGCAGCTTAATGGACCTACCTGTAGATGATGAGAGAGAGCTGGCAGCAGGCAGCTCTATTTAATGGCTATTTCAGGGATGGCTGGCAAAATGATTTGTGCCTATTATTCACTAATGGAACCTTTCTGATCCATCACAGCAAAACTGCATTTAGAATATTTCACTAACTTAGAGATAAATTCTTCTCCAATGTAAAACTATTTCAGCCTCTTTGTGTTTCTAGGAGAAAAAGAGCAGAGAGAATGTGTAGATAAGACCTCAAAGGTAAATGCCTTCCTTTTTCTCTTTATTTGATGGGCTACTAAGGGAACACATACCTTTTTATTGAAACTGATCTATCTGCAGCTCTTGAACTGCAAGGAGAGCACAGACTGACTCTAGGAAACAACATCAGATTAAATTGAGACTGATACTGACCCGAGTGTGGTTGCTGACTGTGGTAGCTTTGAAGATCTCCATTTTAGGTTCTCTCTTCATTAGTAAAGTAATCATCTTGTGAGATTTGCATGAAACCCTTATCAGCAAAAGGAATTGCAAACAGAGTGACTGACTTGCTACTGGTATAATAAGAATAACAGAATCTCTAAACTATGGGAGAGAGTAATGGATTTACAAGAGAGAGTTGAATGCCAGTGACCCAATTAAATCAGTGTTTCTTCTTTCATCATCATTTTTATTATCCCATACATCTCCTCCACTGAAGTTTTGTGTCTTGAAAGTATTATTATCTTTGAGGGGAAAAATGGATGGCTTATTAATGATAGATCTGATTTGCTACTGGTGTCCTTTGGCTCAGCTCCTTTGATTCCAGCGCAGCAGTACTGAGCTGCACAAGCTGGGAACCTTTGTTGTTACCAAAGCCTTTGGGATCTAATACTACTCACTGGTTTGCATGTCAGGAAAAAAAAAAAAGACTACTGGCAGAAAACAATCCTGGAAGCAGGAACACGACTAAAATAACAGGAGTTTGGGGTTATTGAGGTGGTGCCAGGGCCTGAGGAATGGGATAGCCAGGAGCAGCAGATGAGCACTGAGGTGCAATGGCCAAGTTGCATGCAAGAAGATTGCCTATATCAGGCCTGGGTGCAGCCCCACTACAGTGATCTCTCAGGCTCTCTCATCCTTTGCCACCTTAGGGTGGTTGCCCTTCAGGTGCATAAGAAGGCATTCCGTCTGCTTGGAGCTCTCAAGAGGAGAGCTTTCCCTTTAGACTTTGCTGAAGTGGTCAATCAGCTCAGGGAAGGCAAGGCTGTTGCTGCAGTTCTCCACCCAACATGAAACACAAAGTCACCACAGAAATACTGTTTTTTCATCACTCCTGTCCAAGTCCCCTTGGACTCCGGGTCTGGAAATCAAGCTTTGAGTCACTCCCATCTCTGACTCTGGAATCTGACCCTCTAGCATGGTGGTTTTCTTTTTACATTCAGGACACCCCTTGAAAAACCCAAGGAACCCCTCATTAAAAAGTCAAGGCACCCCTCAGAAAACATCAGCTCCTAGTTTTCACTTGATGTTTGACTACAGAAAAATACGAGGGCTATTATTCTGTTGCAAAGAACTCAGACAGACCACAACAGGTCAGAATGCTTTTAACATTATGGATTTCTGTTTAAAATCTTTATCTTGTGTATCATGTTTGCACAACTAATTGTGTTAAGCATGGTACCCTGTGACACCCCTCAGAGGATCTCCAGGCACCCTGGTTGAGAATGACTACTCAAGCATCTCTGTGATGCTGTTTCTTGAGTCTTGATGGATTCTGTTGGAATTGGACTTATTATCAGAGAAAAGATGCAGGTAGTAGTGGGGGAGACAACAGTTTTATTCTTTCCTCTTTATTAGTGATTTGCAACCAAGGCATCCCCTCATTAGACTCAATAAACCGCTTGGAAAATGTCAGCTTTTAGTTTTCACTCATTTGTTTTTACTACAGAAAATAATAAAGCAATTCTTCTCTTGCAAATAACTCAGAAAGACCACAATTGGACTAATTCTTCAAAATCTACAAGGAACATTTGGAAAAAAGTCAATGGGGAGGTACAATGATCAGAACTAATGTGGACCTACCCTTGGTCTGAGGTACACATCAACTTGTTAGACCGCATAGATGAAGGGTCAGTACCTGGGGAAGAGAGAGAACAACTCCTAATCCCAAAAAATGTATAGGAGGATACTGATGAAAATAGCCCATGGAGTTGCCTATTGTGGGACCAGCCATCAGGGTTCAAATTATTTCATAGATTTCATAGACATTAGG